>NW_012267259.1:9591872-9670700 GCF_000151885.1 Dipodomys ordii | reverse complement strand
AGAAGTGGCGCTGTGGCTCAAGTGGTAGAGCACTAGCCTTGAGCTGAAGAGCTGAGGGACAGCGCCCAGGCCCAGAGTTCAGGCCCCACGACCGGACCAAGAAAAAAAGAAAAAAGAAAATTTTGACCTGTGCCAAGGAGCCCTAGAGTTTCTCCTATTTCTTCCTGTAATGTTTTCAGGGTGTTGACTCCTAGGTCTTTGATCCATTTGGAGTTGATTCTGGTGCAGGGTGATATTTAAGGATCTAGCTTTAGTTTTCTACAGGTGATTAACCAATTTTGCCAGCACCATTTACTGAAGAGGCTGTCTTTCTTCCATTCTATTTTTTTAGCTCCCTTATCAAAGATTTGATGGCTATAGGTCTGTGGGTTCATTCATTTCTGTGTCTTCAGTTCTATTCCATTGGTCCTCAGGTCTGTTCTTAACACTTTTGTTTTTTTAACAAACATTTAATTTGTTCACATGGCAAATGCAAAGAAAACTCACAGAAGCTGAAATGAGTTTGGGAGAAGGGTAGGAATGGAGGGAGCAAACTCAGTCATTCTGTTCAATGTACATTGCATAAAAAAGTGAACTACCTAACTTGAGTAGGGATGGCAGTGGGGAAAATGGAAGAGAAGGAAGAGTAGAAGGGGTGACATTGAACAAGATGCATTGCATTCATAATCTGACTTATGGAATTGCAATCTCTTTGTACAGCTTCATAGTAACAAAAATAAAAAATAAGAATAGGAAGTGGCGCTGTAGCTCAAGTGGTAGAGCGCTCGCCTTGAGCTGAAGAGCTGAGGGACAGCACCCAGGCCCAGAGTTCAAGCCCCACAACCGACCAAAAAAAAAAAAAAAGAATAAACAAAGGGAAAAAAGAAAAAGAGAATTCAGAATTTTTTGAGTAAATAATGTATTTTACTTTTTAATATCAAGATTTGAGGAATTGCTTCACATTCTTGATTAAAGGGTTTTTATCTTTTTTCTGCAAGCATAGGGATTTTTTTAATCTTTAAGTAGTTGTACAGAGAGGCTTTAATTCAGCATGTCAGTTTATGGTATAATGCATCAATGTTACTCCTTTATCATTCTCTCCACTCTGTCCCAGCCCTGAATCCTCTCATTATCTGGTTCCATTTTCACATATGTACATTGAATATTCTGACTGCATTCACTCACCATTCCTTTCTCTATTCATCTTCCTCCTGTCTCCTTGACCTCACTCCCTTCTGACAAAACCTATTTCAGCTTCTTGGTATTCATTTTGCTAAGCCATCAGTTAGTTGTGCAAAGGAATTACACTGTTAGAATCCTCCCCTACGTGTATCATGCTATAGTTAATTTGTTTGGTGTCTACACACATATGGTCCTGTATATGTTTTTAATATATGTTTATAGTTTAGATCTACCTTCCTCCCATGAAGGAAAACAAGTGTCCTTTGTCCTGAGTCTCAATTACTCCCCTTAACACAGATTTTCTAGGTCCATATATTCCCCAAATATATTATCACCTCTCAACCAGCACTACCTAAGATGCTTTTTTTGTTTTGAGAGAGTCCTGCACTCTAACTTGGGCTGGCCTTCAGCTTTCTCTCCCCCAGAGTCCTGAGTACTGGAATTATTGGTATGGGCACAACTGAGTCTGATTTAGGAACTTCCGAATTAAAAATAAAGCACAGCAATGTCTTTCTCTTCTTAAAAATCTGACATGATTTTCCTAATGAAAATGAATAAAGGGAAATGAAGAAATGGGATTTGGTTGAAGAAGAAAATAAATTTTTTAATTCTTTCAGATTTATATGTATAGTGAAACTGAGAAGGTTTTGATGTAAATAAACCATTTCTACAGTATTGCATATGTACTTAATTAACAATCTTCTTATACACAGTAACATTTTAACAAAAAATAGCTAATTTTCATCAGGATTTGTAATGAGGAATGTTCTTGGATAAGAGACATTGCTCTCATTTTATAGCCAAAACTTACGCCAATTTAGCTAAAACATTAATAAACTCCACTTGCAAAAAGCTCAACTTTGCTCTATTTTTCTTAATAAAATGGTCCCTTATGGAAGTAGCATAATAAATATTTATTTTTAGGAAATCAGGGAAAAATATATTTTACAAAGAAAAAAATTCATATATTGCTTTATTTTCTCCAAATTTTGAAATGTGGGTAACTTAAATCCTGTTTCAGATAAGCATACTGTTATGTGACTGTTGACATTTAAGGATTCAGAGAAAAGAATATAGCAGCAATTTGTGCCAGAGAGTAGAAGGAAAAGAGTCATAGATTGCAGACCTTTTCCCCTCATTTAAAAAAAAAAAGTGTTCTTACCCCTGTTTTCACTGTATTGATTCCAGTGTCCCGCATCTTGTATATACATTTTTCTAATTTGGGGAGGGGAAGGGAAATAACAAAAGGCTGCACTGGGGATACAGGATGAGCCATTGTAACAATGAGATGTACAAGACACTATGTTGAAAACGAACTTTACAACTTTACTTGGGGAGGAAGGAGTTGGGGAGGTGGGGAGGGAAGGGACGGTAGGTAAAAAACAAAGGAGGGAGTGGAGGGGTAACAATGCTTGATAGGAAATGGACTCATTACCTTACTTGTGTAACTGAAACCCCTCTGTACAGTATCTTTACAATAACAATACTTAAAAAAAGTGTTCTTCATGCCCTAGACTATATCTATTCCAGTATAATACTTTTCTTTCAGTTGAAATTGTTTGAAAATTCAGTATTTTTACAACCACAGCTAAGAGTTTATTATACATAAATATCCATATTCCAAATTATCTCAAAACTTAGCAACTTAAAGTCATATAAGTCATACTTTCTGTTGATCAGACAATCGGGAGCTATTTTGCAGTGTTTCTGAATCACAAAGTTGTAGCAAAGACATGGACCAAGGCAACTAATGACCTAGAAGTTCACTCAATCACATTTACTCTGCCATTTGCTGAAGAGAAATTAGTTCTTTCAAGGTCATCTTAAAATTGTATAGGAAATATTTGCCAATAAATTCTAGAATGAATGGAATCACTTGATATCAGCTTTGCTACAAGTTTTTTTATTTGTTCCATGGTCCCAATTTTTTGTTTAAACACACACACACACATTTATCTCAGAATTTCCCCTTCATTATTTTATGTGGTGCTATTTATTCAAATTGCCCAGAGATCATGTTCTCTTAAGAAAGCATCTGTACTTACTGCTCATGAAGCACTCAGATCCAATAGACATTTTGTGTCCTAGATTTAAGCCTTTCAAATGTTTTGAAGCATGTAGGAGGCTAAAAATATCGGAGAGATGAAAGCTACAACAATTGGTTCAAACAGGTATAAATCAGTGACTTCATTCTATGATCAACTGAAGAAGTAAAGAGAATTGACAAAAATGCATCTAAGAAAGTCAGAAGGGCATTACGGATACCTTCCAGCTTTCATCTCTACAAGCTCTTTCTTTGAGGTCGATATCTCAATTCTACGTAATTCCTTTTTTCACTAAAAATGTTATTATCTGTTTGACATTGCCACTGGAAGCTCTGTTGGTATTTTTAGCCAGGTAGGTACATAGTGGTTTATTTTATCTAAACAGCACTCAGTGGCACATTGAATTATTAAATATGAAATGACCCATCCTAGTAGACACAAATATTGATGAAGGTATCTATGAACAGAACTTCATCCTAGAAAGGCTTTCGGTTTACTTTGATATAAAGAAGTGTTTGCATATTGACTTTCCCAACTGTGTTTTCTGGATGAAAATTGTTTTGCATGGCCTGATCCACACAGATGAAGGAAACACATGAGAAGAACCTCTCCTGAAAAAGATATTAATTGTTGATTTAAAGATTGTCATAAGTATTTCATGCTGGAATAATTGAGGTACCAACATCCATCATATCCTATTATTAATATTTTAGTTCATGAAAGAAAACCAAGTTTGTTTTTTCATACCATCGCCTTGTCCTTAGTCTTTCAGTCATCTTCTGGTAGAGGGTAGGCAAAGTACATCAGAATCGACTTAGAGTAGTGCCCTCAGGGCATTATCAACCAAAATATATTTTAATCCTGAGTATAACTCTAGATTAAAACTTCCTTCTAGATATTAGATACTGTGAAATTAATTTCACTGCTATGTGGGAAGAAGAAGAGGTGTGATTTATCACTGAATAATACTTTGTTAGGAACTTGTGTTTTGCTTCTAAATATGAGGCGGTTCTGCTTGTGAATATTCTTACAGAAAGATGTTAAGAGAATCTCTTAACATCTTGGGTGGCACCCAAGGGCCATTGGTCACACGTTCTCAGAAGGTGCCATAAAATTATAAACGAATTGAAACTCCCTTTCTAGTGTTACATTTCAATACTTGAGCTAAGCAGACAAGCAAACTCTGCAGGACAGCCCTAAAGCAATAGTGCCTAGCAACTTTTTATGAGGCTATCAATCATTGTTGGTATATGCCAGTAAAATGAATATTAATCCTTCTCAATTAAACCAGAATTCTACTCTGTGATAAGTAGAGCTTGTAAGAGTAACTGTCAAAAGTAAAGTGAGTTTTAGTAAAGTTGATTGCTTTTGAAGAGCAATCCCTTCGAGTAGTTCCCATGAACCTAGTCAACTGTGGATTCCTTCTGGCCTTGGTTTATTTGAACGCCTCCCCAAGGCTCTCATCTCTGAGACGTGCCATCAGGAGCAACCAGGTAAGTACCACTGGGAACTATTCGTGGCCTAATAGGTGAAGAAGCCAGTGGGAGTAGAAAGTGTAAGACAGAGTAAGAGACTGACTACACAGTGAGTTTGTGTCCTATCAAAAGAGGCTATGGATGAATAGCCTCAGTCCCAAGCAATTTTTGGCAGGTAGAAATCTGTACCCATGGTTGTCATCTTTTTTCTTCAGAAGTAGATAGACATATGAATGACACAACATTGACCAAGTTTTAATGTCAAAAGCAGTTTTAAAATATGAAAGACAAACCATTTGTCAAGAATCCCTAGGCTGAGACGTTTGCATCACTAAGTAGGTTAAGAGTCCTCTTCCAGAAGTGATAATAAAGTGAAAATCAGAGCTCAAGTATTTGAGGTAATGCTGGTATCCAAAAGACCTTCTTTTTTGTCAGTCGTGGGGCTTGAACTCTGGGCTTGGGCGCTGTCCCTATGCTCTTCAGTTCAAGTGCTCTACCACTTGAGCCACAGCGTCCCTTCCAGTTTTTAGTGGTTTATTGGAGATAAGAGTCTCACAGACTTTCCTGCCCAGGCTGGCTTTGAACCCTGAACCTCAGATCTCAGCCTCCTGAATAGCTAGTATTACAGGAGTGAGCCACGGGCACCTGGCTCAAAAGACCTTCTTGTGTGATTAAACTGGCCATGTATGGGGACAAGTAGACCTGGAGGACACATGGGAGCCTGCCTTAAGTATTATGTATCTGAAACAAATTCTACTCAGTAAAATCAGTATCATAGAGTTCTACATATTTAAAAAATAAACAGCCTGTTTCTAGATCTCTCAACGCTTCTCCAAGGCCAAATAGAGGTGTTGCCTTAAATTAGTTGCATTCTTTACTGTTGTGTAATTAGAATATTTAGATGACTCTAAACCAAGACAAATAACTGAGCTCACATGCAAGGGTGGTTTTAGCAATCAGAAGGAAAACTATGGAAAAAGAATTGATTCTCAAGTCCATGCATTCATCACATGTAGAGTGACTGCTATATATCAGACCCGTAGAATTTCCTCAGGACACCAGTGTTGCGTATGACTGAGTTTTTCACTTACTTATGAAGCTAAAGTCCACACTGGGAAACAAATCAAATGAGGCAGTGAGTCAGCTTAGGCACAGTGGTGGGATGTTGCTGGGTGCTATGTGTGATCCGCAGGGACCTGCTGTCCATCTTCACGTTCAGTGAGGGCTGTGATGACCAGCTGTGGAAAGCGTTATCGGGAGAGAGCTGTCCTCACTCCAACTGCCAGCAATTTTCGGCTCTCTGCCTCAACAGCTGTGAGCCACTTCACCACACTCATGTCACTCTGTGGCCACCTGCATGCAGCAAGACAAAGTGGAAAGAGGAAGCTCGGGCTATCCCAGCCCAAAGCAGAAAACCAGGATGAATAGTATTCATTTCAGGGCATTTGCTAGGCCGTTTGCTGCCTTTCATGCCTATATTCTATTTGATTTTATCCTAGCTTCTTGCTCCCCTTGGAGTGGATGTACAGTTAAAAACACACACCAATTTCCACCCCAACAGCTGATGCTTGAGAACCTGGGTTGCAATTAAGTGAGAAGCAGAGACATTTAACACCATAGGGGAGAGAAATCTGGAAATTATACTAAAAAGTAGTACCATTAAAACTAAGATCTAACCATGCAAACAGGTTAGCCAAGTCACTGTGCAAGATAAAGGATAACAGAGAACAGAAATGAAGAGCATTTAGAAGGAAAAGTTCAAAATTCTAGGAAAAGAAAGGTACAGGAAGAAAGGAACATATTCTGCACAGAAAAAAAGAAGTGAGATCTGATACACAGTTAGAAAACAGTCACAAACATAAAAGCACCCAGAAGCCAATTTAAGGCTGGAACTATAAGAAACCTCAAGAGGACATAAACAGAGAATGCCCATTCTGCCAGCACCAAGAAGAAAAGGCACAGTTAGAAGAGTGGCAATGGGGAAGCCAGGCACCCAGATGATATCGACGTAAGAGGTTATGAGGAATTAAACTAGTTTGGTCCAGCAGATGAAATTAATGAACAGAGCAATACTCAGGTAATAGAATCCAAGGAACCTTTGAAATGCTAGCTAGGGATGGTAAGAACAAAATAAAAGTTTGCTTTCCCATTGAGGCAATTGGGAGGATACTGGCAAGATCCATTGTGTCCAAAAACCATGACAAGAAGAAAAAGCATGGCAGGAATGATTTCAGTTTGGGATATGATGAGATTGTTGCTGAAATTTTTACCCATCAAGAAAAGAGGGTGAGCCGGATGCTGGTGACACACCTGTAATCCTAGCAACTCAGAAAGCTGAAATCTGAGGATCAATGTTCAAATCCAGCCCAGGTAGGAAAGTCCATGAGACTCTTTTTTTCCCCCATGAGACTCTTATCTCCAATAAGCCACCAGAAAACTGGAAGTGGTGCTGTGGTTCAAGTGATAGAGTGATTGCCTTGAGCTGAAGAGCTCAAGGACAGTGCCCAGGTCGAGTTCAAGACCCACAACTGATCAAAAAGAAAAAAAGAAAAGAGGGTGCCTTTTGTCTCCTGATTCTCCTCAGGTCTTCAGGGTCTCACATCCTTCTTCAAATTTCCAGAAGAAGAAGAAGAAGAAGAAGAAGAAGAAGAAGAAGAAGAAGAAGAAGAAGAAGAAGAAGAAGAAGAGGAGGAGGAGGAGGAGGAAGAGGAAGAGGAGGAAGAAGAAGAAAGAAGTTGTTGTTGGACTGGTGATAGGCACCAATTTCCTGTGCCTGCATGAACCAGATATAAAGCCTGAAGAGTTTAATAAGAAGTGGGCAAGTTAGTAAGCAAGGGAAAGGTACCAGTAAAAGGACAGATAGTATCTAAAGAATATAAAAAGTACTGAACTCTGAGTCTCTGAAGGAAGCAAAGAGAAAACCTTGCTCAGAAGGAGATGAGAACCGCTGGCTGCAGAGCTGCATCACCCTATGACTATCAAACTGATTGAGCCCCGAAGGCTTCACCCTTTGCTAAACTTGTGAAGGAAAAGAAGCAAAGGCTGTTAATCTTTCTGACATATTTTTTCTCTTTACTTTTTCTTTTTAGTTTTCATATCTCTCATTTCTAAATGTTGGTGGTTTATTCTATTTCCTTCTTTCATTATTCTAAGCTTATCTCTCCTTTGACAATCTCTGATGATATCACCCTTGTCCACAACAATAGAACTATATTCCTACCATTGATATTCTGTCTACGTGCAGCCTCACACCACTCTACTCCCCATCTTTCTTCTTCTGTATTTCTTCCTTTATCCTCTAATTTTTACTACCTCATTTTTAACTACTATGCAGGTAATTTTTCCTTTCTAACCCCTAAGTATAGCATAAAAGAATGCTAGTCCTTTTCATTTGCAATGTGATTGGCTGTATAGATAATGTTGCCAATGGTATTAGTAATTACTATTGAATTTGATATTGTGCTATAACTGAGTCATACTCCCTGTCTAATGGTGAAAAATGACACATTAACCTTGCCACTACCCAGAACAGCCAGAACATAGAGAATAATTCAATGGAAAACTTTAGATGCTATGATGCTCAAACAATAAATTGACTTTAGATGAACAAATCTTAAAGCAGAAACAGCAAATATCAGAAAGGCAATATGATTCTTCAAAAAGTAAACCAGCACCTAACAAAGGATCTGAATGACAGTAAAAAGGATTAAATGATTTATTTTGGGAATGATGATAAAATGATGAACAAAGACATGTATAAGTACCTCAATAAAATCAAATGGAATACAAATAAGTAATAAACAATACAAACAAAACACTAAATGAATTCAAAGAGGATACAAACAGATATATGAACTCAAAGAGGATGAAAACAAGCGTATGAACGGGATAACCAAAGCAGTGCAAGCTTTTCTAGAAATGAAAAGCCTTTTAAGTCAATTTTTAAAAATGCTTGAAGTCCCTCCCTTCAGACATAAACGGAAAATAGAATATCAAGGCTTGAAGATGAAAGAGATGTACTTGAAAAATCAGATGAATTAATGAATAGATTCAAGAATAAATTGCTTTATTAAATAAAAGCACCTTTGTATAAAGAAAATAAGAAAAAGAAATAGAATGTGCATATGATGTATATGAATATAATGTATACAAACAGATTTCCATTTTAAAAAACCAAACATGAAATTTGGAAGAAGTGCAAGCTAAAGGCCTAGGAACCATAACAAAGTAATGAGAAAATTTTCAAAATCTTGAGACATAGTGACCCATCTAGGTATAGAATGCCCTTTGAATTCCAAAGCAACGTGGTTAGAATGGAACCTCTACATGACATGTATTATGCTCAGCAGCCAGTGGAACTTTCACCAAAATAGATCCTATTTTAGCACTTATCAATCTTAACAAATACAAGAAAATTGAAGATGGACACGATTGGTTCACACCTGCAATCCTGACTATTTAGGAGGCTGAGGTCTTTAAATTCTATTAGATCGTAAGGGAATAAAACTAGAACTAGACAGGAAAAGAAACTACAAAAAACATGCAAATATATGGAGACTAAATAATGTATTCTTCAATGACAAGGGTGTTATAGAAGAAAAGGGGGACCAAAATCCAAAAGTTGTAGAATACAATGAATACACGAACACAACATAGTAGAATATTGGGGATACAACATAGTGCTAAGAGAAAAGTTTGTAGGTGTGATAATTTATATCAAAAAAAATCAGAAAGTTCTCAAAAAAGACTAGTAATGAACACCAAGCTCCTACCAAAACAAGAACAAGCTAAACAAAAATTAGCAGACAAAAATACTAAAGATTCTGGGACAAGCAGAAAAGGTCAGATAAGATGATGTTAAGTGAAATGAACCCCAAGATAGGGACACGAGTGCTTTTTTTCTTCCTTGCTATCATTTCTAACGTATTTGTAAGGTACCATGTGATTTTTTTGTTGCTTTGTATGTCCCTCCCCCATGGTATAACCCCTGTTTTCACTGTATTTGATGTTGGTATAATTTGGGGAGGAGAAGGGGAAAAAATGTTTAAATAGGGATATAGATTGACCCGTTGCAACAATGAGATGAACAAGATGCTAGGTTGAAAAATGAACTTTACAATTTAGGTGTGGGTGGGGGGGGTAGTTGAGGAGGTGGGAGGGAAGGTATGGTAGGGGAAAAACAAAGGAGTAGGCAACAATGCTGAATAAGAAATGTACTCATTACCTTGCTCATGTAACTGTAACCCCTCTGTACAGTATTTTCACAATAAAAACTTATTTAAATAATAATAAAGATTGGATCAAAAGAGCAATAAGAGATTAAAACTAAAGAATCAATGAAACTAAAATTTTTGTTCTTTGACATAACAAATAAGGCTCTTCGTCACACTAACCATTGGAACTGCATTAAATTCAAAAGTTTCTGCACAGCAAGAGAAAAATTAACAGCATCAAGAGATAACCTACTGTCCGGAGCCAAAAGTTGAGTCTCTCAACATAATAGGCTTGACTATCGCACTGGAACATCTTGAGGCTGAGTTTACAGAATCGACCCTCATCCTGCCCTACGTAAACATCCTGCAACTGCTAATGACCACCCTTTCCCCCTGCCCTAAGCAAACATCCTGCACTGCTAGGCCAATGAAAAAGCTTCCTTGACAGCCAATGAAAAAGCTTCCTTATTCCAAGCATATAAATACCCTGTGTGAAAAATAAAAATTTGCAGCTTGATCAGAATCCCTGTCTTGCTGTCATTCTTCGTGTCTCTTGTCCCTTCATTCCTTCTTGCTTAGGTTCACTGCCCTTGTTGATGCCCTGTGGGTCAGGACAACATACAGGAAAAGAGAAAAATCTTACCCTGATAGTCAATGGACAAGGCTTAATATCTAGAATATACAAAAAGCTCAAAAAATTACACAACAAAAAATAAACAATTCAATTCAATTAATAAATGGAAATAAACAGTCTTCAGGATGAAGAAATACTATAGAAACGTCTCAGGAAGTAAGATGTGAAAAGAAAGAGGGAGAGAGAAATGAAGAGAAGGAAGGAGAGAAATGACATAGAAGAAATAACCAGAGGAACTCGGGACAACCAGCAGGAATTGCAATGGCTATTTGACAATAGTGATGCTTTATTGTTTATTGTTTCTTGCCCCTGTTATTTTATTTTAATGGAAAACATCAAGTTAAGTTTTACTAGTTGGAGGAAGAAACTAGTAATAGAAGAATCGAGATGGAAATGTAGGAGGTAGGATAATCAAAATATCTTCTGCAACGGCAAGAGAAATGAGATCCAAAGAAGGGATGGAAGCAAAGATGCCTCTTAAATGAGAAAGAGAGAAAAAGGGAGAGAGAAAATGGCTCTCAGCAAGGAGATTTGATAATAAAGAAGGTTGTTTTAAAGGCAGTTTATAAGAATAGTATGGTTACTGGGAAATCAATAAGAAAGTCTCTGCCTCCGCTGATTGTTTTCTTCCAACCTAATAAATAGCAGGAAGTTTTTATCTGTCACAGCACGAACCTTAAGCTGGTTTGTATGGACATCTGTGCTTTATGTCTCACCTTGTGGTTGTTTCTAAGAAAATACAGAATGAGCCAGGCAAAGTGTACTCCATGTATTCTAGAAGAGAAGTTGATTTCAAGGAGCTGTTTACAACGATACTGATGAACAGAATTTTCAGACTCATCATGGTTGTTAGCCATTCAGGTCACCAATTCTTCTGCTGTTCTATGGCTATGCAGAGGAGCCCATCAGTTTGAGGTCCCTGTTTGATGTTCTTCCAAGAGGCTGAATTTCTGAAGTCCCAGTGTAACTTATTAAAGGAGACTTCAAACATAAGCTATCACTTTGTTCTCAAGAGTGTACACATCTGAATGCTTAAAAACTGTGTCAGTCTCCAAAAAGAAAGAAAGAAGAAAAAAAGAAGGGAGGGAGGGAGATAGAAAAAGAGAGGGATGGAGGGATGGAGGAAGGGAGGGAGGGAGGGAGGAAGGAAGGAAGAAAGAAAGAAGGGAGGGAGAGAGAGAGAAAAAAGAGAGAGGGATGGAGGGAGGGAGGGAGGAAGGAAGGAAGGAAGGAAGGAAGAAAGAAAGACAGAGAGAGAGAGAGAGAGAAAGAAAGGTGCTCTTTACTTGACTAATGAAATGAAATCATAGCCCCCCTGTACAACACAATCATACCAATAAAATTATTATCTTTATGGTAACCACATCTCTGAGCTATTCTAGGTGTGTATTAGAATGTGGATTTTTCTCTTCAGGCAGAATCTCTACAAAGCATCCGACCTGGAGGCATTCTGACTGTTCAAAAGACAGTGAATTGTAAGTCTAGTGCCAAAGGCTCACACATAACCCTAATAGATCAATAGGCTGGGATCTGAGTTAATGTCAGCCTGGAAAGAAAAGTCTGTAAGACTCTATCCCTAATTAACTAGAAAAATGTTAGACTGGAGTGTGGCTCAAGTGGTAGATTACCAGTCATGAGCAAGCAAACCCAAGGGATCGAATTCAAGTCCCAATACAAGCACACAAGAGGTGGGGGGGAGAGCAAGAGGAGAGAAGGGAAGGGAAAGGGAAAGCGAAAGGGAAAGGGAAAAGAAAAGGGAAAAGGAAAGGAAAAGGGAAAGGGAAGGGAAGGAGACCAAAGGAAGAGGAGAAGGAGGAAGAGACTTCACAGTGAACCTTACTTTGGTTCCTAGGTAATATTTACTGTGCAACTTTGAGGCATCGTGGAATGGATAGAATTGGAAGTTTAACAGCAATGAGAAAGTAAGAAATGAAAAATCCCTAGTAAATAAGTGCTGCTTACTGATTTCCAGTGAGTGAGTTTTGATTTCCTCTAGAGGAAACAACAGAGGCAACACAGACTTCATTAGAGCAGAAGTCCAGTGGTTATAAAACATGGCCTGGACTCTCATCCCAACAGGCCCAGGCTGTAGAGGCTTCTGGGAGTAGAAGGAAATTGGTCCAAACCTATAGCAGAGGAGCGAAGTGAGGAGTCTTTTTTTTTTTTCCTGCCAAGAGTCATTTGGATTTTGGCAACATCATTCATGGGCCACACAAATTATCAATATAGGTAGATGTCATCGGGTATCCAAGGCCAAGCATGCTTAGATGTCATGTACCAAGTGATTTCATGAACTTTATGAGCTGGCGAGCCCAATGCTGTCCACCCCTGCAAGTTATGAAAATGACTAGGAAGCATTGTTACTCATCTACAGTTGAAACAATAGAAGTTCAGGCGGCAAAAGGCCAGACTGGTGCTTGACTTTTTCTTTGGTCTTTCCTTCAATAATAGAGTCTTTTCTTCCTTTCTTTGTTAGTTCCATGATTTGTGCTTTTCCACCTGTCTCCCATGATGCCTTTCCTCTCTTTCTTCTTTAAAACCCATCATCTTTTTTTCAGTTTTCATCTTCCTAAGTTGTTTTGGCTTAAAATGTATAGATAAGTGCCTGATAGGGTAGATAAATTGTATCTAAATCTAAATAATTTTAGGCAGATAATAGAACAAATGTGAGTAACCAAAGTTATATGAGAACAATAAAACACTTGTTTAATTTAAATATTAAGCCTATTTTTTGAGAGATGTGTCTTAGAAAATAGATGCTTCTGGTTGCCCACCTTGAGGGGAAATTTCCCTGCGTTACAGTGTACATAAGGAGATAATCATAAGCACTGATTTCTTTTTGTGTTCCCTGTTTCCAACTCAAATTTCATACTTTCAAGTTGGATTTCCTTCTTCAGTGTGGGTAATTGAATATTGAACTATTAGAAAGCATTCTGAATTATTTAAAGTATGCTAAAGTTAGCCCTTGAAGATGAAATTAAATTCGGTTCCTAGGTATTTATCATATTTAAAAAGTGGCCACAAAATGGCATGAATAAGGATGTAAGTGTCAAAGAAAATGTGACAAAAAACATAGCAATGAATCACTCCAAAGACAATATGCTAAACAACTCTGGACACTATCATGAAGAGTAGAAAGTTCATATATCTCTACAAGGTAACGTACTTAGAGCATTATTTAAAGGGAAGTGAGGAAGGCAAATAGAAGAGTATGAAATGTTCATTCTTTTTAATGATGTAAAAAAAACAAAGTTGTCTAAAATAAGACAGATCTGAAAATTTTTGAAAAATGTATTGTCTCATCCTCCTCTGCTGAGACAAGCAGAAAAGGTCAGATAAGTTGATGTTAGGTGAAATGAACCCCAAGATAAGGATTCAAATGTTTTTCCCCCCATGGGATTGTTTCTAATATATTTATAAGATGATTTCTTTGTTGTTTTGTATGTCCCTCCCCCACGGTATAACCCCTGCTTTCACTGTATGTGATGTTGGTATCATTTGTGGAGGGGAAGGGAAAAAACAAATCGTTTAAATAGGGATACAGGTGGACCCATTGCAACAATGCGATGTCCAGGTCGTTATGTCGAAAAACGAACTTTACAACTTTGGCTGGGGGGAGAGGGAGGGCAGGGGGGTGGGAGATGGGAAGGGATAAAAATTTAAAAAATAAACAACATTTAAATTCTCAAAAAATATCTAAAGAGAATACATTGGGCTTTCTTTTTACAGAACATAAAACTGATGTGAATTCTTAGCTACACCTGCTACAAAGGTCAAAAGTTTGTTGGCATAAAGTTGGTAAAAAGTAGAAGTTTTCTTCAGCCATAACTTCTAGGATTGTTTTGCATACATAAAAGAAACTTTTAGATCTTAATTAGATATATCCACAAAGAGAGAACATGATATGATGGTTTATTTTGATGTTGTGTTAAGTTGTGGAAAACTTGAAATGTTTGATGCATTACTGGCAGAATTTAAAGTGATGATAAAAATGTCAACAGGAAGCCAATCCAGAATTATGCAGTCAATAAAATTATGCTAAAAGATTTTGGTTTTTTAAATACCAAATTAAGTTTTAATCCAGTTTCTTGACTTTTAAATAAGTTTGTGTGTATTTATAAGGTACCATGTGATTTTTTGTTGCTTTGTATGTCCCCCCCTGTTGTCACTGTATTTGATGTTGGTATAATTTGGGGAGCGGAAGGGAAAAAACAAATTGTTTAAATAGGGATACAGGTGGACCCATTGCAACAATGAGATGTATAAGATGTTAAAAAAGAACTTTACAATTTAGGGAAGGGGAGGGGAGATGGGAGGGGGAATGTAGTTGTGGAGATGGGAGGGAAGGATGATAGGGGAAAACAAAGGAGGAGGTAACACTGCTTGATAAGAAATGCTCATGTGATTGTAACCCCTCTGTACAGTACTTTCACAATAAAAACTTATTTAAAAATAAATAAAATAAGTTTGTGGTTTCGAACTTAACATGGCAATGTAGAATGATTTTATCTTTAATCATGCTATTACTATTATTAAAGAATACTTTATCTTGGGGTGAGCCAGAGGGGTAGCATGACTTGACAGACTGCTTCTCTTAGCTCCTCATGTCTGCAAATGCCTGAACCAGAATATATGAAAGATTAAAATGAATAGAGCTCTCCACAGCACTTAAAATTTTCATATTCTCATAATGCCTGGGCTACAAACATCGTTTCTAAACAGAACAACCAGATTACACATGTGCAGAAAGAAATGGGAAATTGCAAGAAAATGACACTGCAAACAAGTGTATGCAGCTGTGGTGGTTCTTTACAACTGAGATATTACATTAATGTCTATGTCCCTCTCTGCAGATGCAGTTATAAAATTATTTTGTCCCGACCCGCAGGACGTCAACGAGGGCAGTGAACCTAAGCTAGAAGGAATGAAGGGACAAGAGACAAGAAAAATGACAGCAAGACAGGGATTCTGATCAAGCTGCAAATTTTTATTTTTCACACAGGGGTATTTATATGCTTGGAATAAGGAAGCTTTTTCATTGGCCGTTAAGGAAGCTTTTTCACTGGCCGTAGCAGTTGCGGGATGTTTACTTAGGGCAGGATGAGGGTCGGATTCTGTAAACTCAGCCTCAAGATGTTCCAGTGCAATAGTCAAGCCTATTATGTTGAGAGACTCAACTTTTGGCTCCCGACATTATTTCAATAAATAAATCAGCCCCATTTGTAGTACAGATTAGAATGGTCATTAGAAAGTAGCCATTATATTATTATTGGGAGGTTTTGCCAATTTAAAAGAATCCATCTCTAACTTAATTTTGACTGAAAAAATCTTATTTCAAATTATATTTTTATTATGATTAATTACTGTTAAGAAGGAGCGACCATTCACCAAAGCAGTTGACGAATACAATGCATCTGGATCAATGTTACCCCTTCATCATTTTCCCTCATCTTTCCCATCCCAACCCCTCCCCTTAACTTTCCTAATTGTTTAGGATATAGATTGAATATTATAATTTCATTTTCCCCCCCTTCCTTTCTTATCTACCCCACCCCCTTGACTCCTCCATCTTTCAAGTCCCAGTCTCCTGGTATTCATTTTGTTGGACTATGAGTTAGTTTTTCTAAGGAATTACACTGTTTTCATTTTCCTTTGTAAATACCATACTTGGGTAATACATGTGTGAACACATGCACAGTGATTTGATGCGCTAGGCGTGACAGTGAACTAACTTGGAAAGGCTTAGCCACTCATGGCTTGGCCACTTGGCTTTTTCTTTCACCCTGTACTTTTATGCAGTCTTTCTGTATTGGCTATTGTATTACAAAAGGAAAGAGATAAGGAACCAGAACTTATGATTTCATAAATATGGTTACGAAATAAGAATAGTTGGCTCTGGGTTGTTTTTAAATTATTCTCATTTCTCTGGAACAACTGAATTGCAGCATGAGCAATGTCCCCAAGGTTCTATGAAACCCAAGTGAAAAGAGCGAGATAGATGGGGAATTTAACTGGACAGTCACAGCCATGGTGGTAGGTGAAAGTGTAAGTCAGTTGGATCAAGGCCATTTGGGTCAGAATGATGGACACGTATTGGCCAGGCAAAAGCAATTTCATCTTAGGCACAATGTGCCTATTTTTGTCTAATGAGGAAAGACAAATCTAGATGTGTGCCTATTTTTGTCTAATGAGGAAAGACAGATCTAGATGCTGTGTTCTTTATAATTGCGGTCTAAATCTGTGGCATACAAAATCCATCAATACAGAAAAAAATCCATATCAGAACTTCTAATGCAGTGGCTTTGAAAAAGCTGCACTTGATTTATCTGATTTTCTAAGGAAAATCAACAATATGAAGCTTCTCTTTTCATTTATAATCGTATGAGAACAAGATATTGAATTGTCTGGCCTGCAGTCTAAATAGCATGAAAAAATAGACTGATGGCCTGTCTTTGTCTCCATAAAATTGAAATGCTGCATTTTTATAACAAAGTAGTTGCTCTTCTTTCCAATCTCCAAAGAATGGTGGTATCAAGTTCTTAGCTCTGTACCATCAAATTGATTTCTGCTATCAGCATACCATTTTCTACTGCCATATCATGATTTTTTTTTAAAGACCTTAATTTTTCAAAAAACAAAACATGGAATTCTCCATCTACTTTTTTTTGCCTCTGAAAAAGAAACATTTATCATTGTTCTTAATACTGCTATTAATCACCTGTGTAAGTACTAGGAATTTGTTCTTAATAGGTACAAGATAGAAATGCAATCTGATAATGATGATAAAACTAATCAGTCAAATCAGAGAACTCAGAAGAACTTCAGAGTTAGTAACCATAAACATCTTTGACAAAGTTAACTTGTTAAGCCAAATAGCATTATGAAAAAGAATATTGAGTTCTCTTTATTAAAATATCCAAATACAAAATGACAACTTTACTTTTGCCAAATGTGTGAAGTTTTCATTTTTTAATTGATTTTGAGGGTCAACTCATTCATTTATTTATGAAACTTATAAGGTGAACATTCATATTTTCTGAGTCTAAAACCTTGCATCCACAAATAAAATCATCAATCAAGTAAGTCAACCTTGAAAGTGGCATTTATGCATATCATGAATATTTCTTTATTCCTTAAAATGTGTTTTAATCAGTTTTGAGATATACTCTTGTTTGAGTAAAAACTTACTTTGCATAATTTTTCTATTATATTTTCAGTGAACCTATTGATCACATTTTTAAATAAGCCTAAGTACACAGGAAAACTGGCCAAATTACCAGAAGCTGTTAGTGTTTCCACAGTAGAAAGACCAAGACCCATTAATCTGTGCAAGGCTGGGAGGGAGGGATGGTAAAAAGGAGGGAGGGTGGGAGAGAGGGACAGAGGAAGGAGGAAAACAGGAAGGGAGGGAGGGAAGGGGAATATGATAAGATGGACATAATTGTTGATATATTCCTATCACAAGATAGATGAAAAATAAGCTATGAAGATTCCGGCATTTTTATATAGGGAGAAAGTTCACTCAAATTTCAGTTTTTTTTTTTTTATAGTAGTGTGGTTTAAACTCAGGGCCTTGTGCCTGTTAAGATGTGTTCAACTACATGAGCCATGTCCCCATCCCATTTTGTTTTTAATTATTTTTCCGATAGAGTCTTGCATTTATGTCTATTTTGGCCTGGACCTCGATTCTCTTCCTTATACTTCCTGAGTGGCCCAGCTGACAGGCACACACCTGCATGCCTTGCTCACTATTTATTGAGATGGTATCTTAAAAACTTTTTTCCTAGACTCAAAGCAATATCTTCACAATATCTGCCTTCCACATAGCTAGGATTACAGGTGTGAGCAAATATACTCGGGTCACTCATAAATTTATTTAATGACTATTTCAATACCTGAAATTTTATGTTCATAGATGAGAAGCTAAGAAATTATAAAGAGACAGTAAGCCTCAAGTAAATGCAAAGGAATCTCTTGGAGAACAGAGCACAAAATTAGTAGTATTTTTATTCTAATCTCTACTCATGCTAGCATTAAAACTATCCCAAAAGGAATAGAAAGGAAGAGGAAAATTAGGGAGTAATGTTGGAAAAAGCAAGATTGAAGAGGTAGGACAGAGATTTAGGGGAAAAAGTATGAAGAAAGGAAAAGATGGAAGGAGGAAGGGAGGAAAAGAGAAGCAAGAAAAGAGAGCGGGAGGGAGAGACAAAAGGAGGGAAAGGGCTGGGAAGGTGGCTCAAGTGGTAGAGCACTAGTCTTGAGCTGAAGAGCTCAGGGACAGCGCTGAGACCCAGAGTCACGACCAAACAAAAAAAAGGGGAGGGGAGAGAGAGGGTAAGTATCCAGTGTAGGAATGAGATGTGGTTATGGCTCACTCTTTATGCCAGAAATTTTTAGGAAACAGGATGTATTACAAATTGTGTATGGTTGACTAAAACATAGACCTTTGGTATTTGACTATATCTGAAACTTGATTATAGATTTTGACCTATGAAAGCCACATCTCCACACCTGGATGGTAGAGTCTCAGTTCTTCTCAAGGGTGCTATTCATAACAAGAAATGTTAAGAGACCCTGGGTGATCTAAACTTAGCTTGGGCAATGAATGAAGACAAGAAAGAAGGTAGGAAGGCAGGCAGAAAAGAAGGAAGGGAGGAAGGAAGGAAGGAAGGAAGGAAGGGGAGGGAGGGAGGGAAAGGAAAGGAAGGAAGGAAGAAAATCTCTTACCCTAGCAAATTGTGTTTATGAATAATTTAAATTGTAACTGTCACGACCGCCTCGACCCGTAAGGATGACACGACAACAGGTTCTTCTCTCAGGCGGTTTATTCAGGACCTTTTACAAGCTTCTTCTCTCCCGCTTCTTCTGCCCGCTTCTTCCCGCTTCTCTTTTCCTCCGCCCCCGCGCTCCAGTTATAAGCCTCCTGGATGGCCAATCACGAAGCACCACGTGGCATATACCGATAGGGCTGCAAACACGGAAGCAAGCCAGTAGCCAAGCCATAGCCATATAAGGAGTTGTTTTTCACAGAGAGCACTTGCCATCGGGAAGGCGGAAGGCGGGAGCCAGCGCCATCTTTGGTCGCAGCCGCGCCATTTTTGCGGCCGCGCCTTACGGCCGTGTCGTCTTTGGTGTGGGCTTCGTCTTTGGTGTGGGCTCCTGCAGCTCTCCACAGTAACAATTATATAATGTATTTGAAGGCTCTTAGACTAAAGCTAGAACAGAAAATATATATATATATTTAAATGAGTTTGACTATCCAGCTTTGAAAACTTGGTTATAGATCAATTTTAAAGTAATTTGTTTTGCATTATAAAAGATAGAAAGGTCATGTTCAGTACTAAAATGTTTAAAAATTATATATATTTTCAGGTCATGCTAAAAACATTAGCAAATTATAAATTTTGATTGATTATAATCCTAATGCCTACCAATAATTATTCACTCATTAAATGAGTTATTAGACATAAACTCTTTTTTCTACTTTTTAATCAAGAATATCTGTAGTATTTTTCCACTAAAATGAAAAATGCCTGCTAATTAAATAAGAATTGGTTAGATCCTTTCTTTATCTGATCCTGCAGAGATTAGAATTGAATCCCTAGACAAATATTTCAAAGTTTACTGTTATAAATATCTTTGCTTTATATGTATTAAATACATTATCTTGCCACAACATCAAAATAGTGAGCTTTTCTTAACTAATTGCTACAATAACTGCGTATGTATTTGCATTTTCATTCACTGTTTACTTGTTATAGGAAAAGAAATATTTTCGAAGAACTCTAGGATAACAGAAAAGTGCACCAATTTTAAAATTAAGGGTACTTTGTAAAAACTCAATTAAATAGCTTGCTTCTATTTTATCCTCCAAGGCATTTCATAAGAGAAAATGAAGCAGCCCTATATAATTGCTTTCCAGAATAATCCTATATGTTCCCCAAAGTAATTTCTATTGATTTGTAATTAGGATGTAGGACTGTTAATACTCCCTTGTGCTTCCCTGTCCCTTTAATTTTGTGTTTATTGCATCATTACTGTAGGTCTCCTGGCTCACAATACACCCAATAAATTGGTTGTTTTCTCTTTGGAGTATATGCAACCTACTCACTCTAAACTTTTATCTTCATTAATAAATAACCACTTTTTGTAATTTAAACTAATGGTCCTTACTATTTTAACAAGAACATTCTGTTGGTTCAGGCATTGATAAAAATGACAAACATTTTTATAGTTAATTCTTGTAGTATTTCCATTTAAAATACCTCAGTTCATTCCTAGGCAATCTCCTTAATCAGTAGTCAGCCTAGAATTGAACTATTTGGAATAGTGATTAGAAATCTAGAGAAATATCACAACAGATAAAGTTAGAAATCAATAGCAAAAAGATAATAACAAAATCTTATTCATGTGAATATAGAAATATAAAAAATAAGCTCAATGCTGGGCACCAGTGGCTTACATCTGTCCAAGCTAATTCAAAAGGCTGAGATCTGAAGATTAAAGTTCAAAGCCAGATCAAGAGGCAAAGGCTGCAAAACTGTATCTTCAATTAGCTAGCAAAATACCAAACTAGAGATGTGGCTCATGTGATACAGCACTAGCCGTATTGAAAATGCTTAATGAGAGTGTGAGGCCCTGACTTTATGACACAAAATGGGAGAGAAAGACAGAGACAGAGACAGAGGAGGAAGAAGAAGAAGGAGGAGGAGAAGGAGGAAGGGGGAAGGAAAGAAGGCAGGCAGGCAGGAAAGAAGGAAGGAAGGAAGGAAGGAAAGAAGGAAGGAAGGAATCTCAAGGCAACAGAAAACAATAGAGGATGAAAAATGGTGAGATTAAATAGATCAGGATTTACAGAGAGATTTATTTCCACAAAGGAATATTAAGAATGCCTGTCATATATTAAATAATAAATTCCATCAAAAAGTAGACAAGATACCATTATTTTACTTGTTATTATACTTTTATTTTACAAGTGGTACGTGTAAAGGTCATGGGATTGATGTTAATTTTCTCAAGTCACAGAGTTATTAGTTTTCAGCATCAAACCATAAAACTAAACCTTCAAATTCTACATTCAGTGCTCATTTTACTAAGTATCTTCTCCCTCGTTTAAAGTGAAGCTAATTTCATGAGAATGCCTGTGAAAATCTTTAAAAAGTATACAAATGCTTCAATAACAAAGATTCCTTGAAATATTTTCTGTCCACTTTATCTGGACTCCACAGATATAAGAAGTGAAGTTTGGTCTACACATCTAAAAGAACTAATGTCTATTCAGGGGAGAAAATCACAGTCAACATTTATTCTTTGAAACTATTTAACTTACAAATTGCCTATTCTTTTTTTTGGGGGGGTCCGGTTGTGGGGCCTGAGCTCTGGGCCTGGGCGCTGTCCCTCAGCTCTTCAGCTCTAGGCTAGCACTCTACCACTTGAGCCACAGCGCCACTTCCAGCTTTTTTCTTTTTGCGTATGTGGTGCTGAGGAATTGAACCCAGGGCCTCAGGCATGCAAGGCAAGCGCTCTACCACTGAGCCACCTTCCCAGCCCCACAAATTGCCTATTCTTGTAAATAAACAGAGTAAGACTTTTAAGTAAGGAAGGAAATATACTCAGATTCACACACCAGTGAAGAGAATTCCAGATTTATTTTTAATTCTTCCATGATTTTCTGCAGCATCTGGTTTCACAGTCCAGCTCAATATTTCTCATACTAACGCTGAGAACTTCAGTGCTTTTTAATCTCGATCCTCTCTTTCTCTCTGATTTGTCTCAGTGTTAATCATGATAAACCCAATTATTTTAATATCATGGCTTAATGTTACCAGGTAGGCTGAATTCTAATATTTCTGTTTTCCATTCCTCTTTAACGTGTCCTTCCCTCTCCTTCCCTTCCCTGCCCATCCCCTCGTCCATCCTCCCTGCCCTCTCCTCCCCTCCACCCTCCTGTCCACCTCCCAGCCTCTCCTATCCTCCCCCTTCCCCTTCCCTTCCCCTCTCTCTTCTTTTCTTTAGAGGTACTAACGTTTGAACTCAGCAATGCTCACTTTCACTGTCTGTTGTTCTACCACTTAAGCCACATCTGTAGCCCTACTTTTGGCTGGTTGCTTTGGATGGTCTCCTGTGAAATTTTCTCCCCGTGCTGCTTCAAACCATCGTTCTCCAGATGTTGCCTCCCACGTTTCTAGGATTTCAGGCACATGTATACTTGGCTCCAGGCTCTATTTTTCATTCCTGCCAGTTTGAACTTTGATTCTAGGCAGGAGCATGGCTCCTATTTTAATCAACATTTTCATTTCAGCACAATCAATGATTCATGTTTTGCCACCTGTGAATTTTATCAGTCATGTAATACGACTTTTAGAATTTCATATTCTATTTTACTTGCCTTGCTTAATATATTCTGTGTGTAATTTTTAATCATAGGATTTTTTCTCACTTTTAGTATCAATTATCCGTACATATTTCATTTTGACATATCCATAACCGCTTACACTGTATTTGGATCAGACTCATCCCTCCTCGAGCTCTCTCCCTTACCTTCCACCCCCCTTCCCAAACCACTCAACCAACTCCATTGTTCCATTTTTCACACATGTATGTCAAGTATTTTGAATATATTCACCCTCCTTCACTCTTGCTATTCACCCTCTCCCTCCCACTGGTGCCTGCATCTTGAATGGGACTTGTTTTAGGCTCCTGTCCTTTATGTTTATGTGTATATTAATTGTCCAAAGGAGTTTACCACGACAGTCCATCCTCCCTCACTTCCCCATCGCCTCAGTTCCCCGTACAGATCGCAGTACTTTCCACTTGGCTCTCTTCATTCACAGATACAACTTATTTGGGAATTCATCACCCTCTAACTTTCTTTTCTCTGCTTCTAAACCTCTCAAACAATCCCACAATTGCATAGGTAGAAAATAGGTATGATCCTTGTGTATTTACATATATCTACATATATAAATAAATACACGATGTATGTTTACACATATCTACATGTATGTATGTAGATATATGTGCATGTGTTCTTACATCTCTGTATTCATATATGTGTTTCCAAATATCTGCATATATAAATACATGCATATATCTACATGTGAGAGAAAATATACCTACATATGAGAGAAAATGTTAAAACTGTAGTTCTGAAACTGGGTTACTTTTCTTAACATGGTATTCTTTTTTAAGGTATTCTAAGTCATGAAAGGATCTCTAATCTATTTCTAGAAAGAAACACAAAATAATTATTAATCTACCTTTTTTGATTTATCTGATTTGAGGAACAAAGATTTGGGGATCAAATTGGCTGTATTCAAATCCCATTTCCACCATTTCTTAGTTCTGTTACTTATGGAAAAGAGATTTCTCATAAAATAATAGCACTTAATAATTCTGTGAACTATTTACTGTGAATTATTTACTGTTTGCAAAGTGCTTAGAGAAGATGCAAATTCTATAGAACTATTAGTTAATGAAAACATTGTCTTTATACAAGAGACTGAGAGCAGGCTCCAAAACCAGCACCACATTATATTCATAAACTGCTTTGTTAATAGAAACTCCTTTGTACCACTATTTAAAGATAATAATAAAAAATTAAGTAAAAATAATACAAAATCACATAGAAAAATTTAAAGAAAAATAGGAAATATTACATTATTCTCATGACCACCAGATCTCAGATCTGAGAAAATAGCTATCAAAGATAGAACATAAACTTACATTTCTTCTTTTTGGAAGCAGAATACTAAAGAGATCTTCTAAGCCTACTCAGAAGGAAGCCTATGTCTATTGAATTAATTATAATGCATGTCTCATGTAGATACAATTTTATGAATATTTAAATTTTGTTCAACTCTTCACTTAATCAAGGATAGTTTTCTAAAGCTGCTTGACCCATCATGATGGTGGCTGGGGGTGGTCAGGAGAGGAGGGGTGGAAGGTCATGTGACTCGGTCAACTTCCTAATATTCCTGAATCATTCCCTCACCGCCCAATCTTCAAGGAGCACTTCCCTTTTTATGAGCTTCTTGCTCCAAAACAATGTTGTTTGAGGTTGATATCCCATCTGGGGTATTTTCAGTTGTCTTTCCTATGGCTACTGTTAAAAGTGTGCTGCTTGCTTACTTGGGCATTTACTGTCTAACTCTCCTCCTGAGTCCATTTGTTTACATCCCTACAAGCCTCTCCTCTTCTGCTTTCCTCCCCAGGACTCCAACCAGAAACACCAACATCTGTGTTCTTGGGGTTTTCTCTTTACAAGGAATAGGATATTCTCCATCTCCAAGTAATGCTGGAAATAGTCTTATGTGGCTACATTGTTCTCTTGGTTTTGATTTTCCTTTTTTGTTTTAGTGGAGGTGGAAGGATATTTGTTACAATACAGCTACCATTGTTTTTCAGATATAGGGTTATGTTAGAAAAGAAACAAACTGTTTAATGTTAATATTGAAGTGGAAAACAACAGATTCCATTTCTTCCAAACTGTATTCTCCTAATGGCTTCCTGGGTCTTCTCTCCATTCCGGAATCTCCTTCTCTCATCCAGATGCTAACTACATCTGGACTGTACCAATGAAAAAGTCTTATTGGTTCTCCCAGCCGACATGTTCTTTTCTGCTGAGCCATCAGGGTTATGTTTTAAACTATAAATTAGGACATTCTATAGGTCGGATGCTGATGGCTCATGCCTGTGTAGCTGCTTGGGAGGCTGAGATTGTTAAAACTGCAGCTCAAGGTCACTCAGGTCACAGTGGCACATCTTAGCTACAGAGAAGCCTAACTTTGGTAGATCAATCCCCAGAAAATACCTAGGCAGGAAGGGAGATCCTGTCTCAAAAAATCAGAACAAAATGAGGACCGGAAGTGTGGCCCATCGGTAAAAATGCTCACCTAGTAAGCAACAGTTCAAACCCCAGCACTTTCAAAAGAAGCATGCACTCTTTTGGCTTAAAAACTTCTGATTTCTTATTTTTTTAAAAAAAAATAGTCTGAATATGACTTTGACAAAAGTCAAGAGCTCATTTTCAGTAATTACTTCACTTGGCAGTGTAGTTTTCAAATCTACTTTTTAAAATATAGTTTTATGGCATACATAGGTTACAAAAAAATAGAACTTCACAATATTCTTAACATGTCATTTCCTCTGACAGAATAATGCTGTAATTATATCACATGTTGAAAAAGTGAAAAGAACATTTTTTTAAGCAGGAAGAAAGTAATTTAGCTTGCTGCTATGACCATCTCCTTTGTCCTTTGGAAAGTCAGCTGGAATAAGCATATCTTTTCCTCCCCAGCAGATCCTATTGGGTTTAATGTGGGTTCAGAGCTCTTACTATAAAGGCATTTTAAAATCAAGCGTGACCAGTGGCAAAGCCCTGTGTAGAGTGCTTCCATTTTCCCTTGTTACTCTGAAGCAGAGCACGACTCCATGGGAGACCTGTGTGAGGCTCTTGACCCAGGCATCGGTTACATTCTAATGTAACAAATACCAAAGCTTCCTGGCATTTTAGATTTATCCTTAATTATAAAGTGCGTGCTCTTCCAAAGAATAGCAACAAAAAGAGCAACAATGAAATGTACAAGATGTTAGGTCGAAAAACGAACTTTACAACTTTGGCGGGAGGAGAGGGGGACAGGAGGGAGGGGAGATAGGGACAAGGGGACATGGGGTCAGGGGGGGAGATGGGAAGGGATGGGAAGGGGAAACAAAGGAGGAGGCAACAATGCTTGATAAGAAATGTGCTCATTGCCTTGCCCATGTAATTGTAACCCCTCTGTACGGCAGTTTCACAATAAAGGAAGGAAGGAAGGGAGGGATGGAGGGAGGGAGGGAGGGAGAAAAGAAAAAAAGGAAAAAAAAATCTTTGTCTCAAATGATTGAAGCTTTAGGAAGGATTCTAGTATATCTTTCTCTATGAAATTATGAATGGTGTGTAGCCTGTCATTCATAGTAGTATTACACACATTTGTAAGCCTTTTCTATAAATATCTTTACTAAATAGCCATTAAAATTTATGATGCAGTTGGGTACTGGAGGCATATACCTGTAATCCTAGGAACTCAAGAAGCTGAAATCTGGAAGACTGCAGTGCCAAGCTAAGATAAAAAATAAATACATAAATATCCAAAAGACTCCATCTCCAGTTCCCCACAAGGCCAAGCTGGAGTTGTGACTCAAGTGGTAGTATGCCAGCCCTGAGTGAACAAGTCAAGTTCAAGCTCCTATACTGGCTAATTAATTAGTTAATTAAAGAGACAGACGAATAGTTGAAAATCTATTGCCCTTTTCCTTACTTTTAAAAGGTTTAAAAATTCACCACAATATCCTCATCTCAAATTTAAGATATAAATATTATGGATAAATAAATGTTCTCTTCTACAATAATGGTTTCTAGAGCCAGAAAAAGGGATATGGGCGAGGGAAGAGGCAGGAGACCAGGTAGTTAATAGGTACAGAGGAACAGCTAAGTAAGGAGAAAAACTGCTAATGTCCTAAAGCACCCTAGAATAAGTATAGATGAAAGCAATTAACTCTATGTGTGAAAATAGCTAGTAGAGCAGATTTTGACTGTCCTCACAAAAAGCAATACTAAATATTTGAGATGATAAATTTCCCAGTTCCCTGATCTCACCATGACACATTGTATACCTGCATTAAAATTTCATACTGTATACAATAAATATGTGTCTGTTAAAAATAAACATAATTTCAATACTGTAGTAAATACAGCTATTAAATATACTTCTCCAGTCAAAATTAAAAGTATTTTTATCCTCATTGTCTAAAAATCTGTTTTAAATGTATGCTTTTAATAAATGAGAAAACGATTTCTAAATAAGCTTAAATAAGTGAATTACTCCCCAGTAGATACAAAGTTTTTCAGAAATAAAATTTATTGAATTAGTCTTGAATGATCAGTTTACATTTATATTGTTTTAAAATTTTTTAGTTGATGAGTTTCATTACTAGCCTAGATGAAGCAACATGAAACTCTGTGTCCTGTCATCTAGTCTGAGGATTCATGGACTGAAAGAATATACGAATTTATCGTTTTGGCCTATTCCTGTGTCCAAATATATTTTAGAACAGAGAAGAAAAGAGGGCGGGGGAGATAGAGAGACAGAGACAGAATTCTTAGAGTTCAATAATGTTTTAACAGAGCTTGGAAACACCAAATATTAAAAAGTTCATATGGAAATATTGGTATGCTGAATTTTTCTTTTGCTCTACAACAGTCTTTCGTGTTCCTTAAAGCTTGAAAAACCAATTTTGGAATATGATCTAACTTACATAGCAATATAAGAGCTTTAAGTGGGATTGTCCCATAAATTCAGTTGTGACAATGGGTAAGACCTAATGTAAGCTAACATTATTATAGAATCCACTAAAATGAGGCAGAAATAATGGTTTGCTATTTCATAAAGACTTCCAGTACACTAATAAATCAAAATTTCAAAAATTTTCTTAATGGTTTATGAAGATAAATGGATGCATGTCAGCAGTATAGTGTCATCTAATAAAGTGTGTTAATAATCATACACAGTTTGCTGTTTGGAGGGCGGAATTTCATTAGTGTTTCCAATGACATTTTTCATTAAAATATCTAGTCAAGCAAAGATTAGATTAAATCACTGTGTTTCTTTCACAGTTTGATATGATTAACAATGAATCCTCACTAATTGCAAATGATTTAAAACATATTAGATGATTTCTTTTAGAAATCCCTCGAACTTCACTTGTTTTAACTATGCTTTTGGTGTATTATCTCCCATTGATCTAGATTATGTGACAAATAATTTCATTGTAAATCACATTGTTTACAAAAATATAATAAATATTAGCTTCGTCAATAGGCAGACTAAATCACAAGTAGGAAAACAAAGTCATGAAGAGTTAGATATTGAAACTCTCAATAACTGTTTCATCTCCCCGTCATTTGGGGATATAACCTGACATTATTTTATTCTAGAATTGTAAACTACAGGTGATGTGTAGTGTTCAAATTATTCTAGAGACTGCAAGGCAATCTCAGGTTAGTGTGGTAGAAAACATCACATTCATGTCATCTGTGGATTCTTCTTTTAAAACATTGTCTAATCATGCAATTTGAGCTGGCTGGAGACTCGTAAATGGTGAGAAGGAATCATTGGCGAGAAATGGAGAGTGATAGAATAATTAGATTGAATGAAAAGCATGTGTGTATCAGATGTGTGAGACAAAGGGAAACTCAGAAAAGCAAAAAGCAGGCTCTAAAATAAGCATGATGTTTGGGAATAGAGGGTACCACTGGCTGTTGGCAGGTGGCAAGAAGGTGTTATAAATGCCAGAAGCGGGCTCAGCGCCACAACAATCAGCTCCACAATGCATGAGCAACCTGGCATTACTGAGAGCCTAGCAGCAAACAGATGAGAATCTTTATGCCATTCTGAAAACTGAAACAGGATGTTTATCTCACACTGGCTGTGCAACTGCACCGTGTATCTGGTATCTGTGCCATTCGCTTTCCTAGGTGTCATTGCTTAAAAACAGGAATATAAACACCATCCTGGTTCAAATTTCCTGTGAGATTTTAAAAGCATTTTGAAAATAATAAGTCAATCAATGTTCTTTCTTAGATTCTGTTAGTATATTAACAACCATTTTAATTAAGTATTTTTGATATTAATTAACTCTCTAATTGGATTTATGCTATAAGTAGTATATTCTGAGAATACAGAAGGTCAAGGAAGTGATAGAAAAAAATATTTTCTTTCTGTCTTTGAAGTGTATGGCAAGATCCCTGAAATATGTTCATCACTCCATAAATATTTTCTGGATATCTTGGGCTTTAGTAAATAAGGATTAAGAAACATTTATAAAGCATTTTTATTAAACTATTGGGACAAACTCATGCACAGAAACTTCCTGACATGACCTTTAACTTAATGATTTTCTTCAAGTTTATAATGGTACAAAACCAATACACATGCGAAGTCATTTTGAAAACAAAGAAGCATTCCATTGACTTACATTGTGAAAGGAATTATAAAATGAGGAAAATTCATGACAGTCTTGCTCCTATACCCCAAGGTACCAAACAATAACTAGAACAAAGGACGTTTGTTTCTAGGAGAAGAAAAAAAGCCAGAAATAAATAATTTTTGGCTTTCAATGGTGAAAAGAATAACAAATTTCAAAATGAACTTTGTTATGTACTCATTACCTTACTCATGTAACTATAACCCCTCTGTACAGTATCTTTACAATAAAAATATAAAAATAAAAAAGGAACTTGTGAGAAATTGAATTCCACTTTCAAGAGGAAATAGTCCCTAAAACAAATCTACTAGAGGGAATTAGCATCTGACTTCTTGTGATTAAAACTGAATAAAAATGGGTTTCTACTTGAGAATTGAATATGCATTCATTTTTGAGAGCCATGGATCCATATCTTTTCACTCAACCTGGTATATTACTAATTATAAAAATCACCATACGTGTCATGAATAAATCTCCATGAGGTGATTTTTATATTACTATAATACATTCTATTAGGAACACTGAGCACATTCTATTACACAGGGCTAGTTGACTAAAACATTATTTAGAGATTTACTCCAAACAAACATTTCTGAAACCATTCCCTGCTCCATTATGGTGGGTGGAGAGCAAACCATTGAGAGTGTTATCAAAAGAGCCAGTTCTATGGTAAATTTTTTAGGTGCTACATTGCTTTGAATGAAGTCTGACAATTATACTACTGGTTTAACATACTGGTGGTGAATGAAAGTCAGATTTGTGGTGAGAACAGGAAGAGGACTATTTGACCAAAAGGCATCAGAACTATGATTGGAATAAAAAAAATTTTAAAGAAAACTCAAAGAACAATGGTTCTGAGATTCAATTATCTAGGATGGTTTATACAATCCCAAGTCAGCTACTGGTGGAGAAGTACATCTGCTGCTTTAAGTAGAAGCTCTAGTTTGCCAGAACTCTGTACCACGTCAGGCTAACAGGATTGAGGTGGGTGGATATCTTCTGTAAGAACTAGGTGGACTCCTGAGCCTTTGACAGCATGATTGTCTATTAGGAGCCTGGCTAGTCCCAAGGATTATGGCCAAGCTTTGGAAAACTGAAAGACGATATTGAATCTGGTCTCCTCACACCTCTTCACACTCTGGGTCCATTCAGTTATTTCCATTTGTAATCCTTCTACAAACTGAGACTATCTCCTCTAATTGGTGAGAAAACAAGAGAATTCTCATCATTCTTGACAGCCCTCTTTCCTACGCACAGTTCCCTGTGTTTGCTGACTAGATTTTTTTGTCATTACTAATCACTACTGCCAAATTCCAAATGCAGTTCTAAACATGAGAACTCTTGGTTTTCCTCTCTTTGGGTCTTGAGGCTTCTATGATTTATTTTACAGAGACAATATAGATTTTCTCTATCCTGTCTTTCATTATTATTGCTGTCATTGTTATTAGTATATTTAAGTAGTTGTACAAAGGAATTTCCATTCCACAAAGCACTTTATGAATACAAGGCGTCATGAGCAATGTCACCCCTTCACCATTCTCCCCCATTCCTTGCAACCCCATTTCTGTCCTCAATTTTCTTAATTTAGTAGGACATGCATTGAATTTTATGACTGCATTCTCCTCCCCTTCTGCTTGTGTTCTGTCTTTTGAGATCAGATGGTATGGTGATCGAGGTGTAGACGCTGCATGTAGATTGCCTAAATTCAAATCCCCAACATTTATCACTTACTAAGTGTATAGCCCTGGGCAATTTTCTTCTTTTCTCAATTTTATTTATTTTTTTTCTTTTCCAATTTTTTTTATTATCTTGAAGTACTTGTGAAAAGGGGTTCTCACTCAACATATCAGTTTATGAGTGCAAAGCTCCCTTATTCTCTCCATCACCTCAAGTTCTCTGGCTCTTTCATTTTCATATTTGTATACTGGATATCATGACTGTATTCACCCAACCTTCCTCTCTCTGGACAACTTTCTTAGCCCATCTCTAATTCCATTCCTTCTTCAAGCTTTAGAAATAGGAAGTACCTACTTTTAAAAGTTCATTATTCTAAACCACTGAAAACAAGTGCCTAACACATGCCATAGATCGAAGCTAGTATATCACTTCAGGCAAAGGCCTGCTGCTTTCAAGGTCTACAGTGTGATTCAGAATCCCTTGCCAAGCTGAACTTTTCCACCCCCATCATTGCTACGTTTCACTGATGCCTGCAGGTGACATTTATTCTATTATTGTCTACTTTTAATGGGATAATTAATAAGGGAACATGCTTCCTATCATGTTAAAGTTTTGCTTAAGGGATGGTCCTGACTTTCTTAGCACTGGCAAAAAAGAGTGACAGAGATAAGTCAAACCAAGCACATTTGATGTAGGAAGTCAGAACCCCCCTCTGGCTGGTTTCTTATCTAAATTATTGTTTCTCGCATGATTTATTAAAAAATTTTCTTCTTTTATGGGCAGACACTGTGTACTGCTATTCTATTTCCAGATAGGAATGAGGAACACAACATCCCTACATTGTTCTTACAGAGTACTTGTGTGAGAACAAAACAATTCTGACAGGAAATCATAGAAAAGAGTAAAGCTGAGAAATGTCATAAAGAAACTAATTTCTTTCTGAAGTAAATAACAGCAGCCCTGATACTATTTCAAATCTTCAACTGCTGTCTGCTGTTTCCCTGATGAGACAGTGCACAGAGCATGAATTACGACTGAACAATCTGATGGGAATGTTGGCAGCTGTGATCAATGCAGGCACACTTTTTTAATCCGTGAAATGTGGTGAATTGACATCTCCAGAAGTGACAGTGCATATTTTCTATATTCTTTATTTCTGTATTTTTTATTCTATGGTGTTATTACACTTCAGGTTTTTATTTTCCCCAATTATAGGGCACAAACATAAATCCTTGACTACCTTGAAGACTTATGCTTCCTAGCTATCTGTGACAGGCTGAATGATATCTCCCCAAAATGTGTAATCAAACAGTCATCTTCAGTATCTCAGAATATGACCAGATGTGGAAGTAAGCTCTTTAAAGATAAAATGACACCATTGAACTGGGCTCTGATCCAATGAGCCCAGAGTCCTAAGAAGAGTGTGCAGCAAGGGCAGACTGTGGAGGAACAACAGACTTTACCCACCAAACCAACCTCAGAGGAAACCAACCCTGCATGATCACAGACTTCTAGCTTCCAGGGCTATGAGAAAACAGACTTCTTTATAAAGCTACCTACTCTGTGGCATTTTATTCTGACAGTCCTAGGAAATGAATTTGGGGGATAACCAATCATCCCAGCAGATTCAATTGGTCATCAAATCTGTCTATAGAGTTCATACCAGAATGGTTCTCCTTGGACCAGTTTTCTAATCAGAAGCCCCAATTCTAGTATTCTCATAGCAATATATACATATCTGTATTTGCTGGAATAAGTGATCTTTTTAGAATTCACCTACCATAATGAATTAAGTGAAGAGCCTGCTTTACTGAATAATTGGATGCAATCTAAACTTAAAACATTCATCTAAGCAAATTATGATTACATTTCCCTGGACCCCCATTGCTCTTCTGAGATCTGTTTTTACCTCTCACTTGAATTTCCAAATGGTCATTTGAGCAGTCTTTGATGGATCCAGGAGTTTTCAGCCTTGGGTTGTTTGATGGAGCGAGTGGTACATGTTAGTTTTCTCCCACTACTGTAACACAATGTCACCAGCCTCATAACTTTAAACAACAGAACTGGATTCTTCAAAGACCTGGAGCTGGAAGTCTGAAATTTACCTGCCAGAAAAGCCGCCCTCTCTCTCTCTCTCTCTCTCTCTGAAGGATCTAGAGAGGATTCTATTCCATGCTTACCCAAATCACTTCTCTCTGTCAGTAATCATCTTCTAATCAAAACCTGCCTTCACTTAAATAGCATCTGCCGTAAAGAAACAGAGGGAAAGTGTCATAAGAAGACTTTAAGGGGGGCTGGGAAGGTGGCTCAGTGGTAGAGCGTTTGCCTTGCATGCATGAGGCCCTGGGTTCGATTCCTCAACACCACATAAGCAAAAAGAAAAAAGCCAGAAGTGGCGCTGTGGCTCAAGTGGTACAGTGCTAGCATTGAGCTGAAGAGCCGAGGGACAGTGCCCAGGCCCAAAGTTCAGGCCCCACGACAGGACCCAAAAAAATAATAAATAAAATTAAAATAAAATAAAAAAGAAGACTTTAAGGGAGTTTTGTGGTAGCCTCTTGATCACTGCCCATAGCAAAGTGCTATCTCACATTTCTATTACCAAAAGATTTTCTCCCAGCCAATTCCACCCTTTCTCTGCTCCCTGAATTTTCATTGTTTGACTTTATTCTCCTGAGCTCTCAGATCCTTTCTGTTCCATTATTCATTTTCTAGCCACTAAACCAGTTTTTTTTTGCTCAATCTTTGTATTACAAATTGATCTCTTTTGTGACTCCTGACCTAAAACACAGCTCAATTTGTCCACCGATATTCATTCATTCTCAGGGAGCAGGTGCCGTGGATTATCCCATGCTATATTATATCATGTAGGCTGGGCTACCTATGTCTAGCGCCTCACTAATGTCATCTCTCAACTCATTGAAATGAAACCTCTATTATTGATTAGTAAAACTAATCTCTCCTTCTGTCATGTGATACTATGGGAAATTGTCTTCATTAGCATCACTGCAGTTTTGTTTTTCCAAGCTTTAAATTTTGCTCTTCATCTGTTTCACGCTCTTAAGGAACAACTCAAGGTATTCATATATCCAGCATTAATACAAAGTAAGTCTACAAACAGCTGTTATATTGTATTATTTAGGGAATATAAGAATGAAGCTTGTATGTGTGAAGAACTGAGGCAAAAATCATTGGAATATTTTCTGTGCATGGTTGGCTAAATATCATCAATACAGAAGTCTGTGTCTCCTATGTGATTTCCTATAGTTGTAGTTGTCTTCTGTGAGTTAATAACTCATACATCAATACAGTGTCCCATGCAATCCACTATTGAAAGATAACACAAAATGTACCTGTTTGAAAGATCCTCGGCATTCTAAGTGTCTGTTCCAATAATGAACCTTGTTGAAGACACCACGAACAAAGATAGCCATCCACCAACTCTAAGCTCAAGCTCATCCTTGGGTAACTTGCCACTGGGTCAGCTCCTCAAATAACAATGCAGATGGTTCCTCCTTTATTAGTCCCAACTCTGACTGCTTACTTTAAGTGCTTATGATCTGCATTTTTCACTTATTTATTGTAATTGTAAAGCTGATGAACAGAGGGGTTACGGTTCTATAAGTCAGATAAAGAGTGTATTTCTTTTTGAACAATGTCATCCCTTTGCTTACTTTCTCTTAACTTTTCCCTCCTGTCCCTACACATTTGGTTCATTTTCACCAAAGTGTCTAAAGAGAATTATGATCTGCAGTTTGGCTGTCACTTTTAACTCTAGGTTCAGTTCCTCTTGACAAATGCATATCACTTCCAGAATAAAGTCCAAAATGTAAATTCTGTAACTAGAACAAAAAACTTGTTACATATAAAACCAATATACTTAATGAGATGCAAAAATAGTAATAAGCAATCTAATACAAAACACAAACAAAATGCTGCCACAGAGGAGGTAGAAATATTTGTGACTCATAAAATAAACAAAAATAAAGTATTCAGAAAGCATATAAAGTTTTTACAAATCAACAATAAAAAAACAAATTCACAGGATTTAATCAAAAGAATTGACCACAAATTTCAGAAACCACCAATTATCAATATGGAAAAATATCCAATCTCCTGGATAATCAGAGAAACACAAATTAAAAAGATTTTTCACCTTTGCACAATACTAGTAAAAAGTTGTCAAATTTCAACTATCATTTGCAAAGAAATAACATAAATTCTAGTATCAATATGTTTGCTGCTGGTGAGTTTAACCCACTTGGGAAAAAATTTGCTAAGAAAATTGACTAAGGTTATAACCTAACTATACCCAGCCATTTCCTGACTAGATATATACCCAAAAGCTCTACAAATTTGTAAAAACATGAATGAACATATTGTTTATTAGAGAAAAAAAGCTGGGCCCTGGTGGCTCATGCCTGCAATCTTAGCTACTAAGGAAACTGAGATGTGAGGATGACAGTTCAAACCAACCCCGGGCAGGAAAGTCCATGAGATGCTTGTCTCCAATTTAACCACCAGAAAACTGTAAGTGATGGTGTGGCTCAAAGTGGTAGAGTGCTAGCCTTGAGCAAAAGAGCTCAGGGTCAACACCCAGGTCCTGAGTTCAATCCCTACAACGGACAAAAAGAAAGAGAGAGAGAGAGAAAGAACTCAAATGCCCATCTATTGTGAAATAATAAAGCCATAAAAGCTATAAAATACCCCTATAAGAAAATTCTACTCCTTATGGTATATCCTTTTACAGTAATTTCAGAAACATGTTATTTTTCAACTGGAGTAAGTCATATAAATAAACCAGGTACAGACAAACAATATTTCACAATCTCACTTAAGTACATAATCTAAGAAGATCACTTTGTAAAGTCAAAAGTAGATGATGGCTATAAGGCTCCAGCAGAAGAGATGAAGAATTGTTCAGTGGGTACAAAGCTTCAGGCAGACAGGGGGAATAAGTATTGAGATCTATTTTGCAGCCGGATAACTATAGTTAATAACAATGTCTTGTGTGTTTCAAACTAAAAGAACACATTCCAAATGTCTCACCATAATAAATTCCTTGTAAGCAAGGTAATGACAATGCTCATTAGCTCCATTTAGTCATCCTGCATTATGTACCTACTTCAAAACATCACACTGGACCCCATAAATATGTGCAATTATTGTCAATCAAAAATAATACTGCTAATAAAAATAACTAGCAGCAAGTCATATAAGATTACACACATAATGGCTCCATTTACATAAGTACAAAAGTAAGCAAAGCAACAGTTTAAGGGAATGTGTTGGAGAGATAAAAGTATAAAGGAAAGCATTGAAATGATTACTATGTTTACCTCTCTGACTCACTCTGGGAGAGAGGGAGGGAAATTCCATTAGGAGAAGCATATGGAAGATGTCTAGGACTTAACAGCATTCATTGTATCATGATTAAAACTGTAGGCATGTGATTCCATTTTTTTTTCTTTTACCAGTCCAGGGCCTTGAACTGTGGGCCTGGGTGCTGTCCCCGAGCTGCTTTTGCTCAAGGCTAGTGCTCTACTACTTGAGCCACAGCTCCACTTCTGGCTTTGTCTGAGTGGTTTATTGGGGGATAAGAGTCTCACAGACTTTCCTTCCCGAGCTGGCTTTGAACTGAGCTCCTCAGGTCTCAGCCTCCTGAGTTGCTAGGATGACAGGTCTGAGCCACCGGCTCCATTTAATTTTTGTAAGTGTTTTTTTTTTTTAACTCAGTGACAAAATCAGATCACTAACATCTTCTCTTGTTGTCATTTTGTTATCCACAGCCATGACCTGCTTTTCAACACAGCAACACACATGCACTCACATATCCCTTCCTCGATGTCCAGTCCTATAAGGATATGGTTTGCCCTGGTTCAAAATTACAGGTGCTTTAAGTCTGCTTTGATTTTGGACCTGTTGGTCCTTTTTTACTTGGGCTGCCTCTGCCTCTCCATTTATTCACTACTGAAGTTCAGTGTTATGTCTGTAACACCTGCTCCCTCCCTGCAGAGTGAGTCATTCCCTCTTCTGGCCCATTCGTGCACTCTACTTACAGCTTTGCTCCTATCTTGCAAACATTACTCATGACTTCCCAGTCCCTTCCGTGCCTGGCATTCTGTTGTATCGATTTTTATCTTATATTTTTAATCCTCATTCCTATTCTGTCACATAGTAGGTGCTTATCAAATGATAATGAGAAAAATTTGAAAATACAAAGGTTATTGCCACACTTGAAGCATGTTATCAAACTCTTTGTTGATATAGAAATGATCAGAAATTAGTAAGAAGAGCTTGAAAAATATAGAAGCAATAAGCTGGGTGCTGGTGGCTCACGCCTATAATCCTAGTTTACTCAGGAGGCTGAGATCTGAGGATCACGGTTCAGAGCCAGCCTGGGAAAGAAAGTCCATAAGACTCTTACCTCCAATAAACCACTAGAAAACCGGAAGTGGTGATGTGGCTCAAGCGGTAGAGTGCTCACTTTGAGCTGAAGAGTGCAGGGACAGCACCCAAGCCCAGAGTTCAAGCCCCATGACCGATACATATATATATATATATATATATATATAGAGAGAGAGAGAGAGAGAGAGAGAGAGAGAAGCAAACTACTAAAAGATCACAAAAACAAAAAAAATTAAATGAAACCAAAATCATTTGCCAAGAAAAAAAGAGAGGACACTTAAGAGATATATGATCAAGATCTTTCCCAGAAAAAAAAAATGAACTATTGAAAAGATCAGAGATTTGTTTACATTAGTACACAATTATCTCTTTAACACAAAGGCTGAGGATATGTTTGTCAAGAATCTCTAGAATGTTGCTCATAAAGATTAATTCTGTTTACTGCACTCTTTTGCCAACCTTCTCTTATTCAACATAATGTGCTCCCATATACCAAATAGCAAGGAAAATACAGACCATAAAGAAAGGTACAGTGTTACCAGCTGACCTCCTTCATTCATTCTCCAGTGGCATTGTGTATGTGTATGGTATAGATTTGCTGTGAATCAAAATCAGGCACCAGCTCTGGTTCCTAGTATAAACTGTGGACTGACAGGGACATATTGGCTTCACCAAGCACCTCGTAAAATGAGCACTTGCTGTTCTCTGGGATTTCAGTCTGTGCACATTAAAAAAGTGTCTGTATTGGCTAGCACTTTTATAGCCTCTCAGTGACAGTTAACTGTAGCCAAAGGGAACAAGTTTTATTTTATTTTTAAAAGAACCCGTGAAAACACATCCGCCGAAGCTCAGGCCCATGCTACACAGCTGATAAGGGACGAGTCTTAAAAGAATTTTTTTAATAGCAACACCTCATTGACAAGGCTCTCAGGGAATTTACTCAGAAAGATTATTTTTCTTTCTATGTTCTCTTTTCCCCCAGCTTTACCACCTGGGACTCATAGACAACAGTTCAGTATGATCCACTGAATTTGGGCTACAGGATTATCGCCTAACATCCACACTCTAATCCCCATAACAGCTGGGACGTGGGCAGCTGGCATAACTACACATATCATCAAGCCCCTCCCAAGGGTGCCCTAGAGTGACCTGAGATATAAAACAATCTGCCTCGGTGTTACACAGCAATGTGCCAACCGCCAGCCAAATGGAGAAGAGTTCCTATATGGATCATTGAGCACTGTGATCCCAAAATGTTCCAAGGCTACAAAGAACATCTCCAGCGCCAGTGTGTCTCTAACACATTATCAAGATAACTGAGAAGCTGAGCCGAGGAGATAGCAAACCTTTACCCAATACTGTGTAACATCTACGAAAGCTTTCAAGTTTCTTGGTAAACAGTGAATATTTATGCACATTAAGATAAAATATATATATGTATACCATAATGTGAAATGTACTGAAAACTTGCTACATCATTCTGTCTTCTTAATTAACACATTAAATGTTAGACTCGCTGATGCATCGTTAAGAAAAACATCCTCAGGCTGAAAGGCAGAAGAGCGGATCCATCTGGTTATTTTCATCAAGTATTGTAATTCTTCCCTCTTGGAAGAAAAAAATGTAAGCACTTAAATTCAAACTCATATTAAATATAACAGATTCAACCTCACTGACATGTAAAGTATGCGAAAGATGTATCTTGCTTATATCAATTGAGATGCAAAACAACTACTAGAATTTTGTAAGATCTGATAAAGATTATTAATATGATAATGCCCATTGCTATGTGAGAATTTTAATATCTGTTTTCTTTTGGCAGACTGGTAAAAATTTGACTGTCTTCATTTGATTTTTTTTAATTTTAATAGGAATGTACACAAATCTCATACTACTAAAACATAATTTCATTTTACTTAAAATTATGGGCTGCCTGAGTTAAATTTTAAGAAGATAAAGTAGAAAGGAAAGGGTGACATGGTCTAAAAGAAATTTACTCATTACCTGACTTATGTACCAGTATCTACATCTCCTATTAGGTACAACTAAGCATTCTGGGCATTTATATAACAAACATAACAGTTCAAAAGATGAAAAGAAGGTAGGGAAATTGAGACTCCCTCAATAACACAGTGGTGGATTTTCTGGGTTTTCTTTTTGTCTCAAATTTCCCAGATTTCGAGCTGAGAATGGTGAAGACCCAGAAATGTCAATTGTCAAAGACAGAAACTCTCTGAACATACTCTGCGCTAGAGAGAGTATCAAGAAAGGGCAGGCTGGCAAGAAAGAAAAGTCCTAGGAAAGAAATTGTTTTCCCTAGCCAAACATGGAAAAGAATTCAGAAGTAACAAAGAAATTCTTCTTCCATTCCACCTTAAATCTCTCATCTCAGTGGAAGCCACGTGGAGACTGAGATCTCCACTCCCTCTGACATCAAGGGTATGGCTGGTGCCCTCTTGCTTGGAAGGAAAGGGACTAGGGCAGCCAATTCAAACAGGAGAACTAAATAACAGTCCAAGGGCTAAGATCAAATACTTCAAATCTTTACATTCCCATTGAAAACCACAAAAGAATGCAAAAATTCTAATTCAGACGAACAGGAAAGCAATCCACAAATATCAACACTAAGATCACAGAAGTGTTAATTTTATCTGACAGAAAATTTAAGTTAGCCATAAAAATGCTACAGACATCTAGCACAATGATACTTGAAACACAACAAAAAAGTCTTAACAAAGAAAAAAGAGAATATTTTAAAACTCAATAGAAAGATTGAGACCTGAAAAAAATGAGATAACCAAAACTTTATAGAAAGGACAAAATACAGGATTAGTAGTGAGCCTGAGGATGAGAAATTGTCCAATACATAGAGAAAATAAAGGAAGGAAAAACGAACAGAACTTCAGAGGCTGTAAGGGTGGACATACCATATGAACTATGAAAGCTAATAAAAATGTGAAAGAAAGAAATGTACTTAAAGTTTTGTTTTAAAAGAAGTCCTTTTCACTAGTAAAGACACAAAAGTGTTTATATGAGATTTAACAAATAACTAAAATTTTGTTTACATATGTTCATGCCAAATTAAAAAACACACTAGCCAGGTGCTAGATATGCAGGAGGCTGAGATCTGAGAATCACAGTTGAAAACCAGCCCCTGAAGGAAAGAAAAATCCATGAGACTCTTATTACTACCAGTAAGCTATACGAAATGGAGCTGTGGCTCAAGTGGTAGAGCACTAGCCTTAAGCACAAAAGCTTAGAAAGAGTGCCCAGGCTCTGACCCAGGACGAAGAAAATAAAAAGGCAGGGAGTGTGGCTCAGTACTAGAGTGCTTGCCTAGCATGCATGAAGCCCTGGATTTGATTCCTCAGTACCATATAAACAGAAAGCCAGAAGTGGTGCGGCAGCTCAAGTGGTAGAGTGCTAACCTTGAGTGAAAGAAGCTCAGTGCCCGGGCCCTTAGTGACAGATGTAAAAGGTGGTGACACATGCCTATAATCCCATCTACACTTTAGGAAGAGGCTTCAGGGTCATGAGTTCGAGCTCAGCCCCAGGTAAAGGTGTAAGTCCACTCTGTCATGAATTCCTCTAGATTTTGTTTTTTTATGAGCGAGTTTTAAGTCTTCTTCAATTATTTAGAGTAGCTTTGGATTCAGTAATGTCAGTTGGCAGTTACTTTCTTTCAGTGCTCAAATTGATCAACCATACCATTCTGGGTTATGGAATTTATGTTGAGAAATCTGATGTCATTTTAATGGGCTTGTCACTTTGTTACTTGGTACATCTCTTTTATAGCTCTCACTATTCTTTCCTTGTTCTGTAGAGTTAAGGTGTTAACTATAGCATGACAAGGAGAGGTTGTTTTCTCTTGTCTATTTTGTGTCCTGAAAGCCTCCTGTACCTGAATGACTAGCTCATTCCCAATATTTGGGAAACTTTCTTCTGGATGATGATCATGATCATGATCATGATCATGATGATGCCAGTCCTGGAGCTCAAATTCTGAGCTTGGGTGCTGTCCCCAGCTCCTTTTTGCTCAAGGCTAGCACTCTACCACTTGAGCCACAGTGCCAATTCCAGCTTTTTCTGTTATTAATTGGAGACAAGAGTCTCATGGAGCCTGGTGCCAGTGGCTTATGCCTATAATCCTAGCTACTCGGGAGGCTGAGATCTGAGGATCACAATTCAAAGCCAGCCCAGGCAGAAAGTCCCTGAGACTCTTATTTCCAAAAAAACCACCAGAAAACTGGAAATGGTGGTGTGGCTCAGGTGGTAGAGCGTGCCCAGAGTTCAAGCCCAACAACTGACAGAAAAAAGAGTCTCATGGACTTTCCTGCCGAGGGTGGCTTTGAACCAAGATTGTGGATCTTAGCTTCCTGAGTAGCTAGTATTACAGGTGTGAGCCACTGGCATCCAGCTCTGCTGTTATTTTATTGAATATGTTTTCTATGCCTTTTTATACCTTTAGTTTGCACTTCTTTTCCTTCCTTCTTCTATTCCTATCATTTGTATGTTTGGTTATGTAATGGTATGTCTGTGGTCTTGAAGCATTCATTTGTACTTTCTTATTCCATCCCCCAAAACCTATCTGTGTGTTACATTTCATCCACATTGTCTTCAATCCCTGATAGCTGACTTCTGCTCCACTCACTCTATTTGTGAGCTTTCAGCTGTGTTTTAGTGAAGTTTTCACTTATACAAGATTATTTGATTTGTTTTGCTCAGGATTTTTTTTTGTCAGTAGTGGGGCTTGAACTCTGGGCCTGGGCACTGTCCCTCAGCTCTTCAGCTCAAGGCTAGCACCCAGCACTTGAGCCACAGCGCCACTTTCAGTTTTCTGGTGGCCTATTGAAGATTAAGAGTCTCACAGTCTTTACTGCCTGGGCTGGCTTTGAACCATGATCCTCAGATCTTAGCCTCCTGAGTAGCTAGGATTACAGGCATGAGCCACTGGCACCTGGCTCAGGATTTTTATATCTTTATTGAATTCATATCCTGCTTTGCCTTCCTTATTTCAAGATGCTCATATGAACATAATGTTTCAGGCTTCCCTCTAGAGGGACAACATGGAAATAGCTGCCTTTCAGCTCTAATCTATGTAGCTGGTTAGAGTCTAGTTCTTGATGCACATTATGACTATGGATTCTAATAATATGCAACTCTGTGCCATAGTTGTACAAGACTTTCCTTTTGGATTGTCAAGTTTCAAGACCTGCATTTTTCTGGAAGTCCAACTCAGCTGTCAAATGACTCAGAACTCCAAGAATCCTTTGTATATCCACAGGTCCTCAATTGCCAAATTTAAATCTACCTTGGGAGATTATTTTAACTCAGGTTTATAACTTCTTTATGACTGGTGGTTCATGCTGGTTATTTTCTGACTGATTGCCCCAGCTAGCTATATTTCAGTGTTCACTATATATCTAAGAGATAACAGCCTGGTCTTCCCACGTGAAGGTACTGACCACGTTTCTATCATTTTCTTTGGACTTTGTACTTGAGCAGAACCACTCTTTACCTATTATTCACCTGTTACCTGCAGTGCTGAGGCAGCCTTCAACACTGAAGAAATGAGTCAAAGATTCATTTAGATATCTTAATTGTTTTCTTCATTATTTAAATTGATAGGGAGCAAATAAGCAATAGATTTCATCTTTTAACTTTTTTTTCCTCTCCTTTTCTTACTTTGTCTTTTGTTCGCTAGGGAGATAGAAGAAAGAATCTTGCTGCTTGACAAGATAAAATGAGATCTACATAAAGGAAAGAGGAATACTTTTCTGGGACCCATGAAGGGATGGAAACTTCCGGAATGTCCAATGGCCTCTAGCAGCATGTGACCTGTACCCTTCTCCTAGTATTCTTCTTGTGGTAAATGTAAGTGTCATTAACACACACTAATTCTCCACAGGCATGTCTTGGGTACATAGAGCCCTAGGCCTGTGTTGAAGTAAAAAATACAATGTGGCATAGCAAAGCAGACACTGAGAAGCAACAATCATAGTGAAAGGATCTCCTCCAGAATCTTCCACAGCAAAGGGAAAGAGTTTGGTCTCCTTCACTTGCACTGGTGTGCCCCTTGCTAGTATGAAAGGAAAAGATGACCTCAAGAGGCCAAAAGACATGGGGAAACTTTAGCTCTGGCCACAGAACAATATAGGATTTTAACTCTCAAAGGACTTACAGTCTTGGACCTTAAAGACCAGATAGAACAAAACTTGCTCTAGTAGAAAGCAAAGCTCTTACAGCTGCAAGAAAGTACAAATCCTAAATTATGAAAGATTGTTTTTATTTTAATTGAAAGAAGAAACGAATTTTCTCTGTTTCAAAGATTTACTTAAAATGCACTTTTAGAAAACAGTTCATTTAAAAACTGTGGACTTCCTGCATAAATTAGAAGAACAGAATGTACTGTCTTCACAGATGCATAGCCAAAAAGATATCTGCACTTGAGAAATGAAAATGTAAATAAACACTTCTCTTTATCTCTTATTTTCAGTCATTAATGAGGTGGCATATTTTAATTGTATAAAATTATTTTGACTCCATAAAAATCCATCATTTTAAAGTAGCATTTATGGTCTTAATCAAGAAATACGTTTAAAACTTCTGATTTCCAATAACTTGTACAATAAAATTATATGATGGCAGCAAATCTTATCTTTCTATTCATCTGCAAGTTGATACTAACTCTTCTAGTGTTGGCATTTTCCTAAACATAACAGAAGCACAATAAAGATGATAATTCTCACCAACATGACTTTATAATTTATAAAATATTTGCAGAAGTATAGTTTATACAATGCTGAAAGTTCTTTCAGCTTTTCTCAAAATTTGTATAAGAAAGGTTGAACAGGAAACATCTACATCTTTTTTTGAAGAAAAGAATTTTTGAAGATCCCAAGACTGTGATATCACTCATTATTTTTATTTCCCAACCTGAACTTACATGGATGTGACCCATTGTTTCTTGTGTCTGTAATAAACCCTGAGTTTACAGTATCCACTGAGATTAAAAACATTTCTAATAAGTAATCTGATGATTCAAACTAGAATTTGAACTTACTATACTTTACGAAATCAGACCGTTTCTGACAGTGTTTCCTACCAAGTTTAACAATGTAATAATTCAAGAAGTACAGAGATTGTGAGACAGATATTTGTGATCTGGAAGAACTAACTTGTTGGTGTTTAACAAATTCTTATTGATAATTAAATTCGGCGAAGTGTTTGACACTTACATCCATTGCATATAGAGGAGAAAACACACATTTTAAAGCAGTGCCTTTAGCCAAACCAAAAAAGTCAAGCACAGTTTTCCTTTCAGTTCTATTGTATCACAGATGAAATCAATAGCTCCAGAGGCTGACAGAAAGACAATAAGAAAAAATTAGACTTGAATATATGAAACAATGAAAATGAGTATAATTATGATAAAATAGCTGAAAAATTGAGGTGAAACTCCCCAGTAAATTTTTGATCAGCATGTCTAATTCATGCTTTAAGCAATATGACCTACACCAATACTCATCCATTGTTCCACAGAGGGGGAAAAATCTGCCATTTTTTAAGAAAGGAAGTGGTGTCATAGAAAGGGAGTAAGTGAATAAGAAGGTTGTTTTTTTTTTTTTTGAATAACAGGCAGAAGGAAGAAAATGAATTACAAACACCCAGAAATCAGAAACAAAACATTAGGTATATGGCATCGACCCAGGGGAGCTCCAGGCACAGAAGCTTTGAGGTGGAAGTTTTGAGATGGAAATCTGTATAGCAGACAGCACACAGTTGCCAGAGAAGGGAGCCCTGTATTTGTTAGCTTATCTGTACTGTAGAAGGGGAATCATCTTAGAGAAGTCATACAAGGTAAAGAAAGGCTTGTGTGTTTTTATATCTTCAAACATCCAAGGCCTCTCTTCTCCCTCACTGGCGAAGTGAGCCATAGTGCAGAACATTGGTCTGTATCCCGGAAACTGGGGATGACTTAGGGTTGGATCCATGACATGGAACTACTGAGGTGAGAACTACGAGCCTCACCATAGAGGGAAGCAAAGGGTGAACACATTGGACAGCTGTAGCCCGAACTTTGGTAAGAGGAAAGAGAACAGCTGGGTGTATCTATGAATGGGGATCCAGGCCACACAGATTCAGAGTCCTGTTCCTTGGATAACCAGCCCAGAATGCTTTGCTCTGGCTGCTTTTTATCCTACCAGACAGACAGCTCAGTGGAGAGCATTCCCCTGCTCAGGAATTTCCCAAACAAATCCTTCACAGGTACATCACCTCATGCATAGGAAGCATCTGGTCAAAGGTCCCTTGGCCCAGCTAGCTGGGGGAGGTTGCAATTTACTGCATTATTAGTAGACTAGATACAGAAAAACACTGGCAGGATTCCAGCCCAGCAGGAATGGCCTGCACACAATCCATTGTGGTTTTAATTATTTGGAGTTCAGAGAGAAGAATCAGCTGCCTATCACACAAAATACTGGAATGTATAAGCCTGGAGGTGCAAAAAGGAAACTCACCCTTTCAGCAGGGAAACAAAATTACCCATTGATATTTTGCTGTTGCTACTGCTCTTTTCTCTTTCTTCACACTGTACTGGTTTTTCTCATTATCATTTCTTACTCGTTTGTCTCATTTAACTTTCCCTAATTTTCTATCTTGCTGTGTTTTCCTTTTCTCATCTCTTTTTTAATACTTAGTCATTCATAGCTTTAGCTTTAAAATTTGTTAACTCCTAGTTTCTCAATCAAACGGAAAACAATAAAATTATTAGTTGGAGATAACAGGGACAATCATGAGCTTCCTGTTCAGAATTCTGTATGTAGATGATAGACTGACAGACCAATAGACAGGTAGATGGATGGATGGGTGGACAGACAGACAGACAGACAGACAGACAGACAGACAGACAGACAGACAGACAGACAGACAGACAGACAGACAGACAGAGACAGACAGACAGACAGACAGACAGACAGACAGACAGACAGACAGACAGACAGATAGATAGATAGATAGATAGATAGATAGATAGATAGATAGGCAGGCAGACAGACAGACAGTTAAGTAGATAGAGTCAAAGGGGATAGGGAATACTGGCCAAGCACAGGTCTAAACTAAGCTTTCAATACAGGAAAGAACAAAACAAAACACATGCTCTTATCCAACAAGCAGTAAAGAAAAGGCGGAGATCTGCCAGATTATCCAATAAGATTATTGCTCTTTTTCCTCTACAGTAGAGTGAGTGACCAGTAGAAAAAAGCTAGAAAGATGCAATAGCGACGATAACTCCTCCATCTGGAAAAGGAGAGAGCATAATGGAAAAAAGACACCAAGAAAGTTGATGAATTGGTATTGCTTCATGTCTTGAAGCAAAGATATCCACACCATAGTTTAAACCTGCCTTTCATGTGTTAAATTTGTCATAGAGCTTTTTATAAAACATTCTTAACCCCACTCATAAGTACAGAAATGCAAATGTTGTAGAGGTTTAATTAGGTCGGAAATATATTTCTGATGTAGATCTCATTCTCTGTGGCATTTGCACTTCACAAAGCTTTTGACACATAGAATCCTAATTTGCAAAGATTAATTTGGTATTACTAAAAAATTAATTCTGTTCATAAAGGAAATTGCTAGCTTGTCCATGAAGGTTTTGTCAGGTGGTGATGAGCACACAGAATGGATTCAAGCAACTTCTTCAGGAAATTTACTATGCGTTTTAATATAATGATGCATTCAGTTGATTCACCAAAATAAAGTTTTGATTACACACTGTGCGTAGCACAATTTTCACAGATAAATATTTCAGCTTCTTTATCTGATCGTCTAGATGTCTGAATTCACACAAACTAGAGAGATTCTCCAAAACATGGGACATTCCATTAGTAGATTTAACAGACTACATTTTTCAAACTCAAGTATCAGAACATTTGTTGGTGTTTCTGTTTGTTTCTATGAACAAATATAGATACCAAACTCCAAAGGTTCGCGTGAAGTCATTTATCGTTTCTGAAATTGGTTTTCAGTTCATGTTGGGTAGTGTTATATTTCTCTGCTTTTTTGAAGTGGGATTTGAAGTCAGAGTTGGATCTAAATGATATTAAGGTAGAACTCTTAAAACCTAATGAACTAACTAGAAAAAGCAGAACTAGAATGCATGTAACATGACTTCCAGGTTTAGAGTTTGGTTGACCACACAAAAGGTGCTGCAATTAACCAGGATAAAAGAAAAATGGAGTCTAGAACTGGGTTTCAAAGAAAAATCACAATTGAAATTTTGGATACGTTACACTGGAGGTAGCTATGGACAATTTGCTGTCCTTTGGGGGTGCATGTCGCTAGAACTCAGTCAGAGGGTCTGAGACTTAATAGCAATGAGCTTCCATCATTTAGTAACAAATATGTGAAGATGTGTATTATCCTTCAAGTGCAAAAATAGATTCAAGTGGCTCCAGGATGAATAACATAGAGACTCTGCCTCCACGGCTTACTGAGGAAGAGAGCCACAAAGTCAAATCATAATATATGTATCTTAGTAGTGGAATATTGCGGCCATTTGAAAGTTCATGAAATCCCTGAATCTTCTTAGAGATTCGGAGAGTATTTCACAGAGTAATGGCTGACCTCCATCTTGAAACATTTGTTAAACTTTTAAACCAAAACATCTTTGGATTTGAGATATTATTGGATTGCCAAACTTAGAAAACAGAATCATGAGGTTCTCCATTAGATTGCATGTGTATGAATAAATGTATATGTACGAATGTGTGTGTGTGTGTGTGTGTGTGTGTGTGATTACAGGGCTTTGAGTATACTAGACAAGGGCTCAACTCACAGTCTCAAGTTCAGATAAAGAATTATAAAGAAGCATGATTAGTGTTCATAACATTTAATTGAAATTAAAATTGAACAAAAAAAGTTTGTATTTTTCACTAGCAACCCTGGAAACATCAATATGAGTCAAAAAGCAGGTTGGAAAGAGTCAGCATTAATTAAGTAGCAAAAACATCAGTTATTGTTAGAAACTAGGTAATTAGAATCTAAAATAATAGAGACATGTCATAAATACTCTCCTTTCTAACTGTTCCTTATGACAGAATATATAACAATTTATTGATGTTTTACAAAATAGGAGAAAGGATAACGCACATTTTTGACACTAATTTAAGTATCCTCTTGACCTGAATAATATACAGACCCTCTGGGCACTGGTAGATTACATACCTATGATCTTAGCTACTCAGGAGGCTGAGAACTGAGGATTAAGATGCAAAGTCAGCCAGGGCAGGAAAATCTGTGAGACTCTTATCTACCGTTAACCTGAAGTAAAGAAAACCAGAAGTAAAGCTGTGGTTCAAAATGGTAGAGCACTAGCCTTGAGCAAAGAAAAGCTCAGGGCCAGTGCCCAGGCCCTGAGTTCAATCCTCATGACTGACAAATTTTTTAAAAAATTATTAAAAAATATTTTACACACACACAAAACCAATAACTACTAGTGTTAGATTCTGTCACACTGTCAGCCACTTACTATTTGTAACAGTTGGTTCTCCAATGACAACTCGATCTTCTTATCTAGAAAATGTCAATGCTAATTTCATGGGACCCACATTGGCAATGCTACTGTAAAACTAGGCACAGCTCAGTCATCTCAGCAATAGTGAGCAGCCCTGGCGCCAAGTCCTGACACCCACCATGGCAATATTAAGTCACATTGCAATCATTAACTCTATCGTCTTTCACCTTCAGGTATTTCATAGTAGCCAGCAACTCAATTAATCCCTCTGTAATTGTATTTTACCCTAGCAATAAATTGTCATGACTGAAATAAGTGATTTTAACTCCCTTTTTTGCTTTAAATGTGATTCTTTTTTTAACTCCCTTTTCTGATTTAAATATATATATATATATTATTATCTTTAATTGTTCAAAGGAGTTGCCATTTAACAAAGCAGTTTATAAATACAATATATCTTGATAAAGTTTGAGAATGTGCACTTGTAATAATCCCTTTAAAAAATATGTTTGAAGACTTTCAGCAACAAAACAGTAAATATAATAAACAGAATGCTGTTCAAGATGAGAATGAAAGAAATATATTTATAAGAAAGCTTGTCAGTCCACCTATTCACTGTTATTACTATAGAACACATCAAAGATGTGACTCAAGATAATGGCTCAAGATAATTTACTCAGTGGTTTCTTGTGTTATTATTTCTGTCATTTTGTTATTTAAAATGTCTCAAACCTCATCAAAGTTCATGCCTACATATAACTCAATTAATGTCAAGTAGCTTCTATAGAGCCAAACAAAGCACATTTACTTGAGCTTTAAAAATATTCACAATTAGGTGCAAGGTACTTTTCTAAATATTTCTATTGTTAATACTGAGTTACTTTTCTTTCATAATACCAATGGAAAAACAACATTCTAGATAGATTCAATAATGTTCTCATGACCCTCTCAGCACTAGAACCTCAGCAAGGTGGCTCCTGGAAAGGGCTCTTGTCCATAATAAGAGAGAGATTGCTTCTCCTAGGTCAAAACGTTGAGGGTATTGATTTATGGCAGGAAGCAAACACATCTAGGAAACTCTTAAATGTCAACCATGTGTCAGATGCTTCAGATGGCTTACTCAAGTTCTTTCAGCCCATTGATACATCATGATAAGTGGATTTTAATATCCTTGGGTCATCAAGAGAGAGTTGAAGAGTTTTAATTTAAGCACATATGACAAAGCACTAACCAAATCTTCTGCTTCATATCATGGCCAACACTCATTATTTTAGGAATGCTGTATTTTTATTGGTAAAATATAAACATACATGTATATTTATGTTATGCAAGAAGACCACCGAGAGTCAGACTATACAGCTGTTTTATTTAAACGGGCTGCAGCTCGGGCCTCATCCTACACTCCAACACAGCAGAGCCTAGGAGGAGAGCCCTGAGCTAAGGATTTGCAGGTCTTATAAAAGCACACAATCAACCAGGTGTTTGGATTACCACCACGTGTTGCTTTGCTAGACAGAAACAAGAAACAAGTGGTCACTGCCTCAAACTTTAACCTTTCATTTAGATTTGTGTATACATATACATATGTAGACGTGCACTTATGTTTATGTATTTATATTTTCATAGACTCCAGATTGGCTGCATTGTATGATGGTGCCTCTGTGTCATATGTATGCGCACACACACACACACACACACACACACACACACACACACCCCCCTAAGGATCTCTAAACTGAAAGATCTGATCTATAAGGTTTTGTTAATCAACTTTGGATTTAATTAACTTGTTAGGTTGGTGCTGTGGGGGGGAAAGTATACACAATACAATTTCTGTCTCCTAGTTTTTATCATAGTAGGAAATAGTATATATAAATATAAATCCTATGAGGTGAAATAGAGTAAGAAAGAAAGGAAGCTTCTTCATGTTTATTGGATATGAAACATCATAGGACTCTATATTAAATTGGTTATTGCTCTCAGCATTTGATGGATCATTCTAAAACCCATTGTCCTGCTATGAGTCACAGTGCAGAGTGTTCTAAGAGACGGAAACAAGAGAGAGGGCCACAGGAGGTGGCCTCTCACATCCGCACAGATCCGCAAGGCTTTAAGCCTATGACGTCGCCATAACACTGCATTGGCAATGAAGATCATGGCAAACAATCTCTATCACTAAATAAAACAGAGACTTTCCAAAGTGTTTCGCTTGTGGAAGTGAGTCCTGTACCAGCAAAGTCTTCTAGTGGCTTCTCCATCAGATCTTATTTTAATTTTACTATTTGAAGACCTTCCTCTTCCCAACACTTCCCTCCTATCCCTGCCCCCCACATACACAAAAGAAGAATAAAGAAGAAATAAACAGCTGAGATAATCAAAGCAGCCATGACCTTTCTCAAAATGAAAACACGCTGGGATTCCTGTCCTACCTTACTGAGCACAGCGGCTCTGAGGACCTTGTATTTGGACAGCAAAGTCGATTTTATGATATGCAATGAATGGTGTGTTTTTCAGCTCTACTTCAGCTTTCCATCTACTGCGTTATGTCTCCAGTTTGAAAGAAATATGAGGTCCGTGAGTGTGACTGGGTGGATGTGAATGGAAGACAACATATGTAACCTTTGCTCTTGTAGTTGTTATTTTTCTTAATTGGTTTGACAGTACTGAATATTGAAATTAAGAAGCCTAGCTTTTAAGCTAGAGCTCTATCAATGAGCTATGTCCCTACCTCTTCTGCTTTGCATTTTGTGTTTGAACTAGGGAATAGCTCACTTTGCCTCCGCTAGTTTTCTCTCTGCATCTGCCACCTGAGTAGAAGGGATTACAGGCAGGTCCTACTAGGATCCACTCACATGATCTTGAAGAGCAATCAAACTTGAGGTCTCTCTAAGCTATATTTTGATTGACAAGATTTAATTTTCTATACCACACTCCATCAAAACTTCCTACTTACAGTGATTAGAAGCAAGAAGTCCATGCTGGCTGCTTTCAAGGTTAGTTTTAAAAGGTTTCCATTGGATTGTTCCATATTTCAATAAACTACATTCAAATTTTCTTGACTGTTCAGATCTCAGTCACCACAGTATGCTTATGTTGTTAATATTATGCCAACCGGTCATCAGTGTCCGATGTGTTAAGCCATTTTCACATATGTGGTGAGATGTTTTATTCTGTAGGTTCTACAGAAGTGAGTTTAGTGTAAACTAAGTTGCTAAGAAACCATGCTTCCATGAAGAAAAAAGAAAATCCCTATAACCACTCTTTCTCCAGCATTGTCTAGCTTTCAATAGACATCATGTGTCATCACATGAGAAAAACAAGCCACATACTGCCTTGATCACTTGGCTTAATGGACCATCCAGATTCAGTAGACATTAGTGTGAACACCTAATGTAACACTCTTGGCAGAGATGGAGTTATTTTTAAAGCTCTGAGATGATCAAAATAGAAGAGGTCATTCCAGGCTACATGCATGTATCCACACTGGAATCATATTGTATCCCTGAAATATATATGTATATGCAATGCTTGTCAATCCATAAGATAAAACTAGATTAAAAAGTAAGTGCCTGATGGTGTATCCACAGCACTGAAAAAAATAACTATGCTCATAAGTAAATAATAAACACACACGTACAAGCAAGCTCAGAGTACCTATCACTTCTGTTTGAGCGTGCCCAGACAGAACTATTATTATAAGCTGTGGACTATGCAGCAAGTTTCGTTACTTTATATGAGGCTTTTCTTTCTCTCTTGCCTCTAACACTAATAGTCCATTCTGAGATGATTCTATTATTTCTGCCTCTGCCTCCTGACCTACTTCCAGGCTCTTTGCCCCATGCTGCTCTTGATGCCTGGAAAGCTGCTTTTCCTTCGACTTAGTTGACTCCTCCTTGGGGTCTCAGCTCTAGTCTCTGTCTTGGGGAAACCTGTCTGTATCGAGTTCCCACATTCTAGTCAGAAAGAATGCACGACAGGTGTCACCATGTATGCTATACTTAAAGTAACGCTTTTCTCTCATGAGTCTGTCAACACTAGAAAGCAGGAGATCAAGCCTGCATGATTATCACTACCTGGTACAGAGGATGATGTAGGGGCCCCTCTGGAATGGGTAACCCCATCTTTTTACAGTTTATAGAGTTTATTTAACAAGGAGAAAGTTAAGGCTACTAAGAAGAATGATCAGTGAGACCCAGAAACCCATGGTCCTATCTCATGGTCCTGGGCTGATACTGTATGTTGCCCCTGTTCTCCCCACCCCTCTCCTCCCTTCAGGCAATCTGTCAGGCCCTGACTGCCGTGCCCGAGCCCATGATTGGTTTGAAGCCAGCCAAACCCTCTCCTAGACAGTGGCCTGAACTGTGGATTTGGCCTGAGACATTGTGACCTCCCTGCTTTTATGCAATTTGTCAGATTGTGGTTTGCTTGTCTAGAGCAGGAAAAATCCTCTCCTGGGCAGTGGCCTGCATGGCCGTGGGCTGGCCTGGCTATCTGGGGCTTTTGTCCCTCATTTCCCTTCTCTGAGTTTTCCCTGGTTGCTGAAGGGACAGAATCTGATCTGACTACTTCCTGCTGCATGGGGAAACTCCCATTTGCAATGAAAAAAATATTCTTGTCTAATGCTCCTAACACAATAATAGTGGGAATATTCTATCGGGAGCTTGCTCTAGTGCTTGGTAATGACATGGACAGCCTTAAAATTCCATGCTTAGCAATGGATTCATCCACAGAGCTTCAGCTACCATGGCAATGGACACACTGGGTTTTCAACTCCATGACAGAGGCTTCACCTCTTCTTGTCCTAAGGTTAAGATGGAGGAGCAAATACCACACGGTGGAGAGATATAAAACTTAGCCAAATGTTACTGAATATTTCTGGTGTAGACAGAGGACTGAGCACTGCCTGTTTATATTTCAGGCGAGTCTATTTCAACAAAGAAAATGTCAGGTTAATGTAGGAAAATCTAGTGTAATGGTGAAAACGAGAGAAGGAGCTGCTTGGGAAATAGAATAAAATGCTTCTCAGCAATGAATAAATCCAACCTACAGCTTCTTATCCATCTATTAAAGTCTTATGCCAATGCTGACTTAAATTTAAATATCACGTGGCCTTCCTGCACTGTCCAAACTTCCTTAGTGAAATGGCTGCTATGAATTCAGTGTCCCGCTGAATTCAGCCAGCACTACTAGAACAAGAGGCAGATATTAAAGATGCAGGAAATTGTCTGTTCCCACTCCGATCAAGAATTATTGTATTCTCCTTTCTATAAAGTTATTTCCTCTTAATTTTCTTCTCCAGAAGTTGAAAGTGGTAGAGATGTTTTGGGAACATTAATCTAGAGATTACAGAACAGTTTTTCCTCAATGTAATCATTTTTACAGCATTCTAGGATTTGAAGAAGTGTAATTACAGTGAATTAGACAATTTGTTTTACTGCATCTTCCCCAGCATCTTAACAATCTTGATTTTAAGCCCAACATTCATAATTTCTAAGATAATACATTACCTAGGGTGTTTATGACTAGTAGTTTATTATAAAATGGGAATGAACTAAAGGTAAAATGGTTTTCATATATCAGTGAATAAAGAAAATATATAGACTATTTTGGGGTGGAATGTCATTGCATATCTTTTTTCTTACATTATTCCATCACTTGTTTCATAAATGATACAGAAAAGTACTCTCTCCTGTTTGAATGAAAGCTGTCCATCATGATGAGCAGCCCCTGAAACACACAACAAAATAAGGAACTGAATTTGTGCCCACCACAGATCTCCAACTCTGCCACAGGAATTGAATTTGGTATTATAAAATATGGCATAGTTTTAACACTTCTGTGGTGCCACTTTGAAGCCAAGCATGGTTTTCACGTGAATTGCTTTGCCCAAAGCCACCTCTAACATGTCTGGGGTTCTAGGAAAGAATAAAAATAGATAGAGTCCAAGTCAGGAGGCAGTGGCTGCACTCTTAGCTACTCGGGAGGCTAAGATATGAGAATGGCACTTTGAAGCTAGCCTCAGCACCCATGAGACTCTTATCTCAAAGTAGCTATCAAAAAAAGCCAGGAGGGGAGCTGTGGCTCCAGTGGTAGAGTGCTAGCCTAGACGGGACAACATCTAAGCCTTGAATTCAAGACCCACGATCAGTACACACACACACACACACACACACACACACACACACAAAGAAAAAATAGAGGGCACCATTTTAATGTGTATTTTTAATGTTGTACATAAAGCCAATGCCCATGTTGGAAGGTCTCATCCCTAAACAGATCAGAAAAAGTAGAGGAAAGTAGAAGAGCAGAAAGAGGAAGCGTTGTCGGGAGGTGAGAGTGTCTGGCCACCTGTTTGAGGGCTCCGAGGCTCAGGGATCACATCCAGGCTCCTCAGGACAGGCAGAGATGGTTCCTGTTGTACAGGAATTCCCCCAGCCAGATAGAGGGAAGCCACATTTTGAGAGGTTGAATCAGGAATCTTTATCAGAAAGCCGGCAGCTGCAGGTAGACTCCTGCTTCAAAAACCAGCAGCCCAGAACAGAGCTAGCACATAGCTTTTGAAGACAAAAACCACATGTTGGGGTGGAAACTAAGCGTTCACAGCCTTAACCGAAGTGTTGTAGGTAGCAGAGCAAACTAGATGAGGATACTTAAATCTGAAAGTGTCATACATAAAACAGAGCGAGCTGGATGAGGATAATTTATTCCTCATATGAATGTCATTTGTGGGCAAAGCAGACTATGCAGGGGAAAAACCAGGGGCCATAGAGGAAGCATGGCTTCCATGAGCCCAACAACTCAAGACACATTGTCCTCTATCCCCCCCAGAGTTCTCCGAGGGTCCGCATTGTCTATTAACTGCTATCAAGATGCCAAGATGGCATTACTTAGATTTACTATCCTAGTTCATTCATGCCCTCACCACAACATGCCATTCTCTTCCCAAGCTGCCCTCCCCCCATGTTGGGGGGTTCTTTCTCATAATTCCTAATTACCCAATTGGGTATTGATGCTTCACAACTTCCACAGGAAGTGGAAAAGAGAAACAAAACCACCACACAGAGTTTCAAAGCTGTACAGATGAAAGCCTTGGGTTATACTAGCTGACCAGCATTGTCCTAACATAACTCCCCATTCTAGAAGGCTTAGGCATCTTCTTTGTGGTTTTGGAGGATGGAAGTCAGAAAATAAGGTGTCTACCAGATTGCCTTCTTATTTCTCCCTTTGTCCTCAGAGGATATACTTTTTTTTTTTTTTTTGTCTGTCATGGGACTTGAACTCTGGGCCTGGGCGCTGTCCCTCACCTCTTCAAGGCAAGCACTCTACCACTTGAGCCACAGCGCCACTTCTGGTTTCTGGTGGTTAATTGAAAATAAGAGTCCCACAGACTTTCCTGCCCAGGCTGGCTTTGAACCACGATCCTCAAATCTCAGCCTCCTTAGTAACTAAGATTACAGGTGTGAGGCCCCAGCCCCCAGCTTAGGATCTACTTTTTCCTGCACATGTGTGTCCTAGATGTCTTTGTAAATCTTCCTCTTCTAACAAAGGCATTAGTTTCTCACAAGCTCACTCTAACAGCACCATTTTACCTTCATCACCTCTATAAAGACCATGTCCATACTTTCTGAAGTACAAGGTGTTGTCTTTTGGGGACAGGATATATGATAGTAGTAGAAAACGCAATTAAGTAATGGGGATACAACCCTTGGTGAAACATCATTGGTGAGACATCAAATTCTAGAAAACAATTCTAACTTAAATGAATTTGGAAGAACACATGGAAACCCATAACATCCCTCTTGAAGGTGAGTTCTAAGCAGGATCCTTTCTTGCCCAGATCTACAAACAATATCTAATTTTAAAAAATGAATCACTATCCCCATTGTATTGATAAGGAAATGGAAGTTTGGAAGCCCTGTAAAATACTCTGAGATCATAGAGGTAGTAGGCTCCAGACCCTGCTTTCTGACGCATCTGTGATGGACCCTCACATGTCCAAGGCTAAGCTAGCCAGAATCTCTTCCTAGGACTCACTGTATCGGAGCTGGGAGTAAAGGTTCCTTTCTTCTCTGAATCAGAGTTGTGAGCTGGTGAGCTAACTCTTAGTCATTTCCACTACCACCTGGAAACTCAAATGAAGATGCAGATGATCGGAGCATGGTTTGAGATACATAGGTTTAGATTGCCTCTCAAAGCTGGATTCATTTTTGCTTTGAATAGATGCACTAAAAGCCTGCTCTCCAGTTTTCTTTTTGGTTTATTTGTTTACGCTTTGTTTAGTCAGAGTCAGTATCCATTGTTTTAAAGCAAAATAATCCTAACACTCAGACAATTCAAGGAAACATATCAGATTCAATGCACTTTTTAATGGATGATATTATTTCTTTATTCATTGGATCCAGCAGCCATACAAAAACCAGAACAACGTAAGAAGTTACCTCAATTTAAATGAAGTAGAAGAGATAGTTCTTCTGTGGTCAGCAAAAAAATCCTGTTTTGCCATTCTCCATATTGGGTTTTTTAGGGCAAGAACAGGATGCATATTCTGATGACTTGACCACATGAACTTTTAGAAACTACTTCTTTCTCTCTCTGGCTCCACCCTCAAATGTTCACAATTGCTATTCTTCTCCTTTATCATTGAAGAGTAGCACACTGAGACTTTAATAAGGACTTATTAAGCGCTAATATAGCATTTGATAAGAAAGAGTGAAAACCATTCTATGAAATTCATCAGTCTGTCCATGCAAAAAGCAAGCTGCAGGTCGCTTATTTTGAAGATTCCCATTATCTATTTTGGAAAGGATATATGAAAGCAGTAGAAAAAGCAATTAAGTATTGGGAATACAAATCTTGTTGAGGCATCATTCAAATTCTAGAGAAGAATTCTAAATTAAAATGCCACTTACTGAGGCTACACATTATAACTGCAGTCAGTCAATTTAGACAGAATTATCAGCCTGGCTGAAGTGAGGACACAGTCTTAATTAAAATCCTTCAATGTGGCTGAACATTCATTTTCATAGTAATTCCTAACATGTGTGTGTGTGGCTAGTAATTTCACAAAGCACATGGATCGATTTCCATTTATTTTAGATCCTTGTTAGAATTCATATGTCTGCAGTATGTTCACCATATCACCAACACTGTGTTCTTCTTTGGCAAAGAAATATAAATCAGTAGAGATATGATTTCTAACCACTGAAGACTCCATGGATAAAAGGTAAGTAGTGAACCATTTGTTGCTTGCAGTAAAATTGAATATTTTTATCTTCCTGAGCATCTAACATATGTTTAAATGTACACCAGGTTCTCAATAAATATTTACTGATTAAAAAATAATCATCTATCACATACTGAAGTTTCCCAAAGTAGTCTATCATAAATTTATGTATGTTGACATGAATAGGAATTCATAGAGGGAGACAGGAAAAGTTCTGAATAGTGAAACAAAATGCTAACCTATCACATGGACAAGTATTTTGATCTATTCAAATATATGATTTCAAATGTTAAAAAAAATCAGTACAGCCTGTACACCGGTTCTCAGTCTCAAACCTGGCATCATTCATTCATGTTTTACATGTTGAACTCTTTGAACAATATATGGAGACTTGGGATAAACCATGGCATTGCTTAGTGGTAAAAAAAAATAATGATAGTACCATAACAATAATCATAATACTGTGTTTGAAATTTTCATACTGATTTTAAGAAAAAATATGTCCTAGATATAATATGCTTTCCAGATAACCTCTATGACAAGTTGTCATGAAATGGAGTGTGGTCTCTGTAGCGACTCAGTTTCTTCTTGGCTCTGTTGCTGCCTGAGATTAGATGGGTGAGGTACTATGTGTTGACCAAAATAGCTTCAAACAAGAATGATAATGGTAGTAGTTATAATCAGGACAGAACAGATCTTACCTAACAATGGAAACAATCTGTATTATGTTGGAATAATATCTGGAAGGTGCTCGACACTCAATCACTACAACACCTTTTCAGAATTTTGTGCAAGCAGTAAGGACCGTACAAGTGAGGGAGAGGAGCATTGTCTAAATAGCAGTAGGATCTAAACTAAGCCTTTGAAGACTATGCTTCCCCGCATATTTAATCCCAGCCTACTTAACATGTACTCTGTGTGTTGGCACCAACATTCACAAATGTGAATTTAATGAAGAGAGAGTTATAGAAAGGTCTTACCTTCCATTATTATGAGCATTACAATGATCTCAAAACAGAAGATCAATGTATTTGGGCGATTTGGGGCAATGGATTTCCTCACAACAGCAGAGCAATGTTCTTCTCAAGCCCTGGGAATGGTTATCAGGAAATTCCCAAAAGCTTTATGTGCAGATCTGATAGGCTGAAATCCCCAAGTTCTCCCTGTGAGTCTGAACTTCCTACAGCAAATCTAAAAGGCAGGCTGGCCCTCAATCTCCACAGTTCTGATACCAGCCCAGGAGGGACAAACACATAGATGCAAAATGACGTTTCTTTTTCTAGAAACCATTTTTATAAGTAGAAACATGCCACTTTTTCAGTCTTTACTTTTTAGTTTATCTGAAATCTTTTACAAAAGTTTATGTCTCTGTGTCTGAAGACTCGAATCTTTTTTTTTTTCTGAAATGGAGTTAGGAAGCCACCAATTCAGGGATCTTGGCCTTCTGACATGATAACCTGAGAACAAAAAGATTTGCTTTATAAAGCAAATTGCTTTTATATATTCCCTTGCACACTGAGAATTCATAGATGCCTGGTTCACAAAGGGCCCAAATTATTCAATTCACTCTAAGATACAAACATCTAACAGACCCATTTTAGCACCATACCTTTGAAGAGTCTTAGCAGAGAGAGATCAAGGAAGGAATGGGATGGGGGGAGGGAGTGTACTTGGAGGAGAGCAGGAGATAAATCCAAATCCTATGAAACTACAGTTTGCCTGCTTATGTGAGAGGAAAAAACAAAACTCGCAAACTTGTTTCTCAGATAGTACCTATTATTCTCATTCATACAATTGTTTATACTTGCAAATATTTAAAAAGTCAACCAACTCTCAATAGCTATATTTCTTCCAGTTTGAGATAAATGTTTGCAGATGCTGATCCAGTTGCTTTTCCTATCAGATAAATATCTCTGGGCCAAAGCAACAATCTCATCTGCATTCATTATTGTCCTAAATTACAGAGATTAAAGATACATAAACCATGAAGCTACGTGGCGATGTTCCTATGTAACACTTCCTAACTGACTCAAATAGGTTGTGTTTATACATCTGATTAGAGAATTGGAAAAAAAACACAGAAAATAAGCAGCTGATACCAATAAAAAGATGATGCGACTGGTATTTTCATGCATCATGATTTATTCATTTTTTTGTGTTTAGATAGGTATAAGTAGGTCAAAGTGAAAACAACAGTTGTCAGTCTTTGGAAATAGTAAAATAAGCAACAAAACTCTTCGCTTATTTCTTGTACAAGTTAATTAAAGACATTTTCAAAATAAGAGCTCAAAATGTGATCCTTCTATATTGGTTAGCTTTAGATGATTTGGTCGTGAAAATGGTTTTTTCTTGGCTCTATTTTTCTTACACCATATTCTAAACATGCACTAATTGCCTTTATTTTTTATTGTAAGTCACTGCACAGAGTCACAGCCACATGAGCACGGCGGTGAGCACACTTCCCAGCACTGCCACCCCATCCTTTTTTTTTGGGGGGGTGGGTCTGGTCGTGGGCCTGAACTCAGCCTGGCGTTGACCCTCAGCTCTTCAGCTCAAGGCTAGCGCTCTACCACTTGAGCCACAGCGCCACTTCCGGCTTTTTTTTTGCTTATGGGGGCTGAGGAATTGAACCCAGGGCCTCATGCATGCAAGGCAAGTGCTTTACCACTGAGCCACCTTCCCAGCCCCCATCCTTTTTTTTTTTTAAAGAAAAATCTTGGACAGTTTTAAGTTTAGCTTTAAAATATTAAAATGAAATTTGCCAATATATTACTTTGAAGTTCAGAATGTACATCAAAACTAAGTACAGAACACATTCAACCCTGATGATTTTTCACTTCGTAACTGAGTCAACAGAACTGAACAATCTGTAGAATTTCAGCATGCAACAGTCATTATGTAACACTTTGAACATCCATGGCACAGACAATCCCAATCTTTGTGAGCCTATTAAACTTACCTGATCAGTAATGTTGGACTGTGTATCCCTCCCCACAGTGGGTCACTAAGAAGATTAAATAAGATAGCAATTCGGGCTGGGAAGGTAGCTCACTGGTAGAGTGCTTGCCTTGCATGCATGAAGCCCTAGGTTCGATTCCTCAGCACCACATAAGCAAAAAGAAAAAAGCCGGAAGTGGCGCTGTGGCTCAAGTGGTAGAGCATTAGCCTTGAGCTGAAGAGCTGAGGGACAGCGCCCAGACCCAGAGTTCAGGCCCCACAAACAGACCCAAAAAAATAATAAGATAGCAATTTGAAATTACTGGTCGACATCAATCTAAAGAAAATGATCACTAAATGCTTTCCCCTCTTCTTGAAAAAAAAAATAATATGACAGCATGGATGGAACATGCTTCACGTGACAGAGAGACAAAGATGTACTTTTTCACAGGTGCTTTAAATTAATACAAGGAATAAAAAATAGTCAAGATACAAAAACGTGAATGTCTCAAATCATGTATGCAAACACTCAAGTACAGTCTGAGTGCTAAGCCTGCTCTGTCCTTCGCTGTGTGTTACATTAATTACTGTATCACAAATCTGTCACTCAGCATTGTGACCAGTAATTGGTTTTTGTGTATGTGCCAGTCCTGGAGCTTGAATTTAGGGCCTGGATACTGTCCCTGAGCTTTTGTGCTGTGGCATTGAGTTCAAGCCCCAGGACCACCACATAGAACACACACATACACACATACACACACACACACACACACAAACACACACACACACATACAACATACACATACAACATACACACAGCTGATGTAAACTATAAATATAAACCTGCCAGGAAGAGAGCCAAAGACTGTCATATATATCCCTGTCTTTTCTTCATCCACCCACTAATTTTCACCCAAATATCAGTTTGTTTGTTTGTTTATTTTATGGAAAATAGCATTGTTGAACTGGAAGACTTAGAACGTCCAACACTGCTGATGGGCCAGGAAATACAGTTGTGATATGTTCCATGTCAGCTGCCATCTCTACAGCTGAAATAACACTCCACAATCAGAGCTGCTAAATGGATAGTACCTAGAAGAGTGTATTACCAAAAGTACCCATTGTCAAAAATGTATGGTAAGTTGGGTATGGTTGCATGCACCTATAATTTTAGCTCCTGAGCAGGCAAAGGCAGGAAGGCAGGCAGATTGTAAAATCCAGGCAAACCAGTAAGAGCTTGTCTCTATAATGAAAATATAAAACAAAGGGAGGGAGGATTGAAGCCATAGCTCAAGTGACAAGGCAATTGCTTAGCATGCTTGAGGCCATGGGTTCATTACATACTATTATATTATGTATAATATTCTATCTATAGTATGTTATTATACTATATATCATACCATTATACTGTATATAGTTTAGTATTATACTACATATAGCATATTATCATATGTATTATATGTAATATATGTTATATAATATTGTATAAATACAATGAATATATATACTTAAAGAATTTATGTATAGTTTATCTTTTCATATATGTGTGTATATTATAGTGTACTTACTCAAAGAATTTACTCTTTGGATTATATAGCAGGATATATACATATATATGTGTATATTTTATATATATATATGTGTGTGTATATATATTATAGTGTACTTACTCAAAGAATTTACTGTTTGGGTTATGTAGCAGGATATATAAAAAGCTTTATAAGGGATAAATGTTGATTAAGTATCTTCTCTTCCAGTACTTGTAAACACACATGATATGTTATTCCTAGCTGTCAGATGCATAGACTCAATATCCTTTAGCAGAAAAAGAAATGGACCAGTGAGAACAGCACCTGCATCAGGAGTTGCCCATGTAAGCATTTATTTTTATGCTTTCATTTTTTCCCTTTATTAATACTTTCCATAATACCAGATAAATGTTAAAGGATGGAACTTTTGTTAACATCATTTTCTCACTATAGCAAAGTTTCATAAAGGAAAAGCAATTAAATGAAGAGCATCTTCCCGAATCAATAGCTATTTTGTTCTGATAATTGTCTTAATGCTGCTACTCCGTTTCAGATTGCCATTTACTTTGCTTTCAATTCTGTTTAATATCTCTCTCATTTTTCAAAACGGGACGACAGGTCCATATACTAATTGCCATGATGCTATGCAAAAACACAGGCTGTTTTGCTTTGGGTCTGTCTCCAACATTTAGCAGTCGTTAGATATTCAAATCGCCTTTGCCCCTCATAATAGACTTGCCTATGCTCATTCTTCACTTGCAAATCAGCCCCTTAGTATGAGAGTACCGTTTAGACATAGGAAATGGCAGTGGAAAGTTATTAAGAGTTTCAGATAAATTCAGACAGATTTCTAGAGGAAGCATCTCATTCATTCATTTAAAAATTAATTCATTCCTATGTAGGTGTTTGGGGTCTATGAACTCCTGGTGGATATTTAAGAACTGAAAGAAAGTTAACAACATAGAAAGGAAAATTTATGTTTGCTGTAAAATTGGTTAAGTCCATTTTACTTTTTATTTCAACAATAAATTATGAATTCTAGGTATATGTTAATTCTGGCATAAATAAATCATTCAAATATGAATGCACTTAAAGGATTAAGCAAATGTGGGCGTATATGTGTGTGCCTATGTATGCATAGATTTACTTTATCACAGAAAAATACTAATTAGGCAAAGAAAAAGAAATAATGGTTCAGATTAATCATGTACAAATGCATTCTTATTCCAATCCTTGACAGGCTTTTAATCCTTCAAACAATCCCCAATACAAGGAAGAAAGGAAAAGAGAGATAAGTAACATCAGATTAAATAGTTTGTGTGTGTGTGTGTGTGTGTGTGTGTGTGTGTGTGCACGCGCGCACCTTCCATTACCGAGCCATTCCTAAACTCAGGACCAAGGCACTGTCCCTGAGCTTTTGTGCTCAAGGCTAGTGCTGTACCATTGAGCCACAACTCCATTTCTGGTTTGTCATTTTGTTTCTGTGTGGTTAGTTGGAGATAAGAGCCTAGGGGACTTTGCTGCTTGGCCTGGCTCCTAACTGAGATCCTTAGATCTCAGCCTCCTTGGAGTACAGGTGTAAGTTGCCAACACCTGGCTTACATAGTCTTAGTTTAATAACTCCATCACTAGGAGCTATAAAGCCTAATCCAAGACCACAAAATGAGAACAAGCCTAATCCAAGACCACAAAATGAGAACAAGCATCTTTACACCTTACCTGTGCCACATGTACAGTTGTCATTTGGAACATGTTATTTAGGTGAAGAAATCATGAGATACTTGGAGGGAAAGACTTAGTGAATTAAACTCTTAAGTCAAGAATCCTAAAATCTTTGGAATTCTATAATTAAAAAGTAGAGTTGTCAGAAACATTTGTTATGATCACTGTGTGTGCACACACACAATCACATGCACACTTAATGTATGTGTGCTAATGCTCTACCATTTTAGCCACAGCTCTACTTTGGGTTTTCAGCTGGTTAGCTGGTAATAAGAGTCTCTCAGATTGCTCTCACAGGGCTGAATTTGGACCTTGATCCTTAGATCTCAATCTTTTAAGTAATCAGGATTACAAGCATGAGCCATCAACACCTGGTTATTATGGACAATTTTCTGTGTCAATTTGTCTAGACTACATGACCCAGGCATTCAATCAACACAAGTGTTGATGGAAAGACATTTTCTAGTTATGGTTTTTTTTGTACCATCAGCTGACTTCAAGTAAAGATTGTCTTCAGTGATGTGGGTGGGCCTCCAATAAGTTGCAATATTTTAAAAACAAAACCCGCAGGGGCTGGGAGAAGAATACAATCAGGAATTCATTGTATATCCTACAAAATTAAGAAAAGCAGGGAAGGATTCAAGTGAGAGGGATGGATGAAAATGTTGAAAGGGGTGACATTAAGATGCATTCATAAACTGTTAAATGAAAACTCCTTTATACAACTAAAATAAAATAAGCTAAACCAGGCTTTCTATGACATTCTGTCCCCAAACTGAAATTTGAGTATCAATCTCCATGTTCAGCAGACCAACTCACCCTGCAAGTTTGAGACTTTGCAGTTTCTATAATCTCAGAAGTCACTTTCTTGTAATTGATCTTAAAAAATAATAAACAGAATAATAAATAAACAGAAGGTGGATATATTGGCCACACCAGAGATGAATTATACCTGTTTTCTTTCTTTACAGGATAAAGTCAGCTACAGCGCCTTGATAGGAATTCTTCAGACAATGGTCTTTTAGAAGCTGATGTCTTTAAGCATACAACAGGTTATAAATGAATGATCACCACATTCTCCACTAAATTACTTAACATTTGAGCACTTTAAATATGCTCAAATATTGACTGTTGCAACCTGATTATAATACAGTGACTTTTGTGTGGATGTCAAGCCGATATTTGGAAGCCAGAAGTGGCCTATTACCATTTCAAAAGATGTGTGCAGCTTACACAGATCAATACATGTAATATATCACCTCTCACCAACAGATTGAAGGAGAAAATTCACATAGTCCAGGAGCAAAAAAAAGCATTTGATTAAAGTCAATATCCTTACATGGTACAGACAGACAGACAGACAGATAGACAGATAGACAGACAGATAGACAGATAAACAGACAGACAGACAGACAGACAGACAGACAGACAGATAGATAGATAGATAGATAGATAGATAGATAGATAGATAGATAGATAGATAGATAGATAGATAGATAGATAGATAGATAGATACCAGGAGTTAGTAACTCATTCCTGTAATCATAACTACTTAGAAGGTCTGAGGATCATAGTCCAATGCTAGCCCAGACAGGAAAGTCTATGAGCCTCCTATCTCCAATTAACCACCAAAAAAAAAAAAGCCACAAGTAGAGCTGTAACTCAAGTGATAAAGCACCAGCCTTGAGCAAAAAAGCTAAGGGACAGTGGCCAGGCCCTAAGCTCAAACTCCTGGAGTAGCAAATGCATGCACATGCATGCGAGCACACACACAACCCATAAAATATTAGGGATAGAAAAAATGTACCTCAAGCTGCATTTGAAAAAGCGGATTCTGCTGATACCATGGTGGGTGAGCAAAAAAACAAGACTTTTCCTCTAAAATCTGCAACAGAACCAGGTTCTCTACTTTCTTCACTCCTATTCAACTTAGCACTGGAGGACTTAGCCAGAGCAATTAGAAAAAAAAAATAGAGCCTCTGAATTTGGAGAGGAGGAAGTCACATTGTCTCAGTTTTCAATGACAAGATCGAAATGTAAATGTTTTATAAAAATTATACTGACAGAAATGAAAACACAAGTTTATACTTACTGATTAAATATTATACTATATTATGATATAAAAAGACAAGATAACCTCCAGAAGTCAAGAGTCAGATCCGATGGTTTATGGTATGAAGAAATGGTTCATGCTATGTGAGGGATTGGTTTTTTTTTTCATGAAATTGTTGAAAAACAAAAAGTACTGCTCAGCTAAGCTGAAAATAATAAATTGAAAGTGATTAATTAGACACTAATTTCTTCCCGCTCCATTTTTCCTTAAACCAACCTTTCCATGATTAATCTTCCTAGTCACATTCTTTACCTGTCTCTTGCCAGAAACATGAATTTTTTAATTTTATTGTTACTGTACAGAAGGATTAAAATTCCAGAAGTCCGGTGATGAGTCCAATGCGTCTCGGACAATGTCACCCTTTCCTTCTCTTTCTGTCAGCTTCCCTTTCCCATCCTTGCCCACAAGTGGCAAAGTTCATTTTCCACATATTGTATACTAAATACCATGACTGCATTTGTTCATCCTTCCTTTCTTGTGCCCCCTTAATGCACCTCCCCAAAAAGTAACAAAAAAAAAAGCAAATAACTACACCACCAGCAACCACAACACATGTGTCCACTTCCTAGAAGTTGTTCTGATAAATAGTAGTTTCCATGTTTAGAGGAGTTATGCCTTTGGAAGAAGAGATAATTTTATAATCTCCACATCACCTTCCCTAGCCTCAATCTATGCAGACTCAACCTACTTTACCGACATTCTCAGCATGAATATGCTGGGCTCTTTAGGGAATTTTTCCTCCATTCCAAAGGATGTTATGCTCATCCCAGATGCCTTTTGATTGTTTCTTCCCCCAAGTACAAAAATCTTCTCAGTTACTTTTTTAATCATGATTACTTTTCAAGGACCAAGTGAAATCATTGTACTCCATAAAGGTTTGGGGCAGCCTTCAACCCACATCATGAACACAGGGATATTCCCTCTCATCCCAAGCTACAGTGAACAATGTCGCAGTTAATTAGAAATAAAAAATATTTAATGCATTATCTCATTAGCTAGCATCACTCAGTCACTGGAAACAATCAGTACTATCTCCTGTAGAAAAGATAGTCTATTTGTGGCTTCCAAGTTTACCAATAACTACTTAAACAACAAAGTAAAGAACAGTGGGAATTTTATTGTAAATTTAAACCAAATAATCATGCTTAAGAGAAACCAACCCTTACTTAAAGGAAAAAGAGAAAAATGACCTTTTTTTAATGTGAAGATCTTTAAAAAAAAAAAAAGAGACGTTTCTAAGGCCTTAAGAGTCTGAGGCTAGTTTTTAGGTGGGGAAGAGGGGCTGGGGAGAATCGGTTTTATTTTTCCAGTCCTGGAGCTTGAACTCAGGGCCTGGGTGTTATCCCTAAGCTTCTTTTGCTCAAGGATAGAGATTTACCACTTGAACCACAGCTCTACTTCCTGGGGTTTTTTTGGTAGTTCATTGGAAACATGCATCTCAAGGATTTTCCTGCCTGGGCTGGCTTCCAACCATGATCCTCAATCTCAGCTTCTTGAATAGCTAGGACTGGGCTTTATGTCTGTTTTCTTTATGGATTAAACCCAGAACCTGATAAGCTCATATTCTACTATTGAACTACATCCTCAATTGAAGGCCACTTTAAGTGAAGAAAATAATATTTTGAGAAGCAAAAGCTAAAAAAAGTAGAGGGGTTCTCAATGTGTTTGTCATCAGACTGTGAGGTATTGAACTATTTAACCTTATCTCTCACACTCTCATTTTCCAACTGGTGGGGATGAACTTGGGGGTTTCTCTTCACTAAAAAAGAGCAATGCTGGGTGAGGTTGGTATAGATGGGGTAAGAGTCCTGACATTAATGACATGCTCAATTGAACTTTCTTTGTACAACTATTTAAAAAGTTTTAAAATAAAAGTGTTTTTGGAGGTCCTTCGGAAATTATCCTTTCTTATGGTCTCATTTTACTGATGAAGAACCAAGGTATGTGTAAGTTTACAAAATATAAGCTGGCTTTATATTTTAATATGAGGCTGAAAATTTGCCATGTCTACCTGGAAAGTTTGAAGCCAAGCCAGTCCTCAACAAATTAAGGCACTGTCTCAAAATAAAATAAAACTTAAAAAGGAGTATAGCTCAGTGCTAGAACCAACACTTGCTCCAGATGTCTGAAACCCTGGGTTCAGTCTCCAGTATCACCAAAAAGAAAAATGATCAACTGTGGGATGTTATTACTGGGATGTGGCATTGCTAAGAGCTGAAGCTGGATCTTCCAGCTGGTCCTCCCTGGTTTCTATTTAAGTGCATCACAAAAGGACCACTTTGCTTTTGTGACTGCTACTCAGCATCCAGGCAGAACCTTGTCATCAGTGGTCCCATTCCATTTTCTTTATGTTGGTGATTGTTAACTCTCAGTGTGAGAATTGGGGTGATCATTTACCACTCCACTTGATTGTTCATATTTTGAAAGTTGAAGGCCTGTAGAAATCAACTTGGTGAATCTCCAGTACTGATGAAAGGCTTTATCATTTGGCAGATAACTGAACCAAATTGAAATTGATTTCTTGAAGGATAACAGTGGAGCCAATCAAAAAGGAAGAAATTTAAGATAACGTTGTGTGATAGAAAGAGCCCACATCTGAGTTTTCATGACTGGGAGTGGATGAGTGTCACATGACACAAATCCATGATGTTTTGCATACCAAACCATCTATTCCAGAGTCAGAATACCATGACAGTAAACATAATCTAAGGACCTGAAATCCCACAGAAGAGTCAGCCGATGACCTGAGTCAGCCCAGCTCTGAGTATCATGCTTTTGTGAAAACAAGCATTCAAGCACGCATCACACTGTGTACAACTGACAGAAATATGAAGGTGTACACTCCTGTCCTCATCTCCCCTCCTTCCCAAAGGAGGGAGAATTATTGCTTGGAAACTAATGGGCTTAACAGATTTTGAGGTATTTATCTGCAGAACCAATAACCAAGAGAACCAGGGGTCAGGAAAAGAAATCCAAAGGGCCAGATACATCTATGTTTGATGAGTAAGAAAGTCGCAGAAGAAGAGAATAGAGTCATTATGTGGATTGAAGAATGATGAAGACACTGTGAAAGCAGGAGAGAACTTGGCTAAGTTTGGTGAGAGCAAGGCAGAAATGCATGGGAGGCAGAACGAGAGAGAACTGAAGGTTTCTAAAAGGCATTTCTCAATCTTTTCCATTGTAATATCATTACAAGACAAGTTACAAAAAGAGCCAGCTATGTTTAAGTAACATTCATTTTCAAATGTTTAGTCCTACAGGATCTATGATTTTCACAAAGCTAAAAGTGCATGCTGAATTATACACTTAAATACTAAGTTATACACGTCAATGGGCTCTAACTCAAATGTCCCATCTTTGAAGAAGCTCACTGGCCTATTTCTATGAAAATATAAATGTTCCATTCATTAAACTTCTAGGACAGTATTCTATAGACTCTAAGAACAGTCACGTGCATTCTGATTTTCTAGCTGTGCAGGCACATGATTGTTTGTCCTCCTCGAAATCAACTGGCTACTAGACTTGTCTTGACCCAATGAAACGTGAGCAGAAGACAGCAGCAAATGGATGACTTTCCTGATCCCCTGACTGCTGCCAGTTACCCTAACACACAGCCGCCACACTCAAGTGGTTAGATTTCCCATCAGCCAGAACCATGAAACGATGCACAGACTGATGGCAGGCCCCAAAAGTGCCCCAAATAAATGTGTGGTTTGAGAGTCATTAAGCTTTGTAGATGTTTGTTATTTTAGCATAACCTAGCCTCTCTGACAGACACATAATTTATATGAACCTCTAATGAAACACCCTTATTTTTATTTTATGATTAGGTTATTGGTAAATGTTTATTATCAGCTCATAATCAAGTCTTTAAGTAGTTTGAGGGCAGTGGAATTATTTATTATATGTGTGTCTTGTTATTTTCCAATTAGGATGAGTATAGTAAAATGGTTAAAATTGATCAATGGAGAAATAGATTATAAATAACAGCAGTTTCGCTACTGCTATGAATCTCTATTGTTACAATGATTATGCGATAACAAAATTAGAAGGAGTATAGCTTAACATGGCTTACTAAATTGCTTGAGCCTTTCTAATGTCCTAAAACAATGAATCTCTATGGTCTGCATTTGCTAATTACTTACATGGTCTGATATGTACAAGAATGATTGTGTTACTGTTCCCAGCAATCAAAGAAAGTCATTTTAAAACACATCCTAATAAACACAAAAGATAAATCTGTAAGAACCTTGAAAAAATGCCAAATATGAAACTTAAAAGAAAATATGAATAATATGGATATCAAAAAGCTCACCAAGCCAGGGGCCAGTAGCTCACGCCTATAATCCACTACTCAGGAGGCTGAGATCTGAGGATCACAGTTCAAAACCAGCCCAGGCAGAAAAGTCCATGAGAATCTTATCTCCAACAGACCACTAGAAAACTGGAAGTGGCACTGTGGCTCAAGTGATAGAGCACTTGCCTTGAGCTGAAGAGCACAGAGACAGTGCCCAGACCCAGAGTTCAAGCCCCATGACTAACAAAAAAAAAAGCTAATCAATAAGTAAATATTTTCTTAAATTATGATCCAAATGGAAGCCTTATGAATTAACAAACTTTTGTGGTAAATACAAGCAAGATTGATCAATTGAACCTACCTTGATTATTTTATTACCAAGTAAATTTCCATGATCAACGTACAGGCCAGCTAAATGAATTTTCATTCTCTTGTAGAGAAGCACAATAAAAATCAAACCTGAAGAAAAACTATAAAATGTCATAAGGTCAGAAAAAAAGTAAAAGCTTTTCTCAAATCCAATCTGGTTCATCAAGAAATTCCATGGAGACAAAAGTTCCTCAGGTTGAAAGCAAGAATTAAAGAATAGCAAAAGTACAATATGAAGCACAATCATTCATGGTTACATCTTAGTTATTTTCTTATCAATTCCTGACTTTTCTGAAACAAAAGTAAACAGATTAATACCCCCTTTTCATACTCATTATCTTTTTATTATTGTTTCCTCTAGTGATTAAACTCAAAGTTTAGTGTCTTATAATTTGTAATAAAAATTGTTACTAAAATAATAAAAAGAAGTAATAGACCATCTTTGAAATATATTCAATATATTATCATTATTAATTAAATTTCTGTCTTTCCTAAAGGACACTTGGTCCTCCCACAGGATCTGAAATCCCTTCTGGGCTTCCTGGGCTCACTTTAGTGGCTCCACACAAAGGAGATTTGAAGATTGAAAAAAATGTTTTTAATGTTTTTATGTTGATTATAAACCTACCACAAATTAAGACTATCAAAAGGGAAAATGCATTTAATGTACTTAACCTGACAGACATCAGGGCTCAGCAACACAGTACCCAGTAGGGAAACAGTTGTTGACCTTCATGAAGATGTGATGTTGACCTTTATGATCACATGGCTGCCTACAGCTCTCGCTCACTCTCCCTGCCCAGAATCATGGTATACTGCATATCGCTAGACAGGTCCAAATATTCAAAATCTGAAGTAAATTCTTTATTAAGTGAGGTTGCTTTGCACTGTCATAAAGTTGGAAAATCATGAAGTGAAATCATTAAATATTGGAGACTACTGTATCCATCTATGGTGTCATTGCCTATCTCAGTCTTTATTTTTGTATGGTTTATGAATAGATTTAGTTAATTTTCTTTGTTAATTCCATTTAAATTTTTGGGTGTGTGTGTGTGTGCACACGTGCACGTGCGCATGCTAATAAAAGGTCTTGAACTTATGTTTTCATTCTGCTTCTTTTTTTACCATATGCTAGTAGCTCTTCACTTTTTATGTGAACTTCTTTTTTTTTTCTTTTAGATTACAATGATTGTTCTAGCACAAGAGATGCAATTGTTTTCTGTAAAAATCCACATAGTAAATATTTTATGCTTTGAGATCACAAATGGTCCTTTGGGTATCTTCATGCTGATCCAGAATCTCGGTTAGAATAATTTGTGTGCAGTCTGATGAATTTTAACTCAATAAAAATGCACAAAATATTTAAACAGAGAAGATATACTAATAACATATAATGAACATAAAAGACAATACCATTAGTTATTGAGAAAATGCAAACTAAAACTGCAAAAATATGACATTATGCACTTACTAGAACAGGCTAAAAATGTTTAAATCTGATAGGCAATAATATTGACAACTGTAAACTTTACACATTGTTCATATGAATGAAAATGTGGCACTGCCACTTTGGAAAACAAGTTAAAAATTTCTCATAATGATACATATATATATATATACACATATATATACAATTGCCATACTAATCAAAATCCTAATTTAAGCAAGAGTAATGAGAATAAACATTCATATACACACTAAATATATACAAAATTCATGGAATCATTATTCAGAGCAGCTAAAAATAGGAAAGAAAAATGCAAACAAACAGAAAAACTACCTAATGAATGCTACTTAACAATGAAGATGAATGGATAAGAACAACAGCACTGATGAATCTCAAAATAATTAACAGAATCCATACAGTTGAACAAAATGCACAGACTAAAGCAGGAAGCTGGTGGCTCATGTTTGTAATCCTAACTACTTAGAAGGCTGAGACCTGAGAATCATGGTTCAAAGCCAGCAGAGGGAATGAAAGTCTGTGAGAATCTTATCTCTCTCTAATTAAGCACTAAAAGGCCATCATGTAGAGTGCTAGCCTCTAAGCTAGCACAATAAGCTCAGGGACAGAGAACAGGCTCTGAATTCAAGTCACAGGATTGGCACACACACACACACACACACACACACACACACTAGTACGGACTTTACTATTTTGTTTATATGACATTCACAAATAGAGCAAGCTATAGAGACCAAAATTAGATCATTTTTAATCAAGAGCTGGCAACACTGTATAGACTACAAAGGACATAAAGAAACTTTGGGGATGATTGGAAATATTCTATTTATTATAGTGAGGAAGTTTGACTGTGCATTTCTGAATACCTATAACTAAAATGGATCCTTTCTTCTCAATAAAAATTATACAACAAATCGGAAGAAAGTAGTTGAGCTTGATGGCAGAAAGCAAGCTCTGAATGTGGGTTTAAGCTTTAAAATAAAACTCTAAGCAAGTATTTTGTTTGCCCTCCGTAACTGTGGTTCTGCTGGGATTTATTCTGGAGGAAGTTAATTACTTCCTCTGCTATGGAGAGCACTGCAGCATAAAACAATCATAAAAAAAATGAACTGGCGTTCTTCACAGTTTCTGACTTGAAGAAAAGTTTCAATGAAAGTATCCATAAAATAGCTGGACTATACATCTCCAGTGATTATTCTGAGTGGAACTGAAAGATCCTGTATTTATGATATACTATATAAATAAAAATCATAAAGCTTCCTTCAAAGACTGACAATATGTGTTTAGAATGCCATCAAAAGTAATTTAATGTATAGCCTACAAAATTAAGAAGACTGAGGGACCAGATGGAGAGAGGAGAGATGGGTGAAAACATTGAAAAGGTGACACTGAGGGAGATACATTATATTCATAAACTGCTTTGTTAAATGGCAACTCCTTTGTACAACTATTTAAAGACAATACATATATCTTAAATAAATAAATAAAACTATGTTAAGGAAGAAAGTGTTCTACTCTGAAGATAGTGAAGAAGAGAGGATGGCAGAGGAGTGATTATGATCAAGAAGCATTGTATACAAAAATAAACTTTTTAAGTACAACTCCCTTGTACTACTCATTGATATCAAGTAAAACAAAAAGGAAAAAAATAACTTCACTCACAAAGAATTCTTCTAGTCTAATTTCTCTTTAAGTTTGAAATATACAGCATAAACAAGAAATCATAAAATTGGTAAATAAACATGAATGCTAACATTAAAATGATTGTATATTAAAATTATGAAAAAAAATCAAGTGCCAGGAAAACATATTAGCAAACCATAAGGTGGGTCAAAAGTAAGTAAATTAAATATAAAAGCTCTTACTAACTATAAAACAGTACAGCCATGAGCTGGTGGCTCATACTTGGAATCCTAGCTGTTAGGAGGCTGAGATCTGAGGATCATGGTTTGAAGCCAGACCAAGCAAGAAAGTCTGTGAGATTCTTATTGCCAATAACCACCAAAAAAATCAGAAAGTAGAGCTGTGCCTCAAGTGCTAGAGTGCTAGCCTCAGTTTGATATGACAATAATATTTTGATTTGTTTCAAGCCACCTTATTTTTTTATATATGAGTAAAAGTACACAATCCCTTGGATTTGTTCCAAAACAATGAGAGACTGGAGTAGTAAATGAGTAGAAGGAAAGATGAACCCAAATCAGAACTAATGCTTGTTGAAGTTAAGTGATACCATTTTTCTCTATTTTTCCACGTTCTTGAAATACTCTCTAGCTCTAGCCTGTTCATTATAAATGATAGGCTGAATCAGATCCATTTTCTTGCCTTTAGATACCAAATGCTCCTTTTCTGTCAAATTCTACTAGCATAGTGCCTCTTTGCTTTTATTTAATCATTTGTGTCAGAGACTGCCATTCAGTGCTGATTTTTTTTCTTTTTACTTAGTAATAAAACTTTCAAGTGAACAAGCCTTCTCCTAGTTTCCCTTGCAGCTAGAAGATGGACACGTGACCATGCGATGGTAATGTGATGTGAGCAAAAGCAATCTCTACCACTTCCAGATCTGACCACATCCCGTGCCCTCTCCTATAGACTGAATAAGGAGGCTGCAGTGAACCAACTGGTACCCTGCAGGCAAGGGCAATACTTCTGGGGGCAAAAGGAACATCTCTTCTTGGTGCCTGAACCACTCTTCATTATTAAATGTATTTTTCTGATATTTGAAACAGAAGTTCTATCTTCTAGTTCCCTGTGTTTCTGACAGTTTTCATGTTGAAAAAAGTGGGGTCACTTCTTTCAGTAGGGTACCTAGGAGGCATGTCTGGTTGTGGAGTATGACTTAGCTGCTTTCTCCTTCCTGCAACTACAGTGCAATTCTCATTTTCACCTAGAGGAGAAGCAGCAGAAGTTACATAGTATTTGTTCTTTGTTCATGTAATAGCCTTTATGGACAACACAGGATCATCCAGAGTATGGATTTGACATGGCTTCATGTTTTTTAATACATTTAGATTAACTCCATTGTGTGTGTGTATTAATGGATTAGTTATCTAAAAATATGGTTACTGAGCTCACAAGCAAAGTTAAGCCTGCCAGAAAGGAATTACTGATAACACCACGTGACAAGGTAGTTCATGGTAAAGAATACTAGAGAACTTCTTAAGCTAAGAAAATCCAGTGATCTCATGAGGAAATTGGCCTGAGGTAGAATAAGCTCACAGTTAGATATACTGGTGCAATGATGTAAAATCTCTCTCTTTTTATTTCTCGGTCATGGGGCTATCACTGAGCAAAGCTAATGCTCTACCACACTGAGCTACAGCCCAGCTTCCGGGCTTTTCTGCCCAGGCTGGCTTTGTACTGCAATCCTCAGATCTCAGGCTTCTTAGTAGCTAGGATTACAGGTGGAAGCCACAGGAGTCTGGCCCCGTGTAAAATCTTAATAAAATGTATCTGTAGTCACATGAAGGAACAACAAACTAGAAAAATGTAGTTTCTGAGACTAGGCTGTCTTTGTTCAAAATCTCAGTCTTGTCCTTTCTTTTGTTACATATTCATCCTTCCTGTGACTTTTTTTTTTACAATTATCTTTAAGTAGTTGTCCAACAGAATTGCCATTGGACAAAGCAGTTTATGAATACAATGCATCTTGATTAATGTTTCCCCTTTCAACACTCTAATCCCTTCCCTCGCCACCTCTTCCCTTGCTCTTCTTAATTTTGTCCGGGTTTACACTGGATTCTTGATGCATTCTCGCCCTCTCTTCCTCTTCATCTCCTCCTCTGCCTGGACCCCACCCCACCACCATTTCCTTTTCTCTGCATCAGTTTGAGCAAGTGACTTAACCTCTCGCTGCCCCAGGTTTCCCGGCTAATCACTGGGGTGAGTGTCTGCCTGCTAGAGTCTAAATGCTGGGCTGGGGGCTTGCTCCACCCCCATGGCATTGATAGACGGTGCTACTGGTAGGTCACAGGGTCTCAAGGACAGATGCTCGTGCATCTGGAACTAGGTTGCGGCAAATTCACTTTTGGTTAGTATGAGCTCATACTGGAGTGATTCAACATGACTGGCATCCTAGAAAGGGGGAAATCTGGATTAAGATACCCACACAAGAAAAAATGCTCTTTAAGGATGAAGATAGAAAGCACGGTGATGCTTTTATAAGTCATGGAACAGAAATCAAGAGGAATTAGAGGAGAATTGAATAGATCCTGCCTGGGAGCACTGTGAAGAAATCAACCTTCTCAACACCACAGACTTGGAATTCTAGCCCCTGTTTCTATCATCTGAACCACCTGTTTGTGGCCCTAGCCACCCAAGCAAACTAATACAAATATTAAAGGAGGTGCATGCAGGAAGCACTTAGAACAGTGTTTTGCACATAGCAAGTACTCATTGACTATTGTCATGGTTGCAAATTTGTCTCTCCTTTACCTATCCATTTGCATGACCATGCACAGCACCAGTGACTATAAAATGGGAAGGAAAACTTTTTGCTGAGACTGAATTATTTCTTCACATTCTAAGGCACTATCAAAGATTATGGCTAAAACATCTTTATAAGTTATCATTTGGCTTTAAATTATACCATTTTTGCATCTATTTTAATGAAAGCATGATCAACTAAACTGCTTTAACTACAAAATTATTCAGGTGTAGCATTGTAGTAATCAACAGAAAAGCCTCAAGATAACTCAGGATTTCGTCTACAGAAGACAGTTTTTCCCCTAATGAACTGTAATCTCTCGCTTACCAATTTACACCCACTTATAATATTTATGTTAAGAATACTGCCATTTTGTCTAGATTTTTTACAAAGTATAATTGTGGTTTTTCTTTTTTGTTATGTGAAAAGAAAATCTAGAGTATGTTGAGAGTCTGATGGGAACTTAATTTATCCTTCACTTTGAATACTATTTTATTAGAGAAAAATGGCAGTGTTATTTTGGTGCTTTTCCATTTCACAAGCTTTTGGCCATTTGTCAACATTTTTTAAATTAAAATTGAGCATGTGGATCAAAGTGAAAGTGCCCTTTGCAATCATTACATTTGTTTCTGATTTATTTTTATTGTTTTAAAGGTGATATACAAAGGGATTAGCGTTATATAAGTCAGGTAAAGAGTACATTTCTTCTTGAACAATGTCACCCCTTCCCTTGCTCTCTCCAAATTAATCATTACATTTGCAATAAAAGCTTCAAAATTGAGTATTAGTTCAGCAAAGAATTAAATTTAGGTAGGATGAATCTCTTGGAAAGTGCATTCAAATCATATGAGTTTCTAAAATTGTAGTAAAAAGTTTGACTATAAGAGATTTTTTTTGCTGTTCTTTCTATTTTGTTTTATGTAAAAGTAAGGCTACAGGATTAACTATATAACACCGCAGACACATGAAAATATGATTAAGTGATTGCTTACTTTTACTTCCTGTGGACACAAGCCGAACCTCAAATCACAATCAAATAATCATTACACAAAGGATAAATTAGAAGCCAGATATGGGGGCAGATGCCTGTAATCCTTGCATGCAGGAAGTAGAGGCAGAGGATCTCAAATTTGAGGCTAACTTGAGCTAATGAGACTTTATCTCAAACAAAAGAAACAAGTCATCATGAGTTGTAAGAAAGAGGCAGAATAACTTTAACCTACCTACATTATTTAGAAACTCAAATATTTAATCTAAACACAAAAGGTAACTAAAGAGTGTGGGGCAATAACAATGAGAAAAGCGTGGCTGAAATCAGGAAAGCAACTGCATTTGGAATAGCCCCACAAAAAAGAAAATACCCAGGAATTAACCAAAGAAGTGAAGAACAGAAAGAACGGTGCTGGAGGAATATCAATACCTAATTTCAAACTCTACTACAAAGCCATAGTAATCAAAACAGCTTGGTACTGGCACAAGAATAGACCTCAGGACCAATGGAATGGAATTGAAAACCCAGAAATGAACTCACAGACCTATAGCCATCTAATCTTTGATAAGGGAGCTAAAAAAAAAATAGAATGGAAGAAAGACAACCTCTTC
>NW_012267259.1:9591115-9591571 GCF_000151885.1 Dipodomys ordii | reverse complement strand
CAAATCAAAGAAAGGTTGGACAAATGGGATTGCATGAAGTTGCAGAGCTTCTGCATAGCAAAGGACATAGCTAGCAAGATCAATAGAAAGCCCACGGATTGGGAGATCTTCACTAGCCATACAACAGACAAGAGTCTCATATCTAAAATATATCTGGAATGCAACAAATTAAATTCCCCAAGAACAAAGCCTCAAAGAAGTGGGCTAAAGACTTAAAGAGAAACTTCCCTGAAGAGGAAAGAAAGATGGCCAATAGACACATGAAGAAATGCTCAACTTCCCTAGCCATAAAAGATATGCAAATCAAAACACCTTGAGATACCACCTCACCCCAGTTAGAATGGCTATGATCAAGAACTCTAATAACTACAGATGCTGGAGGGGATGTGGACAAAAGAGATCCCTACTGCATTGTTCATGGGAGTATAAACTTGTTCAACCACTTTGGAAAGCAGT
>NW_012267259.1:9559933-9590945 GCF_000151885.1 Dipodomys ordii | reverse complement strand
AGTCCCATGGTTTCCCTTATTTGCAATAACTAGTATATGTCTGAGACAAGCAGAAATGGTCAGATAAGTTGATGTTAGGCTAAATGAACCCCAAGATAAGGATTCAAATGTTTCTTAGGAAAGTCATGAGAAAACATAGTGACAATTCAGACTTTATAATTTTGGGAGAAGAGATTTTCACAGACTCCATCATATCCAATGGGCCAATGACAGGGAATGGAGCCTAGGTTTTTTTTTTTTTTTGTAATTGTATTTATCAACATGCAGCAACTGGAAAAGTGAGACTTGTGGGCAAATTGGCACAAAAATTAAGTCAGCAATCATTTAAAGCTGCAGCACCAATTTTGGTCACCTTGGGGTTTGGAGGGCTTTGGTTTTATGTTCATTGTTGAGTTGGAGGTTTTGTGGGGGGTTTTGGTGGTTTTCTTTTCTTTCCTTTTCTTTTTTTTCAATCCTAGGGTTAGAACTTAGAGCTTTGTGCTTGTGAAGAAGTTTCCTGAGACTAACTTTTTAAGATGACAGAATCCAGAGCTGAGCTGTACCATCTGTGTGCACCAGCATGTCTGACTTGTTTGTTAACATGGGTTTGTCCTCAGGCTGGCTTTGAAACATAATCCCCGCCTGTCACTCTGATCTTCTCCCAAGTATCTGGGATTAGAAGCATGAACTATTATGCTGTCCAAATTTCAGGGATTTTGATGGGCTATTTCAATTTTTTAAATAGACTGTCTTAGAACAATCTTTGCATCTACTCTTAATTGTGATATTATGGAACATAAAATTCATAATTTTAGCTCAGTGGTCCTCTACTTTCTGAGTGCTATATAACTCTAATCACTATTGAAGTCTAGAACATCTTTTCAGCCCCCATGAGGCAGTTCCTCCCAGCAGCCCCGAACAGTCAACGTGTATCCACCCCTGTGCATTTGCCTATTTTGGATGTCATGTAAATGAATCATAAAATACAGGAGGCTTGCTTCTGTTGTCATTTAGTGTGTTTTCAAGCAACAAGCATGTAGAATGCCTCATTCCTGTTATTCCACCACATTAACCAGTGTGCTTTTATTCATTGGCTGATGGGCATTTGGATTCTTCCCACATTTTGGTGATTATGACAATGCTGTTATAAACATCCATAGGCATGTTTGTGTTGGGACACTTGTTTTAAGCTTTCTAGGGTACACATACACGTAGAAGTAAGACTACTAAATCCCATAGGAATTCCATCTTCAGCCCTTTGAGAGACAAACAACTTTCAATACTAACTGCACCATTTTGTTTTCCCATCAGCAATGTCTAAAGATTCAAAGTTCTCTTCACCAACATTTCCATGTATTGGCTCACAGACATCCAATTACGTACAAAGTAGCATCTCACAGTCATTTGCATATGCATTTTCTAAGGATGCTGAGTGTCTTTCTATGCATTTGTAGAGTTTGAATGTGTTCTTTGGAAAATTGTCTATTCACATCTTCAGCACAATTTTAGTTGTCTTTTAGGTTTTCATTATTGAAATTCTTTATCTGGTCTGAATAGCAAAAGCCTTCAGATATAACATTTACAAATATCTTCTCCAATCCTGTGGATTTTACTTATTCCTTCTTTTTTTCAGTTCTGGGGCTTGAACTCAGGGCCTGGGTGCTGTCCCTGAGCTTCTTTGTGCTCAAGGCTAGCACTCTACCACTTAGCCACATAGCCACTTCATTAATTGGACATAAGAGTCTCACCAGGACTTTTCTGCTCCAGTTGGTTTTGAACTGTGATCCTCAGATTGCAGACTTCTGAGTATCTAGGATTACAGGCGTGAGCCACAGGCACCCAGCTTGGATTTTATTTTAATATTAATATTTGATTTTAATATTTTCTTTTAATATTAAGAAAGATTTCTGATATTTAAATGATTTTAAATTTGATGAAGTTTATTCTTTTTTTTCTTTTGTTGATTATGATAACATCTCAAAGAACCCACAGCCAAATCCAAGGTGATGATAACTTAACTATGTTTCATCTAGGAATATAATAGTTTTAGTTATAATATTTAGATTCTTTTATCTGTTTCAAGTTAATTTTGTAGCATGTTATGAAGCAATAATTTAAATTTATTATTTTGCATGTAGATATGCAGCCATTTGAAATTTGCATTAACAAAAAGCATGTGCCAACGCACTGTTTTATAGGTGCTGTAATTTACCTGGCAATGTATATTTTAGTTGTTAATCATGAGTATGAGATAAATTGGAATAACCAGCAAATGAAGTGTGTGTGTATATATATGTGTGTGTGTGTAATATATACACTTACATATGTGGGTATATGTTAATGTCACATGAAACATCCACATTTTCAACACTAATATTACTAATAGTGAAAATTTTTAAAGAAAATATTTAACTATCATTTCTATTAGCCACAACTAAAATCAGATAGAACGTATTGAAATTGAAAAAAGGGGGGAAGGGAGCTGGGAAGAGAACAAAATAAAACAGAAAAAAATAAAAGAAATTGCACATTGTATATAACTTTAAAGACAGTATGCTTTAAAGCATTTAGTATATTGAAAGAGCGACTTTTAGTAGTGCAAGTTTCTGTGTCAAAGAAGTCATAATGACCTTGTTTATGTGCTCTCAGAAAATGTGCTTCTTTGGTGAAGATTTCTTTCAGAGTTTCTTTTGTATTCGTGATTCATTAGTCTCTGTCAAGAAATAACACCCAGTTGTACCTGTTGTTGCCCCAAAGCACTACTAAATAGAGAATTTCAAGTAGAACATTTACTATTTTTTAACATGCTCTTTCAGTTACCATGACAGTGTTGTCTAATCATAGGTGTTAGTCCAACTGGTTTAGAGAGGTTCTAATATACTTTGCAGAGGAAAGGGAACCATAATCATTATTTTCTAATTTCTCTCATTAGTGAGTAGTGGTAGAAAGACCATCATCAACCTGATATATTATTACTATTGTTTTGTGTGTGTGTGTGAAAATACGGTATAGAGGGGTTACAATTACATGGGCAAGATAATGAGTACATTTCTTATCAAGAATTGTTGCCTCCTCCTTTGTTTCCCCTTCCCATCCCGTCCCATCTCCCCTCCCCCCTCCCGCCAATATTGGTGATAATATAGTATGATAAGTAGGTCACTCTATGATTATATTTTTGGTTCGTATTACATTATGTTGTATTATGTTGTACTGAGGCAGGCTAAGTAATTGCTGTCATGTTTTTAACAAATGAAGAAATGTTGGCTGACAAGATTCCAAACTGACTCCAACTATCATAGTTACATACATGATTTTGGGGTGTCCTTTGCTTCTTATACCCATGCATTTTTCTCTCTATCACCATGGAGATAAAGGGTTCAAATGGTAGGAAACTACAAATATGAAGGATAGAGAGGAGAAAAAAGTGAAAAGAATAAGATATTTGAAATATACATAAATCTAAATCAGATTAAGGAAGTAAATCAACTAAAAATGGGAATAAAATTAGCTATGTCAAGGTTCAATATGCAGGTGAAATTAGCCCAGTTTATTATTTTGTCAAGCATATATCAATTTTTTCTTAACTTCTCAGATGCTCTAAGATAGCCAAAAGTCAAAGCATTAATTCAATATTTTGTGTGGATTCTTGGTTTAAAAAAGATGTATTGTAATTCTAAATAAAGTGTCCCTTTATTTTCAAAAGTGCCTCAATTATACAATAAATGTCATACTCAGTCTTCATATTCAAATTGATGGTGATCTCATAAAAGGCTGATAATTTCTTGTATGTCCTTGCTCACTAGATGGTGGTTCTACATAGTGACAATCTTTATCATTTAGAAGTCTAAATTTTTTTTTCTGGGAGTTCATAGCTCCCATTGCGGTTGAAAAATGAATAAATAAATCCCATCAGCAGTGAAAGAAGGCCATTACCATGAACAGTTTTTCCCTGAAGAAGGACATTATCTTACTCTGGAGATAAAGGAGGTCACCAGCTTCCTGCTTTTATTCTGTCCTCTATCTCTATGAGAACATCAAAGGATTAAGAGCTAAGAAATCTTGTAAGACATCTGAGATTATAACAAAAGAAGTATAAAAGGGCCTTTCATGATGAAAGAGGACCCAAGAAGAAGGTAAAACCTTCTTAGCACAATAAAAAAAATGAGTTATTACTTTGCAGGAACTAAGGTTGACATCATAGTAATAAGAGGAACGTGCTTTTTTTCAGATGAGTGTAAATGGTATTGTCTTTGGGAGAAAAATACTTTTTCTAGAGAACAATTGTTATTTCAATCAGGGCTCATTATTATTACTCAAACTCTATTACTACTTCTTGAAGTCCCTTCCTTTCTTCCAAATGGAGACTGGAATCATCATTGTCATCAACAGGCTTGAAGGAACTATACATCTAAAGAGTCCTGAGCTACCATTACTACACTAAAGGGAGCTCATATCCTTTCTTTTAGATCCTTCTTCCCGTTGCCCTGACCAAGCGAAGACAAAGAATTTGAGTTCAACCAGTGAAACATTCTCTCTCCCCAGTTATGAGCCCTCTGAGGGATAAAACAAAAGGGAGAAAAAGAAGGGTCAGCATCTATTTTTTTTAAAAAATCAACCTAATATATTCAAATCAAGAATGTGTGTTTTTCTTGATCAAGAAGAAAGTTTTCCAGCAACCAATAAGCTGCACAGATGAATAGTTTTTATAAAGGTAATATGCATTTTAAAAATAATTATTATTATGCAGAAAATATCTGAAAGGAGCTCCTTTCAGAAAAAGGAATTGATAATACTCATTGGCACTGGGCAGATAAAGGGATGGCTGCAGGATTCAGATAGAGGAGGGTTTTTTTGGGGGGGGCTCCGGTCGTGGGGCATGAACTCTGGGCCTGGGAACTGTCCCTCAGCTCTTCAGCTCAAGGCTAGCGCTCTACCATTTGAGCGCCACTTCCGGCTTTTTTTTCTTTTTGCTTATGTGGTGCTGAGGAATCGAACCCAGGGCCTCAGGCATGCAAGACAAACGCTCTACCACTGAGCCATCTTCCCAGCCCCTAGAGGAGGGTTTTTTTTGTTGTTGTTTTGTTTTACTTTATGTCTGTGCCTCCTCATCATGAATGTATTTTAAATAAAGACAATTTAAAATTTAAAAAAATAACAAAAAAGAAGAAAGTTTTCCAGCTCCATCTCCAAGACAAGAATTTTTGTGAACTTTGAGTAGCCTTCCACATCAGAACACCAGAGCTCACTGCTTTGACATCCAATAGAGCGCTAGCAAAATAAAGCCTTCTGCAACATTATCTCCCATGTCAAAGATAATAAGTTGTAAGGCAAGAGAAAAAAAGAAGAGCGCTTGTCTCATAGAGATAGGTATTCAAAAATACTAGAAATTAGCACTTCTAAGGCAGAGTAGAAGAAGAAACTCAAGAGAGCCGAAGAATGAAAGGCTCATCCAGGAGGAGTACTTCCAAAGGTTTGTGGCTCATCAGGCCCGTCTTCATGTTCACTTGACTTTCCAAATGTTTAAGCCACCGTCCAGAGTCACCATGAGTTCAGGTGAGGACCAGGTTGGAATGGTTGTTGCCCATGTCTTGATCCCTTAACACCACTTCCAGGAGACATAGGGCTGCCAAGGCACAGCCATACTAACCATGAGCAAAGAAGGCCACAGCTCTGCAGATTTATTTTCAACTTGTCACTCTTTTCTTTGAAATGCTCCACTATACCACCGGGATAACATTGCGCTCCTCTAGCCATGAGACAGGCCACACCCATGGAAATATTTTTTTCTTTAATTTATTGGAAGCAATTATTTCTTTGACTGGGTCATTTGGACATTTGTGTTTCCTAGAGCGTTCAGGAATTTCTCAAGAGATAAGAAGGAAGGTTGGTAATTAAGATTACGGTCTAAGTCAGGTAGTTTCCACAAGCTTGGAGCAGTCTGAGGATCTAGATTCATTAGGAGTGAGGCCAAGGGAAAGTGGAAGTTTCTGTCCTGTCTTTCCAACAAGGCAGATGCAGGGCAGCAACTTGAAATAGGTGTCCAGATTAATAACAAAATGGTTACTGTTTGCAATTCCTCATCATTTTTTAAATCCTAAAATATCTTATTTTTCCTTTTCCTTATTGTGCTAAATTTTAAATGCAGATACAAATATAGTGTCCATGATTCAATTTCCTGTGATACCATGCATTTTCTATGATTACTTCTGTACCCTATTATTCCTTCCACTTTCTTCTTATTACAAGTTGGTCTGTACTTGTCTCTGCCTATTTATTATTATATAGATTATTCTCCTAAAGCAAATTGGGCTATCAGGCAGAAATTTTAGTGTGTTTTTTCCCCTTGTCATGTAATAATTCTATTTGGTGGAAAGGATGTTCCATTGAACACTTAGAGAAATGTTCTTCTCCTGGGCTACAGACTGTTTTTATGAGCTTTGATCTGATTTTCTCAGTTGACTCATTTCTGGGGAGAATATAATTTACCCAAGCTTAGTGGTAGGATGCAGCAAGAAATTTCAAGTTTTTCTGATTGCAGACAATCCCACCTGCCAATTCAGATGCTGGAGAATATACTACAACTTGTATCCCCAAGAAAATAGAAACCTTTAGAAAAGTTCTTTTTCCTTGTAGGAAGATAGTCTTATCTTCATACATTTCAATGGAAAAGGTTCCATACAGTGAACTAAATCTCTCAGTGATCTATAACTTAGAACCCAGATGTATGTGTGAATCATCTATGATTTATCAATGTAATGCCTGCCCAAAGCCCAACACTAAGTTACATTGAGTTTCAATAACATTTGTCATTAATTCTTCTCTTCTTTCTCTGAGAGTTCATCTGGGCACTACTAGCTATGTTCACCTAGACTATGTGACTATTGTGCATATTTAAGGAGAAAACAGAAGAGTTTCCAACTCTGTGCAAATACCTGGAGATTTATAAACTACTAAAGTCCCATGCCCATCAATGAGATGTTGACAACGTTTATGATGTTTCCAAATGATTCTACCAAAACAAAACTAGGAACCTAGTCTTAGCTTCTAATTTTATGTAACTCAGGTAGCTCCTTTAATTTGGCCTCAGCTTTCATGGGGAAAAAAATGAACCAATTTAGAGGAGAGCTCAATTTGGTTGCCAAATCAGTATCTTCCACATAAACTGAGAACTTGTTAGATGTCAGTTACCAGGCTTCAGTCCAGTGCACCAGAACCTCTGAGACTAAGACCCAACAACCTGTTTCAATAAGCCTTTCAGCAGATGGTGATGCCCCAAAAGTGTTAAGAAATCACTGTTGTTATATATTACATCTTTTTCAGACATTTAAAGCCTCACAGAACACTGAGTCCAACACTTCAGATCTGTAATTTTAAGAAAATAGCCATGTTATTTCTTCATCATCTGGTATCAATATCATTGTCTATAAAAACACCTCTCTGAATGGGACAGCTGCTCAATTCTTTTTTTTTGGAGGGGGGGTCCAGTCATGGGGTCTGATCTCTGGGCCTGGGCGCTGTCCCTCAGCTCTTCAGCTCAAGGCTAGTGCTCTACCACTTGAGCCACAGCGCCACTTCTGGCTTTTTTCTTTTTGCTTATGTGGTGCTGAGGAATCAAACCCAGGGCCTCCTGCATGCAAGGCAAGCGATCTACCACTGAGCTACCTTCCCAGCCTGAGCTGCTCAATTCTTAACAAAAATTCTGTTGACCTGCTCAAGTATTTTAATAGACAACATAATAGAAAGATAAGCCAGGGAGTTTGGACCCTCAAACTCAAATATCTTCTTCCCCAGAGTTCTTTAAAATTAGCTTCTTGTTTTGAAATGAATAAGAGCAAATGACTTGATGTAGAACTGTTGTTTTTCTAAAAAGTTTGAAATTTAGATTTGCAACTCAGACATGACTTGGCAATTGGAAACTCAATAAAATACCATTAGGACAAGCTTAGTGTGAATCAATCATTCTTTTAAAAAGAAAGCAAGAAGGAAAGGACAATGATGAAAAGTTTTTCTGTAAATGCATGTTTGGTTTGTTTCTTTGATTATCTTTCTTTTTATCTTCCTCAAGTTCCTTCACTCAAGGGAATTACAGAACAGCAGAACAGCCTTTGCAGGGTCATGAGTGGGTAGGAGGTTGATGGATCGTCTTCTCTATCTTTTAAATGGCAATCACTCTACAAAAAAAAAAAAAACAGCTCTAAAAAATAACTTCTTGAACTGTTTTGAGTCAAAGGGAAAAGTTAGCAGAAAACCATAAAATAGTCCCAATACACATTTACTGACTAGCGATTCCTATTTTTTAACAAGAGGAGTAGACAGTTTCAAGGATCTGCAGTTTAATGGATCACTTTGTATTTAAAAAAATCACATTGAATATGCAATGTGCCTTTCTTTGGGAGCATTTCCTTTTTTGTTATCATTCAGTAGTTGTGCAAAGGAGTTTCAATTCAATGTGTCAGCTTATGATTACAATGCATGTCTCACCACCCCCATCATCCTCATCTATCCCTCCAAGTTGCCTTTATTAAAGTGATCTGAGCATACAACGTATCTTGGACTGGCATGTGAGTATTGAGGAAAAGCTATAAATAAATTTCAAAAGAGCAACAAATAAAAGAGGAAATTAGGGACTACTTAAATTTTTTAAGTTTTATTTTATTGTAAAGATGCTGTACAAAGGGGTTACAGTTACATGAGTAAGGCAATGAGTACATTACTTGTCGATCGTTACCCCTTCTCTTTCGAAATGGTTATTTTTTTTAATGGACTTAAGATGAAATTCTTAAAAGGAAGCCAGTAAAACTCAAGGTGAAACCTGTGACATACTTGTATACATCAGTTGCTTTCTATACTTCCGCTGATAGAGGAATCTTTTTTTAATTTTTATTGTTATTATAGAGTTGATATACAGAAGGGTTATAGTTACATGAATCAGGAATATGAGTATAATTCTTTTGGAATCATGTCTTCCCTTCTATCACACTCTCTTGGTTTTTCCTTCCTTCCCCACCCACAAGATATCTAGTTCATTTTTCACAGAGTGTCTAGTGAGTACCACTATTGTATTTGTTCACCCTTGTTCCACCTTTTCTGTGTCCTTCCTTACCCTCCAAAATACAAACTAACTAACAAAACAAAAGGAAAAGAAAACAAAAACAGCCAAAATGTTCGTGGAAATGTAAACTTGTTCAACCCCTCTGTAAACCAGTATGGAGGTTCCTTAAAAGACTAAATATAGAGCTTCCTTATGATCCAGCAATTTAAATAAATCCAAATGAGCACAAACCAGATCACACTAAAGTCACAAGCACAACTATGTTCACTGCAGCATTGTTTACCATTGCCAAGTTACAAAATCAACCCAGATGTTCCTCAGCGGACAAATAGATCAAGAAAATGTGGTGTATACACAATAGAATTCTATTCATCCATCAGAAAGAATGATATTGTACCATTCATAAAGAAATGGAAAAACTTATGTTGACTTGGAAAATAATATTAAGCAAAGTAAACCAGAGTCATAGCCAAAGAAACACAAGCTGCATGCTTTCTCTCATTTGTAACTAGAATGTGCCTAAAAATCTACAAATAAACACACTGAATGGTATATCTGTATATATATGTACACATACTGGAACATGATAAATTATATAGGACTCTAGACCATCATACACTGAGGCTAAAGAAGGATATAGATAGGGTTGAATGACAAAACCTCAATAACTATGTGCATGTGATCATATAAAATAATATTCTATGAAATGAACTCCAAGACAAGGAAACAAGAGCCATTTTTAGGAGGAATTTATTGTATTCCCAATTTGCACTATCAAAAGAGCAATCTGAGAGGCTGATGAGCACCTTATGTCTTCCATGTGAGGCCACAGCATTAAGGACAGACCAGAACACTCTCAGGTCACAAAAACATTTCTGATCCCCTTAGGAAGCCATCGCTGGGCAAAGAACAGCCTGGCAAACTCCTGAGCATGGAGCATTACTAGGAAATTTACACCAGAAAGAAAAGTAAATAAACACAGGAAAATCTATTGACATTGCTCATACAGTTTCCTTGCTCATCTTTGGAAGAGCCATACCTGCAACTCAGGCCATCTTAATCCAAATAGTTTTCTAAAATTACAGCCCCAAATGAAATTTTCATTCAACTAGAGCATTAACTAATGCCTCGGAGACTAGAAAACAACACAAACACAATTTCCCATTTCCTCGCATCAATATGGTTTAAAGAGCATTTCCTGAAATGTTTGCGATATATGAGATGTTAACAGAACTCTACTATAAAAACAAGAACAAAAAACAGGGGTCAGAGATTAAGCTCAGTGAAAGAGTGTGTGGCAAGTGCAAGATCCTGAGTTCAGTCCTCAGCTCTGAAAAAATCAAACCTTTCAGGATATAATTTACTAGTATTACTTCAACATATAAAATTTATGTTTATAAATATGTATATACATGCAATAATACAATTACTAACAGAGCTAGTCATCTTTGCTAATCAGGAGGTTGAGATCTGAGGATCAAGGTTCAAAGCCCATCCAGGCAGTTAAATCCAAGAGACTTTTATCTTCAATTAACCAGCAAAAGCTGGAACTGGCTGTGTGATTCAACTTGTACAATACTAGCAGTAAGAGAATAAGCCCTGAGTTCCAGCCTCAGTACACACACACACACACACACACACACACACACACACAATTATTAGATATCTGTATTCAATGATGCTTTTTTAATATGATAATCTGCCTTCAAGAAATAATACATATAAAACCAAATTCCTAAAACCTGTGGATGCTAAAGATATGACATAATAATACTAAGATTCCTTTGGTAAATATTGCACTTTTAAAACAAATTTTAGGTCAACCATCTTGGCACATGCTTAGCTCAGCACTCGGGAGGCAGAAGCAGGAAGATCATGAGTTCAAAACAATACTAGACTACACTGCAAATTCCTAGATGGCCAGCAAGTGAGACTTTATCTGAAGACAATAAGGGTATAAACAATCTTATAATATATAGTTGCAATATAATTTGATATTTCTCGGCCCTTAAGTTGGATATAAGTACATATCACAGCTTGCCAGCTCCTATTAGTGTGCCCTTGATATATTGTAACAAAACACCCCCCCACTCTAATATCTTAGGGAAATGTTGACATAAGTGACAGTTCTATCTTGGACAAAGAAATAAAAGGAGTTCATTGCAATCGACATACATAGGCATTATAACTAATCCAATTTTGTAAGATTAATAGCTCCATTGGCATTTCTGCACCAATTCTATACCCAGGAGACAGGATTCTGTCATCAGCTTCCTAGCCACTGCTGTTGTTTGGGGAACAACACTCAATACACACTCAATTTTACTCTTCCCCAAAGTTTACACAGCTACCCACTTGTCTTCTCAGTTTCTGCTGGCTTTTACCAGACTCCTGCTGTTTCAGATCTCAGCAAACCCTAGTGTCTCTCTCCCTCCTCATTAAGAGGGAAGTGAGCTGAAGATGCCCTGGGTGCCATCACCAGAGAGCAGAGCGTGTCTGTGCTAAAAGTCCTACAGCTGCCATTCCCTGGAGTCCAAGTTAGCTCAGGTGGAAAATAGCTCAGCATCATGGTGCCTTAAGGGAAGGCAAACTGATGAGAAGGGAAATGTACTGTGAATATAAATAGGAAACAGTAAAAGTTTAAAAATTTCAAGAGTGTGAAAAGAAATGGAGGGCCTCTTTGGAACTTCAAAGGCACAGCAATTCTATTGAGGATGATAGTATGAAGAAATGTAGGTAGAAACGTAGTATGAAGAAACGCAGTAGGTACCACTGCAAGATCTCAGCTCCACGAGTAAAATTTTGAAAATGTACATGTTGAAGGTGTCGTTTGTTTTTTTCCTTCCCTGAGGAAGAACTGAATTTGTCATTGGACTAGAGTCCTAAATTCAAGGAAAATGACTCAAGTAGACTGCTTAAGTGAGCACTAAGAAAATATCGCCATGTTCCTACAGGAGAGTTATGAGTTCATCCAGAACCGGAAGGCAGATGACTTAGAGTGAAGAGGTACTCTATCACTCATCTGACTGCTTCTCAATCCACCCTGAACTCCGTGATGGTGAGGACTAGAGCAGTCTATGAGTCTCACTATGGTCCCTTCTGCCTGCAGCACAGAACTCTGTACCCAGTAGGCCTTCACATTTCATGCAGTGCATATGCATGTGAATGAGCAATAAACTCTTGGTTCTACAAAAGTGACTGCCCAGGTATGAAACAGGACACACCACAAAGGGTGTTATCATGGGCCCTTTGTTAGTTCTAATTAGAGACATATTATTATGAATAATCTCCACGGGGAAAAAAAGAACATTATAGAGATTTACAGTCTAATATGTCAAAAACTAAGGTTGAAATTCTATTTATCTTTCTTCCTGTATTATCTTAAACTCTGAAATAACTTAATATTTTTCTACAGTAGACCCTATTGCAAACCACATCATTATGGCGTTTCACAATAACTCATTTATTATCTCTAATTGGACTCAGAAGGTTGTGTATTTCCTGGCTGAAAAGTAAAAGGACATTTCCTAACTAAACTTTTGCAGGTGTATTTTAGTCATATCTCAAGTTTAATAAACCAGAGTAAGTGGCAACAAAATATACCTGAACACGCATCATTACTTCTTACCATCTTGCCATCACACTATCTTTTATCAGCAGACACTTTATAACTTGGATTACTTTATTGAAAAAATATATTAAATGTCAGATGTTGCAATAGACCATTTTATGAAAATTCCTGAGTCCTGTTATTGTAGACAGTGAATCAGATCCCAACTTGATTATTTACTAGGCTAAGTAAAGTCGTTACTCATTCGACAGTGGTTTTTCCATCTGTAAAATACAAGTGCTAGCTTTCTCATACTACAATATGATACCTGACATTATCAGCTTATAACAAGTAAAGGGTGTGTTGGCGCATGGTTTTGGAGGTTTTCTTTTATGTCAGAATGGCCCCATACCTTTCACTCTGTAGCAAGATAGTGTATCATAGCAGCAGCGCATGGCTAAATCATCCACTCATGGCCGAGATAGGCTATCAGCACCCTCAACTCCCATCATGTCATGTCTCCTGGTACCTAAAACTTCCCAGTAAGGGGCTGGGAAGGTGGCTCAGTGGTAGAGCGCTTGCCTTGCATGCCTGAGGCCCTGGGTTCGATTCCTCAGCACCACATAAGCAAAAAGAAAAAAGCCAGAAGTGGTGCTGTGGCTCAAGTGGTAGAGCACTAGCCTTGAGCTGAAGAGCTGAGTGAGGGACAGCGCCCAGGCCCAGAGTTCAGGCCCCATGACCAGACCCAAAAAAAAAAAAATACTTCCCAGTTAAGTCACACCTCCTTCTATCACTGTCCAAAGTTGCCTACCTGAACATAAACAAATTAATATATGGGCATTGTGGGGAACATCTGGATCCAAGTTATCACAACAAATTAAAAAATAAATAAATAAGGTCTGGGAAGGTGGCTCAGTGGTAGAGTGCTTGCCTTGCATGCATGAGGCCCTGGGTTCGATTCCTCAGCATGACATAAGCAAAAAGAAGTGGTAGAGCGCTAGCCTTGAGCTGAAAAACTGAAGGACAGCACCCAGGCCCAGAGTTCAGGTCCCATGACCAGACCCCCCCCCAAAAAAAATGTACAAAAAAATAAGTAAACAGCCAGGCACTTGTGGCTCACACCTGTAATTCTAGCTACTCAGGAGGCTGAGATCTGAGGATTATGGTTGAAAACCTGCCTGGGCAGGGAAGTCAGTGAGACTCTTATCACCAATTAAGCTAAAAGAAAAAAACAAAACAAAAAAACAGAAGTAGAGATATGGCTTAAGTAATATAGCATTAGCCTTAAGTAACAAAAGCTCACAGGCCCTGAGTTCAAGCCCTGGAACCAACACATAACGATAGTAGTAGTGGTAGTAGTAGTGGTAGTAGTTGTAGATAGGCAGATCATAAAATTCTCCTAGCACTTGAGGACATGGTGTTTGTAGGTGTGGTGTCAAGGTGATATCACTGTGAACAATTAGCATGCAGTGTACCAAAAGGAACATCAGGATGCTGATACAGGTTGCCCTGAGATGTGGGTAGTAGTAAGAGATAGTGGGTGATCAGAGAAAGGGAGGGAAGGCAAATAAAGTTAAAATAAAAATTGGATTAGACTGGTTGAATAAAAGGAAGGGAGAGGAGGACATGGTATAGGATCTGACTCTGATCAGGCTGTATCATATATGTAAATGTATATGTTAAAATGAAACGTGCTTCTATAGTTAGTTGATGCTAATAATAAAACATCCTTTAGGATTAAGTCATATGAGATATATATACATATATATACATATATATATATATATATATATATATCAAGCGCACAGTACTTACAATTTTTTTCTTCTCATGAGTATGTTAGGTTTTTAAAAAGAGGTAGCCGAGTAAGAACAGCACCATGTAGTATTCAGGTAAGGGGTAGGTTTATTCAGTAGACCTGCTGGGACCAGGCATGCAGCAAAAGAGAGCATCTGGCCCTGTGTTAGGCCTTATATAGGGTAGAGGTGTGGAGGGGGGGTGTCCAGGTAACGTGAAGTGGGACCAGGTGGGAGAAAGGTGTGGCCACATCAGATTAGATGTGACCTCTTCCAGGTGTGCCAGTAGCCTAGGTAACGCAGATACTGGGCAGGGTCTGTCCGCTATCCAGGAATGGACCTTACAGAGTATTTTTCTTAAACACTTACAAGGATCCAGGTACAGTTAAAACGCACTTGATAAACAGTGATGCGTTAACTCCTCATGTCACTTATTTCAAATAAGAGTGTTTATAATGTCCTTAATTTACATAGGAAGAAGTTTGGATGCAAGAAGATTTTAAAAGCTTGGCAAGATTTAGTAAATTTCAGAGCTGGAATTTGGATCCAGGAGCTCCAATTCAAAGATGATCTTTTGTCATTTTGCATTATACATTCATGGGACAAGTTTTTATTAACTTTAAGTGTACAGTGAAGTTTCAATTCAAGTTTATGAATGCAATGTATCTTGATTAATGTCATTCCTTTCCTCATTCTCCCCATCACACCCCATCTATCCCAACCCCTCCCCCCAAGGTACAGTGTACATAACTGTATTCACCCACCATGCTTCATGAGGCATTTTTAAAGATGTAGCCATCTATTATACACAACAGATATCTATTTGTCCTATTAGAGTAAATCAACTGGCATGATAAACATTCTAAAGAAATTATAGCTGCTGCTTGTGGAAGAAAGATAAAAGAAACTGCTTGACATTTTTATTTCTAGAAAGGGCTCAGTGTTCTCTTTTTGCTGGTGAATCTCTATCCATTCGCTTTTTTTTCTGTCATATTCAACATGAACATTTCCATTTAATTATCTGAATGCAGTCTCATTATCATCCTTAAAACTGTATTTGTCACTTGGTTGTTTACTCAGGATATTCTCTGAATATCACTCAGGTTATTTTTAGGTTTGTATCTGGTCCAGCCTGTGTGATTTTCCTGATAGCACAAAATGATTTAACCATGGAGTTGCCTTCCCAGGATGAAATGGGTAATCAATGACTGTATTGTCGAGAGAAGAGAAGGATTTCTGGAGACACAGTTTACATAGAAATTTTTCTAAAAGGAAAATTTCTAAAACTAAAAAGAGAGAGAGAAGGAAACTAATCTACATCCTGTGCTTTTATAGTTCAATATCTTAAAGAAATACAATTGAGATGAACATGAATTTGCTTCCTTTGTTTACACGGCATTCTCAAAAATTAAGAGTATGAATGAGCTTCTCCTGAGTACTTATTTACTGTACTAACTATTCTGGAAAGATTTGAAATGGACATTTTGAATGCTGAGCAAGTGCTGAGTGCAATCCTGTCAGCTCTTCAGACACTTCTCTGAAGCCTGCAAGAAGATAATGTGAATCCCTTTTAAATGCTGAAAACAGAGCAGCATTGAAATATAGAACTTCAGCAGAGTTGCTAAAGGAGCCTCTACAGTAACATTGTGTAGTATATGAGAGAAAAGCATCTTGCTTCCTTTTTGTTAATCTGGTGATAATTGTTTTTTCTGAAAATTTACTGCTTTGGCCAGGTGGCTTAGCCTTTATTGATTACATCTCAGTTACATTCTTTTCCTGAGAACTTTAATTAAGACAAGGTATCACAACAAGAAGCTCCTGGAATTTTTTAATTAACATCCTGCTGATTAAGCCACTTCCTTATGTATTTTCATTGTAAAGATACTGTCCAGCTGCATGAGGAAGGTAATGAGTCCATGTCTTGTCAAGCATTGTTACCCCTTCCTTTGTTTTTCTCCTACCACCTCTTCCCTCCCCACCTCCCAGGCTCTTCTCCCCGCCCCCCAAAGTTATAAAGTTCATTTTCAACATAGTGTTTTATATGTTTCATTGTTACAATGAGTCAACCTGTATTCTTGTTTCAGCATTTTGTTATTTCCTTCCCCTCCCCAAATTAGAAAAATGTATATATAAGATGCAGAGCACCAGAATAAAATATAGTGAAAACAGGGATATACACAGAGGGAAGAACATACAAAACAAACAAAAAATCACATAGTACATTGAAAACAGCGACAAAGAAAAATCTTCTTGTGTCCATATCTTGGGTTCATTTCGCTTAGCATCATTTTATATGGTAATATGTACATAGCTATTGAGCTATCCTGCCCATCTGCTAAGATTATCCTAGATGTATACTATTTATTGTAAATAAGGGAAACCTATGTTTCTTTGGTCCTGGCTTACTTCACTCAATATAATTTTTTCCAAGTCTTTCCATTTCCTAACAAATGAGGCGGTGTCATTCTTTCTGACGGAGGCATAGAATTCCATTGTGTATATATACCACATTTTCTTGATCCAGTCATCTACTGAGGGGCATCTGGGTTGGTTCCATGTCTTAGCTATGGTAAATAATGCTGCAATAAACAATGATGCTGGTAGCTTTAGTATGGCCTTGTTTATGATCATTTGGGTAAATGCCCAGAAGTGGGACTGCTGGATCATAGGGGAGCTCTATGTGGAGTCTTCTGAAGAACCTCCATACTGCTTTCCATAGTGGTTGAACCAGTTTACACTCACACCAACAATGCAATAGGGTTCCCTTTTGGCCACATCTCCTCCAACATCTGTTGTTACTAGATTTCTTGATTATAGCCATTCTAACTGGGGTGAGGTGGTATATCAATGTTGTTTTGATTTGCATTTCTTTTATGGCTAGGGTAGTTGAGCATTTCTTCATGTGACTATTGACCATTCTTATTTCCTCTTCAGAGAAGTCTCTCTTTGTCTTTAGCCCACTTATTAATGAGGCAGTTGTTTCTCTGAGGATTTGTTGTTGGGGGATTTAATTTTTTGAGTTCTAAGTATATTTTAGATATGAGGCCCTTGTCTGTTGTATAAGCCACTTCCTTTTGCAGACTGTGAACCTGAGCTCAGCCAATGTGGGCAGAGGGGCGGGGGCTGCTAAGTTAGGCATATAAAGGGAGCTGTGTGTGCTTGTGTGCCAGATTGTTGACTGATGGCTGTACCCCGTAAACTTTGCCTTGCCAAGTTCCTTTCAAGTTGGTGTCCTTCTTCCTACACGATATCCCAACATCCCAAGCTATTGCTAACCTATATTAACTATAAACACAGACATCTTTAAAAAGGAGATTTCTCAGTTATCTGCAAATACTCTTTAAAAAGTTAAAATGTAGATGACACACGTACTGCATCAGAACACAAGGTGTATTACAGCTACAGAGAACTAAACTAGTCGAAACAAAGAAAGGTACAGAGTGGCCTGGGAAGAGAAAATCAGAATATACCATCAAAGGAAGCACCAGTGTCCAGCTCACTTTAGACAGTGAAAGAGGCCCACGAGCCATAAACTGTCAAGAGTCACTGAAGGTCTCACACAGATCCACTAGAAGTTTGGACTTTTATTCTGGAGGTTGTGTGGAACCCACCAAGCTTGATGTGGAGCTTGATGGGAGACCATGAGTTAGAAGGAAGAGTGTTGGCCTCCAGAAGTCCTGTTAGGAGGGTGTGATGTAATGACTGGTCAATATAAACCTGCAGACGGGCCGAAGTCTGGTAGGGCCCATAGCAATACACTGGAGGTTGAACAGGGTAATACCCAGGAGCACAAGCAAAATGACGTGAGCACAATAGAGAATGACATGAGAAGAGAAGCGTGTTAAGAGGACAGAGAACATAGAGAGCAGCAATATGTAGGGAACAGAGAAAAGAAAGCTTGAGAGAACTATGAAGAAATAGAAGAAAGAAAATCAGAAGAGAGTTGTCAAAATAAAAACACTCCTCCTCAATTAGCTTTCAAGAACCAAGTAGTAATTGCTCAGCAAATCTTAAAGCATTTGAAGTGCTACCAGTACCTACCCTATCTCAACACAAAACAAAAACAACAAGCCAGGTACCATGGTACATATCTGGAATCCCAACGCTCAGGAGGGTAAGGTAGGTGTATAGCATGATCAAGGCCACTTTGGGCTGCAACAGGAGAGCCTGCAAGGAAACGGCATCATGAGGATATCAGAATCAAGAAAGGGCAGAAAGCCAACTCAACAGACCTACAGGCTTTATTCAGGAATGAAGCCTGGGGCAGAAAAAGTGAAGTTGGTGGGAGAGAGGGGCAGTTGGAAGCAGGGGGAAATGGAGGGGGGGTGTCAATGTCATTTGGGCTGAGGAGTTTCAAGCTGTCAACAGCCTCTGTGCTGCTTGGGCGTCAACATCAGAGGTGGCCTTTGTCTCAGGCTCTCTTCCAAGACTTCTGATGCATTTCTGCAGGGGAGAGGGGAGAAGACATGATTTAGCCAGGTTGGCAGCCAGGGCAGTTCTAAGATATGGCTGCCAGGATGGGGAAGTTAAATGCTTTAGGTTAAGTTGCTTTCCATCAGAATCAACAAATAACACACTTACTTCCTCGTGTTATATTAATAAATGTAGCAGAGATGTGTTCTGTGTCTTTTTGTGCTTTGGATTGTGGGTGTGCATATTTGCAGCCTGAGTCTCATTAGGGGAAGTAGCAAGATGTTGGAATCAATACCTGGGAGAGTTAGGCGGCTTCCCCTGGGAGCCTGTCATCACCTGTGCAGTCTCCCACATCGGAGCCCACAACGTCACTTTCCATTTAAGAAGGATCAGCCTCTCCAGACAGGCTAGAAGGCCTGTTCATTTCCATTGCTTCAAAGGCCAAGCACAAGCGTGAGCACACTCGTCTCCAGACTTTTCCTTCCATGAGAAAATAATCAAGCAGCAAGATTTAATTTCCAATTTCTTCCTTGCAGTCAAGAGCCTCCTAACTGCTAACACTGCATGTTCAAGAGCCCAGGTAGAATCATTTAACACAAAAGGCATAAACTCACTTGCCCTGAAAAGAAATGACATAGGACCACATCTGACAAAAGTCAGACTGGACAAAGTGTCTAATATGTAATAGAAATATTGTAATGGAAATGCACAGCCTTAAGTACCTATGATGCTCATGAAAGCTTAAGATGAATGGTGCTGGAAAATTTCTGGGAAAGATTTGAGATGAAATTAATAAGCTCTGCACACACCTGTTTTTTAAATTCCTTAGAGGGGGGAAACAGAGAAAAACACTGTGTCAGGAAAACAGATGATTGGGATTTACAAGCAAATATCTCCCCATGCCTCAACCTTTGGCTTGAAGTCAGGTTGGTTGGTTTGTTCGTGTGTGTGTGTGTGTGTGTGTGTGTGTGTGTGTGTGTGTTAATTCCAGATATATAATATTATTATAAATAGAAGCAAAATGGATAGGCCAGACTTAAAATGAGCATAGGAATTAATCAAGCAGCTACACATTATCAGTGCCATTAGCTTTCTTTGACAGATACATCTAGATAAATAATGTACAAAACAATGTGATTCTCACTCATCTTTCCACTCTCTTAGATTCTTTCAGAGGAATGGTAGGAGTTTGTGGTTCCTAAGAGTACCATAGACATCGCTTTCCTTCCTGAAACTCAGTATGGCTAATGACATCCTATCTTTTCAGAGCAATAAGAATTTTCAAGAAAAGATACTATCTTGAGCCTTTTTCTTCTTTTATTGATGTAAAAGTCTCTACTTGACCCACACATAGAATTGCGATGGCTGAAGGAAATGTTCTGTAAGAACTAGATTGCCCCCTTCACACACTGGTGGTGTATAAAATAAATGTGGCAAGTGAACCTTCATGTCACAAACTGATTTCTTCAGTTTTCCTTTAGCCCCAATTCATTCCAGCTGTCAGAATCACTTGGCATTTATCATCTGCCTAAAATCTTCCCAGTGGTTCTTGCCAAGTTATCGAGAGCCTTCCTGAATGTTTAAAGATTGCATTTATTGCATTGAAATGTCCCCTTCATTGAAGAATTATCTCTTTCCATCTGCCTCGTGAGACCCATTCATTCTAAGAGCTGAAGTGTTCCAGGACAATGGACTTGGATGAACTGGAGACTTTCTGTGCTTACACTGAATGGAAAGACAAGATGTACAAGTAAGTGTCTAAGGATGTAAATCATAGCCATAATGCTTCTCTGCCCAACAAGATGTCATTCATTGGCCTTGTGAGAGGGTGTTAAGTTGATCTATAGTCACAGGTATTGTTGCTTAGTAGATAAATGGTTTGTGAATTGCAGAAAAAAGAGCTATTCCCCGCTGGTGAACGTATTCCTGAATTCTCTGGCAAAGTGTAGCCCTTTTGAAAAATCTGGGGGTTCAAAATAATAAGCTTAGTCTACTGCTCTTCCTTAAGACTACTTTCTGAAGAAATTCACAGCCAGAGCTGAAAAGCAATAAATATCCTTTCTAATAAAGTTTAATAATAGATTTTAAGGTTATCATTGCACCAAGGACCCCAGATCATTACTATTTCAAACATACTCTCTACAAATCAGTAGCTAGAACAACAAAAGTATAAACCATCCTTTGATGCTAGCTTGCAGACAGTTTTTCAAAGGTCCTGCATATTTACTGACCATGTTAATAACAATGTTCTCTACTTTATGGCAGCCATTTTTCAAATTCCCTTCTTTCAATGGACTAGATTGAGAAAAGTTTGCTTTTATGTAGTTTTGGATTAATATTTATGTTGAATCTGTGGTTTAGCTGTTTGATCATGATCATCACTATCTGCTTGTTTGTTGTTTTTTGGTGCCAATCCTAGCCCTCAGAGCCTGAGGGCTGCCCATTGGCCCTCTTGCTCAAGGCTGCCACTTTACCACTTGAGCCACTGCTCCAGTTCTAGCTTTTTGCTGGTTAATTGGGATGAGAGTTTTATGGACTTTTCTGCCCAGGCTGGCTTTGAACCATGATCCTCAGATTTCAGCTAGGAGTAATTAGAACTGTAGCTAAGTGCCAGTAATACTCAGCAATGACTGATATTTCTTGATACATAAGAATAACCAAGACGATGTCAACTTTTCATTAAGTCCTGGATAACTGGAGAGATCTTCTTTGTAGTGTTCCTTTTCACTGTGGGCTTGCTGACCTGCCAGAAACCTGGAGCTGTTGCCATCCGCAGGCATCAAGGGCCTTTAACCAAGTGACACAAGGGTGCAAGGCTGAGCTGCTTTTGTGTTTTCGCAGAGGTGAGCTTTCATTGCCACCTGCAGCTATACTTGATGGGTAGCATTTGCAGAAGTTTCTTTTCAAAATGGAAATATGTTGTCTTAGTCTATTGTTAATGTCTTAACCATTAATATGCACTAAAAAGTGGTGCATCTGATTATCAAAGAAAGCAGGCTTAAGCATGAAGATAGATGCTTTGAGGAGACTCAAGAGTAAAAAATAGAGCACGTAAGCATGAGAGGGCTGTGAAGATGGGTGTTAAGGACTGAACTATGGCTCCAGATTTTTCACATGCTGAAGCCCTAATTCCCTATTAATGTGACTGTATTTACAGATAAGGTCTCTGAGATAATAATTCAGATTAAATGAAGTCATTGGAGTGACTCCCTTCTAGATACCAGTGGTTCATGCCTGTAATAGTATTCAGGAGGCTGAGTTCTGGAGGACTGAGGTTTGAGGTCAGCCTGGGCAGAAAAGTTTGCTCAATTGCATCTCCAAAATAATCAGAAAGCACAAGGCTCTAAGTTCAAACCCAAGGACAAGACAGAGAGAGAGAAAGAAAGAGATCATCACACAGATGGATGTCTTTATAAGAAGCAGAGATTTCCCATTCTCCCCAGCTCTTTATAGGAAAGAATTGTGAGACCAGAACAGAGAAAGACCATGTGAAGTGTGAGGTGTAGAACAGAACAAAGAAAGGCAGCCCCCGGGAGCTGCCAAAAATGTGTGGCATCTTTACCATAAACTTTCGCTCTCAGTTATAAAAACAACAACAACAAACCTGTCTATCATTTCAACCACTCAGTCTGCACTCTCTTGTTTAGGTAGTACAAGCAGAAAAGTCAAAAAGCATCAGCAAATCCCTAACTTCAGAGAACAGAGAACAGAAAGCCAGAGAAAAGCAAATAAATGTGAAGCACAAAGCAAAGTCCCTGACTTCACACATTGGCTAGTTTCTGGCCCAGATGAATCAGTAGCCTTAACAATGAATTGAAAGGGGCCTCTAAAAGTAAATCATAAATATCTAGAACTCTATGTTTTAATCAATATGCTGTTTTGAAATTAAATTATAGCACTTACATAATAAGAAAAACTACTCAAAGGAACTTTGCTTTGACCCCAAATGTTGGAACAAACTTCTAACATTTTTGAGCAACACATCGTGAATAAAATTAATTACCAATGACACCTGTAACTAATTTCACATAGCAGAAACGTTCTGAAATATCATCTTCATTTTCCAATGCTGTGGATTCATTCACAGCTTGTCAGAGCTGAAGACAAAGTACAAGGTCAACCCAACCTTCTGACTTATACATTTATAGACTTAATTTAACATTGCCAAATCATTTTAAGGTAATTGTTGGATATTTAGTTGAAATTGTTATGAAGATATTTGGAGGGCAGACTTGCTTATTTTTAAATCATTGGTTTCTTTTAAAAAATCAAAACAAAAAAAAGATTCATTTCCAAACTATCAGTTCCTCTTCATCTGTAATTATTTTTCCAATTAAAAGTAAAATGTAAAAAATTATTTAAGTGCCCATCCAGTGAATTCAAAAGACACATGTAGACATAGACACATATAGAAATTCTAAGTACAAAATTCTGCAGGGTCTCCTGGCAACACGTGCATTCTAACAAAGCTATTCTTTCCTCTGTCAGTCCCTCTTGGTGCTAACTGCTCAGGACCCTTGATGGGAGATTCCTGACTTCTTCAACTCACTCATTCAGGTGTGCAGTAGTTTAAACCTGTTTCCTCTTAAATTTAACCTGAATTGGAAGATCATACTAGCTCATTGCTGATAATTTTCTTTTCCAGGAAATAATAATGACAATTCTAGTTCCAGGGTCATTTTGATTTTAGTTTTGTTTTTTAACAAAAGCTTTGTATTGTTCATATTAAATACTTTTGAATTGACAGGCTTCCTTCTCTAACTACTTTATTTGAAAACAGAACAAAGAAACTTGTTGAAATTGTTTTAAGAAGGGGGAGGCGGACCAGGGAGAGTGGTAGAGCAGGTAACATGGATGTGGTACATTGTGTACATAAATAGAAATATCATAGTGAAACCCCCTCATACAACTAATGTACACTAATAACAAATCTTAATTTTTTTAAAAAAAGTAGGCTTCTTGAATCTATTCATGAATATACAATAATACATCAATAGAAATTATTAGTGGCACAGCCTGAAAGATTTGTACTTTTTGAATTGATTTATTGCTAATCCCTCTTGTGAACCAAGATGTATAAAGGAAGCCTGTGTATCTATTTACTGTCTGTCTTTGCCCATATGTATATATATATATATATATATGTATATATATATATATGTAAACTCATATGTATATGATTATAGGAATAATCTTTTGAAATATATCAAAGTTATTTTTCACTCTCCACCCAGACTCACACAAGACTCACACAAGAATCAGTACATTCTGAGCAAGAAAGTACATATACCATGAGTGAGTCATAGCTTTTAACTCAGACATTATAGTGGTTGAAGGCACAAAGTCATGTTACAATCTTGAATAAGAAGACTTTGTTGCAAGGAAACAAAGCTTCTAAAAAGAAAAAAAAGAAATATTTCTTTTGTAAGTCAAAGGTGAAGAATAAAATGAGCCAGAAGCTCCACTTCCCATTGACTCAGACAAGACCCTGTCATGTGTGTCTGTGCTAGCATAGAAGAATGACTCATGGCCGAATGGAAATGGCACTGTGGCATCTTGGGGCTGGAGGAAGGACTTGAGGCAGCATGCCCCAGTTCCTCCGAGACCAGTAATGACGGAAAGGAAACAAGCAGTTCTCCCCCCGAACACTCAGAAGAAAGCTGAAGGGCCAACCTTCCAGGAAGGGTGCATTGAAACTGCAAGGTTTGTAAGAGTTTACTTACTTGCCAGCTAATAGGCGAAATTGTCACTGTTATAGATACCGAAAGAAAATGTCAGACTCCAGGGATGGAGGTGACGGATGATATGCGACTCACAGAAATAGAAGAGGCCTGATATCAGCATCTCTTGCACTGGCTCCCCCAACTCCAATCCCAGAGGGAAACTGAGGAAGGGGAACGATAGCAATACTCCTTTCGTAAGGAGCAGAAGGCAGGCACACCTGGTCTTTACAGGAACGTGGTATCTCTATATGGTTCAAGACTGTGACTCCACACAGTGTCCTAAATGACAGTCCAGAGCCAAGGGTAATTAGCAGCCTGCTCTCATGTTGAAATACAGCATTCTTGGGAGGAGCTGGCACCCAACAGGATGAAGTGAGATACAGCTCCGTGAGTCCAAGTGTCACGATTAGTCCTAAGTGGATCTGGAGAATTGCTGAGCAGACATGGAGACCAGGATTCAACCCTCGGAGCAATCCCCACACACGGCCAGGCCCTGACACAGCCTTCGGTGGGGAGAAGCCACAGATGGGACATCAGAGATCTGAGACTGCCCTGTACCAGACCAAATCTAGATAAGGAGGAAGGAAAAGAAAACTACCATAGAACAAGGAAGAAACTTACCAGGCAAACTCTAAGTTACCTACTAGTATTATTCCCTCAAGTAGTGTTGAATTAGGTAAAAGAGACTGTGCAAAGCACCCAGGGAAGCTGAGTTCCTTCGATCTGCTGGACAGCTCCATTGAAACTTGCATGAGAACTGAGATCTCTGAGCAAGGTTGAGATGAGTATCAGGGAGAAAAAGATACCTTGTGAGTGACTGTTAAAACTCGACCTAACGCTGATGGGTTAAATCAGTACTTCATTATTTAGAATACCACAATGCAGAATGTTTTCATCCTAGTATTAATTACTAAAATAATAATGGGGGGCATTTTAAAAAAATTACTTGGTATATTATACTGAGAGCCAAAAGCACTATAGGCCATGAAACAAGGCAGCAATCTGAAAAGTTTAGTTGAATTCATAGATGAATACACAGATCGACTAACGGAAGTTAGAAATTTTTCAACTACAACCATAACCTTTTGAAGTTAATGTCACAGAATACAAGCATGTCCTTTCCGAAGATGTCCTTTCGAAAGTTTGAATTCTAATATCTGGCGGTCAGAGAAATGAAATTAAAAAGAAATAAAATTGTGTGACATACTATAGGAAGGGAAAGTTTGGGCTTTTTTTCAAAGCTTAAGACAGAGATAAGGGGGCTGGGAAGGTGGCTCAGTAGTAGAATGCTTGCCTTGTATGCATGAGGCCCTGGGTTTGATACCTCAGCACCACATAAGCAGAAAAGCTGGAAGTGGTGTTGTGGCTCATGTGGTAGAGTGCTAGCTGAATTGCTCAGGGACATCGCCCAGGCTCAGAGTTCAGGACCCATGACCAGCAAAAAAAAAAAAAGACAGAGATAAGGGAAATTGAGGGGGAAAGACAGAAAAGGAGAATCCCAGAAAGATGGCAGATGGTAGGGCTATATATGGTGAGAGATCCAAGGAAAATGGCCAAGCAACTTTATTACTTGGGTGTTTTTTTTTAATTCAATTGCAACTTATTCATTGCTTAATGCTTTGTATAATATCACCCACCAAAGTGTTGTTTCATTAATCTACTACTTGCTGTAAAATCTCTGAGATAATTCATATGACACAGATGGTGGTCAATTAGAGGGTGGTTGCCAAAGGTGGGCGGTGCTAAAGATGAAATATATGCAAAAGAAAAGATCTAAGAGAAAGCCTGGCTCATGAAGATCAAGAAATAACGCTTCTAAAGTTCCAAGGACTTGTGGTAGGGACCCTAAGATTCTGCCTCTGTAGAATGAGAATTAAGTACTTTATCTAGATCATACAAGAAAAACCAGGCACTAGTGGCTCAGGACTATAAACCTAGCAACTCAGGAGGCTGAGATTTGAGAACCGAGTTTTGAAAACAGCCACAACGGACAAATCTATGAGACTCTGATCACCAGTTAACCAACAAAAAGTGAGAAATGGAAGCATAACTCAAGTGGTAGAGTGCCAGCCATGAGCAAAAAAAAGCTGAGCAAGAGTGTGAGGCCCTGGGTTTAATCCCCAATACTGGCAAAAACAAACAAAAGATAAATGAAGGCAAACATGTTAGCAGAAATACCTGTTTTTCCTCAATATTACCACAAAATAGCATAGGATAAACTAAGAAAGAGTAGGAGAAAATATTCCAACAACTATATAACTTACCATCATTTTGAATCTGTTACCCCCATACAAAATTACTATTTACAAAATCAATTTTATTTGTAAACAATCTATCTAATCTATCTATCACTTCACCAAACTTTGGGAGTTGTTGACTTAAGATATTGGAACACTCAGTTTTTTTAAAATTTCTTCCCATGAAAAATGCTGAAACAGAAAAATAATACATCTTAATCTTCATTCGTTGTCTATGTCTCTATTTTATTTTGCAGATAAATCACCTGCTGAAAGGCTACTGTAATGGAGCAGTTTGGCTGGGACACAGGACTCTTTCAATACCTTTGAGAGGATGAACATCTAAGCAGGAATTCTGATGACCTCAGTTGAGTCTTTGGCTTATTTTTTCCCCTTCTTATTGTTATAGTAACTATGTAAGAAGACATAAGCTATAAAATCACCAAGGCTTCCTTGAAAAATCTTTCTTAAACTTGCTAGTAGTAATATTATGTGCCTAAGTGTACCTTAAGAAAATTTTGTAGCTGTGTGCCAGTAGCTCATATCTGTAATCCTAGCTAATCAGGAGGCTGAGATCTGAGGATTGCAGTTTAAAGCCATCCCAGGCAGGAAAGTCTGTGAGACTCTTATCTTCAATTAACCACCAGAAAACCAGAAGTGGTGCTGTGGCTCAAGTGGTAGAGTGCTTGCCTTGAGAGCTCAGAAACAGTGCTCAGGCCCAGAGTTCAAGCCCAGTGACTGACAAAAAGGAAAGAAAAAATTTTCTGAATGTCTCTTATTTTCATATTTAAAAAAAATGTACAGTTCCTTTCTTCATATTTCTTTTTTGTTGTTGTTGTTGGTCATAGAGCTTGAAGGCAGGGCCTGGACACTGTCCCTGCACTCTTTTGCTCAAGATTAACACTCTACCACTTTGAGACACAGCACCACTTTCGATTTTGAGTAGTGGTTAATTGGAAATAAGAGTCTCACAGGGACTTTGCTGCCCAGGCTGGCTCCAAACCACGATCCTCAGATCTCAGCCTCCTGAGTAGCTAGGATTAGAGACTCCAGTGCCCAGCTTCCTTTCTTCATATTTCTATGAATATATCATCTATAAAATGGGAAATTGCTTTTGTAATTCCAGAAATGTTCTGTGACAGCTATTAGTTAAGATGGTGTTTCATGAACTCTATTTTTTGAGCTAGTCTTTGAACCATATTCCTCTGATTTCCATCTCCCAAAAAGCTAGGATTATAAACAGGAACCATTACATTCAGCCAATTTATCACTATTTAAATGACAGGGTAAGAAAAGATAATCAGCTAAAGTTTCTCTGAGAGGACAAAGCCAGAGGGGAGAGGGAGAGAGCAAAAGAGACCGAGAGAGTGAGAGAGGGGGAGGGGTTACATGTACTCATTTCCTGACTTACACAACTGCAACACCTTTGTACATCACTTATACCATAAATTTTTCTTAAAAAAGAAAAAAACCCTCATTTTTACATATCCACATCACATTTTTTTATTTTTAAAGTATTTTTTACCAGCTTGATTGATCACTTTATTTAGATGTGGTTCTGATGGTTTTGGCTATTTCCAAAAATTAGTCATGTCTCAAAGGGAGAAATGAAACAAGAAAAATGCATCGTTGGCTTCAAAGTCATTTTGACAAGCTTTCAAAGAAAATGTCTGCAGCTATTAATTTTTACCTGAGAATAATTCCTTTTCATCTGATTACATTGTCTAGAATTTATGCTTTAGAAAAATTGTACAAATATTAAATAATTAGTTAATGTTTAATGTCAGCAGCATTTTGAATATTCATCACACAAAGGAAAAGTAAATATTGTAACGACGGAAATGCTAACTATCCTCATTTGATCATTACTTATTGTGTGCATATATCAAAATATCACACCATCACCATAAGTTACTACAATTATTGAGCCAATTAAATATTAAATATTTCCTTAATTTATTTAGGCTTACAAATTGCAGAAAGGGCAATAAATAAATCTTATAGTCACCAGTCCCTGTGGTATTCCTGGGGCCCTTGAAGAAACATATATGCCACTTGTCAATGTCCTTCAGTCCTCCATCAGTAACTCACCTGTTGGATGTAGCAGATTGCTTCCTGGAACTGTAGACACCACACTGATTTTCATAAGAGCAGAAAACAATTGACACCATAGGTATAGGAAATTGTGTTCTGAATAAGACTCCAGATGCCCAGGAAATAAAAGCAAGAAGTGACAAATGGGATTGCATCAAATTAAGAAGAACATCAAAGGAAGCAATTTCTAGAATGAAGAAATAACCCAGAGTGCCAGCTATTCATTTCTATCCAAAATACACAGATAGCTCAAACTAGTAAAACACCAAAAGAATCAATAAGCCAATTATTAAATGAGGAAATGAATTGAACAAATAGTCCTCTCAAAAAAATCAAAATGACTAATAGGTACATGAAAAAAAGAAGTTCAGTTTCTTTAGCCATCAGAGAAGTGCAAACCAAAAGTACATTGAAATGCTTTGTCAACCCAGTCAAAATGGCAGTCATCAAGGACAATGGAATCCAATATGTAGGTTCATCAACAAACTAGTAAGAACTACAATGTGACCCAGCAATCCCACTGCTGGTTTACACCGAAAGGAATCAGTTTGCTTATAATAGACATCTGCATACCGGGGTTTGTTATGGCACTATTCACAAGAGCCAAGTTATAAAGTCAGCTCATGCACCTTTTGATGAATAAAATTGATAAATAAAATGTGTTCCACACAAGTACAATGTAGAGTTGGTGTATTCAGTCATAAAGATGAACAAAATCATCTCATTTCAGGAAAATGGACACAATGTGATTGTCATGTTAAGTACAATAAGACAAACTCATAAAGGTGTCAAACAGGTGTCACATGTGTGTTTGTTTTTTCCTATATGAAGAGCATAGGCCAAAAAAAAGACACGGGGCTGGGAAGGTGGCTCAGTGGTAGAGCGCTTGCCTTGCATGCCTGAGGCCCTGGGTTCGATTCCTCAGCACCACATAAGCAAAAAGAAAAAAGCCGGAAGTGGCACTGTGGCTTAAGTGGTAGAGCGCTAGCCTTGAGCTGAAGAGCTGAGGGACAGCGCCCAGGCCTAGAGTTCAGGCTCCACAACCGGACCCCCCCCAAAAAAGACACATGTCTATAGAACAAGCAGTACTATGAAAGAGGAAGTGGGGGGAATTGGAGGTGGGTAATGAGTGGGGGAGTGAATAGATCACAGTACATTTCCTGCCCTGTGTAAATGTCACAGTGAAACAGTCGTTTGTACACTTAATAAAAAGAAGAAATCATTTGTAAATTTCTCATTTTGGATAATGCATGTATAACTCTAAAAGAAGAGAGAAGAGAAATAACCGCCTAATTTTTCTTATGAAGTGTTCAGATTGTTTAAAACTCATCCTTGCAGATAGACATGTCAGAGAGTAGATGATTTGTTCATTTACTCATTTAATGAATGTTTATTGCGTATGCACTATGTTTCTCTCACAATGCACAAGACAGCAAAAAAATAGAGTTTTTACTCCCAACAATTCATAGTCTGAGGAGAAGACAAATATGGGATTTGGCAATGATAAGATCATGAGTGAGGACAAGGTACACTGGACTCTCAGGAAGCACAGCTTTAAGTGTAGCAAGAAGTCTTGAGTCAAATGTTCAAGAAGGAGTTTTTGAACCTAAAACTTTAAAAATCAATTGATGCTTTATGGGTGGAAGGTAAGTAAAGGGCCTCTTAGAAGAAGGCTGGAAGGGGAGATGTGTTGTTCAGCTAGGCATAGAACAGAGCCGAAGAAGAACAGAATCCCTTACAACCCAAAGAGACATTTCCATTCTGTCAGAGGATGGAAAGTAAAGTGAAGAAATTTGAATATGGAAATGACATAAATCATATTTGCACATTGAAAATAAGACTTTTCTATTAGAGTAAAGATTTGACTGCAATGGCAAAATAAAAATAAATAATTCAATTAAAATACACTAGAGAACTGTATAGACATTTATTAAAAGAAGCTATATAAATAACCAACAGAGATACGAAAATGTTCAACATTACTAATCACCAGGAAATGCACACTAAAACACAGGGAGATAACCACCTCATCAGAGTTGGAATGCTTATTATCAAGAAGATAAAAGATGGGCTGGGAAAGTGGCTCAGTGGTAGAGCACTTGCCTTGCATGCATGAGGCCCTGGGTTCAATTCCTCAGCACCACATAAGCAGAAAAAGCCAGAAGTGG
>NW_012267259.1:9558763-9559682 GCF_000151885.1 Dipodomys ordii | reverse complement strand
ACGACAACAACAGAAGACCTCAAATGCTGATGAGGATGTGGAGAAAAGGAAACTCTTATACATTATCAGTACGAATGCAAGTTAGTACACTTATTATGGAAAACAGTATGAGAGTTTCTCTTAAAAGAAAAAGCTGTAATACCTGTAGAAAACTAAAGCTATATCCTTATATATCACTCTGTACCAGAACCAACTCCAAATGGATCAAAGACCTCAGAGTCAAAGCAGACACCCTGAAAACATTACAGGAAGGAATAGGAGAAACTCTAGGGCTCCTTGGCACAGGCCGAAATTTTCTTAACAAAGACCCAGAAACACAACAAATCAAAGAAAGGTTGGACAAATGGGATTGCATGAAACTGCAGAGCTTCTGCACAGCAAAGGACATAGCAAGCAAGATCAATAGAAAGCCCACAGATTGGAAGAAGATCTTCACTAGCCATACAACGAACAAGGGCCTCATATCTAAAATATACTTAGAATTCAAAAAATTAAATCCCCCAACAACAAATCCTCAAAGAAACAACTGTGCCATTAATTAGTGGGCTAAAGACTTAAAGAGAAACTTCTATGAAGAGGAAATAAGAATGGCCAACAGACACATGAAGAAATGCTCAACTACTCTAGCCATAAAAGACATACAAATTAAAGCAACATTGAGATTCCACCTCACCCCAGTTAGAATGGCTATAATCAAGAAATCTAATATCAACAGATGCTGGAGGGGATGTAGCCAAAAGGGAACCCTACTGAATTGTTGGTGGGAATGTAAACTTGTTCAACCACTCTGGAAAGAAGTGTGGAGGTTTCTCAAAAGACCCCATATAGATCTCCCCTATGACCCAGCAATCCCACTTTTGGGCATTTACCCAAATGATCACAAACAAGACCATACTAAAGCTACCAGCACAACTATGTT
>NW_012267259.1:9556753-9558713 GCF_000151885.1 Dipodomys ordii | reverse complement strand
ATACTAAAGCTACCAGCACAACTATGTTTACTGCAGCATTATTTACCATAGCTAAGATATGGAACCAACCCAGATGCCCCTCATTACATGAATGGATCAAGAAAATGTGGTATATATACACAATGGAATTCTATGCCTTCATGAGAAAGAATGGCATTGCCCCATTTGTTAGGAAATTGAACAACTTAGAAAAAAATATATTAAGTGAAGTAAGCCAGACTCAAAGCATTGGTCCCATGTTTTCCCTTATTTGCAAAAACTAATATACATCTAGGATAATCTTATCAGACAAGCAGAAAAGCTCAAAAGCTACGTATATATGACCATATAAGATGCTAAGCGAAATGAACCCCAACATAGGGAGATAAGAGGTTTTTTCTTTGTTTCTGTTTTTTTTAATATACTATGTGATTTTTTTTCTTCTGTATGTTCCCCCATGGCATACCTCTGTTTTCACTGTATTTTCTTCTGTTGGCCTGTGTCTGGTATGCACATTTTTCTAATCTGTGGAGGGGAAGGGAAATAACAAAAAGCTGAAATAAGGATATAAGTTGACCCATTATAACAATGAGATGTACAAGACACTGTGTTGAAAACGAACTTTACAACTTCCGGGGGGGAGGCGGGTTGGAGAAGGAAGAGTTGGGGAGGTGGAGAGGGAAGGGATGGTAGAAGAAAAACAAAGCAGAGGGTAACAATGCTCAATAGGAAATGTATTCTTTACCTTACTCATGTAACTGTAACCCTTCTGTACAATATTTTTACAATAAAAAAAGAAAAAGCCTTTTGACCTTTTCTGCTTATCCTAGACTTATACTACTTATTGCAAATAAGGGAAACCATGGGACCTATGTTTCTTTGGGACTGGCTTACTTCATTTAATATAATTTTTTTCCATTTCCTAATAAATGGGGTGATGTCATTCTTTCTGATGGAGGCATAGAATTCCGATGGGGAAGTGGGGAGGGAAGGGATGGTAGAGGAAAAACAAAGGAGGAGGTAACAATGCTCGATAGGAAATGTACTCATTTCCTTACTCATGTAATTGTAACCCCTCTGTACACTAATTTCACAATTAAAAAACATAAAAAATAAAAAATAATTTTAAAAGCCATAAAGAGGACTAACATATGACCAGCAATTCCACTACTGGATACATAAATATTCAAAGGAAATCAGTACATCAGTTTGATGGAATTAATAAATTCTAGTGTCTTCTGACAATTAACAAGTAATGTGTTATATATCTCAATAGAGTATAAAAGATTTTTAATGTATTTGCCACTTTTAAATTATCATTATTCAATAGCTTAATCATCAGTTAAGATGATAGATTTGCTAATTACCCTAAGTTGATCAATGTATACATGAGTCAAAACATTATACTGGATCTGATAAATATTACTTGTCAATCAAAAAAATATGAAACAGCAGAGCGCTGGTGGCTCAGGCCTATAATCCTGGCTACTCAGAAGGGTGAGATCTGAGGAAAGCCACCTGGGGCAGGAAAGTCCTTGAGACTCTTATTTCCAATTAATTACCAAAAAGCTGGAAGTGGAGGTGTGGCTTACGTGTTAGAATGTTAACTTTGAGCACAAGAGCTCAAGGACAGTGTCCAGGCCCTGAGTTCAAGCCCCAAGACCATCACAAAGAAAAATGTTTTTGATTGCTAGGAAATCAGTAAAATAGCTATATACTCCAATGGATACATGATATAGATTATAGAACAGAGATAGATAGATAGATAGATAGATAGATAGATAGATAGATAGATAGATAGATAGATAGATAGAGGTGTACACATTTACATAGGTATATTCAGGTGAGGAATGGAGGAATTCAGAAAAAATATTTTGGGGCTGGGAAGGTGGTAGAGTGCTTGCCTTGCATGCCTGAGGCCCTGGGTTCGATTCCTCAGCACCACATAAGCAAAAAGAAAAAAGCCAGAAGTGGCGCTGTG
>NW_012267259.1:9545848-9553528 GCF_000151885.1 Dipodomys ordii | reverse complement strand
TTCTTTTTTGCTTATGTGGTGCTGAGGAATCGAACCCAGGGCCTCAGGCATGCAAGGCAAGCGCTCTACCACTGAGCCACCTTCCCAGCCCAGTGTGGGATTTTTTCATAGGCTTTCTTTCTTAGTAATACTTCACATGATAAGAGATGCAGAGCAAAGAAAGACCTGGAGAAACTTAGTATCAACAAAAAGCAGGAATCAACAAAAGGTAACACACACACACACACACACACACACACAGGTCACACATTGTCAGAAAGGAATGAGATAAGAAAGTCCTTTAAGAAGCTGGACATTTCAGGACACAAGTAAGCCACATAGAGTGTGAGGAAAGAAACTCTAATGTCCACAAAGCCAAAGGAACATATTTTCTTTCCCTGAAGAAAGATAGGAAGAGGCAAAGCTGATTCCCAAAATGATTTGGCCTGTATTCTTGAGGAAAGACATGAGAACACTTTTTTGCCATTTGACCAATGTGACTTGACTTTTATTTAGTCAAGCTGGTGGAAATGTAGGAATGCCTACAAAAAATAAGGCAAAGACATATTTGTAGCATTGTAGGATCTAGCAATGATAAAGATTTTAAGTGCCTGAAGTTTCAATGAATTAAATGAACAAGTTAGGCTTAGTATTGCATCTCATACTTAGAATGTCTTAAGACTAAACTCTTTGTTGATGGTGGTGGTGGTTGGTTGTGGGGGTTGATCTCAGGACCTGGGTGCTGTCCCAGAGCTCCTTTGCTCAAAGCCAGAGTCCTACCACTTTGAGCCACAGCTCCACTTCTGGTATAATATGAGGCTAAAGGAAATAGGTTGAAGATGCAAGAGAAATGAGATGCACAAGTATTCTTTGGCTGTCTTAAAGACATCACTCCAGCAATTGTTCCGATTACCCCTGGCAACATCAACATTTTCCTCTTTACTGCATCATTCTTAGGAGCACTGAAATGCTAATTGCTAGCTCTCACCTAAACTAGTAAACCCAGATCCTTACCGTTATTACATCATCTTCTTCCTTCCCTTCATAAGAAAATCCTCAAAGGATGATTTCTATTTGTTGCCTCCAAGTCTCTTCCTCCCAAACTCATTCCAGATAGATTTTTACCACACATGAATATACTACCCAAATTATGACTAACCATCTGCATTGTTAAACTTAATGGTTAGGTCTCAGATCTTGGCATGGGTCACTTTCTCCTCACTCAAATTAATGTTTCACTTGGTGTCTAGGAACATAGGTGATAGTGGCTTGAGAAGAAAACCAGAAGTTTGTTAATGTTCCTTCCATCAGGAGATAGATAGCCTGTCTGCTTCCCTTGAACCTGGATGGGCTTGTGACTGCTTGGACTGATCAGGTGCAATGAAGATGCTATGTAAAATCAAGATTATCTCCAAGGTATGGAAACAGAGGTTTTTCTTTGTTGGTGTTGTTGTTTTTAATGTACTGTATGAAGTTATTTTTTTTCTTTTCTTTTTTTCCCCACTTTGGTTTATCCTGTGGTCACCATATTTGATTTCAGTACCCTGTGTCTTGTATATATGTGTATATGATTTGGGAAGGGAAGGGGAACAACATAATGGTGAGACAAGGAACAAAGGATGAGCCAAGGCAACAAGGATACTGACAAGACATGTCAGAAATGAACTTTACAACTTGAGGGGGGAGAGTTGGGAGGCAGGGAAAGTGGGAGAAAAAGGAGGGAAGAAATGTACTCATTACCTTATGCATGTAACTGTAACCCCTCTGTACATCACCTTGACAATAAAATTAAATTTTTAAAAATGTAAGGCAAAGATACAAAGAAAAGAAACACTTCATTGGCCTCGACACCAAGAACCCTCTCCCATCTCTCCACTGACTGCCAACCTCCACTTTCACATCGCTAGAGCTCTCACTAGCTTGAGCAGTTGCTGCTGGAACTCCAGGTTACTCACTATACACAAGTACACACTACACAGTGGTGGACCCCTTGCCCAAGATGGGGACGTGAAACAAACATGAAAAACCTGAAGGAATTCTGCACTGTTCAAAAAAGATCACAAACATTTATACTTCCTTTTCTCTGCTCCAAAGTGTAATTTCCAGGCTGTCTTCCTGGCACTGAGAGCATGACCTTGCCAAGCTTCGACTTCTTTACTCATAAAAATATATTAACCTACTAACATCAACTAAAAAGTACTTCTTTGAAACTGAAGAATTGAAGTCTGATTAAGGCTTAATAGTATTTTAGGAGTTAAAAAAAACGACCTCAGTGCTCCTAAATTTTAGTGGATTTTTTTCCTTTCTCTACAAAGAGTTACCAGCATGAGCAAATGCAATCATTATATTCAATTTACATTATGTAAAAACTGAACTATGAAAAACTGAACTATGAAACCTAAGGGTAGGGATGAGATGGGGGAAGATGAGGGAGCATGATGGGAGGAGTAACATTATCAAGATGCTTCGTACTGTCCACAATGGAATTCCATATGTCCATCAGAAAGAATGCCTTTGCCCCATTCATAAGGAAATGGAAAGATTTGGGGGGAAAATATACTAAGCTAAGAAGCCAGACCCAAAGAAACATAGGCTGTATGGTTTCCCTCATTTGTAATAATTAGAATTTGCCTATAAATCTACAAGTAAACCCCAATGGATAGTAAAAGACAAAAAAATTACACTTGGACATGATAAACAAGATTTTAAATATCCACCTGGTGAAACCAAAGGAGGATATTCTTAGGAGAGGATTGCAAGGGCACAATAACTATGTGCATAAGATCATATAAAATGATGCCTATTGAAATGAACTCCAAGAAATGGAAACAAGAGGTGTTTTGTTTTACTTTTTGTGCTCTTGTTTTTCTGGTTTTCCCCTTTTCTCACTCTTTTTTTATTCCTGAACCTTCTGTCTTGTATGTACACTTATCTGATTTGGAGAGGGTAAAGGGAAGCACTGAAATGGTGGGACAATGGGTGAACTAATTCATCAGTGATACTCACCAGTCACTGTGCTGAAAAGAACTGTACAACTTGTGTGGGAGGGGAGTCAGGGGGGCGGAAACTGAGAGAAAAAGGAGGAGGTGACACTGTTCAAAAAGAAATATACTCGTTACCTGATTTCTGTAACTGTAAACCATTTGTACATCACCTTATAATAAAATTATTTTTAAAAGATGCATTGTATTCATAACCTGACTTATGTAATTGTAATTTTTTGTACAACTACTTAATGATTATTTTAGAAAAGGACACCTGCTTAAATTTGAATTTCAATTAAACACCAAATACATTTTTATAACTGACTACCAGAAAAATGCATGGATTTGTACTTGCTAAATCTTGCTATTCTAACCTCTAGAAAACAGAAATCAAGAACAGGGACGGTGTGGAAAAAAATTAACTCACACTTAAATTGTGTCCTTTACAACTCCACCCACAAACTGCTGTGTCTTATCAATGAACTTTTATAGCCTGTGAGCTGAGATCATAATCATTAAATACTTCTACAAACCTAAAACCACATAAACCTATGACAAGAACTACAAAACCAGTAGATCCATCTTTCAGGCTACCATGATACAGATACTGATGGCAACAATAAACTTCATGTGGACAGTAAAAAAAAAAAAGGAGATCCTCTCTTCTTAGAGAGTTACAAAAATAAATATTTAAAACTGTAACCTTAAAGTATGGTCCAGAAAGGCCATGTGTTGTGACAGGATCCCAGTGCTGAGAACTCATCATGGGCCAGGGGTGAGAGGCAGAATGATAGTTAGGAAAGAGCAAAGCAAAGGTACAGTGGGAAAATAAGCTGAGCTCCTAGGAAGAAATTTTGAAAAAAAATAGTTCATTTTGGCTTACAGGTAAGTTAAAGTTTGGGGGTTAATGTTATATGAGGGAACAAAACAATCTTCTCATTTTTCAAGGGTTTTGACTTAGTGCTGCTGCTTTGGGATTTTGAAGGGTTAGCATTTATGGCAGTAGAAGCTGAAAAGAAACAGGTAGCAATGAGTCCAGGGGATCCAGTGAGATGGATGGTCCAGGAACTGGCAAAGAACATCCTCATGCAAAAGAGCTAAAATAGATTTCATATTGTACCTTGAAACTTTGTGTGAGGAAAGCCTGGGCTTCCAAGTCAAGCTCCCAGCATGTCTCCCAGTGTGATCAGAGCACTTTCTTGTTGAAGAAGAGCAAGAACCCAGGTGCCTAGTGCAACATAATTTTAAAGCAAAATATAGTTTCCACTGCTAGAACATTTTTTCCTATCTACAGAATCCTTGCGTGCTTCTACAGCTGGGAACACAAAGTGGAATTGGTTCTGCTCTCAGTGGGCCTTCACTGGGTGGAGAAAACACGTCCATACGCCTGCCTTGACATTAGCGTGCAATGGGGGGCGATGGCATCGTGGATGGGGGAATTCCTGAGATGTGAATGGTCAGAGAGGCTGCTCTGTAGGTGTTTTGGGCACAGTGGCTGCACGGCGCTAAGGGAAGGCTACTGCAGAGTGAATGCAGACAACCACTCTGGAAGAAAGGAAGAGGATGCTAAAGCATCAAAGCTTGAAGCACAAGTTGAGTCCAGAAAACAATGGGTGTCAGGTCTCAATCTCTGCATCACAGAAGTCCTATTAGAGTAAGATAGAGGCAGAGATGACAGAATTGTAGGAAGAGTCGTGAAAGACTTGGTACAAAACGACTCCATGTTCATATGGTATCCTGCAGGAGGCCAGGAGCCTTTGATGACATTATGCTCCTTTGTTAGAAAACGCAATGGATAAGACAGTACTTAGAGGAGAAGAAAATGTTGCAAAACAAATTCTGAGTTTTCCTTGTCCTCTGTGCAAAATAAAATGGGAAGGAACATAGTAGGGAAAAAAATCCCCACTTAGGAGTAAAATATGTCCCAAGAAATTGCAGTTCTTTGAGTGAGAAAAAAATTGATGAGATTTTTTTTCTCTATATTTTTGCATATTTTTACATGTTTGTGGTGGGAAGGAAAACAAGTGTACAAAAGAAATTAAAGCCCTATTCATGTCCAACAATGTACTTTGGTACTTTGGAATTTTTGTTGGCTGATCAGTTGGGTTTCATTGTCATGGTTACCATAGGAAAAAGTACACCCATATGTGTGCATATTTTACAAGTCTTAAGTTCCTTGTTCGTAAGAAATAGAGTTGCTGAAAAGATGCATTTCACTAAAAAGTGAAGTCATTTAGACATCAACAATTGAGCAGGATACTGGTGCTCTGTATCTGTCAACTCTGTGAATTTTTTAAAAACCCACAAAGTAATGATCATTCTCTCAAACAGGGAAGCTAATCTCTCAGACCAGAACCTCACTCAATAAACATCTATAGAATGAATATTGCAGCACTGCGTTTTCCGTGAATATGAAGATAAGTAAGCTATAGCTCGTACCTTGGAAAACCTTCAAAATAGAGCGATGATAAAGTATCTTCCACATAATATAAAGTATGATAAGTGACTTAATATAGTAAAAACTAGTCATTCAAAGGAGGAAATAAATCTTTTCTTGTTGAGATGCTCAGGAAAGACTTTGTGGGAGATCTTTGCCTCAAATTGCTAGCCAACATGTGGACAGAGTGTTCAGAACTCTTTAGAGGTAGTGAACAGCATGAACTACGAATTCCAAATGGGGGAACACCGGGATTGTGGGGGCAAGAGAGAAGACTTTCCTGAGACTAAGAAGCATTAAGGACTGAACTGTAACTTTTTGTTGAAAGCAAAACTGCAAATCAACCCGAGTGACTAATTCCTTCTGTGGACAGAGTCTAGCCTATGAAATGTCTCCTCCTTCCTTATACAACTTAAACCACCTCACTCATTGCATTCTATTCGCTAAAGTTCTTTTAGGTCAGTACTATCCTTCAAAGGGCCATAAAGGACAGAGTTCTGTTTTTCTTATAACCGTAACATAATTCATATCTATGTGAAAATAATGGAAAGAATATCTTAGAGATTGGTTAAGGTGAAATAGAACTAGATTGTTGCTTGAAGTATTCCAGGTATAGATAGCATATTATTCAAACTTGAGTGTATTCTATGTAGATACTGACTCCTATGTGAAAGTACATTGATATGCACAATACCATATCTCCTTCAGAGATGAGTTACTTTTTCCAGAACTTACCTACTCCTCCCCCTATGTTTAATGGATGTCCTGCCCTAAAATTCTGCTATTTTCTTTTTAATATTTAACCCAAGCCAAAGCACTCTTTTTCAAGAAAGCTTATGTGAAGATACCATACATTATTATATTGACCCATACTGCTATCACCAACTCAGTTCTATTTCTACCCTGCAAAATCTACTTTTTTAGTGAATGGCTTCCTCTGATGACCTTTCCTCTACTTAGTGCTTCACAGGTGAACTGATGAAGAAAATTTAATCCTAAACAAATATTAACTGTAGAAGAAATTAAGTCTTTTCTAATGTACTTGGGTAATTATTTCCCATTAATGTAACAAATGATTGTCTCAGATAAGAAAATAGAGTAGCCTGAGAAATCACAGCTCAGAGCTTGGCCAGCTTATTAGATTTATCCTGCAGAAGAATTAAACCACAGCTCTAAAGCAAATACGAATTAAGCTTCAAAATCAATTAGCGATAGCCTCATAAATGAATCCGAGTTCTTGCAAGAAAGGCAAGTCTAGTTTGTTCTTTCTCCTCCTCCTTTTCTTTCTCTTCCTCCTCTTCTTCCTCCTCCTCCTATTTCTCCTCCTTCTCCTACTTTTTCTTCCACTTCTTCCTCCACTTCCTCCTACTCTTCCTTCTTTTTATTTCTTCCTCCCCCTCCTATCTCTCTCATAATCTATACAGTGATTTGTTTCTTCATGCTTCATGTAGACATGGTTTTCATATAAACAGGCCAACCAATATATACTCAAGTGCCCAGTGATGGAGTCAAAGCTAGCACACACACACACACCCCACCTGTCCCACCAAATTATACAGCAGTTCCAGACCATGGCAGATATTCCCACACTCCAGGATTTTACCAGAGCAGAACAGGACCTCTGCTTCCTGAAAACAATCCATTGTCCAGAAACAGGAAGAGGTCATGTAGCACCATGGTGTAGGTGCAGTTTGAGTGCACTGCCCCAGGATCTACATGTTGAGAACTATGTCCTCAGTGTGCAGAATTAGAAGGTGCTACAGAACCTTTAAATTATTTCCCAAAGGAAAATAATTTAAGGCTCTGCCCTCAGAAGAAATTGACTTAGTTCCCATAGTAGTCTGGTCATTTTTTGTGAGAGAATTGTAAGCAAGGAAGGGTGGACAAAATCCAATGTACATGTGTGAAAATGGAAGCAGGTAACTTGAGGAAGTGGGTGGAGTTGAGAAAAATGGGTGAAGAATGACAGAAGGGATGAGATGATCAAGATGCTTTGTGCACTTGAATTGATAGGTTGAATTGAACCCCTTTGGACAACTATCTAAAGATAGATATATAGATATAATGCATTTTAAAAAAAACAGAAGTTAGCCGGGTGCTGGTGGCTCACGCCTGTAATCCTAGCTACTCAGGAGGCTGAGATCTGAGGATCGCAGTTCAAAGCCAGCCCGGGCAGGAGAGACCGTGAGACTCCTATCTCCAGTAAACCACCAGAAAACCGGAAGTGGCGCTGTAGCTCAAGTGGTAGAGTCGCCTTGAGCTGAAGAGCTGAGGGACAGC
>NW_012267259.1:9526300-9543738 GCF_000151885.1 Dipodomys ordii | reverse complement strand
TCACAAACAAGACCATACTAAAGCTACCAGCTCAACTATGTTTATTGCAGCATTATTTACCATAACTAGATATGGAACCAACCCAGATGCTCCTCAGGAGATGAATGGATCAAGAAAATGTGGTATATATACACAATGGAATTCTATGCCTCCATCAGAAAGAATGATATTGCCCAAATTGTTAGGAAATGGAAAGACTTGGAAAAAATTTTATTAAGTAAAATAAGCCAGGCCCAAAGAAACATAGGTCCCATGGTTTCCCTTATTTGCAATTACTAGTATATGTCTGAGACAAGCCGAAACGGTCAGGTAAGTTGATGTTAGGCGAAATGAACCTAAATGTTTTTTCTTTCTTGTGATCGTTTCTAACATATTTATAAGATGATTTCTTTGTTGCCTTGTATGTCCCTCCCCCATGGTATTACCCCTGTTTTCACTATATTTAATGTTGGTATAATTTGTGGAGGGTAAGGGGAAAAACAAATCGTTTAAATAGGGATACAGGTGGACCCATTGCAACAATGAAATGTACAAGACGTTATGTCAAAAAATAAACTTTACAACTTTGGCGGGAGTGGAGGGAGAGGAAGGGGGCGTGGTGATGTGGGAGATGGGAAGGGATGAGAAAGGGAAACAAAGGAGGAGGCAACAATGCTTGATAAGAAATGTACTCATTACCTTGCCCATTTAATCGTAACCCCTCTGTACGGTATTTTCACAATAAAAAAATATATATATACATATATACATACATATATATATATATATATATATATGCCAGACTACATGTTTGTAGCTTACAATGTAAGGAGTGCTCCTTAATTTTTTATATCCCATTTTACTCTGTTTTATGACATTGTATAATTAGAAAACTTGCTGCAGTCTCAGACATATACTAGTTATTGCAAATAAGGAAAACCATGGGATGTATGTTTCTTTGGGCCTGGCTTACTTCACTTAATATAATTTTTTCCAAGTCTTTCCATTTCCTAACAAATATAATTTGTGGAGGGGAAGGGAAAAACAAAATGTTTAAATAGGGATACAGGTGGACCCATTGCAACAATGAGATGTACAAGACGTTATGTCAAAAAACAAACTTTACAACTTTGGGGGGGGGGGAGATGGGAAGGGTTGGGAAGGGGAAACAAAGGAGTAGGCAACAATTCTTGGCAAGACATGTCTCATTACCTTGACCATGTAATTGTAACCCCTCTGTACAGTATTTTCACAATAAAAAAGAAAACATGCTCTAGTTTTGTTTTGTTTAATAGCAATTTATTAATGACTCAATCTTGGAGCACCCCAATTCTAAGTTTTTAAATTAGACTCAAATTCTCTGGGCAAATTATTTCATATTTATCAACAACCTTGTGAGTACAAAATTTAAGAAAGCCAGGAAAATAATGCATAACAGAAAAACATAAAATAGAAAAACACAAGGATATGTCTTATTAACTGTTCAAGCAAAAAGGGCAAATCTATTTTATATAAACCAGTGCTATAAAATAACAACAATGGATTACTTTACATTCTTCCCTTTCCTATGCACTTTCAATGGCATTAGCGTTTTTCCTTTGAAGTGTCCTTGGGTGTGATGGTGCTTATACATCTCCAGATCATAAAACAAGAGGTACACCCAAAATCATGCAGGTAATGTCTCACCCTTCTGTTACAACCATACTCTGATGGCTATCACATCCTTCCCAGAGCCTTGCCTGAATACAAAGGTCAGTGCTATGCTTCAGGGAACCTCAAGCTCTGCACCATCTGTCTCTGAACAGAACAGGCTCTGGGAATGCCTCCCAACAGGCCTTCCCTACCTCTTTTGCCCTTTCCAGTTTCCACTAAACAGGTTGAAAAGAGAATATTATGAATAAAAAAAAGAAAATATTATGTTCCAAACCTCTTTCCACCTGGGGCTAACCCTGTCACCAAGTTCTGTCTGGGATATTGAAAAACATTTATTAGAGTGCTGCTTTTCAAATTTTACTGTGTATGCAATTACCTTGGGACCTTGTTAAAATGCATCAAGAAGCATGGTGGGGTTTGGGATATTGCATTATTTTACTAGCATACATTAATAGTACAACAGAGTATTGATTTTGATAATTCCATACACGTGTATAGTATCCTTCAAACAATTTCAGTGGGTTTCTATATGCATATAAAGTACTTCAACCACATTCATCCTCCTTCAATTCTCTATTTGCCTTTCTATCTCCCACTGAATAGAACCAAATAGAATCTGTTACACATATGGGGTTCCATTTTAAGGGTATATTAATTATATAAGTGGATTTCACTATGATACTTCTCACATGATCTCATACACACACATACACACACATAATGGAGATTCCACATATGAGAGAAAATATGCAGTCCTTCTAAGCCTAACCTACTTGACTCAATATCATGACCTCCAGTTCCATTCATTGTCCTGCAAACAATATAAATTTGTCTTCTTAAGGCTGAATAATACTCTATTATGTATATACATTTCATTTTCTTTAACCATTCATTGGTTGTAAGACATCTGAACTGCTACTTTATTGTGGGTGTTGTGAATAGCACCACAAGTGCCTCTGTGATCACCTGACATACTTTTTCAGACATATTCCCAAGAGTAGTATCACTGGATTATCTCATGGTTCTACTTTTAGTTTCTGAGGTATCTCAATACTGATTTCCAGAGTATTTGCACTAAATGACACTGGCACCAGCAGTATTACTGACTGACTTTAGAGGAAATTATTTGTTTTCCTCATTTAGTAGTATGATGTTGGCAATAGGTTTGTTATATTCAGCCTTTATTAAACCATCCTTGCATCCCTGGAATGAAAGCAACCTGGTCATGACATATGATCTATTTAATATGTTGTTGAATTCAGTTTGAATGTATTTTATTAAGAATTGTTACAATTTCATAAGGAAATTCTATAATTTTTGTTATATCCTTGTCCTGTGTGGTAGTCAGCAAAATACAAGCTTCATAGAATGAGTCAGTATAGAATGAGTCTCACAGATTGAGGCTGGCACATTCCTTTCCCTTCTATTTTATGGAATTGTCTCAGGAACATTAGTGTTAGCTTTTCTTTTACCATCCAGTAGAATTTACAGTGAATCTGTCTAGTACTGAGGTTTGTTGTTTGTTATGTATTTGTTTGGTTTGGATTTGGTTGGTTTTTTGGTTTTTGTTTTTTTGGTTGCTGTTGTCACTTCTGAAGCTTGAAGTCAGGTCCTGGATGCTATACCTGAGCTATTCTTCTCAAGACTAGTGCTCTATCACTTGAGCCACAGCCCCACTTCTGGCTTTTTATTGGTTAATTGGAAATAAGAATCTCCCAGACTTTCCTGCCCAGGCTGGCTTTGAACCTCAATCATCATATCTTAGCCTCCTGATTAGCTAAGATTACAGGTGTGAGCCATGGGCACCTGGCTAATTTCTGAACTAATTTTCTGGTAGTTTACTTTGCTATATAAGTAATATTATAAGTAATTTTAATATATAATATTATAATGTAATATCATTATTATATTAACATATAAGTAATATAATTACATAAATAATGTATTACATGATTTGGTATCTTATGGTTGTCTTTGCAAATTTACTATATAAAGTAATTAAATTAATATGTCATAATTAAATACCCAAATTTCCTGTTCTTTTACAGATATAATTAAATACGGTTTATAATATCATATTAACAACAACAACGCAAAACACATTGCAAAATGAATCCTTAGATTTTACTGACATAAACTTCATCTTTCCTTTTTACTTTGCCAAAAGGTGAGAGAAAATAGAATCTTTTGTAAAAAGTACAAATGGAATTAGTCTCGACAGAACTGTGGAACACCATGTCTGTTTTCTATCTTATTGATACCTCAGTAAGCTGCCAAAACTTCCCCCATAATTCTGCTCTGTAATGACCCTAACTTCCAACTTCCTCATCCCTTCTCAAACATACCTACCTGCCTCATATCTCATTCTCTGGGATTTCTAATAAGTGGCTGGTTTTATAATGAAGTAAAATAACTCAATTCTACTGTGGAACATAGATTATGCAAAGGTTTGAACCTGATGACAACATAACACTTCCCATCTCGCATTTCTAAAGTAGAACTTTGACATTAACCCTCAGTGGAACACATCAAGAGAATGAGTAATGTCAAAAGTAAACTACAGAAGAGATCATATTTTTTGTAAATTGGCTTTTGGTTCTACACAAGGCTGAAATGACACCAGACTCCTGGTTCTGTCTCTCAATGAAGATACTCACTCAAGAGCACAGACTGAAAAGCTAGTTGAATAGAGCTTGACCCTTGTTAGTGGGGAATTCATTTTCCTCTTTAGAATCCAGTTCTCATCAAGCCAAGCGGTGTTGCTTCTTGTTGAACAGTTTTGTTAGCCTCTCCCTCCTTACTGCCTTCAGATGGTCTTGCTACTTGGGTGTGTCATTAAAAGCCAAGATCACCCATTGGAACAGAAAGTAACTAAAATATAGAAAATAGGGACCAGGGTTATCAGAGCTGGGAAAGGTGATGGCAGAAGAGAAGCTGGACCAGAAGAACAAAGTTGCAGGTAGGTACTGAAAGGGAAGGGAAGGACAATTCACAGTAACATGATGCATATTTCAAGTAACTGAAGACAGAACTTTGAATGTACTCCCCATGAAGAAATTGTATTTGCAGGAAGGAAACAAAGGAGAGAGGAGAAATGGCTCGAGGGTAGCTCTGCTTGTCCAACATGTGCAAGGCCCTGGTTCAATTCTTGGCACAGAAAACATAAAGGAAAGAAAATGCTTAACTTTCTTTTTTTTAATTAAGTATTTGTACAAGGAGGTTACAACTCCATTAATCAGGTTCTGAGTACAATACACCTTGATCAATGCCACCCCTTCCATTGTTCTCCCTCTTTTTCCTCCCTCTCATTCCTACCCTTAAATTAAACTTTCTGTCTTATAAATCAAAATTTCCAAGTCTATTATGAGTGCTAAAATTTGTGTGGGTTTTTTTGTAGGTTATGGGCCTGAACTCTGGGTCTGGGCGCTGTCCCTCAGCTCTTCAGCTCAAGGCTAGCGCTCTACCACTTGAGCCACAGCACCACTTCCAGCTTTTTCTGCTTTTGTGGTGCTGAGGAATTGAACCCAGGGCCTCAGGCATGCAAGGCAAGCACTCTACCACTGAGCCACCTTCCCAGCCCCACTAAGCTTTTTTAACTGGCAGGCAATTAGTTCTTGATGATTAACAACTAGTATAAGCTCTGCTTGCCTGTGTGCCTGTCTGGCTGCTCTATCTAGTTCATGGGTCTTGCAGTTCCCTCCTCATTAAAAAGTGTGGATGTTATCATTACTAAAAGGATATTATGAATTACATTCTATTATATATGCCATAGCTTTTCCACACCACCTCCCCATAGCCATGTACTCGCCATCATCCTATCCACTACTATATCTATGCGATATCTACATCGCTGCTATATTTATATCTGCTGCAATAACATATTAGGCAAAAAAGAAACCTGCTAATAATCAGCCTTACATAAGTCTCTTAGGTAACTCCACAAAACAGGTTGCTGTTTCATTGAGTTTCTGAAAGTCTGGAACAAGGTCCCTAGATTGTGCATGTCTTACACATTCCAAGTAATGACCAGGCTACTGGTACTGGGCTCATAATTTGGGAACAATGACCCTCTAAATTACTGCAGCCATTGTTAGAGAGATCCTCATTTTCAGATGAGAAAAGGAAGCTCTTTTTGTTACTTCCCCAGGATCAGCTAAAAGCTTCATCTAGACTTGAATGGATGGATGCTTTCTGGCACATCCGGAAGTCAGGACTGTGAAAAAGGATTTCTACCTTGGAGCTCCATGCCTCAGCATGAGTAGAATAATGCATCCTGTGCTGTAGAGCTGCCTGTTCTTTCTTAAAATTACTTCTGCCTTAGCTCCAGAGAAATGGGACTGCCTGGAGTGGCTGATGGCAGGAATGTCACCTCCTGGCTGCACAGTCTCCTCAGATTTCTAGAAAATAGCCGTTACCTTCTGTTACTTTAAAGTGATCAGCCCTTGGGGATAGCTTTAATGAGCCTACCACCTAAAATATTCAATATTTTTTATGCTCTGCTAGCATTTATAACAGCCAGACTCTAAGAAGAATAGCACTATTGGGAGAAATAACCCAAAGAAGAACAATGTTATGTACTGAAGAAAAAGTACTGTTCTGAAAAAATAAATTAAATTATAGGAAAACAGTGTTTCAACAAACTCAACAGTACATTTTTATCCAGCCAGGAAAAATAATGCACCTATTTAAAACATCAATTAGGGAACTCTAATAGCAATATTCAATCAGTACCTACTATTCTTTAGCTTCTTTTCTCTTTATCACTTTTTCAATAATTGTTTTAGTTAGCCTATTATATATGAATCCCAGCATATTTTGATACTGAAATATGGGCAGCCTATATGGTGTCATTAGAATCAATGATTCTCTTTTTTAAATCCCCTAATTACATATTCCTTTACAATAAGAGTGGTTTCTTTTGTCATTTCTTACTTTTCTGGGTAGTTCTGAGGTCACTAAGTCCTGATTTTATCTCAAGGGACATACATAGTAATCCAGTTTAGTAGCACATTTACTTTATTATTCTCTTTAAAAATATAAATATTAAATTTTTAAAGTGATGTATTCATTTATTCAACAAATATGTATTAAGGGGCTATTATATATATGTGTATATATGTATATATTAAACATTGTATCCAGGTCTTGCATGCAGAAAACTGAAGCTAGATCCTCATATATCACCCTGCACCAGAATCAATTCTAACTGGATCAAGACCTCAGTATAAGGCCAGATACCATGAAAATATTACAGGAAGGGGTATGGGAAACACTATGCCTTCTAGGCATGGGTTAAAACTTTGTAAGTAAAGATTCAGAATCACAACAAATCAAAAACTGGATAAATAGGACTGCATCAAAATGAAGAGCTTCTCCACAGTGAAGGACATAGCTAACAAGATATATAGAAAGCTTAAGCATGAGAGAAGATTTTTACCAGCAATACATCAGACAAGGTCCTTATATCTACAATATATGTAGTGCTCAAAAAAAATTTACTCCCCCAAAAATAAACCCTCAAAAACTCAGCAACCCAATCAATAAATGGGTTGAAGACATAAATAGAGACTTCTCAGAGGAAGAAGTAAGAATGGCCAATAGACACATGAAAAATGTTCATTATTTCTGGCCATAAAAGAAATGCAAATCAAAAACCATTGAGTTTCCACCTTACCCCAGTTAGACTGGCTATAATCAAGAAAACTAACAATAACAAATGCTGGCAGGGATGCCGCCAAAAGGGAATGCTACTACACTGTTGATGGGAATGTAAACACGTTCAAGTACTCAGACGATAATGTGGAGGTTCCTCAAAAGACTAAACATAGAGCTACCCTGTGACCCAGAAAACCCACTCCTGGGCATTTATCCAATAGAACACAAACAAGGCCACACTAAAGCAACCAGCACAACCACATTCATTGCAGCATTGTTTACAGTAGCCAAAATACAAATCAACCCAGATGTCCTGCAGGGGATGAATGGATCAAGAAAATCTGGCATATGAAATTCTATTCATCTGCCAGAAAAATTATATTACACCAGACTTGGAAAAATTATATTAAGCAAAGTAAGCCAGATCGAAAGAAACACAGGTTGCATGGTTTCCCTCATTTGTAGTAGCTAGAATGTGCCTATAAATCCACAAGTAAATACAGTGATTAAATACACACACACACACACACACACACACACACACACACAGGGACATGATAAATTATATAAGTCTCTAGACATTTTCACTTTGAAGCCAAAGAAGGATATGTATAGGAGAAGATCACAAAGGCTCAAGAGCTATGTGCATGTGATGTTATAAAATAATAAAGGAAACAAGAGACTTTTGTAGGTGCTATTGTTGCTGTTTTTGTTTTCTTTTCCTTTTATGTTGTTTGTTAGTTTGTTTTAGGGAGGATGAGGGGAGTACAGAAAAGGTGGAGCAAAGGGTAAACAAATACAACAGTGGTACTCACTAGACACTATATGGAAAATGAACTATACATCTTGTAGGTGGTGATAGGGGAAAACTGGGAGAGCGTAAGGGAATGGGAGACATGGTTCAAAAAGAACTGTGCTCATTATCTGATTCATGTAACTGTAGCCCCTCTACATAGCACCTCTACAATAGCAACATTTTTTAAAATGGAATGTCTGGGCACAGGTCAGTGTTTGGCATGCTTGAAGCACAAGCAGAGAGGTTGGCATAGTTAGACTACAGTAAACCAGAGAGAGAGTGCTGAGGACTGCTTCCCAAGAGTAATTAGGGAAAGGCCAGGGAAGACTTCCAGTGTATTGTGGAAGCCAGCACACTTACTTACTGCTGAGTGCAGAGAATGGCATGCTTGGTGTGATCCAATGTCATCTGGACAAAAGCTCTATGCCTGCTGTGTTGAGGAATGTTCTGGGGACAACAGAAGGTCAAGGCTGCAATGTGGTGATGGAGGACAATGTCTCAGACCCCACGGGAGAATTGGGTAAGTAGTGTTTGGATCTTGATATACAAGAACTATTAGTCCACAGGGCTGGCAATAGATTAGGCATGGGGTATGAGAGGAATTAAAGTTTGGACCTAAGCAACAACTGGGTGAATGATGAAACTAATTACTTCTCTCATTCTAGTTTATCAGTCTGCCTTTGAGCAATGGATAGCTGAGCACAGTCAATAACCTTGGAGTTCATCTAACCTATAAAATTTAGGAATAGAGGAACTCCTTCTGATTTGCCATGCTCACCCCCCAACACCTCCCTCCGAATTCCATTCCTCTTTCTTATTACTCTTCCCCAAAGTCTGTGATCTGTTGTTTAGAATCGATCTGGGTCAGCTAGTTTTGTTCCTGTATCTGTTCAAAATGAAAGCACACAGATGAGGTTTGGCAGGATACCAGCTATGCATATGCTTTAATGGATTGATTTAATCTTGTTGTTTTCTTCCTAATAGTAATTCATAAGATGGTGGTGAAAGGTCTGGAGATCCCCAGGTGATATATTGAAAGAAACGTTTTGGAACAGATGGCACTTAAGCAGTCTGGAGTGGCCACATGAAATGTGAGCCTGTGGAAAGCAGGAGAGCCTGCGTGAAGCCACTGAACTTCGAGAGGGTCAGGAGAGGCTCGGGGAAGGCAGAAAACAAACATGGAATGGACATGCTCCTCCCTGTTTCTTTCCAAGGGCCATGTGCTACTCTACGCCAAAAAAAAATCTGTGCTGCAGCATCAGATGCTAAGTATGTAATCACAAATGTTTGTTTTTCTACTAACAGAAAGGAGTGCTTTGATTTTTTTTCTTGCACATGCCTAAATGAAAAGTCTTTAACAATTTTGTATCATAAAGTCAGCCTCTGCTGACAATTTAAGGATAAAAGGAAGGCAGGGTCATTACAGGGATATTTGACTTCCCAGATCCACAAAAGACAAAAGTCTGATAGGTTTGTATTAAGAGGATGTGAAGAGAAAAGATTAGAATAATTGCCCATTAGAAGCCAAGCCCTTTAACTGACCTGCATAAGTCTTATAATGCAACAATCCATTATTCATTTGAACTGGCTAAGCGACACCTTTCAGAAAGGTTATTTCTCAGCAAATCAGATATTTCATATTGATTTACCTCCACCATCACAAGCACATTTCTAGAATTATATTACAAAAACAAACCTTTCCTCTTATTGAATTTCTTCTCTCCCTTAATAATAATTACCATCCTATGGAAAGATATATTCCTCTGCTTTTCACCCACTCCTTTTGATCCATACTCATTCCTCTTCTCCCTCCCTGGACTATATTCTAGCACCAAGATGGCAATTTTTCCCATCAAACTACCTTTTCCTGAGCATTGCTTTGTAATGAAACTTAGAAGCCAAAACAAAGATGGAAAAGCATATAACCCACTCACAGGATTTATCTTCCAAGTGTTCAGTGATTAGAAATAAAACAGTTAGGATGACATAGAGAGATGCTACCTTGTTGGCTTCTTGCTTTGCCTTCATCTATCCAGTCTCCTCCTCACTGCTTTGCACACATATGCATTTAAGGTCACCCTGCTGAGCTCCAGAAATCCTGTTTGTGCAAGCTTCCTTCTCTCCTCTCACCATTCTCTAAGTCAGTTCCCTATTAGGATGCTATTCCAATGTGGCTGTGACATATTAATCTCTCAAACGTATATTTGAGACATTAAAAAAAGATGAAGATTGGGAATGTTGTGGCAGTTTTAAAGTATTATGCAAATCTGTTGACAATCCTCTCCTTAGGAGACAAAGCTTAATTTCCCGGTTTTACGTGTAAGCTAGAATAAAAATTCACCTGCAGTCGCTAGAATGGCAGCTACGGGGTGGCTTTGAAGGTAGGGTCACAGATAACATTGTCATCCTAGCTTCCATTCCATTCCCTACCCCATGCAGGTAATAGCGATACTATATTAATATAATCCCTTCCATGAAGCCATTGAACTCATCCCCAGGGACATTCAAACAAGTTCTTCATAAGGGAGTGCAAAAGATGCCCAAAGTCTAGTATGGTTTAAGTATCAGAAATTAGATCATAGCACCTTGTTTTGGCTTTCCTACAATTTTATTTTTATATCAGTTGCAATTTCATAGTTTTCATGGAAAACACAGTTTAAAATATGCTACTTCTGTAAGAAACTTTCCCCTCATCCAGGATTCTGCTTTCAAACTCATCACAATTTTCAGATTTCAACTTATAATTAATGTGTCTTTGTACGTTCTTTATGAGGTTGACATTTTTCCAACAAGCAGCCATGAGCAAAATCTGGTTTTGTCACATAACTTTAACAATGTATTCTTACTTCTTAGAAACAAAAAAGTAAATACATTGACCTTTATTCTTTAAATACATGCTTTATCCCATACAATTTTTCTAATACCTCTGATGTCAATTCATCTTCCTGTTACATCCTCTCTGGATTTTTTTTCAAATTCTAATCTATCACACATTGCCTGTAGATGAAAACGATAACCAAAAGCTATAACTTGTCCAAGAACAAAAACAATAGTGCTAAGAATAATGATGTTTCTGAACCTGCCTACCCGCCAGCCATTGCACTGTGTGCTTTATATGTTTTCATCCATCTAATCTTCATGACCATCCTGCAGGATCGTCCATTTAGAAGGCTGGGAGACTTATTTGCAATAAGTAGTGTAAGTTTAGGACAAGCAGAAAAAGTCAAAAGCTATGTACGTATGACCACATAAGAAGATGTTAAGCGAAATGAACTCCAAGATAGGGACACAAATGGTTTTTTTTCTTTCTTGCTATTGTTTTTAATGTATTTATAATGTACTATGTGATTTTCTTTTGTTTCTTTGTATGCTCCTCCCCTACAGTATAACCCCTGTTGTCACTGTATTTGATTCTGGTGCCCTGCATCTTGTATATACGTTTTTCTAAGTTGGGGAGGGGAAGGGAAATATCAAAATGCTGAAACAAGGATACAGGTTGACCCATTGTAACAATGAGATGTACAAGATACTATGTTGAAAACAAACTTTACAATTTTGGGCAGGGGGGCGGGAGTAGTTGGGGAGGTGGGGAGGGAAGGGATGGTAGGGGAAAAACAAAGGAGGAGACAACAATGCTCGATAGGAAATGTACTTGTTACCTTACTCATGTAACTGTAACCCCTCTATACAGTATTTTTACAATAAAAAAACATATTTTAAAAAAAGAAGGCTGTGAGATGATTTTAAGATGGTTCAAGAATCTCTCTCCTATAGAACCAAGATTAAAACCTGAAGCATCTATCCCAGGAACTCGGTTCCCAATCACTGCAGTGCACAGAAGTCTGGCTGCCAAGTGGAATCCAGTGTTCGGGGCATGTATTCCCTCATCTCAAAGTCTATGTAAAAACCCTAGCCTCTGATGTGACTGTAATTGGCAACAATCTACAGGGAGGTGAGGGCAGGTTAAATGAGGGTATGGTGGGTAGAGCTGAAATCCAATGAGGCTGTGTCCGCATAAGATGAAGAACCTCGCTCTCTGCCCTCTCCCTCATGAGGACAACGTGAGGAAACGGCCACCAACAAGCGAGAAGGAGGGGGCTTTGCCAGAAATCAACCTTGAAGCTACCTTGACCCGAGACTTGCCTACATCACTGAGAGAATAAAGGCAGTGCTTAAGCCACATACTCTGTACTACTTTGTGATGGCAACTGAGCTGACTAATGTAGTGTTTCCTCTCTTGCTCTGCCTCCTCAGATGCTCCTGGCTGAGCCTTCAGTGGGTAACCATGCTCTGACTGTTAATGCAGTGACTACCTAGCAAAGCTGACTATAATTAACTGCCTGTGCAATGTTCTTTAGGACCTTCTTATCCTCTCGTGCATTACAACTCCCTACCCTTACACTAGCAGGAGATTTGACACTGTTAATAATTACCTACCACATATTAAAGCTATTAATCTTGTCATCCATATAATTAAAGTGAAAATGTCTTCAAGCACAGCCTTCCTTCTTAGCTATAGAAAATATTCAATAGGATAACAAGATTTATAGCACTGGACTTAATGTTAATTTAATTTATAAATTAATTGGTCAGGCCATAAAAGACTATCTAAATATTAAGGTCCTTGTTTTCAAGAGTTCTGACCTTTCTTCTCTCCCACTGAGTCCTGGCTTTGTAGAGCTCTTGTCTCTATCTTCCCAATCTTATAACCTAAACAACTCTACTGGCCCTGGTTTCAAAAATCTCCATCTGCTGCTTGGTCCTGCCTTCACCACAGTACTTTGACATAATTATTCTACGTGTCACTCTTGTTAACTTTGTGAAAATTGTATTTTGATCATTCCATTTAACATTTCACTTTGAAACAAAGCCACTAACCTAAGAAGTTCCTCACTCATCTCATAGACTTAGAAGAGTCATTCATTTATGTAACAAAGAGTTATTGAAAGGCTTATTATGTGTCATTAAACCAAACAGAAGTCTGAGTCCTTGTGTAAAACACATAACATATCAACAAGTCACAATTACTATTTTCCCTTTGCTCTACCTGGATCAATAAAATATTATGAAATACATTCAAAGCACAGGTTCATAAACTAAGGCTGAATGGCATGCAAATGGGGCTCAGCAAAGAGGAGTGAGCATTGCAAAGGCTTCGGGAGCCTTGAACTGGACCAGACCCTTCTCTTCAAGGTTGGCCCACATCAACTCTCCAGGGAGCTCCCAGACCTTCACCTTTGCACTGGGGCTGCAGCATTTGTCCTTCTTTATTCAGAGGCTGTCAGCTGCTTGGCCTGAACAGGTACTGGTTTTCCTGGCTCTCCATCTTACAGCTATGTGGGACTATTTGGCCTGTGCTTATGTAAGCCAGTCACAACAATAGCTTTCTATAGCTGAACATGGTGACGATCCTACCACTTGGGAGGCTAACACAGGAAGACTGAGAGTTCCAGGTAAGGTTACACAGCAAGTTCCAGTATATCCTGGACTACACAGCAAGACTCTGTCATCACTCTTTGTAGCCAATCCAAACAGAAAGTTAGTGAGATTTCATCTGAACGCCCAAGACAGGTATGGTGGTACAAGCCAGTAATCTCAGCTAGCTGAGACATGTGGGTATGAGGATCCTGGTCTGAGGACAGCTCCACATGAAAAAGGTGAAGACCTCATCCAAAATAATAATAATAATGCCTAAAGAAACAAAAAAAAAACTCCTGGGGGCATAGACCAAGTAGCAGGACTGTGTAATATCCTGAGTTCAAACCCTAGCAACCACCAAAATAATTACTTGATTAAGTGATTTAAATGTGTAGATAAAAATAAATAGATGGATAACAAATTTTCATTTATAATCATATAAAAGTCAATATAACATTAGTTCTGTTTATCTAGAGACCCCTGACTAATATACATGGTGGAAAGAATGTAATCTAGGCATGAAGAAGCATCTTCTCAAGCATCTATACTGTGCTTATTGGAGCCAATAAATGTTTCAGTTTATTCACCAGATAGAGCAATTCCCTCATCGACCTTGGGGAAATTTCTCTTTTAACATAGGTTCAAAGGGAAGGGGAATAACAAAATGGTGAGACTAAGGACAAAAGGTGAACCAATGCAACAGCAATGCTCACAAGACACTATCTTGGAGAAGAACTTTACAACTGGGGTAGGGGGGAGGGGTTAAAGGGAGGGAAAGTGGGAGAAAAATAAAATGAAGGAGGGGATAACAATGTGTGACAAGAAATGTACTCATGACCTTACTTGTATAACCCCTCTGTACTTCACCCTTACAATAAAATAAAATAACAAATAACTAACTAGGTTCAGGTGAGAAATCATCTTGACTTTGAGAAAGTTATTTTAACACCTTGTGTCTCCATGTTTGTTGACTTGTTTTTAAAGGATATTTACAAGCTCTAACTGCTGCCTCTTAATGTTAATTAGAATTTCAATAACAAACAACTTCTAAAGATCACAGCATTGAGGGACCAACACACTCCAGCAGGAATTATGTAATCAAACAGATTTGTTTTGACAAGTCCCCTGGGCCAAAAACTGTTTAAGTCAAGGATAGTTTCATTTCCCTGGTTCTGAATTAATTGGTCACACGTTATAAATAAACCACTTAACCATTCTTTGAATTTTCTCACTTATGTAAAGGTAGATATATATATATATATGTATATATGTATTTAATAAAGGCATTGTTGTGCTTCTAAACTAGGAGTCTTGTTAACATTGCTTCATTGCCAGTCAAGAGCATCCTGAGGGGAGAGAACAGCATTGCAGAAGACACAACTGTTGCCCCAAGAAATCTAACAGAGCCCATGCAAGCCGATGAAAAAGGAACTATTTTACCATCAGGTCTAAGAAATCATGAAAACTAAAATGCTCCCTCTCAAGTGGAAGTTTCCCAAAATTTGAAGTCCCCAGGCAAGAAGTGTCTAAATACATGGGTCCTGTAGAGAGAGAGAAAAAAAAGAAAGAAGAAAGAAAGAAAGAGAATTCACTCTTGTGTTCTGAATCCATTTCAGCCCTGTGGGAAGATCTTTGCTCAGCCACAACATTATGCAGAGTTTCAAGGGAAACTACTTCACAGGCAGAATGGGATCTATTACAAGAAATTGGCTTCTATAATTATTGAGGCTGAGAATTCCAAGGTCTGCAGTTGGTAAGCTGAAGCCAAGAAGAGCCGATGGAGTCCAAGTCTGAAGTCCTGAGAACAAGGAGAGCAGATAATGTGAGCTCTTACCTGAAAAGAAACACGCCGGATAGCCAGGCAGAGAAGGATGAACGAAAAGAGCGCTCCACCCTATCAGGCAAGAGAGTTCCCAACTCAGCCTTTTAGATTTACTCTGGTCTTGAACAGATTGGATCACCTCTGCCACATCAGAAAAGGCAATCTGCTTTGCACTATAGGCCAGATTCAAATATCCATCTCATCCAGAAACACTGTCTCAGACAAACCCAGAATAGCGTTTAACCATATGTCTGGGTACCCAGTAGCCCAGTCCCGTTGAGGCCTATCATGAACATCACAGAGACTTTAAAGGAGAATTGACACAGAAATCCTGATTTGACCCAACAAGTCTGAGTTGATACTTACTGGTCTTTATTTATTTTTATTAAAATGCCTGCTAGTTCTTGTGATAGAGAATAGAGAACAAACACAAATGAGTGAGTTTGTTCATTTATTCATTTACATACAGTTCCTTCCCTAACTTTAATGTTAATAAAAGAGAGTTTTGTGTAATCCCTACCTTACTTATGTAACTGTAACCCCTCTATACGTCACCTTGAAATAATATATATATATATATATGTATATATATATATATATATATATATGAGAGTTTTAAAGGATAGATTTGAGAGTGGCAATGAAGAACACTGGCAGATGATGCATGAAGAGGCTGCTCTAGAATGCAATCTTCTTGTCCTTGTATTCAGGCTAGCAGGCTGAGTCCACACACTAAGCAACAAGCCCTGTTGAGCAGCTCCCATTGCCTTTGTCAAAATAAAAATCCTCTAATCATACCTGACAAGCAGAAAAGGTCAAAAGCTATGTACATATGTCCATATAAGATGATGCTAAGTGAAATGAACCCCAAGATAGGGACACAAGAGATGTTATCTTTCTTGCTGTTGTTTTTAATGTACTATGTAATTTTTTTTCTTTTGTATGTTCTTCCCCCATGGTATAACCCCTGTTTTCACTGTATTTGATTCTGGTGCCCTGCACCTTGTATATACACTTTTCTAATTTGAGGAGAGGACGGGAAATAACAAAAAGCTGAAATAAGGATATAGGTTGACCCATTGTAACAATGAGATGTACAAGACACTATGTTGAAAATGAACTTTACAACTTCGGGAGCAGGGAGGATAGGTGGGTTTGGAGAAGAAAGAGTTGGGGAGGTGGGGAGGGAAGGGATGGTAGGGAAAAACAAAGCAGGGGGCAACAATGCTCAATAGGAAATGGACTCATTACCTTACTAATGTAACTGTAACCCCTCTGTACAGTATCTTTACAATAACAAGATATATATTTAAAAAATCCTCAATGGAGAGTGAAAGGCACACATGCTGAGTACATTGAAGCTTTCAAACAGAAAATCAGTTCACTCTCTGTGGGTCCCACTATTTTGTGTAAAAGAACCTACCAAATTGTTTCTGGGAAAATAAATATATCCAGCTATGAAAACATCAACAATAAAGTATGATATTCATAGTCTACATGAGTTCATAGTTGTTTTAATTTTCATATACAATCTTTATTTCATAGTATATCTTCTTATTTTGAATACCTGATGAAAATAAAGTAAAACTTTTGTGACAAGTACTTAATGATAAACTCCTAAAACATACATTTTAGTCAGTTTTTACTGTCATGTCTTGAGTTAGCCTATCTTTCGTATTAAAGAGGTAAATACAACTTTTTATTCCTTGCCAGGTGATAGAAAACAATTTCCTTTTAATGATAAAACAAGATATGAATACCATGAAATTGTCTGACAATTTTAATAACTAAAACAACAAAAGACTTCCTGGGAAAGTGTTTAGCTTTTTTTTATAAAAAAAAATGAACATTACCATTGTACATGTTGTACATTGGTACAACAAGCATGTTTCCTCCTTCTCCAAACAGAAAGAACAAGAAACGACACACACTGAAATTCAGAATGTTTTGTAAACAATTTTCAGAGGGTTGTTATTTTGTTTAGTTTTTTTGGGGGGTGCCTCCTTCAAGAGAGATATTGTGTTAGTCTATTTATTTATTTATTTTTGGGTCCAGTCGTGGGGCCTGAACTCTGGGCCTGGGTGCTGTCCCTCAGCTCTTCAGCTCAAGGCTAGC
>NW_012267259.1:9508557-9522675 GCF_000151885.1 Dipodomys ordii | reverse complement strand
CCTCAGATCTCAGCTTCCTGAGTAGCTAGGATTACAGGCATGAGATGCCAGCACCTGGCTAATGGATGGTTCTTATTGGAGGAATTAAAGACAAATGGATTCTAAAATAAATCTTAAACTGGAACTAAAGAAGCAGAGATCAATAAATGCTAAGGAATTAATGACAAATTCTAAATTGTTTTAACAATAAGTTAAAGATCAGTAGCTTCCTAAGTTAATCTTAAACTAGATTTTTCTCAATTACATGAAATACAGCAAGTCAATACTCTAAAAGCTAAGTATCTGTGCCCCAAACCATCTTGTTTCTCAACTAGGATATTAAATTGGGAGTCCCAAAGCTGCCATTTATTGAAAATGAAGCCAAATGACAGATATGAGAGAATATGTAGAAGACTGATACAATTCATAACATCATCACTTTTCCTGTAATTTTACCTTTAATATGCTTCTATTAAGCAGCTATTCATAATTACTTTGCAGTCCATAACCAGTTGGTGAGTCAGTGAAGCAAGGTATCTAAATCAAATTAAATAATAGAAAAAATCAGTCTTGGAAATTTGAGTTTCCACAGTTACTAAATACACTCCGTTTTGGATAATCGACCACTAATGCCATTTCTTCAATATTTTTCTTCAACCAATAAACATTGAGCTATGACACATGGTGAGGTTTCAGATAAGAAAGAGAAACATTCTCTGACTTAACCAGCTCCTCACATGGTCTCACAAGGGATAAGCAAACACTTCAGCCAAGAGTCAAAGGAGGGAGAAAACTCAGCTCTCTTCAGTAATACTGGGATTTGAACTCAGAACCTCATATGTGTAGGCAGGCACTCTATCATTTGGGCTATTCCCCCAGATTATTTGTGCTACTTGTGCTATTGTTTGTTTGGCTTCATGTATTGAAGACTTGACCCTTAATGTATTGATAAGTTGATAGATGGAAGGTCACCAATGCTTTATTTTAGATTTTTTATTGTTATTATAAAGGTCATGTACAGATGAGTTACAGTTACAATCTTTTATGTAATACATGGACAAATTGTCACCAAAAAAATTGAGAGTCCTCTCTGGAGTATATTATTACCTAACATCTAACATTGCCTAATGATAGTTTAGAAAAGTGACAAACTAAAAACTTAAAATAGAAAACAAAAAGGAAAGTGACAAACTTCAGCAAACTTCAGTAGACTTCTGTCTAATAATATTATATGCACACATATGAGTAATATGAAAGCTGTAAAAGATTTTTAATGTTCCCTCCTTGACATTAAGCTATAAATTGAGTTCCTATTCCTTTTGGCCTATTTTATATCTTGAGAACTCATTAGCAGAATTTTGCAGTAATTTTATGTTTTTTATTCAACTAATAAAAATGCAAATCAATGTTCAAAATGTCCTTGGCAATTGAGAGACTCAAATTATGTATGCTTTAAATTATAAAGCAGCAGTTAGCTAAAAGATCAAAAGGAGTAAAAGTGATGTTAGTTTTTTATGCAAAATGGTATTTCTGAAGCCTAATGTGAAAAATATTAAAATATGAAGCCTGTTGTACTCTTATAGAAGGTCCACAGGCAATAGTTACAAGATTTTACAAGGAAAGCACAAAAAAATTAATATTTAAAGAAATATTTGACAAAAAATACTTGTCCTTTTCTCTAAGTATGATAGCAATTGCTCCAGAGAAAGACCCAACTGTAGTTGACAAAAATCTTAGAATAGCTCTTGTTAGGATTTTGAAATGGTTAGAATTTTGAAAACAGTCAAACTTGGCCAAACCCTCCAGCCATTTCCATTGCATGGGGCATCTAAGGAAGGATAGTTAAGTATGTGGCATTGACAAAAATCAAAGCTTTCATTCATTTACAAGTTTGGGGGAGGGGATGAAAGATGCCAAGTAGATTTATTTCCTGATTGACAAGTGCATTTTCCATGTACAATAACACTTATCTAGTCAAGGTGAATATATTGTACCAGATTGCAAATGGTAAACCCAACCAAATGGCACGGCTTTGTTTTAAATCATCTCACTGGTCCTGACTGCAAATAGCAGACATGCTATATTTTCATCAAATATTTTATATCTTGAAAGTGTACAAAACCCAGGTGCTGGTGGCTCATGCCTGTAATTCTAGCTACTCAGGAGACTGAGATCTGAGGTTCGCAGTTCAAAGCCAGCCCAGGCAAGAAAATCCATGAGACTCTTATCTCCAATTAACCACTAGAAAACTGGCAGTGGAGCTGTGGCTCAAGAGGTAGAGCGCTACCCTTGAGCTGAAGAGATGAGGGTCAGCACCCAGGCCCAGAGTTCAACCCCCACAAGTGACAAAAAAAAAAAAAAAGAAAGTGTACATACGATGCATATTGTATAAAAGAGAGCCCCAGTTGGTTACTTTGCATGCGTTAAGTCTACATGTTTTTAATTCTGCAAACATTTGTATAAAGTTAACACATATAAGTCATAGACTTATAGCTTGTTAAATCACTTAAAATAATAATTTTCATCTAAAGCCGGGCGCTGGTGGCTCACGCCTGTAATCCTAGCTACTCAGGAGGCTGAGATCTGTGGATCGCGGTTCAAAGCCAGCCCGGGCAGGAAAGACCGTGAGACTCCTATCTCCAAAAAACCACCAGAAAACCGGAAGTGGCGCTGTAGCACAAGTGGTAGAGTGCTCGCCTTGAGCTGAAGAGCTGAGGGACAGCGCCCAGGCCCAGAGTTCAAGCCCCACGACCGACAAAAAAATAATAATAATAATAATTTTCATCTAACTTTTGAAGATATCATTTTTTAAAACTGGTATAAAAAGACCGTCAAATGAATCTTGACTTTGTTAGGATCAGATTTCCTAAATAGTCAAAATTCTGAAAAACTTAGAGGCTAGCTCAAGCACTTCTCTGTTCTTTCAGCCAGTTTTTGCAAAAGTACTAAGATCTGAACAATACTTTTACAATAGCTTTGCCTCTCTAGACATAGAAAATAAGATTGTGACCCAGAAATAGAACAAATGTTAAAGTAGTATACACAAGACATGAATAGAGTAAACACTTTGACCCATCTTCTCAGTACATATATGAACTTTAGGTTACTCTGTAATTAAAAGTTACGTATCACATGGCAACTCTATTCTGCAGAGAAAGAAGAGCATTAGGAATAATGAAAGAGGTAGCAGGACACAGAAAACTCACAGAGAAACAGAGGCAATAGAGGAAACACAGCAAACCATCCCAAACTCCCCCGGAGAGAAGAAGCTAAAATCAAAATCACAAAGTGTACTAGACAGCTATAGTGGCCGACTGGCAAGCATCACCACCTGTAAACCTAAACCCAGTGAGGAGATTTGGTGAGACGCCGCCGGCTGCTCTAGTATGAAAACAAATCTCGGGGGAAGAAAGCCATCTGTCACTCTGCTCATCTCTGTGAACTACAGCAAGATGTCTCTTAAGAGAGGAACTATTTTTTTTTTGGTTTGGTTTGGTTTGGCCAGTTGTGGGGCTTGAACTCAGGGGTTGGGTGTCGTCCCTTAGCTTTTGTGCTCAAAGCTCTACCATTTGAGCCACTGCTCCACTTTTGGTACCTAATTGGAGATAAGAATCTCATGGACTTTCCTGCCTGGGCTGGTTTTCAATCATAGTGATCAGATCTCAGCTTCCTAAGTAGCTAGGTTTACAGGTGTGAGTCAACAACACCCAGCCAAGAGAAAGAGAGGGAGTAACTATGATTGACATTGAGAGTCATACAACAGGGCTTATAAATAAACAAACACAAATGGCTCAGGGAATCGTAGGAGATCATCCTCAATGTGCATATGAGAGTTAGCATCTGAACTGGTCCTTCAGAGAAGGTCAAGCAGCTAGGGGATTGGCAGCAAACGTTACAATGATTTGAGGCCTCACTCTCCCACAGGAAAGCGGGTCCCCTTGCCTGAGGATCACAGGAGAAACAAATCATTGACCCTGTGGCTAGCAAAATATTAGATAGTCCTGGCTCCTGTCTGTGTGAATGGGCCTGAAAACCCAGAGGCCAGACCCTCTAAATCATGTGATATCTTGGACTCTTTCCCCCTCTGCCCACAGGAAAGCAGGCTGCTTGACGTGTCCTGAAAGCATTTAAACCCAGCTCAGAGAATTGTATCCTGATAGATGTCTGCTACCAGATGGGTCTGAGGCCCCCAAGTTCAGACCCTCCAAATTGTAAGACCTGCAGAGCCTCCTCCCCCACACAGGAAAATTACAGTGAACTTCTGAAAGCACTGAGGCCCAAGCCTAAAATCTTCATGTGTGCATTTGCTGCCCAGTGGGACGGAGGTCCTGGGCCTAGGCCCTCTGAAGCATAAGACTACCTCAGCCAGCAGGCTTGCACTCATAAGGACAAGAACTGCCTGATGGGATCTGTAAGAACCGAGACAAGCAGGCAGGACACTTACGTCCTTCAGTTATTCCCCAGCCAGTACTCTGTTTTACCTTCCCACTTTCTGGCATATTTGCTGGTCACCCTGGTGCTTGGACAGTTGCTGGGGGTGTATGGGAGCAAGTGGGAAACCTGCTCCCCACAAAACACCACAGCTCTCAGCACACATAGAAGGGAAGTGTCTATCACGAAATCCAACGAGGGAATCATAACTTTTTTGCAGGAGTAGACTATGACTTCTACAAGTGATTCCAGCTAGTTTCTCTTAGTCTGAGGGTACTAGGGATCAGGCCTAGTGTACTAAATATGTGAGAAAATACTTAGCCATATCTCCAATCCAGTGGTTTAAAATCACACCTTAACTTGGCCACTCCGCTAGCCCTCTTAAATATTGAAAATATTTTAACTGAAACAATATAAGTGATTAAAATTTCCAACCAACAACTCAGCCTCAGATTTAGAAATACAAGTGGAGGAACACAAATATTATATATATATTTACATATGTATAAATACATATATAAGTGTTATAAATATATGGCAACATGATTTCTAGAAAACTCAACAACCCCACAGCAACAAACATTAATGATAGTAAAATGGATGAAATCTCAAAGAAGCTGAAAAGTTATTATAAGAAGGATCGATGAAATTGAAGTGGACAGGAATAAACACTTCAAGGAATTCCAAGAAGTCTCAAATAAACAGTTGAATGAGATAAGGAAGTTAATCCAGGACATAAGAAAGAAATTCAATAAAGAAACAAAATTTCTGAAAAAGTAAATTGAAATCCTGGAAATAAAAAACTGTAAATAAAATGAAAAAGTTCAGTTAAGAATGTCAACACAAGAGATTTTTCTTTGTTGTTGTTGTTTTTAATGTACTATGTGATTTTTTTGCTCCTTTGTATATTCTCCTCCCTATAGTCTATCCCCTGTTGTCATGGTATTTGATTCTGGTACCCTGGTATTGTATATATGTTTATTTGAATTAGGGAAGGGAAGGGGAACACAGAATAGTGAGACAAAAGACAAGGGGGAACCAATGCAACAGTGATATACACAAGACAATATGTTGGAAATGATCCGTACAACTTGTGGGGTGGGGGTGGAGGAGGTAAAGAAAATGTGGGAAGGGGTAACAAGTTTGACAAGAAATGTACTTATTACCTTGCTTACATAACTGTAGCCCCTCTATATATCACCTTGACAATTAAAAAAAGAAAAAAGAATGTCAACAGCATAGCTGGGCACTGGTGGCTAGCTATCAGGAGGCTGAGATCTGAGGATTGCAATTCAAAGCCAGCCCAGGCAGGAAAATCTGAGAGACTCTTATCTCCAAATAACCACCAGAAAACAGGAAGTGGTACTGTGGTAGAGCTCCTGCCTTGAGCTGAAGAGCTCAGGGACAGCACCCAGGCCCAGAGTTCAAGACCTAGACCAACCAAAAACAAGCAAACAAAAAGAATGTCAACAGCAGGCGAACATCAGTGGCTCACACTTGGAATCCTAGCTATGCACGGAGGGAAACTAAGATCTGAAGATTGGGGTTCAGAGGCAGGCCAGTCAGGAAAGTCCAGGAGACTCTTATCTCCAATTAGTCACAAAAACAAACAAGCAAAAAAAGAAAATTCCAGAAGTGGAGCTGTGTCTCAAGTGATAAAGCATTAGTCTTAAGCACAAAAGCTCAGGGACAGTGTTCAGACCCTGCATTCAAGCCCCAGGAGCAGAAAAAAAAAGTAAAAAAAAAAAATAAAATTAAAAATTTAGGGGGAGGGAGGTTAAAGGAACACAAAGAAATTTTTGGAGATAATGGGTCTTGTCTTGGCTATGGATATTCCTTGTCTAAAATCTATCCAAATGTGTGTATCCAAATGTGTGAATTTTTCACCTATCCACTACATCTCAGTAAAGCTAAAAAAGAAAAGATAATGGATAATGTGAGTGATTAAGTTTAAATTAATGTAAGAAATAAAGGAACTTGTTCTATCAAATGAAAATGATAAAGCACAGAGACAGAGATGCAGGTGAAGGGAAATACATGTTTAATATGGAGAAGACAAGTACATCATCACTACTGTAGAATGTAATGAATATTCAAGCTGGAATTTCCTATTTGTGCAGTAGAAGGGAGTCATTATTATGGTCGGTGCAAGTCTCATATTTGTTAACTCTGTGGAGCTAACTCATTTGCTTTCTGTCTCTCCCCAGCCATAAATCAACATGCATTCAATCCCTACACAATGAATCCAGTTCTGTTTACCTACTCAGTGTTTATTCATTTATGTGTATGGCTGGTACAACGACAGGGAAAGGAGGAATAACCCTTCTATTTCTTATGTTTGCTTACTAATGAGATCTGGGATTTAGGGAAAAGTGATAAAGGTATTCTAAACTAATTTTTCTTTCTTTTGACTGAAGGAACACCAGTTAAAAAATTAATAAATGATGAATTAAGTGCAACTGACAAGAAGAAAAGAATGATATGGTAAATGGGGAATTATACTGAATTAATTAACTTATTCTAGAATAACTTGTGTATGAGCTGAGGACAATGAGGATACACCTACTTACTAGGGAAAAGTATCCAGGGAGATGAGAAAGCTAGAGGAAAATACAGAATACACCAAGTAACTTTAAAAGCAAGACGGATGGAAGGTCATTTGAAGGCAATATGGAACCTTTACATATTGCTTATTGCTGAGCAATACAAAAATTATGATAACATTTTCTACCCTTTGGAAGAGTTAGAACTGTAGCAGCAATACAGTTATAGTTATATCTGAGTCTAATTTGGAACACGGGCAATGAGAAAAGAATCAAATGTAAATTTAAAGAGGTAAAAATAAAGTAGACAAAGACAACCTTGGTTTATATATTAAAGTCAGGATGTACAAATGAGTAGCCCCTGTTTCAATCCTGAATTGTAAGTAGTTCAGTGTAGACTTAGAACCCATGAATTTCTCCATCACAAGTGCTATCCGATCTTTGTCCTAGCAGTCCAATAAAAGTGGAATGATTTCTCCCAACATGGCCTTATTTCAACCAGTGAGCATACATGGTATTTACTTAGTTGCTTTCGGACAGACAGAGCTAGCTGCCAATTTGTGGTTTCAATCCGCACCTGAGTCTTACCTCAAATCTTCTATAGTGCTTACTGTATTGATTTATACACCATGATATGAGGTCATGATCGTCACCCTCAGGGCACTTTGCTTAGTCATAAAAAATGCTCTAACATTCAAATCCCATCACTACTGTGCAGGACACTAAGCACTTAAATTCATTTTTCTTTTCTTACCCCTAGCAGATCTTTTACTTACATCATTCTGTAGTTATTTAGGGTTATATAGTTTCTTCTTTCTCAGCCCCACAGCTGACAAAAATAAAATAAAATGTGACTGCTGTTGGGAGGGAGGAAGGAAAGAAGGGAGGAAGGGAGGGAGGGAGGAAAAAGGAAGGAAGGGAGAGGAAAGAGTAGGGAATTGTTTCACCTCTTGGAAGCTAAATACCGACACCTGTTATGTCTTTCAGAAGACACCTGAGTCGGAGTTCAGTGTTCAGCGTCTTCCAGAGCAGCAGTGATGTGCTGGCATTGTCCCCTGCTCCCCTTACCTCATTGTCTTTTCCTCTCAGGCTTCTGCATTACCCAGCATCCTCTGGCTGCAGGTTTGCAGAGTGCGGGTCCCAATCAGGCAGTAGCTGTATCTCAGTTATCTCCTGAGAATGTGCTGGAAGTAAGTGCAAGTTCTGGGCCTCATTCCACTCCTTAATCAGAAACAGGACATCAACTCGAGCATCTGTTGGCAAGCAACCTCCTGGGTGGCACACGTGTGAGCTGTGGTGTTGGAAATGAGAATTGCTGCTCTAACCCTTTCATGCTGTAGTGTGAATGCTTATGTGATCAAATCCTCACCCCATCCTCTGTACTACCAGTGTCAGCATTTCCTGCTGCCTTGACCAACTGGGACTAAAATCTTACCCTCAGAACACTTTCTTATTTATCATCCCTATAGACATCACGGAAAACGTAGGACATTCAGGTGTGAGACATCTTTTATTTTACAGAACATTTAGAATCTCCCACATTCTTGCTCCTTTTCGCCGTGATCTACTTTCTGACTGAAATCCTGAAAGACATTTGTTTTAATCAACACCTGCTGCTTCCACTCTGCCCTTCTTCCATAATGCCAATATCTTTCTCCATAGGCATCTGCTTTCTACTTGGGCATGATGAGAATTCCAGAATTCCAGAATTCCCAGCAGTCCTTTCTCTCCCAGGTCACTTTTTTCCCCACACCTGATTATCCCAGGTTTCCACTCCTTCCCACAGCTTTGAAATCCTGGGTTTCCCATCTGGTACCAAGCAGGACGTCCACCTCCTGCATGGAGCCAGAAGGATCACTCAAGTTTTCCTTGTTCTTGCTGTGTCGTTTCATTTGTACAGTGTACTAAATGTCTGAGGGTATTTCAAGAGTACTTCAGTGATTGTATAGAAGTTCTTTAAATGTAGGACTTAGAAATATTTCTTCTTGAATGCTGTTAACCAACTCCTCCCAAAGCTAATAAACGAATCACTAAATGGGCAAAGGAGTAAAGAGAGACTTCCCAGAAGAGGGAAGAATAGCAAAAAAAAAAAAAAAAAAAAAAACCACACATGAGAAATGCTCATTATACCTGGCCATTAAGGAAATGCAAAATCAAAACAACCCTGAGATCCCATTTCACACCAGTTAGAATGGCCAACATTGTGAATTTAAACAACAACAAATGCTGGCAGGAAAAGGAACCTTCTTGCCCTGTTGGCAGGAATGTAAACTAGTACAACACTCTGGACAGCAGTCTGGAAATGCCTCAAAAAGCTAAACATAGATCTTCTCACTCCTGGGAATCTACCCAGAACATCATAAGTCAGGATATTGTAAAAACACTTACACATCCATGTTCATTGCTGCACTATTCACAACAGCCAAGATGTGGAAACAGCTCACACGCCCTACAGTAGATGAGTGGATCCAAAAGAATACACAATGGAATTTCACACAGCCATTAGAAATAATAATATTATGTCATTTTCAGGAAAATGGATGGACATAGAACAAATGATGTTAAGTGAGGTAAGACAAGTTCGGAGAGACAAACGGCACATGTTTTCTCTCATATGCAGAAGTTAGATCTAAAATGCATTGGAATGTGATTAAATTATACAGGATTTTAGACACCCACAATGAGACCCAAAGAGGATGTGCTTAAGGGAGAAAAAACAAAGGTGCAATGCCTATGAGTCTCTTTATATTTATACAAATACACACACACACACACACACACACATAATTGGTGCAACCATGGAGTAAAGTTATAGGACAGCTGGCTACATGTAATCTACTGGGTTGATCACACTCTACTGTGATTAGGAAGGGAAAGGCATCATGGTATATTATATATCTGGGACCTGTGGCCCCAGAGAGAGGACAGTAGGAAAAAGAAGGGTGGAAAAAGATTCTACAACTCAGTAGCTCCACAGAGTGGATGTCCCGTAAGTATTCATTAAGTGAAATAAAATTGTCATATATACTATCTCTCTCAGGCTTTGTGCTTTTCTGATTTATTTTCCCCTTTTAATACTGACTTAATGACTATTTTAACTGGGTTCTTTTGAAAGCAAGCTAAACAGAATTATTCTGTTCTAAACAGATCTTCAATCATTCTTTTATATTTCCTGGCACAACTATCAAGGACCTTTCGGAAAATTAGGCTGATTTTCTAAGTTATGCTATAATGTAGCTTTTATTTTTACATTTGGCCAATCTAGTCCTTAAAATTTCTTAAGAAATAAGACTCAAACTTAATATCAGATGGACTTGCTAAGATTTTTTTTTTTTTACTTTTTTGTCAATCTTGTTAGGCTTGAACTCAGGGCCTAGATGCTGTCCCTGAGCTCAAGCAAGTGCTCTACCACTTGGAGTCACAGTACCACTTTTCTGGTGGCTAAGTGGAGATAAGAGTCTCACAGACTTTCCTCTCAGGGCTAGCTTTGAATCATGATCCTCAGATCTCAGCCCGTTGAGTAGTTAGGATGATAGGTGTGAACCACCTATGCCTGGCAAAAAAAATTTGTTTGAATGTAGCTCAGCAGAGCAATCACATAGCTTAGGTGATCAGTTATGCTACAACGTGTAACGTCTCCCATGCACCTCATGTCAGTTCTGCTCACATAGAGGAATTCATGCCTGTGGTTAGCAAAATCACATTTAATTTGTAAGTTAAATAATGATAGTTTAATTCATTTTAAAGGGCACATCTTGTGGCCCTCCTGCTCCATTCAATTAACTTCTCTCCTCAAAATACATGTATATATATATATATGGATATATATAGAGAGAGATACACATATATATATTGATCTTCAAGCCTACATTTAATTTTTTAATAAAATATGCTACAGCAAAAAATACAGTAACTAGACAGAGTAGGAGAAAAAAAATCTTTGTCACCTATTAAATTAGAAAAAGTTTAAAAGATTTTCTTAATAGCCAAAAAAATATCTGAAGAGCTTGGTATAATATTTGGATGTCTATTTATATGTTAATGAGTTTCAAAGTCACAAGAAAGAAAGGAATCTAGCAATCTTTTTCTGAACGTTCTGAGGAAAATTGTTGGTGTGAATCTTGATCTGTTAACATAAATGACGGGAAATGACTTAAAACTGAACGTACTCACCTCTCCCCCCCCCCAGCCATATTGTAGAACCGTCCTTGCTGCAAACCCCACTGAATCCTCCCGTCCCCCCAAGACAAACACACCCAGCGGCTTTAGAGAGAGCCTGAGACCAAGGCCACATCTGCCACTGACACCCCTGAAGACCAGATGCTGCTGAGACCTAGAAACACCCCAGTCAAAGTAACATTGCTCTCCCACCACACCTCCATCTCACCCCGCCCATCTGCCCCCTGGCTAATGTTTAAAGGGACTTTAATTGTAAGAGGAGGGGTACTTGGACTCTGCTGCTCTTCCCAGTCTTTCCTCCCAAATAAAAACTGTGGGACTATTGAGTTCATCTTTCTGCGCTTTATCTTTTCCTACAATAACATCTTTTTAATGAGACAGGTCTTGATATATAACCCAGGCTAGCCTCTGTGTCCTCCTGACTCTGCCTTCCACGTGCCAGGATTACAATCATCCACCTCCACATGTGGCTTTCTTTTCACATTCTTAATGGTTTAACATTCTTCGTTGTTTGTCTTGGATCTGTATGATCTTGGGTGTCTACGATCCACATAAACAATGGATAAGACTAATTTCAAAGGCTATCATGAGCATGCTTATGCCTATTATCATTTTTTTTTGCCAGTCCTAAAGCTTGAACTTAGGGCCTAGGTGATGTCGCTGAGCTTCTTTTCCTCAAGGTTAGCACTCTACCACTTGAGTAACAACACCACTTCTGGCTTTTTCAGTTTATTTAGTACTGAGGAGTTGAACCTAGAGCTTCATGCATGCTAGGCAAGCACTCTACTACTAAGCCACATTCCCAGGCCCTGTTATCTACTGTAATACTTAACATGCCACCTTTATTTTTGAAGTATTCATACCTGACTTTGTCTCAGTGACTCTAGAGTCATAGAGACAAAATTCCAAAGAAAAACATTTTCTAGCATTCTATTGAAACTGAACCACCAAATTGGTGATGTTTTTCATAGCCATGCTATGGGATTCATTAGAGAATTCAGAATTAAACAAAAAAATCTAAAGAAAGTATGCATCTTAAGAAGAAACAATGCTTTATACTAAATTTCTTTTCTATTCTCTTTGATAGCTACACTTCCTACTCTCATTGGACATAAAAATAACTTTTATTACAAAGGTAAATAGAATGTCAGAGGCACAGGATAAATCCAAGAACTCTTCTGAAGGAAAAAAGAATCATGTCAAATCGGATCATTTCTACTTGATTCAAAGTCCATTGCCCTGTGGACCTACAGTGTATTGCCTTTTTCAGAAGAGTAATTTCTGCCCAGGAAACAGAATGGTTTTGGACAGGAAAACAATGTGTTTTCCTTTTTTTTTTTTTTGCCAAGTAGTATCAACACAGTCTTACAGCATTTATGAATAATTCATCAGACCAAAACAGATAAGTACATGATAAGATGTCTCTGTCATTTCCAACCGAGATCCAGAATGACGCCATGCAGAAGCTATGTAACAAGACAGAAGTGAAGCAGCTCACTATCTTCTTCCCTCCATAGACAATCTGTCTTGACCATTCTCTCTGGGAACTTCCTCCCCGGGCATGCTTGGTTTGGGCTACACAATGCTCATTCTTCATAGCAATGCTTGCTAGGCATGCCATTGCCTGGTTTGTAGAGCCTGGCAGAGCTGTTGTAAATCTGTCCAAGTGAATTCTCTGCTATCATCTTCCTAAGGGATTACCATTATTAGTCTTCCCTCTCTCTGAGGAATGCATGCACCTGAGCCCTACCTCCTGTAGCGCCGCCTCTGCCCGACCTATTGACCTATCATTGCAGGAGCCATTGGGCCTGTGAGGTCCTGGCTGATGACAGGTTCATGACAGGCTGATGACAGACCACAGCCAACACTAGGGTGACACCCCCTCTTTATCTCTTTATATTTTGTCTTTGCTATTCACTCATTCAATGAGTATTTGATTTCAGTAATTCTACATCTTATGCGTAATATCTTATTGTTTAATTTCTCTTAATCTTTTCACATGTAATCTACTTCTCCTTTTTTTTATTATTATTATAAATATTTTAGGTCAGCAGCAAATTGTTCTGATGCTTCTACACTTAATACATGTTTGTGGTACTGTCTGGCTTCTTCACTTGATTCTATTCTGTTTTATTTTATTTAATTGTATTTTATTGTTGGTCATGGGGCTTGAACTCAGGCCTGTGTGCTGTACCTCAGCTCTTCAGCTCAAAGCTAGCGCTCTACCACTTGAGCCATAGTGCCACTTTCGGTTTTGTGGTTTATTGGAGATAAGAGTCTCACGGACTTTCCTGCTCAGGCTGGCTTTGAACAATGATCCTCAGATCTCAGCCTCCTGAATAGCTAGAATTATAGGTATGAAGTCATGGGTATCAGGCTTCTTTTTGATATTTAATTGACAAGTTTATATTTATGAGAGCCAATGGAAAATTTGATATATGTATTCATTATAGATTTATAATTACTATTATTATTCCTGTTATTAATATTATTACTATTAAAGTCTTGTTAGCTGAGACTATTCTGTAGTGCCCTACACTTTGGGTAATGGGACAAGTTTTATGTTTACAACCCAAATGAGACCTGATTTCTTCTTACTTTTTCCCCAGTGAGTAACTCATTTCCTATCATCACTCAGAGATCCTCCCGTGATCCTCAGTCCTAGCTGTGGCCCACCATTTCGTCTTTGGACATTCAGCCTCCCACACTGTGGCCCTTAGCTTTTCTATTCTTCTTTTGATTTCTCCTTTGCCTTGAGTGCTGGTGATTACAGTCTTTTGAACTCACGGACATGTTTGTAAGATGGCCCACTTGCATAAACTCAGACTGCTGAATTGCTGAAAGTTCAAATACTAATCATTTAAAAAGGGTTCTGGGGAAGATGGCGGAGGAGAAGCTGGAATCTGAACAAGCTCTCGCATAAAAAGCAGTTTTAGAGTTCCAGTGAACAGTCCTAAGCCAGAGAATCACACCAAGTGTGCCATCA
>NW_012267259.1:9489304-9502457 GCF_000151885.1 Dipodomys ordii | reverse complement strand
AGGAGTCTCATGGTTTCTCCTGCCCGGGCTGGCTTTGAACCGCGATCCTCAGATCTCAGCCTCCTGAGTAGCTAGGATTACAGGCGTGAGCCACCAGGACCCGGCCTCTTTTGACTTATTTTTTTTCCCAACATCTTCCATATTTGATGAGAAGTCAGGAAATGTAAAAACAAGTTACTATAAGCCAAAGTTCTTTAATGTAGCTATGATTAATTTTTTAATTTACTGTTATTATAGAAGTGATGTATAGAGGGATGTCAATTCCATGAGTCAGGTAATGAGTACATTACCGTTCCTATAGTGTCTTCTGTTCCCTCATTGTCTCCCAGTCCCTCCCTCCCATCTCCACCCATGAATTATATAGTTCACTTTCATCAATGTCCAGTGACCTCCACTGCTACATTTTTTACCCTTTTTCCCTTGAGTTCTGTGCCCTTCCTCCAAACTCTCTCCAGCTCTCTCACAGATATACACATTGAAACAAATGCGTAAAGAAAACAGAACCATCAATTAAAAGAACAATCAAGGAAGAAGAGATCTTTTAATTTTGATTTATTTATTTATTTTATATAAATATCAAGAGGCATACAGGCATTGCACCTTTATGTTTTTCCCTGAAGAGGATCCCTTTTTGGTTTCACTGTGTGTGTGTCTACAATCCTGTATCATTAATCTTATCCCAGTGTATTTTAGATCTAGTTTCTGCATCTAAGAGAAAACATGAAGTTTGTCTCTCTGAGCTTAGCTTACCTCACTTAACATGTTTAGTTCTAGTTCTAAATGATGATTTTTTTTATTTGAGGTCTATAGACCTTAATGGCAATCCTTAAGAAGCTATTAAATATATCATAAAAATACTTCTGTTTATGCCAGTACTGGGGCTTGAACCCAGGGCCTAGGCACTATCCCTAAGCTCTTTTGTTCAAGGCTAATGTTCTACTACTTGTGCCACAGTTCCACTTCTGGCTTTTTACTAGTTTACTAGTTTAATTAAAACTATTTTTTTTGCTAGTCCTGGGGCTTGAATTCAGGGCCTGGGCACTGTCTCTGAGCTTCCTTGCTCAAGGCTAGTACACTACCACTTGAGCCACAGCACCATTTCTGCCTTTTTCTGTTTATGTGCTTCTGAAGAACTGAACTCAGGGCTTTGTGCATGAGCAAACACTCTACCACTAAGCCACATTCTCAGCCCTCTCATGACTTTATACCTGTCCATCCACAGATCTCAGCTTCCTGAGTAGGCAGGATTAGAGCCACTGGCATCTAGATCACATATATACTTTTGATAATACAATGTTAATCATTCACGTTTGTTCCGTTAAGGAAGAAAAAGCTTAAGAGTATTTAAACAAGTTACCACAACTTTTATTTTAAATGAATGATTATTCTGAATCTGTCACCATACAATTAGGTTTCTGAGCTTATCTATGTATTCCAAAAGTCAATGGTGCTACTTACTTTATTCAGAAATCTGTTTGGGTTTTTTGTTTGTTTGTTTGTTTGTTTTGTTTTGTTTTTTTGTCAGTTGTAGGGCTTGAACTCTGGGCCTGGGCACTGTCCCTGAGCTCTTCAGCTCAAGGCTAGTGCTACGCCACTTGAACCACAGCACCACTTCCAGTTTTCTGGTGGTTAATTGGAGATAAAAGTCTCATGGACTTTCCTACCTAGACTGGCTTTGAACCACGATCCTCAGATCTCAGCCTCCTGAGTAGCTAGGATTGCCACCAGCACCAGGGTTCAGAAACCTGTTTGAGAAAGTGTGAGGACTCTTGCCTCATGATCGTGAAATCCTAAGTATTTGTTATTACAGATTAAAAGTAGAAAATAGAGTGAATGGTTAAAAAAAAAACAGTTCGCAGAAGTTAAATGTACTATATTTTTCAAGCTAGGGAGTCCCTATGTGATCTGTCTGCTTTGTTCCATTTTCCAAACTCATTTCTTCCCCCCTCCCCCACACTAATCTGTCTGATGTTCTCTCCATAAACACTTGAGAAACACTGTCCGCAGAGCTCCTCTCCCTGAACAGGCTGCCATGACCTCATACAGTCAGAGTCTTTATCTCACTCAAGTCTGCTAAAAGATCTCCTTCTCAATGCAGGCTGCTTGCTGTGATCACTGCCTTTGAAATCACTCCTGTGCTCCTCCCTCCCCCACCTGACCTTTCCTAGAGCATATCCCTTGTCAAAGAGCCCTGCTTTACTTACTCATGGTGGCATGCAACTTAGTACATCCACCCTTCATTTCTCTGAACAAAAGCACACTGCCCTGGACTCCTAGGCATGGATCTGGATAGTGGTTCATGATTGCTGCTCTTGTTACTCATGGCTACAAATAACCACAACGGTGCCAAAGAGCAGAATATAGTATATATGGAATATAGTAGCTGCTCTCATAACAGTGGGTTGGATTGATAGCTTTCTCACTGACTCTAGCCTCATCACCCTTTGAAGAATTTTTTTCCAATCAATATAAGAGTGTTAAAAAATTCTCTGTAGCTCTAGGAAAGCACCTTTCCATTTCCTTTCCCCATATGTTAGGTAAGTAAGATGACAGGTATCATTTAAAACACAACCTTCATAATTAGAATCTATCATGCATTTGTCCATTAACAGATTAACTAATTACAAGAGAGGATTGTGTCAGCAACTGGATGCTATTTGAGGAGTAAAACTGAGATCACCTAGCCCCTAATTAGTGGATCTATTTTGTTCACATTGCTCTGTGTTCAGGAAAATGGCACTGCCTAAGGAGACGCTCACCTACTCCCTTTAAACACATGGAATAATCTACATGAGGCTCACAGTTTCTGAGACCTATTTCTACAAATCCCCAAAGATAAATATTTTGGTGAGATGCCATACAGAAAATTTAACACTAAATTTTAATTCTTCAAAGATTTTAATAATATACTTTTAATAATGTACTCTTTATCCAGTCTTTAAATTACACTCCCCTATAAACAGATTTTAAAAAGACAAAAATGTCAGCAATAACTACTTTCAGACATTGAGTAGCAAGTAGCACAACATTCTTGCACCTGAGAATATAGAATACACAATCAGCCAGGAGCCAGTGGCTCACACCTGTAATCTGAACTACTTAGGGAAGATGAAATCTGGGGATCATAGTTCAAAGCCAGCCCAAACAGGAAAGAGACTCTCATTTCTGCTTAAGTACAAAAAAAAAAAAAGATGGAAATGTAGCTGTGGCTGAAGTTGTAGAGCGCCCGCCTTGAGTACAAAAGCTCAAAGACAGTGCCCAGCTCTCTCTCTCTCTCTCTCTCTCTCTCTCTCTCTCTCTCTCCCTCCATCCCTTGCACTCACTCTCTCTCTCTCTCTCTCTCTCTCTCACACACACACACACACACACACACACACACTCAGACTCAGACACAGACTCAGACTCCTCCCAGTGTATAGGCTTTCTACCTGAGCGAAATTCCCCTCTCCAAGAAAGTGCTCCCCACATACTTCCCTTCATGTTATATTACAAGCATCAGATTCTTTTTTTTTCCCGTTGGTTGTGGGGTTTGAACTCAGCCTGGGCGCTGTCTCTCAGCTCTTCAGCTCAAGGCAAGAGCTCTACCACTTGAGCCACAGCACCACTTCCAGTTTTCTGGCAGTTAATTGGAGATAAGAGACTCATAGAGTTTCCTGCCCAGGTTGGCTTCGAACCTCGATGCTCAGTTCTCAGCCTCCTGAGTAGCTAGGATTACAGGCTTGAGCCATGGGCACCAGTTTAGTCATCAGATTCTTAATCTTTCTCTACCACTATAAATACTTCCTGAAGAAGAAATTTGCTTACCCGTATGTAAGAAATTGCCTTTCATAGTCTCAAAACATGCACAGAGAAGACTAAATATTTACTCACTGGAATGAAGAATGAGATGACAGAATGGCACTTGTATTTTCAAATGTCAATTGTCTCCAGCATTGAAAGCATCTTGAGTGTATTGAGTCCCCTGGCGTCTCCATTAGTATTCCTTGTATTTTATTATTTATTATCTTTTAGTGGTTGTACAAAGGGGTTCCAGTTAGTGAAAAGCAGTTAGTGAGTACAATGTTGATCAATGGCACCCCTTCCCTTAGCATTCTGTCAGTAGAACCTACAACCACCTTGTGAGGGGGCTGTGAGCATTCGCACTCACTAGCCAGAGCCACTCCGCTGCCCAGGGAGACAGCGTCAAAGCAGGTTTTGCTGCCACACCTTGTTTCTTCCTACTTAAGATAGGATTCTTGCCAAGTGCCTATAATCCTAGCTACTCAGGAGGCTGAGATCTGAGGATCACAGTTCAAAACCGGCCTGGGCAGGAAAGTTCGTAAGACTCTTATCTCCGATAGACGACTCAGAAAAAGCCAGAAGTGGCACTGTGGCTCATGTGGTAGATCACAAGTGCTTGCCTTGCATGTGTGAGGCCCTGGGTTCAATTCCTCAGCACCACATAAGCAGAAAAAGCCGAAGTGATGCTGTGGCTCAAGCAATAGAGCATTAGCCTTGAGCTGAAGAGCTGAGGGACAGTGCCCAGGCCCAGAGTTCAGGCCCCAAGACCAACAACAACAACAAAAAAAAAGATGAGATTCTTCCTAAAAAGTTTAAGATCATTTATAAAGTTAGTCAGAAAAGCATAACTATTTACAGCAAGGAATTATATCATATATATTATATGATATATTATACATTAATAATATACTATATAAATACTTATCTTTAATTCTTTTCTCCTACATTGTTGTTTGTAAATATTTTTAACTTACATAAAAGTTACAAAAATATAAAAGGAATAAGTAATATACCACTGGGCACTGGTGGCTCATGCCTGTAATCCTAGATACTGAGGAGGCTGAGATCTGAGGATTGCAGTTCAAAGCCAACCAAGGCAGGAAAGTCCTTGAGACTCTTCTCTCCAATTAGCTACTTTTAAAAAACTGAAAGTAGAGCTATATGTCAAGAGGCAAAGCACACTAGCCTTGAGCACAAAAGCTAAGGAACAATGTCCAAGCTCTGAGTTCAAGCCTCAGGATTGGCACACACACACATACACACACACACACACACACACAAATTACTGACAATTGAACAAAAAGTGAGATCTATACCTTTATTATATTCCTCAAAGGAATGGAAGATACTATCAAACTGACAAACTCTGATCAACTTTTTTTTTTTAAGTTTAAAGATGGTCTAATTGGTCAGAGGTATCTGGTGCCACCTATTGAGCAGAAGCAGTAACTACAGGTCTTTTCAGTTGTATAAACTGATGTTATTTTCCTAAGAAAGATGGACTTAAGTGAAAACGACTAGAAAGTAATGCTCAGATGTAAAAGTTACTATGTAGAGAAGGCTCCCTTGCTCTTTTTGGAATGGTCTTATATTTTTAATGGCAATTATTATAACTGATTGCAATTATTTGCAGAACACATAAAATACAACTTAAAAGACAGGCAAAATAGAAAATTAAAGAGCTTCAGAATTGAAAATGAGTCTCTTCTGATCACTTAACATAAGAAGGCATGGCATCGAAGATTGGCATGGGTCTCCCGATGGTGACCCAAAATTACCTGTGTGACATAACTTTATATACAATGCAAGCTATACGTCTAGCCCCATACTAATCAAGAATCATAGCTATGATTGGCAATATATACCCTTAATCCCAACCCTTGAGAGGCTAAGGAACCAGTAATCTTGAGTTCAAGACAAGTATGGGAGACAAAGCAAGACTGTTTAAAAATATAACAGCAAAAGTGAAAGAAAATCACTGGGTGCTGGTGGCTCACATCTGTAATCTCGGCTATTCAAGAGACTGAGATCTGAGGTTTGTAGTTCAAACCAGCTTAAGCAAAAAAAGAAAAGCCTGAGAGACTCATCACCAGTTAACCATCAAAAAGCCAGAATTACAGCTATGGCTCAAGTGGTAGATCACTAGCCTTAGTATTAAAAAACAAAACAAAATAAAACAAAAACCTAAGGAAAAGACCCCAGGCCTTGAGTTCAAGCCCCAGTGTTAGCCTTAAAAAAAAGAAAAGTAACTCAAGATGAGAAATAAATAATAGATGAATTATGTGATCACTTGGTAGTAACGAAGGGAAAACTCTGGCCTTCTAGGAATTATGAAAATTCTAGGAATTTTGACGCATAAAAGCTGTATAATTCATGTGGTTTAGCAATAGAGAGCCCCCAGTGGAAAGAATTTCTTCTGGCATTATACAGCATGGTTTGTTCATCTAAGATAGAAGTTTCCAGTCAGTGTCAGTTTATGAGTGCAATGCATCTTGCACAGTGTCACCCTTCCAGCCTCTCCCATCTTCTGTCCCAACCCCCTCCCCAGCCCCTTATGGTCCCTGGCTTCATTTTTACGTATGTATGTTGAATATTCTAACTGTATTCGCCCACCCTTCCTCTCTCCATTCATCTGCCTCCCTCCCTTTCACCCCCACTTCCCATTAGACAAACCATGTTTCAGCTTTCTTGTTTGTTAAACAGTAAGTCATTTGCTCAAAATAGTTACACCATTGGAATTTACTCCTGTGTATTCCAGATTTTAGTCAGTTCGACTGTGTACATATGCATAGTATCCTGTATATATTTTCATATATGTTTAGAATTTGTATCTGGTTTCCACATCTGAGATAACACATGCACCCTTTGTCTCTCTGAGTCTGACTTACTCCACCTAATAAAGCTTTGCCCACTGCTAGGAAGGTGGCTTAGTGGTAGAGTGCTTGCCTAGCATGCATGAGGCCCTGGGTTTGATTCCTCAGTACCATATAAGCAGAAAAGGCCACAAGTGAGCTGTGGCTCAAGTGGTAGAGTGCTAGTTTTGAGGAAAAGAAGCTCAGGGATAGTGTCCAGGCCCTTGAATTCAAACCCCACAATGGGGGGGGGCGGTTAAGCTTTGCCCATTTCTATTTCTCTAAAAATGGCAGGTTCTTTTTCCTGATGAATAAAATGCTATTATAGATGTGACCTTTTGTTTTCTTCTGGCTCCACTCACCCATCATATGGTATTTGGCTGTTTCCACAAGTTGGCTACAGTAAACAGTACAGTAGTGAACATGGGTGTGTAGGTGTCTTTGTTGTATCCTAATTTTTTACCTTTGGGATAAATGTCCAGCAGTAGTACCACTGGGTCGTGGTGTGTTGAGGAATCTCCACAGTGACTTGGACAGTGGTTGCATCAGTTTACATTCCCACCAACAGCTTGTTAGGGTTCCTTTTTTCTTCACATCGTCATCTCCTCCTCCTCCTCCTTCTCCTCTTCCTCCTTCTCCTCCTTCTTTGTTCTCAGGATTTGTTTTTTGAGCTCCTTGTACGTTCTGGTTATTAGGCCCCTGTCTAGCTGGTATAGCTGGCACGGATCTGCTTCCTTTAGGCTGTAGTTTTAGTTTAGTAGCTCTATCTTTCCCGTGCACATTGGCTTCTGAAGGGACTGTTGATCCTCACACTCCTGTATGCCATCCACTCTGAAAAATAAACTAAAGGAAAAAGAAAGAGATGGGTGCTCACCCTTTCCCTTCCCCTTATCTCTCCTCCTTTAGTCACAAAGGTCATGTTCTGGAATTCCTTTGGCCTTCTCTGCTCAGGAAACTTCAACCTAAGACCACTTACTTGCCTAGAAAAGAAAAACAAACTCATGATTGCCTTCACATGGTCCTGGGTCTACATTTTTCAATATTAAAGGGTTTTCATTGCATTTCATTAGCTCAGTATCATGCATCCAGCTCTTCTGTACCATTCATGTCACCTCCTTGCCTCCAAACATGCTGTCTCTTCCTTTTCCTTTTCTTTTCTGTCAGTTGTGGGGCTTGAACTCAGGGCCTGGGTACTGTCCCTGAGCCTCTTCATGCTCAAAGCTAGAGCTCTACCACTTGAGCCACAGTGCCATTCCCAAATTTTGAGTGATTAATTGAAGACAAGAGTCTCCTGGATACTTTTCTGCCCAGGTTGTTTTTGAGCCATGATCCTCAGATCTCATCCACCTGAGTAGCTAGAATGACAGATGTGAGCCACCGGCGCCTGGCACGTCACTTCCTAGTATCGTAACCTGTTTTACTCCCTTCATAATATTCAGCTGTCTGCTACTCTATTGTTTGCATATGCTCTGTCTCCCTACCGCCAATAACACGTGCTCCACGAGATCCACAGCCTTATCCAATGTACTGTGTCATGAGTGCTAAAACAGTGCTTTGAAAAGTGACTGGTTGCTCCCTCGCTGCCTGAGACTGTCCTGGCTTTGAAATGTAGCAGCTGCTGTCATGGGAGGTCCCTCAGACCCAGAAAAAATGGACAGCTGATCATTCCACGAGAAGACACGTTCAATTCAATTACAACGAACATTGCAAATAAATAGACTTTACAGTTTTTCCACTCTGAAATCTCATGTACAGTTCAGCATCTCGGTCACTAGATGGCAGTAAACTATAAGATTTATTAGCACGAACTGAGCTATTTTGAAGTAGTCTCAGTATTAACTGTTTCCTCCAATGTCTTAGGGACTGAAATATACAGTTACTTGAAATATACAGTTACTTGTGTGTTTATTGTGAAAATTTTTCCCTGTTAAAAGAGGATGAATTTATAAACACAATGGTTTGTATTTTGGTTGTGTGTGTGTGTGTGTGTGTGTGTGTGTGTGTGTATGTGTGTGTGTGTGTTACTAGGGCTTAAACTACCACTTGTACTATACCTCCAGCCTTTTTTTGCTTTAATTATTTTTCAGAGAGGGTTTTACATTTTTACCAGGGGAATGCTTCAGTTCATGCTCCTGTACCTACATCTCCCAGTAGCTGGGATTACAGCTGTACCCTAGAACAACCAGTTTTTGTTAAAAAGACATCTCGTCCATTTTTTGCACTCGTTGGGGGTGAGGGGACATTAGGGGTTTTGGTTGGGGCTTGGGTTTTTTTTGGGGGGGAGTGCAAAATTTAGTTCTGGAGCCGGGTGCTAGTGGCTCATGCCTGTCATCCTAACTACTCAAGAGGCTGAGATCTGAGGATAACAGTTCAAAGCCAGCCCAGGCAGGAAAGTCCATGAGACTCTTACCTCCAATAAATCACCAGAAAACTGAAAGTGGCACTGTGGCTCAAGTGGTAGAGTGCTCGCCTTGAGCAGAAGAGCTCAGGGATAGTGGCCAGGCCCAGACTTCAAACCCTACAACAACAACAAATCTAGTGGTAGCAATATGTGTGGACAATGGTGCCACACACACACAGAAGGGAATAATGGTGGGAAGAACCTAGAAAAGACACTGACAATGGAAAACTGGGTGGTGCAGCCAGAAGCCATTTGGTAGCCAGATGAGGAGGGGTAGCAAGGCTGCTCCCTTCGGAATAGTTCTGTCCTTCCTTACAACAGCAAGTGAGTATGGAGAGGAAATCTAAGGCTCTGAGGGAAACCCCTGATGGGGGCCTCTAGGGCCCCTCGCTTTCCTTACTAGAGGTAAAGAAAAGATAGAAACATCGCGCTCACCTAACATCTCGGGAAAGGACCTGTTTCCCCGCAGTGACCACTATTCCAGATGCTCTACCACTTTGGGTTCATTTTTGACCTTTTGGATGAAAGGCTTGGTTTTTGGGGTGTGTGTGTGTGTGTGTGTGTGTGTGTGTGTGTGTGTGTGTGTGTGTGTGTGTGTGTGTGTGCGTTCCTTTTATGCTTTACTGTGTTAGAGCACAAGATCTGCGTTCACCTCTTCTACCCCCTCAAACACAGAGCTGTGCCAGTGAACCGAGGGCAGAGAGAACTCCACACAAAATGCTGTCTGTCTGTTGTCTGCAGTGTTATCAGGCCCTGCTGAGAGCTACCTCACCATCAGAGTAGCGGCTGATGATGTTCTTTTGAGATGTCTTTATGTGTGTCAGCTGTGACTTCGGTAATTTTGACCTGAGGGGATCAAAGGAAAGGGTTACCTGGTACCAAGTAGGAGAGGACAGAGAGTTTGGGGCAGGAATTCTCTAAGACATGTGCAGCTCCTCCCCCTCCTCCCCCTCCTCCTCCTCCTCCTTCTTCTTCGAACTGATCTTATTCATTTTACAGAGTCTCTGGGGGCAGGAACGCAGGGGTCGCTTAGGTGGAGTGATAGTCCTAATGTATAAAATGATCATCCAGCCGACTGTCACCCTGGGCTGAGGTCTTCTAGAGGATTGACAGGGAGCAGAGAATCTGCAGCCGCGTTCATTCCCCACCATTCCCATCACCTGGCCACTGGCTTTTCCTGCAGCCAAGGCTAAGAGATGGATGCTAAATGCCTTCTCTACCCTCATCTTGGAAGTAACACGTGATCACTTCTGCCATGTTCTATTCCTCACACAAAGGAATGTTCTGGAACAACGTGGGAGGGAACAACACAAGGGTGGAGTGGCCTGGTCCCACGAGTCCCTCACGGACCCTCCCTCGCCCATGAATCATGTCGTTCCCCCGGAAGAAAACACACTCACTCCGTGTAGCTTCTGCAGCTCAGAGTCCACCCTTTGGCCTGGCACCATCTCCTCTGTTCAAATTATAAAACAGATCCACCTTGGAAAGCGCACTGGCAGATGGCGAAGCATGTTTATGTAGAGTTTATTTCTCCTAACTGCAGATTCCACACATAGCCACACTGGCTGAGGTCTGCAGAATTTGATGCAATGTATTTAAATTTTCATGCTTGGTGTCCTTATCTGTAAAACAGGCATTATAATAACAAGACCAACCTAGCATTTTCAAGAAAGGAGCTAGGAGCCAAGCCCTTGAGAGGCTGAGGTAGAAGAATTTTGAGTTCCAGACCAGCCTTGGTTACATAGGCAATTCAAGGCCAGCCCAGGCCATCTAATAAGACCCTGACTCAAAGAGAAAAAAGAAAGAGAGAAAGAAAGAAAGAAAGAAAGAAAGAAAGAAAGAAAGAAAGAAAGAAAGAAAGAAAGAAAGAAACAACATGAACATGAAGACATTGCCCAAAAAGAAATATATTCTTGGGGCTGGGAAGGTGGCTCAGTGGTAGAGCGCTTGCCTTGCATGCATGAGGCCCTGGGTTTGATTTCTCAGTACCACATAAGCAGAAAAGGCCGGAAGTGGCACTGTGGCTCAAGTGGTAGAGCGCTAGCCTTGAGCTGAAGAGCTGAGGGACAGTACCCAGGCCCAGAGTTCAAGCCCCACGACCAACAAAAAAAAAAGAAAAAAGGAAGATACTCTTTACCTGACATATAACTGAAATACCTCTGCATATCACATTTATAATAACAATAAAAATTTAATTGATGAATGAATATGTGTATATCATGCCTAGAACAGGGAAATCAGGAGTAGCCATAAGAATATGAGGTTTCTGTTGGATAAGGAAATGTACTGGTGCTAAGTATTCATATCTATTTAATATACTAAAAGCCACTGGATTGGCAACTTTGAAGGGCTCCATTTAGCTGATTAAGAATCAGGCAGAGCTGAACAAAATTAGCACCAAAGAAACAAGTTTGGTTTTCAAGATAATTCAAAGTCAGGCTTACCTGCTTTTGAAGATAAAGAGAGAAAATATCCAGCCTTCTAGCCGGAGGCAAAGCCAGCTGAGGCTGAGATAGCGAGCAGGCAAAAACAGAGCTTACCTTCCAGATGCATTACCTTCCAGATGCAGCGGGACAAGACTGCGGCAGTGCGGGATGAGAACACAAGATGCTAGAGATGGAGCTCAGCAGACAGCAGAAAGAAACAAATGCTGGACTCGGAGCTCCGTGGTGCAGCACTTGCCTAGCGAGCGTGAGGCCCTGGGTTGAATCTACAGCAGCTCAGGAAAGAAGGGACAGATGGGGGAGGGGAGAAAAGGGAAGAGAGGAGAAAGAAGAATGGAAAGGAGAAAGTGAAGGACCTTGGGAAGGTGGGAAAAGAAAATCTGTAGACCAGCTTTTTAAAAAACACACTGGACAGAAATATGTGTTTGTTTGTTTGTTTGTTTATCCTGGTCCTGGGCTTGAACTCTGGGCCTGGGCACTGACCCTGAGCTACCTTTTACTCAAAGTTAACCCTGTACCTCTTGGGCCACAGTGTTACTTCTGGCTTTTTCTGAGTAGTTTATTGGAGATAAGAGTCTCATGGACTTTCCTCCTGCCCGGGCTGGCTTCACACTGCGATCCTCAGATCTCAGCCTTCTGAGTAGCTAGGTGTGAGCCACCGTTGCCCAGCTAGAAGTGTGTATTTTTAATTACATTTCCTTTAAAGGATTTTGAAGCCATTTGTGAAAATGCACACACTACTCAAATACCATAGGGGGAAAAATGTGGTTAGGCAGAGGGAGATGAATAATAAGCATAGTTAAAAACCCAGGACAAGAACCTGCAGAAATGTGCTTAATCCTATCTTCTTTTGTTTGCTTTCGGATTTTTGTGTGTTGAGCAGGCAGACCAGCCTAGAAATCATGATCTTCCCAGCTCCACCTCCCCAAGGCTGGCATTACAGACACGCACATCTTGAATGTGCCAAACCCTCAAATAATATCTTGTGGCTGCAAACTGTGCTCTGAGGTTTTCTAGCAGCCAGAGCAGTAATTGAGATTGCTTGTGAGGGCCGACAGTGGCAGGCCTCCCTGGCGGGCTAGCAGTTTGGCCCCACGTGATTTCCTGTGAGCTGAGGTTCTTACTACGTCATTCTCTGCTCTACAAATGAAACCACCACAGCTGCCAGACAGTGGCAGAGGGCAGCGCCCCTCCCCAGCTCTGTCCACACTGTTGCAAGATCATATCTGCTTATAGAAAAAGTTATACGTTTTCTGACAGAAAGTAGTGTCTGTGGCACTACTCAAGAGGCCAGATTAATTAATCAGGAGGCAGAAATCCAGAGGATCTTGGGTCAAAGCCAGCCTGAGCTCAAGTCCTTGACACTCCATCTCCAATGAATTAGCAAAAAGCCAGACTGAAGTCATGCTTCACTGCTAGAGCACTAGCCCAGAAGCAAGCTTGAGGGTTTAAGTTGAAACCCTAGTTCTGCCAAAAAACCAAAAACAAAAAAGGAAGGAAGGAAGATAAAAAGGAAAGAAGGGAGGGAGGGAGGGAGGGAGGAAAGCATATGTAATTGTAAACTTAGCACAAAAATAAAATAATTCTGTGCTCTGTGGAAATTCTAGGAACTATTTTTCAACATTCGCTTTTCTGCAGAAAAGAATCTGTTCTTTTTCCTTATTTCTTCCAAAACG
>NW_012267259.1:9468864-9487097 GCF_000151885.1 Dipodomys ordii | reverse complement strand
GGCCCTATTTGGCTTCTGTTTCAAGAGACAGGATCTTGATATGTGGCCCAGGCTTGCTGGAAACCCATGGTTTTCCTGTGTTAGCCTCTCTAGTGCTGGGTTTACAGGGATGCGCCACCACAGCAGAGCGGATATGCCCCTTTAGACAGCAAAAATGTCATGGTAGGTCCTTTGTGATTAATTGTAATATTGAGCACCTTACTTCTGAGCCACATGAATGTGCTATGTTTCTTTCTTTCTTTCTTTCTTTCTTCCTTTCTTTCTTCCTTTCTTTCTTCCTTTCTTTCTTCCTTTCTTTCTTCCTTTCTTTCTTTCTTTCTTTCTTTCTTTCTTTTGTTTTTGCCCATTGTGGGGCCTGGGCGCTGTCCCTCAGCTCTTCAGCTCAAGGCCAGCGCTCTACCACTTGAGCCACAGCACCACTTCCAGCTTTTTTTTCTTTTTGTTTATGTGGTGCTGAGGAATTGAACCCAGGGCCTCATGTATGCAAGACAAGCATTCTACCACTGAGCCACCTTCCCAGCCCCTGTGCTATGTTTCTTAAAAGAGTAAAGGTTATGTAGGATTCTGGATAATTCTGAAGTGGTCATTTCTGGCTCAACATCCACACTTCCTATCATCAAAGCAGGGGACAAGCATCACCACCAAAGAAATGTTTTCCCATTTGACTTACTTCAGACTAAAATCCTTGGTAAATGTACTCTGAAAACTTGCCAATGTTGGACTTTCCATTACCCACAAAAGATGAATGAATGTGTGCCTCCAGAGAGGTCTCATTCAGCAGACTCACATGAATAATTCTTTCTTTTAAAATGTCTTCTCCAATTGTACTCATTTCCTTATGTAACTTTCATCCTTCTGTACATCACCTTTACAATAATAAATAAATAAACAATAATATTTTTAAGTGTCTTCTCTAAGCCAGGCATGGCGGCACATATCTACAATCCCGGCTCCTCAGCAGGCTGAGATCAGATGGATCAAAGTTTGGTGGTGGGGGGGCTGGGGGTGAGGAGGAGATGGGAAGGGATGGGAAGGGGACACAAAGGAGGAGGCAGCAATGCTTGATAAGAAATGTATTCATTACCTTGCCCATGTAATTGTAACCCCTCTGAATGGTATATTCACAATAAAAAAAAAAAAAGTTTGGTGCCAACCCAGGCAAAAATAGTTTTCAAGAACTCCTTCCCAATCCACAGCTGGGCATGGTGGTGTGTGTGCCTAGCATTCCAGCTAGGGAAGGAAGCATAAATGGGAGGATCACAGTCCAGGAAAGCCCTAGCAAAAAGCAAGAGCCCATGTCAAAATAACCCATGCAAAAGTAAAGATCTGGAGCTGTGGGTCAGTCATAGAGCAACTCTGTAGCAAGCACAAGGCCTGAACTTGAATCCAGTACCAAATAAATAAATAAACACAAATAAGAATGTCTAATAAGTAACTTGATTAACATTTAAGGCTTGACACAGTATTTTATGATACACTCTAAATTACAGTTGAGAGCCTTTTTTTTCCTTCTCATCTTTATGACAGTACTTAAAATCAAGGTTTTAAAATCAAAGTGTAGCTGGGCACCCAGTAGCTCACACCTATAATCCTAGCTACTCAGGAGGTTGAAGTCTGAGGATCTTGGTTTAAAGCCAGCCCTGGTAGAAAAGTTTGTGTGATGCTTATCTCCAATTAAGCACACACACACACACACACACACACACACACACACAGAGCTGGAAGTAGAGCTATGACTCAAGCAGTAGACAGCCTTCAGTTTCCTGAGCGCAAGTTGTAGAGTTAGAGAGTGGAGTGTTACACCCATGCAGATGTCAGCAGCTCTGATGGGGGGGGGGGAGAGAATTTGTCCACCGCTGTTTCAGCCACCACTCAGCCATCATCATTCAGAATTGACGTCAAAAGTCCAAGTGTGTCCTTGTTGACACCTCCAAATGATCTATGTTTTCCCCTAAATTACATCATGCAGTAGAATTTTAGCCCAGAGCAAAACCTTATTCTTTAATTTTTCAAGTTAATCACCATCCCTCATGCATGATGAGTTAGCTTCTACGATATTGAAGTACTCAGGGCCAATGAAGAATAAATGCTTTACATTTTGTTTTTCTCCAAATATTAAGCTTATGGGGCTTAAGGGGAAAAGAGAACAATTATCTGTAGAGCTAAAGCACATTGGATTAACTACTTCTATTCAGTCTTAAAAAGTCTCTCAATTGTAAAGGTGGCTGAGGATCTGGGTTCAATGACAGCCTGCCAGGTAGCTAGGATTCCAGGCCTGAGCCATCCTTACAATTGGCCCTGACTACTTCAATATCGTAGACGCTAGCTCATCATGCATTGAGGGATGGCGATTAAACTTGAAAATTAAAGAATAAGGTTTTGCTCTGGGCTAAAATTCTACTGCATGATGTAATTTAGGGGAAAACCAGACTCAGAGGCCAGAACAGCTTGTTAATGCTCAAGAATTCTAATCATTTCTCTGGGCTTGTCTTCGACCTAAAGCAGGAGACAGCCTTCAGTTCCCTGAGTGCAAGTTGTAGAGTTAGAGAGTGGAGTGTTACACCCATGCAGATGTCAGCAGTTCTGATGGGAAGGTGGGGAGGGGACTCTTCCCACTGCTGTTTCAGCCACCACTCAGCCATCATCAGCATTCAGAATTGACGTCAAAAGTCCAAGTATGTCCTTGTTGACACTTCCAAATGATCTATGTCCATGGACTTCTGTATTCTTAGTACAAGAATGAGTTTTTTTCTTTTTTTAGCTTCTCTTTTATTTGACCAAATGAGTATTTACAAAGGAGCTGGGCACTAATGGTTGTCTGCAATACTAGCTACTCAGGAGGCTGAGATCTGAGGGCCCAGGTTCAAAGCCAACCCAGGCAGAAAAGTCTGTGAGATTCTTATCTCCAATGAGCCAACAAAAAGCTGAAAGCGAAGTCTCAAGGGATACTGCACCAGTGTTAAGCAAAAATAAATAAGGAAACATCCCAGATCCTGAGTTCAAACCCCAGTACATATATACTATATATTTTTTCTTACACATAATAATATACTTTATATATATAGTTGCAAAAGGTATTTGCATATTTTACGCATTGCAGCAGAAAGTAGAGATACAATCTGAAAACTGATTCCTATAAAAAATGTTTCTCAGAAAGTTACTTTTCAAATAACCCCAGTATTTAGTCAAGTGATCATTTTTATGCATCCAATTCAATTCAGTGAGCTATAAGAAGCCTATTTAAGGCTAGTTCTTTGTGCCAACTAACTCTAAAATAGAAAAAAAATATTTTTATTAATAAAGATTAATTCATTTTAACACACAGCTGTTAGCAGATTACTACTAACAAATTACTATGAACTATTCCACTAAACACCAATCAATATGGCTAACAGCTTAATGCTCATGTGGGCACTAAAAGCCTTTGTGTGTGTTCTATACTGACATTTCCAAAGACAACTTTTCTGAAAATGTACATCTTTTCTTGGCAAGACACATGCATTACTCATTCTTATATTTCTGAAAAGTAACCGGGGGTGAAAATGCAGACATGTGTTGGCATTGACCAGTAGTATTTAGAAATCTGTACCCCCTCTTTAGCATGCACCAAGTTGATGTGGGAAAACATGGCCCCTAACATATTCCCTTTGGAACTGACTGGTAGTTCATCTTCTTGACTCCCCCTCCTCCACTTTGGCTTTGGCTAAGGTCACCCATGGATTTGGATTTTATTACCTTTTTCCTCTTCCATGCAGATCAAAGAGCGATACACTGTGGCTCAATCCATCCACAGAGAGGTCCTGAATGTCTTCTACCACACAACAAAAATGGGCCCAGTCCTCTGCTAACTAGGAACTACCTTCTACCAGAGGAAGAACTGAGACCATCACAATGAAAATGGAGCTGTGGAAACCTTCCAGAACCAGGAGAGATTCCAGCAGCTTCTTATTATGCTGCAAGAATGTGCTACTCCACTGTCCCTAAAGTCAGAGACAATACATAATGCGAGTTCAAAGTCTGTTGCTAGAGTGTACGAGAAACACTGTTCATAGTAATCATTAACAGACCCAGGAGTTCCTGTTGCATTCCTGAAGATTAACACTGATCCCATAACATAGCTCCAGATTTCCATAGAAACAGATAGATGCCTCCATGACTTCCTATACCCCAGGAATCAGGGAACAGTTTAGAGATGACCATCCTGGAAACATTTTGATCAAAGATGATGGACATTTAGGGCTGGATAACCACCAGTCTCTTATTCATTCCTGCTTTCCAAGAATACAAGATGAAAAGAGACCTAACTAGAAACCTGGGTCAGCTTTACAAATCCTATGACTTAAAGTTTGAGGTTCTAGAAAGCTCTGGCTCAGTGTCAGGTGCAGATTTTCTAATTACCTTAGAAACTCACCATCCACAACCTTCCTTGGCATCTTCTGTCTTGGAAGTTTCAAAGGTTCTTTTTTTTTTAATGACTGTAACCTTACAAAGCTTTCAAGATTACATCTCAAACAATTCTAGGCTTCTTTTCTTCCCCTTTAGCCCAGAGAATGAAGTATGTTTTGCTCATCCAGGGAAAAACCTTTCTAGTGCAGAATCTGAGGCTGGACCCTTCCTTTGACTTTTCATCTTAGCCATGATCTTGGAATCTGGAGTCTCTTTTTTCTAATGGGTTATCTGAAATAAGTCTGTGTGTGTGTGTGTGTGTGTGTGTGTGTGTGTGTGTGACAGAGAGAGAGAGAGAGAGTTTGTATAGATATGGCCAGGCCTAGACTTCAACTTCCACAAGGGAGAAACAATCATATTGATATGGCCCTGTTTATTAGAGGAGTATTTAAAATCCATGTCCTGAGGAAAATTAACAAACGATTCTGTTACCTGATGTCTTTCTACATATGGTTCACTGCACCACTAATGGTTTCCATTTGAAAAAAGCCAATACATTTAGGAAAAAAAATGTCCTGTCAAACAAATGTGATGGCTTAATGTGGTTTTTAAATGACTCAATTCTTTAGAAGTTGGAATGATTCAATCTATGAATTGCCAGTCATGAGTTCTAATTATAATCAACTGGTATTTATTTTGATTGAAGTCACAAATGCTACATCTTTGGTGCACAAATTGAGGGGTTCACATGCACCCCCTCTGAGAACGGTTGAACAAGAGATAAACAAACACAAAGGGTTCTGTGGGAATATCTTCTTTCCTAAAATACCTACCTGAGAGCTGTGTTTCATATTTATACCTGCTCTGTATGCTCACTCTTTCTGCCTCAAGCAAGATCTCATTTTACAAAGATGCCAACCTTCCATGCTGGTACATTGTCTCAAGGACTAAAGATCTCAATTTCAATGACAGATTTTGAGGAAGACTTACATAATCATTCATGCTTGTACTATGTGCCCATATTTCTATTCTGACTCACATGACTTTAGCATTGGGATATTTTGCCTAGGTCAGGATGATCCAAGTTTCGATATAGAGTAGAATAGCGGGAATAACTTTTTCTTTTTCCTTCCCTTACCGTTTTCAAATAACACACAACTCTTTGGGGAAAGGACCCAGGAGCAGAACAAAAAACAAAGCCTCAAATGGAAAACAGATTTCCAGAAGTGTTTAAGTGTAATCTGATGAGCTAGATCTAGGTAAGTGTAATGAAATATGACTTCTGCTCATGAACTTGAAACTTGATTTTGTTAATAACATAAACTTTAATCTCTGTACTTTTAAACCAGTTTCTGTAGACTCCTTTGTTTGGTCAGATCTTAGATCAATTTCAAGTTTGAGGTTCTAGCAAGGTGACTATGCTTCAAAGTACAGGGAAACTGCTGATAATTAAGAAAGGTCTATTTTAATTATCTAATCAGGAAATTCTCTTCAAGAGTAATGTCGCCTTACAATTATATTTCCCCATGTAATCACACCTGCTGCTGAGAACTTTTTTGCAAGATGAGCACAATTCTGTTTTGTTGAAAAGACTGGAAAGCAGCGTTTAGACTTATCCCAGGTGCCCCATCTCCCAGACTAGGGATCTTTCCAGCCCATCAAACTGATTCTCAGAGTCAGTGAAATACTTCATACGAAAGCTTACTTCACATCTTTCTAAGCAGCTAGTATGAGGCCTGTGTCATTATATGGAAAAATGAGTTTAAAAGCAGGGAGGGGTAACAGTGTCCAAAAAGGAAAGTACTCTTTATCTGCATTATGTAACTGTAACTCATCTGTACATCAACTTTATAATAACAATTTTAAAAACTAATGAATTTTACTAAGCAACTTGAGACTATAATAATTGGATTGTTATTTAATATTCTTTTTACAGCACCATGTTCTTTGAAACTTAGCACAATTCCATGCAATTCTAAAATGGTACTGTAAAGTTAGCTACAATGGCTCAAGCCTGTAATCCTCGTTACTTGGGAGACAGAGATTAGGAAATGTTGAGGTTCCAAGTCCATAAGACTTTTAAAGATTCTATCTCAAGCAATGTCTGGGTAGAGTGGCATAAGCCTATCATCCTCAGTGACACCAGAAAGTACAAGAAAGAGGACTGTAGCTCAGGCATAAAATGAGAACCTGCTGCTGCAGCTTAGTGGTAGAATGCCTAGCATGCACAAGGCGCTGGGTTTGATCCCCCAGCACTAAGATAGATAGATAGACAGACAGATAGATAGATAGATAGATAGATAGATAGATAGATAGATAGATAGATAGATAGATAGATAGATAGATAGATAGATAGATAGATATGTTGCCTAATGCTGTGGGCTCCTATCGATAATAGTAGCTATTCAGGAAGCTGAGATATGGAGGTTCACAGCTCAAAGCTAGCTTGGGCAGAAAAGTCATAGCAATTTCATTCTCCAATTAACCAAGGAAAAGTGAGGATAGAGGCATGGCTCAACTGGTAGAGTGCCAGCTGTGAACAAAAATAGCTGAGTAAGAGCCAGAGGCCCCAAGTTCAACCCCCAGAACTTGCATTTAAAAAAAAAAAGAAATGTGGCCGGGCACCAGTGGCTCACACCTGCAATCCTAGCTACTCAGGAGGCTGAGATCTGAGGATCATGGTTCAGAGCCAACCCAGGTAGGAAAGTTGGTGAAATTCTTATCTCCACTAAACCACCAGAAAACCAGAAGTGGTGCTGTGGCTCAAGTGGTAGAGTGTTTGCCTTGAGCTGAAGAGCTGAGGGACAGCACTCAGGCCCAGAGTTCAAGCCCCTTGACTGACAAAAAGAAAAGAAAGAAAGAAAGAAAGGAGGGAGGGAGGGAAGTAGCACTGTGGCTCAAATGGTAGAGTGTTTGCCTTGAGCTGAAGAGCTGAGGAACAGTCCCCATGCCCAGAGTTCAAGCCTCATGATCAACCATAAGCAAAAAAAAAAAAAACCCAGAAATGCACACACACACACATAAATATATTCACACTCACACTCACACACACACATATATATACACACAAACTACATAGCTCAACTCTTTAAAAACAAAATAAATAAGCCATGTTCTGTGGCAAAAGACTGTCTCATTCATACTAAGTAGTGAACACTGTGACTATCTAGCCATCGGTCTTCTTATTAAACCTTTATTCTATATTCATAGTCACAGTAATAGCTGCCCAAAAAGCTGGGCCAAAGAAAAGGAAGATAAAGCTCTTGCTATTATTACCATTCCAACTGTGTAGAAAGCTCAGAAATCATAAAAGCAAGCACTTATATTTCTTCTTTTGGGGGGTTGTAGAGACTGAGTCTTACTGTAAAGCCAGGTTGGCCTCAGAGTCATGTTTCTCCTGCTGCAGCCTCCCAAGTGTTAACATACAGATGAGGAACCACCACACCAGGCTCTTACATTTCTTTGCATTAAAAAGCCCCCCCTTGTTTCAATTCCCTTTTTGATTTTGTACCACAGTGACGTGCTGTGGTTCAGTGAGATCCTGAAATGACAGAAAGATATGGGAGTTGGGGTAATTTTTTTGGTGAGATGAGCTCTGAGTTTATCAGCAATAACGTCACACATTGGCAGGCAAAAGGCGTTTCCTTCCCATGCTTTTCCCCACAATGACTTGACAATTTGGGATGCAAATGTGTGTGGCTAGGTTCTACTTACAATCATTTTGTAGGATTTTTTTAAGTTTTTACAACAACAATGGTAAACAAATCTAAGCTGACATAAAGAAGTATAAAATCTAAAATCTTAAGTCATTTGTGTGTCTGTGTGTGTGTGCACACACATTCCCACAAACATGTGTACACCAGTACTGGGGCCTCAACGTGGAGCCTTGTGCTCTTGCTTAGCTTTTTCATTCAAAGATGGTGTGCTTTACTACTTGAGCCACACCTCCACTCATTGATTTTTACTGGTTAATTAGAGATAAGTCTCGTGAACATTCCTGCCCTGGCTGGCTTCAATCTGAGATCCTCAGATCTCAGCCTCCTGAGTATCTAAGATTATAGGTGTGAGCCCCTGGTGCCCAGCTACTAGAATCTTAGGTTTTAAGTCTTAAATATAACTTCCCACTTCTAGAAAATAATTTTTTTTCTGCGAAAGCTAAGAAAGGAAACGTCTCCAGCTAAAGAAACTCAATATAAAGAAAAGAGGATGCCTGGACCAATGAAATACTGGGTGCTTTTTTATAACCAAGAGAGAGATCTGTAGCTCTGCTTTTTGTTTTGTTGCTTTTGATGTCTTTAACTGTTCACTTTATTCTTGTATTGAATCTACAAAGTTGATTACTTAAGAAGCCACTGGCCCCTCAGGACAACATTCCCCAATGGTTAAAGATATTCAAACAGTAGCTTCCAAAACTCAGCTCTCTTTCTCCCTATTTTCCCTACAGTTACAATATTTAACAATTATCAGTTGGAGCTGCCCTCATGTGACATCCTAAATACTACAAATTCTATAACTCAAGCATGTAAATCTAATACATGCCTTGCGTTACCTAGATAATAAACTTAAGTTTTAGATTTAATTGATCGGCATGAAAGTGATCTGCATTTCCTGGAACATGGCAAGCATTCCCTTCATAGGCAGAGCAAAGTTTCAGATGATCTAACTCTGCCATGTTAACAAAGTTCCCTTTTCCTGTCAAAGGCTTTCTGAAGTCATGTGGTCATCTTGGCAAACAAATAATAAGTATGCTTTCAGAAATGATAATATGGGATATATTCCTAAGCAGGATTCCTTATACTGAAGTTAAACTAACCATGAAACTTACCAAAGCCCTTCTATATTTAAAATAGAAAATTATCTCTCCATCTCAAGGAAATCTACTGGCTACATTTTTGTGAACTCTGAACAGAGGAACCTATGAATTCCACTCTTTCAGCAGAAATTGTCTTGGATTCAATCAGGTTCCACTAGCAGCATATTACCATAACAGTTATAAAAATGTCAGCTTTGACTTCCACAGATGATTCAACAGAACTCTATCAGCTCTCTCTGGCTACTGTAACTTCAATTGGTAGCTTAAGGTTGGCAGCAAAGTGAAGGGGGTATAGGGCTCCAGATATATAACTAGTGAGTCAGAAGCAAGCAGGTGGCCATCTGGGAATTCCAGGTATTTTAAAGTTGAAGGCAGTCTTGCAGTGTCTATAATAACTCCAGGTGATTATTCTTAAATTTTAGTTGAATAGTAGTAACTCATTCAGTATCCAGACAATTGGAGCATTGTTTTATATGTGGGGGACAGACAGGGGTTCAACAAAGAAATGTGATATCCAAAATGTTATGAAGAAAACCAGTTCAGAAGCCAGATTCTCTGAGACATGAAGAAGCTGTCCATTTCCTTGGATTGCTGGGCAGACCCCTCTGAGAAGAAATCAGAACCCCTTCCCCATTCTTTCTTCCCTGTTGGAGCAGGAAAGACTGGAGGGAGGCAGCCCTGAAGTTTGCTTTCTCTGATTCACCCTAGCCTGCTGGTCTCTGGGGAAAGGCCCGGGAGCGTAGAAGAAAAGGAACTTGATTCTGCTTGTACTGTGAAACCACAAAGTGTCTCCTTAATCCAGTGAGGTCTGTAGTTTTTCAATACCTGTTTTTCAAGTGAGCACACTGAGACTTTGAAATTAAAGCTTAATTAGCCTACATCACCTCCAGCAATCCAATAACAAGGCCTACCACGGAGGTACACTACAACCATTACCTGTCTATGCCCTCCACTCAGTGAAATTCAAGACAACTTGCTTTAGGGAGGGATTTCTGCTTTGGGTGACCACCAATGAGTCACTCCATACATTAGGTCTGCCACCATTTACCTACACACATACACACACCCGTTCTCCAAGTCAGGTCAGTTACTGTAGTTCAGTATTTTACCACACAGGCTGAGATGTCTTTCCTCATGCAGTCACTTAGAGCAGAGGAGAAGAGAGAAGGCAGAGGGCAGGAAACCCTCCCCAGAGCGTGAAGGGACACTGGAAGGGGCAAAGGTAGGCATTTTTAAGCTTTCAACCTCATGGACGTGTCCACCAGAGCTCTCATGAACTCTTGGAAGAAAAGAACATGGTGAATAGTTGTGTCTTGCTCCACAGGAATCCCAGTCCCCTCCTTCCAGCAACAAGTTATAGGTTTCTTCAACCCTTGAATCAAGGTCATGGACACTCCCCTGCATACTTGGCAAGGCTTGGCTTTGACCTCCAGACTTTGCTTGGAGGTTAAGCTGGATCTTTCTCCTCAATTATGGTTGCTTTTCTCCAGTTTAAACAATACTCTTTCTCACAGTGGAACTACAACCCCATGACCAGACCCTCCTATGGGACAGGTCTGGAGCGCTGAGGACAGTCGGGAGCTGCAGTCAGGACAATGGACTATAAGTGCAACTCTTTCCTGAAGGAAAAAGTTTTGAGACACTTGCCGGAGCATGCCCGGGCTTGTGACTCTCATGACAGGTGCTCCTTATCTCATTCCAGCCCTGGCCGATTGTCCTCTCCTTTTTTTTTTCTTAAATTAACATAGTAACTTTTTTCCACACTGATCATTTCTTCACTTCTTGGGAAATAGGATGAAGGAAAAAGGCATCTGTACATCCACTGAAGAAGATAAAAACCTCTCTGGATAATATAATCTATGCATATCTGAAAGTCCATGGTGGAACCCCCTGTACAATTAATAGACACACACACACACACACACACACACACACACACAGGAGAGGAAAGCAATCTCAGTTCCATGGGAAGAGGAAGGGTAAACACAGGAAGAATAAGGATGAAGATGATTGAAAGACCTTATTTGCATATATGAAAATAGAATCATGAAACCCATTGAATTGCTTTACAAGTAAGGAGATAGGGAGAATGAGGGAGGGAATAAGGTTGAGGGGATAAATGATATGCACGTATGGAAATGTCACAACGTGAACCCTTCCCCATACAACTAATGTGTGCAAATAAAAGGCCACTTCTAAAAAATCATTTTAAAAACTCTTCGGGTATTAATAACAAGAGAGGGCAGGTAAGTTACACTTACTGTGTGCCAGGCTTTCTGTGAGCTTCCTGCTTTAGGTTAACACTGCATTCAAAGCAACCCTAAGAAGTGGTTCTGTTTCCCTGCCTCCTTGGTGAATAGGAAAACCAAGCCACAGTCAAGCTGTGATGGCTTTGAAGTCAGAATCTTTGCCCTTAACTCTTTTTTTTTTTTTTTTTTCGGTCGTGGGGCTTGAACTCTGGGCCTGGGCGCTGTCCCTCAGCTCTTCAGCTCAAGGCGAGCGCTCTACCACTTGAGCTACAGCGCCACTTCCGGTTTTCTGGTGGTTTATTGGAGATAGGAGTCTCACGGTCTCTCCTTCCCAGGCTGGCTTTGAGCTGTGATCCTCAGATCTCAGCCTCCTGAGTAGCTAGGATTACAGGCGTGAGCCACCAGCGCCCAGCTGCCCTTAACTCTTATATTTTCAGCTGCCCCCTTAGTCTCAAGCTTCAGAGGAAAGCATAGTTCGCACTTCATGGGCCTCCATTTATTAACAGATATGACAGACTCCGAATATAAACACATACAAAAACAATGTTATTTAGGATTTTAAAGGGGTTTTGTGCAACTACTCATTCCTTTCCTTCCTTCCTTCCTTCCTTCCTTCCTTCCTTCCTTCCTTCCTTCCTTCCTTCCTTCCTTCCTCCCTTCCTCCCTTCCTTTCCTTCCTTCCTTGCTTTTTTCTTCCTTTCTTTCTTTCTTTTTTCTATTTCTTTCTTTCTGGCACAGAGGTTTGAACTCAAGGCTTTACTCTGGTTTAGTTAGGTATTCTACCCCTGGAGCCATGACTCTAGACCAGTCTTTAGCCTGTTATTCTGAAGAAGGAATCTCACAGACATTCCTGCTCCATGCTGACCTTGAATTGTAATCCTCTGGATCTCAGCCTCCTAAGTAGCTTTAGATTAGAGGGGTGACTCACCAATGCCCAGCACATGCATTTATCCCAGTACTGAGGTTTGAACTAAGGGCCTCTGGCTTGCGAGGTGGGCACTTGATTATGCCACAACTCTTTTTTTTTTTTTGATACTGATTATTTTTTAGATACAGTTTCCATTTCCTGTCCCAGACTTTCACCCAGAATATAACCCATTTATAGGCTTCCCAACATAGCTGGGCTGTCAGGCATGTGCCACCATGCCCAGCTACTTATTGAGAAGGGGGTTTCACATGTATGAAATATCAGCGTGTTTAAAACATACATAACAACTTAAATAATAATAATATATTGCCTGGTGCCAGAGCCTCATACCATAGACCTAACTACTCAAGAGGCTGAGATCCGAGGATCACAGTTCAAAGCCAGCCTGGGCAGGAAGGTCTATGAGACTCTTATCTCCAATTAATCAGCAAAAAGCTGAAAGTGGAGATGTGGCTAAAGTGGTAGAGCTCCAGCTTTAATTGAAAACAAGCAAGAGCACAGGCCTGTCCAAACACTAGTACAAACATAATAAGGAAGGAAGGAAGGAAGGAGAGAAAATGGAGAAATCAGGTTTTAATCTACTAACTTTAGCTTTTGAGACATAGAAAAAGAAAAATAATGAACAATTTTTGGTTTATTTGGTGAAACTGGCCATGAATTGACCTGGCTGTATTCGGAGTTGACACAGTAATGAATACTAAGCGTCATGAATAATTTGAATTACATTTTTTAAAGTACAATAAACAGTGCTCTTTCTTATGTGTGCCTCAAAGGATGATAGAGTTAACATGTCTGGATTAATTAATTTGTAATTGTCTGGCAAGTTGATCCAACCCATTGACAGTTTTAAGATCTCTACTAGCTCTGTGGCTCAATATTCCTCTGCTTAGTAAATTATAATTTCAACCAAAGACCAAGAGGAATTAGACAGGCATCTTTCTGACCACTTAGGCTAGGCTGTAGAAAATGGATCCGCTAGCACCAGCAGGAAGAAAATCCTGAACAAATTCTTGGACTACAGGCAAGGGTTGTTCAAGGGCAACCTTTGTGGGACCTAAATAGATTTCGCAGTCTAGAAAGGCTCCGTGGGAGCTCTTTCACACTCTGGTGCTGGGCAGTGACAGCTCAGCCTTGTCTGAGCTGTCTGGTTCACTTATTCCCCATCACTCGACTCTCCCCCACTTCAAGTCACTTTCATCTTGGACAACTTCATCTAATCTTTAGCGATGGGAACCTGACTCTGCTTATCCTTCCAAAGCTTTGACATCTTACACTAGCTGTTGTCTTTGGGAACTAAGCAAAAATCTGATTCTTGATTCTATTTCTGCTGTGATGATTCTCCCATAAGGTTCCAGAACCTTCCTCTTTCTCTCTGTCCAACAACAGGAGGTTCATGGAAGACTGGAGGGTATCATACACACCAACAAGGCAGGGAGTATCGCAAAGCATCTTCCTGTCGCACTAGCAAAAATAAAGAGATGGAAAAAAATATCACCCTCGTTTCATGTTTAGTTGTTGGAGAAAGCAATGGGGAAAAAAAAAATCGTGCTATGTTTTCTAAGAACACAATGGTAGCCAGAGGCAATCTGTCCTCCCGGGGGGAACCCTTGGCAAAGATTCAGATAGACTGCTGTGGTCATACTGCACTTGACAGACAGGTCGCCTGCCATCAGGTGAAATGAGACTCCAAAGAGACAAGTGAGGGTGATGGTTACCAGGAGGACCCGGTGTCCTCTTACAAACACATCTGCTCGTAATTAGTCCATCCAAAGGCATGCGTCACCTGGGTGTTCAGGTCTGAGCTGTAGCTATGGAGAAGGAATCTCTTGTTTAGATTACAAGGCATTGTGGAACAAGACTTAGAAATAATACATTTGCTGTAATATTCAACATCAGCCACTCCTAGGTATCTCATTACCCTGCTTTATAGAAGGTTGAACTTACTTTGCTTGTTTGTGTGTGTGTGTGTGTGTGTGTGTGTGTGTGTGTGTGTGTGCGTGCACACATGCTAGGGGTTATGTATAATGGGCATGCATTCACACTGAGATATACTAGCAGCAGCCTCATAGTATGCTTAAAATTTTTAATAAAATTCCATTTCAGTAGCAAGTAGAAACCAAATTTCAAAGGCCAGAGTATTTGGACATTTAGCATTTGAGCCATCAGGAAGAAACTCAATATATGACCAAGCTCATAGTATTATTTAGGGTAAGTTGAATCCACAGATTCTTTCACTTCTCTACAGATGGAAGACTTGAAAATGACCAGCGAATACTCCTAGAATTTAGAACTAGCAAGAGATTAGCATAAGCAAAAACTAAATAAATGGCACTACAGAGTGGGTTTTTTTTCTGCTGGAATATCAGGGAATATAAGCAGAGAGGTAGAAAACAGGATGCTGAGACAAATTTTTAATGGGGTTGGGTTGCTTGGATTGGTCAGGAGGCAGAGGGTTTGCTTTAATTCTTTTGTGCATTCAATTGACAGGATGTGTGGCAATCATAAGAAAACTAGGCAAGATTATGAATCCACAGAGCCACTCTAACATCTTCTACATGTGGAAATTGGCGGCTAGAAGACAGGTGACTTTCTGTGGTCTCTCACCAAGTGTATTTGCATTGCTGCAGCAAAATAATGAAGACAATTAACTATATAAAGAAAAGGGGCTATTTAGCTCATGGTTCCTAAGGTTTAAGTCCAGGATTGGGCACACTCATGGCTTTGGGCCTCTAGTAAGATGACCAGATGGCACTAGCAAGAAACACACAGCAAAGCAAACTACTCACACATCAAGCCAGGCGGCTGTGCCTCCAATGACCTACAGACCTCCCATTAGGCTCCAGCAATAAAAGCCCAACAGCACATATCAACGCAGCCACCTTGAAGACCAAGCTTGTACATTATTGGCCTTTGGGACACTCCTCTATACCATAGGCACAAATTCCATTTTGACAAAAACTCAGTTCTGTCTCTGAGTCCGAGACTGTTCCTGCTTTAAAATATTGCCTCCTTTACTTTATCATAAAAACTACATACCAGCCATGAGGCAGGCCATCTTTCTTCCCCATTACCCCAGCCACAGCCTTGGCACTATGGCCCTACTCGATTGGCACAATAGAAACTCATGAGAACCACAGCAGCAGAGTAAAGCAATGTCCCGAGACAGGAACTAGGTTACAGGGTTTAACAGGTGTGAAGTATTCTAGTAATGAATGAAAATGTAAATAAAGTATACTGTGTTGCCAGGGCTTTGTGCACATAATAAACAGACACAATGTATGGTGGACTTCCTTTTATATCTAACACTCTCAAAACATTTGGCTAAGTATATTCATGATGATAAACATAGCCCTGATGTTAGGGCCATTCCAATGTTCAATTACTTTAAATAAAATAGCAAAATTCACATCAGGTAAGATTCAAGGAGGGTCGATTAATCTTGATAATTAGAATACTCTATATATTAAAGTATCTAATTTTTTCAGTGTGTTAACAGTGATTATTGTTGCGGAGGCTGACATTATGGGTGAATGCCTCTTTCTTTTTTCCCATGTGTGTCTATACATTGAATGTTTTCTTATGAAAAAAGTAACTTAAGAAGGGCAGAAATGAATGAAAGGAGGTTAGATATTGAAAAGCATCTATTATTTGCCACATACCCAAGACAGCTATGCACGGAAGACTGATGCCCCAGCCCTCCGAGCTCTACATTCTAGAGATGGGGGTCCACTATCAACAAATTAGCAAAACTCTATTAGAAGGTAATAAAGAACAATGCAGGGTCAAGGGTACAGTGATTGAAGTAGGAGGAACAATTTTTAAATAGCACTCAAAAATCCTTTTGTGTTAAGGTACCACCTGGAAAAGAGCTTGAAGAGAGGAGCTAGGACAAAACAGGGACCAGAGAAGAGTTGATTTTCTAATAAAACTTCTGAATAATGGTGACTCCAAGTGGAATGGAACAGAGAAAGGTCATATTCTGTCCATACTTGGAAGGTATACCTGCTAGGATGTGTTGATAGAATGACAAAATGTGATATAATAGATAGGTAGATAGACAGACAGACAGACAGACAGACAGACAGACAGACAGACAGACAGACAGACAGACAGACAGACAGATAGATAGATAGATAGATAGATAGATAGATAGATAGATAGATAGATAGATAGATAGATAGATAGAAAGCAGTGTCACAAATGAACCAAGACACATGAGTTTGGCCTGAGTCTACTTGGCTTCAGAACCCATTTCACTAAAATCCAGATCATTTGTGATACATGAATAAAACTTTGCTTTTGTATCATCTATTGCTCTTCAACTTACAGTTCAAACTTAAACAATTCCATAGAATAATGGTAAGCTCATTCTCAGACATAATCACAGCATTGGTGAGAGACAGAACTGAGACTATTACAAACATTTTCCAATTTCACTTGGTAGTTCTACAAGCTACTGACCCTGAGATAACTAGGGTCTTGTCTGTTAGCATTGTATTCTCCACCAGGCCCAGCAAAGCACCTGGCACACGGTGAGATCTCGGCAAATGCTTAGTGACTGGAGTCCCCATGGGCAGGGGTATTGTGAAGTAGGACAGAGGATTTGGAATCAGACTGATCTAAGTTCTCTCCTAATTTATGCATTTTGTCCTCTGGTTTGGAGCAGATTTCAAAGCCTCCTAATCTTCAATTTTCTACTAGGTTCAAAGAGAAAAGGAGATGGAGGGAGAAGGAAAGGTAAGGAAAAGAAAGGAAAGAGGAAAGGAAGAGGGAAAAGGGAAGAGAAAGGGAAAAGGGAAGAGAAAGGGAATAGGGAAAAATAAACAGAAATGGGGATAATCATACTTAGCCCTCACAGTTGTTGAAAAGATTAAATGAAATTATGTCTACAAAGCACTTAATCCCAGGAGCTAGCACAAATCAAGTAATCAGAAAGTGTAAACTATTATTAAAACAAAAGCCAGAGACAATTTAATCTCTCTTCACTCCTCAGTCAACACTCAGTTGCTACCAAACTGATTAGAAAACCCATGAAGCTTAAAATAGAGCCACTGGGGACTCTCTGCTGGTCAACTGTGCTGGGCCCCGCCCTGCTAGCCCTGCTGTGCTGTCTGAAGAACGCAGGCTGACTCATCTCAGCTGCCAGCCGGGCAATTTTAGGGCCATGTCCCTGGCCCATCCACTGCACACCCACATCGAGCTTTCCTGTCTGTGAAGAGATAAAGGCAAGCAGAGAACATGTGTGTTTCCGGGTGTCTGGCATCAGCTACAGCCGGCTGTCTTGTCTGCGACTCTTCCAGCCATGGCTTTTGAGTTGGTGCCCAAGAGACACCTGGCTTATCCATCCTCAGTAGGCAGAAGGAAGTTAGAGAAGTGGAAAGAAGCAGCTAACGAGCAGGGGAGAGCTAACCAACCAATTTTAATTCTTTCAATTCTAGCTCCATATCTGACCAAAGGAGCTATTTTTTACTCCAATTTTATGAAAGACTGCAGCAAAATCTCCAGCTAATGGGTCTGAAATCTTGTTTCATTTGAACTAGAAATTAATAAATGTGGGGCTAGGAATGTGGCTTATTGGTAGAGTGCTTGTCTAGCATACATGAAGCCCTGGGTTCGATTCCTCAGTACCATATAAACAGAAAAGGCTGTAAATGGTGCTGTGGTTCAAGTGGTAGAGTGCTAGCCTTGAGCAAAAAGCAGCTCAGGGACAGTGTCCAGGCCCTGAGTTCTAGACCCAGGACTGGCACAATAATAATAATAATAATAGGAAGAAGAAGAAGAAGAAGAAGAAGAAGAAGAAGAAGAAGAAGAAGAAGAAGAAGAAGAAGAAGAAGAAGAAGAAGAAGAAGAAGAAGAA
>NW_012267259.1:9455527-9467979 GCF_000151885.1 Dipodomys ordii | reverse complement strand
TGGCGCTGTGGCTCAAGTGGTAGAGCGCTCGCCTTGAGCTGAAGAGCTGAGGGACAGCGCCCAGGCCCAGAGTTCAAGTCCCATGACCGACAAAAAAAAAAAAAAAGAATTGGCTGTTTTTAAATTTTTATACCCACTGGACTTGAAATTATTTAAAACTACAGCATTACGTTATTCTATCTTGTATCTCTAATGTCAAATAGGTCTTGGCATATATGGTATAAATTATTTTATGGGTAAATGAATGAATACCATTTTGCTAATTGAAACAGGAGGTTAAAAAAAGTAAATTACATCTAAGTTATACCTATAAGAACTTACAAGCACATTAGAGTAGAAATGAAATAGATTAATATGAGTGAAATACATATTGAATCATGATTTTACATATATATACTGTGAGATTCTTAAAGACAGACTCTTCTTCCCTATCCAGGCAAGTTGAAAAGAGGAAATGGATTTTGGATTGTCTTGAAAGATAACAGAGTTTCAAACACCAAAAACAAGAAGGAAGCTGGGCACTGGTGGCTTAGTCTTACATCCTAGCTACTCAGAAGGCTGAAGTCTGAGGACTGTGGTTGAAAGCAAACCTGAGCAGGAAAGGCCATGAGGCTCTTATTTCCAATTAACCACCAAAAAGCTAGAAATGGAATTGTGAAAGAAGTGGTAGAAGCGTGAATAGCAAAGCTAAGAGATAGATAACGCCCAGGCCCTGAGTTTAATCCCCAGTACCTGAAGAAAAGAGGAGGAAAGAAAGAAGGGAGGGAGGGAGGGAGGGAAGGAGGGAGGGAGAGAGAAAAGTACCAGAGAGATAAGAGGACAGAGTCAGGGGAGAAAAACCACACTAACTTAAGGAGGACACATGAGGTCACTACTCTTGGATAGAAGCAGAACCATGTGGAACTGATATTTAAAGAAAAAGAAGGAAGAGGAACTTGCTAAGAAGAGCATATGCTAATCACTTTATAGCAGCTTAAAAAGGGAAGTGATAATGAAAGCATTAGCATGATGCAAGATTTTAAAAGCCCAGTGCCAGTGGCTCACAGTGGCCTGTATCCTACTTGTTCAAAAGGCTGAGATCTATTGATTGAGGTTCAAAGCCAGCCTGAGCAGGAAAATCTATGAGACTCTTATCTCTAATTAACCACATAAAAAAAATTGAAAGTGAGTGTAAAAGCTCAGGGACAGTACCCAGACCATGAGTTCAAGCCCCATGATCAAAAAAAAAAAAAAGGCAGGCTGGGGGAGAGGCTTTGTGGGGAGAGGTGTAAACGAGATCACTAGTGACCTGTAAGGAAACAAACAGCAAAAAAAAAAACAGATGAAAGACTGAGAAATAGTGCCAGTTTTAAATTGTTAGATTAGCTTGTTAGTTGTAGGCACTGGTGGCTGATGCCAGCCAGGGCAGGAAAGTCTGTGAGACTCTTATCTCCAATTAACTACCAAACTGGAAGTGGCTCTGCAAAATGGTCAAGCGCTAGCCTTGAGTGAAAAGGCTAAGGGACCATGTACTGGCCCTGAGTTCTATACCAACAACAAAGTCTTAGTCACTGGTGATTTTGATCACAAAATAATTTATCTGATAATGAAAGCAAAATACTTACTTATTTGAAATAAAACATAGCTTGGTGCCAGTGCTCAAGCCTATAATCCTGAGCTAGTCTGAAGGCTGAGACTTGAAGGATCATGATTGGAAGCCAGCCCAAGCAGAAAGTTCATGAAATTCCATCTCCAAAATGACCAGAAAAAAAAGCCAGGCTGGAGGTATAGTTTAAGTGGTAGAATGTCAGCTGAGCATTATGCTGAGCAAGTATGAGGCTCTGACTTCAAAAGTGGGAAGGGAAGGGAAAGGAAAAGAAGGGGAGGGGAGGGGAGGGGAGGGAAGGGAAGGGAAGGGAAGGGAATCTTGCCTACCATTGTCTTGTTCCAAGTTAACACCTTCTTTGTTTAAAACAGCTGGGCCAACTCTGGCTGTTTTCTCTGGTGTGTTCATCTGTCTCCTCAACTCTACTACCAAGTTTCGGGGGAGGGGACTGTTTTTCTCATCTCTTTGCTCAGTAAGGAGTTAGGAATCCAGGAACAGCCATGACAACATTAGACTCTCTTAAGCTTCTTTATAATCCTCCAAAATAATTTCCCAGTAACTCCAGTGACCATTTACTGGGGTCCTAACTTCCAGGCCCTGGGCTGAGAGCTTTGCCTCTACACAATCTTTCACTCTCCTATGAACTTTGTGATCCAGACAGTACTGATCAGTTCCAATCATCCCCCTACACAAATGAGTCAAAAGTAGGGAAAAAGAGAAGTGAGGAGTTTATTTAGCTGGAAACCCTTCCAGTCAAATCTGCTAAAGGTCCACATGGAATCATATTACAATCATGCAAGAGTGACCAGCTATTCTGGCTTGCATGGAACTAAGATCATCTCCAGGAAACAGGACTTTCAGTCTTAAAGCCAGGACAGCTCCATGCTAGAACTTTCCATATTCTTCAAAGATGAACCAATAAAATGTTTCTATAAAGATAAGAACAAGAGCTTGGAATGTGGCTTAGTAGTAGAGTGCTTGCCTAGCATGATGAAGCCCTGGGTTCAATTCCTCAGTACTACATAAACAGAAAAAGCTGGAAGTGGCACTGTGGCTCAAATGGTAGAGTGCTAGCCTTGAGCAAAAGAAGCTCAGGGACAGTGCCCAGGCCCTGAATTCAAACTCCAGGACTGGCAAAAATGAAAAAGAAAGATAAGATCAATATCTATGACCCACTTTTTACGTATATTCCATAAATATGTAAATACACAGCATATATAATAAGTAAATATATGGTATATATAATAAATGTATACTATAACAAGTAGACACATGTTATATGTGTCATCTATGCTACGTGTAAGTAAATTTACATATGAATCTATAAATATATATTTATATGTGTGTTTATACTTATATAATACATATAACTTAAATATTTGCAGTGCTGAGTACTCTGGAAAATTAAAGTGCTTTCCCACTGAGCTAGTCGCCTAGGCTCTGTAATATTTTTATGAAAAGAATTCCTATATAACAAAAAGATAACTTGAAAAGTAACAACAGAGTATTTTTGTAAAGAGGTATGTGTACCTTTTAAATGAGCCATCTTGGGTTGAGAAGGTAGCTCAGTGGTAGAGTGCTTGCCTTGCATGCATGAGGCCCTGGGTTCAATTCCTCAGCACCACATAACCAGAAAAAGCCAGAAGTGGTGCTGTGGTTCAAATGCTAGAGCACTAGCCTTGAGCTGAAGAGCTGAGGGACAGCGCCCAGCCCTAGAGTTCAGGCCCCACAACTGACAAAATATAAATAAATAAAATTAGCCATCTCATTGTAAACATAGTGTGATTTGCAGTATGTACATGCATGCCTTATTACCAACCTTCCTTGTTTAGTTGATTTAAAGATGTATCATCCGGCCTGGTACTTTCCAGGTCTTAGGGAAGGCCCCTGGCTTCCAGGGCACAAAAGGAGTCAATCCTCAGTGAAGAATCAGTGTGACTTTTCTACAGTATTTTATAACGGCATTTTGCAGACTGAAGCATCCATTTGCACTAGGTAATTCTCATCAATCTGTTTAATCTGATGTCAATGAAGTATTTCACGGTAGTAGACTGTGCTATTTCATGTTAGTTGTGTCATGCTTTTTAGTTAGGAAATCAGAGTGTTTTTCTGACCTATTGATAGAGGACTATATTTCCTGAAGACAGCATCTGGGAATCCCTTACTAAAAAGTAACCTTTAAAAAAAAACAAAAAACAAACAAAAAAAAAAACCCAGAGGATTTCATAATACAACCATCTGTTGATCCCTGCCTGCCCCCAACACTTGTTGATAATGAATCATCAACAATACAGACTGACTAGTTCTGACTAGTTCTCTATTGTTTGGTTAAAAAAAAAATGGTGACAATTGTTTTCTTCCTTCCTTCCTTCTGCCTGGCCTCTGCAAAATGAAGGAGACCAGTGACAAAGTGCACAAATTGCTGTTTTCCCGGGCTCCCTTTAATCCTTTTCTTTCCCATTTGCAAGTAGCTCCAGTATCTTTCTCAGTAGGTGACTTCAGGGCTTTAGCTGATAAAGAACCAGACAGTGGGCAGTGTATCTTTCAGAATAAATTCTGCCCTCCTGTGAAATGCCTCCCAGGGATGAGAGGAGACATCATTTTCCCCAGCTCGCTCTCTAGAGCATCAGGGAATATGAAACAAGTTCATCAACTTCTCTTAGTTTTTGTTTGTTTTGGGCAGTGTGGGGCTTGAACTCAGGGCCTGAGCGCTGTCCCTGAGCTCTTTGGCACAGAACTAGCACTCTACCACTTTGAGCCTCAATGTCCACTTCCAGTTTTTGAGTGGTTAATTGGAGATAAGAGTCTCAGAGGGACTTTTCTGCCTCTGGCTGACTTCAAACTTTGATCCTCAGACTTAATTCTAGGATTACAGGTAGGGGCCACCAGCATCTACCTTCACTAAATTCTTGAGTGCTACAGATTAATACACTCCTATCTTGGAGTAAGTAAGGTGAACAGTTTGATGCTTACAGATCCTGACCCAAGTGTGGCTCAAGTGGTGAAGTGGAGGTGTGGCTCAAGTGGTAGAGCACCAGCCTTCAGTGAAAAAGCCTAGGGAGACCAGGAGACCCTGAGTTCAAGCCCAGTACCAAAACACACACACACACACACACACACACACACAAACACACACACATACACACACAGAGACAACTTAGGGGTATGAAACCTGGCTGCATTTAAGGAGATGCTAGGCACTCTTATTCTGGGATGGGGACTCCTCACCCCCCACCCCTTGGGTAGAGACAGTTGTAAAATCCTTTGTCTTTCATTTACTTTATTTATTTATTTATGTGTCAGTCCTAGGGCTTGAACTCAGGGCATAGGTGCTGTCCCTGAGCTTCTTTTGCTCAAGGCTAGCACTCTACCACTTGAGCCACAGCATGACTTCTGGCTTTTTTTTTGGGGGGGGGTCTGGTCCTGGGGCCTGAACTCTGGTCCTGGGTGCTGTCCCTCAGCTCTTCAGCTCAAGGCTAGCGCTCTACCACTTGAGCCACAGAGCCACTTCCGGCTTTTTTCTTTTTGCTTATGTGGTGCTGAGGAATTGAACCCAGGGCCTCAGGCATGCAAGGCAAGCCCTCTACCACTGAACCAACTTCCCAGCCTGCTTTTTTTTTTTAATAGTTTATTGGAGGTAAGAATCTCACAGATGTTTCTGCCTGGGCTTTCTTTGAACTGTGATCCTCAGATCTCAGCCTGAGTAGCTAGGAGCCACCAGCCTTCTTTAATTTACCTTTTAACTTGGGAAAATGGCTGATTCTCTGAGGTGGTTTTTCTCAATATATAAGAAAAGACAAATAGGGATACAGGTGGACCCATTGTAACAATGAGATGTACAAGTCTTTATGTCGAAAATGAATTTTACAACTTTGGTGGTGGGAGGAGGATTGGGTGGGGGTGGGGGGGAGGCTGGGAAGGGATGGGAAGGGGAAACAAAGGAGGAGGCTACAATACTTGATAAGAAAGGTACTCATTATCTTGCCCATGTAATTGTAACCCCTCTGTACAGTATTTTCACAATAAAAAAATAAAAGGAGAGAAAGAAAGGAAAGAAGGAAGGAAGGAAGGAAGGAAGGAAGGAAAGGAAGGAAGGAAGAAAGAAAGAAAGAAGGAAAGAAAGAAGGAAGGAAAGAAAGACAATTATCCATCTCTTCCAAATGAATAGGACTGTTTTGAGTTCATGCTAAAATAACCAGTAGTCAATGTTTTGGGAGTTTTCTTCAAATGAATAAAGATTCCAAGTAGCAGCCTTAAAGCTCCTCAAAGTCAAAACAAAAACAGGCTGCATGTGACCCCTCATCCTTCAAATTGACAAACGCCTCCATCTCAGGAGAGAGCTGCTCAAGCGACCTCGCAGAGTCTAAGCATGGTAGCACATGTCTGACCTACTAGGGGAAGAGAGGCAAGAAGATCATGACTTTCAGGCCAGCAAGCAAAGGTAGCAGTAAGAACCTGCCTTAAAAACAAGCCAAGGCACTAGTGGCTCATGCCTGTAATCCTAGCAATTCATGAGGCTGAAATCTGAGGACCACAATTTGAAGCCAACCTGTCAGGAAAGTTCATTAGACTCTTAATCTCAATTAACTTCCAAAAAGCCAGAAGTGGAATTGTGATTCAAGTGATAGAGCACTAGCCTTGAACAAAAAGAAGCTCAGGGACAGCCAGGCCCTGAATTCAAGCACCAGGACTGGCACAAAAACAAACAAACAAACAAATAAACAAAAGAGCTGGGATCATGATTCAAGTGGCAGGGTGTTTGTTCAATATGCCAGGGCCATGAGCTCAATCTCGGCTTCACACAAAAACTGTGGGAGTAGTCCCAAATAACCCAAATAACTAGACAGGACATTATTTTTTGTATTTTTTCAGGTAGGATTATGTAAATCTGTACCTGCATTCATTTATGAAATAGCACTCATGAAATCTGTTATACACAGAAGGAATTACATGGTTTGCTATCTTTAAGAGTTTAAAAATTAAAACCAGATGCCCTCATCAAGAGACTAGCTGCCACTTCCCCTCCATCTCCACCAACATCCTGGCACCTTCCTTCAAAGGGTTTCATTTTAGCCTAACACACTGAATTGGGCAAGGTTTTCCAGAGCTCTATAAGGAAGTTAATCTCTAACCCTTTGTCTTGAGAGGAAGTTGGCATTTTCTGGACACCGACTTTGAGCTAGATACGATACACATTCTCATTTCGTTTGATGTTTATGGAGGCTTGAAATATATTTTACCTGATTTTATAAGAAAACAGAGTTCAAAGCTGGGCAACAGTGACTCATACCTGTAGTCCTAGCAACTCAGGAGGCTGAGATTTGAGGATCACAGCTGAAAGCCAGCTGGGGGAGGAAAGTCTATGAGACCCTTAGCTTCATTAACAACCAGAAAGCCAGAAGTGGAGCTATGGCTCAAAGTAGTAGAGCTCTAGCCTTGAGCAAAAAACCTCAAGGACAGTGCCCAGGCTCTGAGTTCAAGCCCCATGACCAACAAGAAGGAATGAGGGGGGAGGAGGAAGGAAGGAAGGAAGGTAGGAAGGAAGGAAGGAAGGAAGGGAGGGAGGGAGGGAGGGAGGGAGGGAAAGAGGGAGGGAAGAAGGAAGCAAGGAAGGAAGAAAGAAAGAAGGTAGAAAGGAAGGCAGGCAGAAAAAGAAAACGAAAATGAAAACAGAGTTCAAGTATTAATCCAAAGTCACAAAAAGCGCAAGCAGCAAAATGACGGGCTACTTGCTCTATGTAGTTTCTCAGGATACTGCACTGAGACACTGTCTTTGGGATGTGGGGCTCCAGGGCAGGCTAATAACACACTAAAGAATCCTATATCTCCACCCAAAACAGATCAAGGCTCCCATTTCTCTGGAGTTTTGGAACACATTTGGAGAAAGACTATAGGAAATTATAGGTAAGTATGAATATTTCTCAGAACTGATCAAATTGGTTTCTGGAATACATAAAAGAGAACCTGAAGCTCATGTGCTTGGCTTGCATTCACAAGGGTTTTCCCCCATAAGCATGAGCTATTACCAGAGAATGTGCAAGTGCTTACCCCATAGGGTGTGTCTTGGCAGGTGACCCCATCTATTTTCGGCTGCATATAAGTAGCTCTGACAGCATGACCAGTTAACCCAGTCAGACTGGGAAGCAAGGTGCAAGAGGAGAAGCTATCCATTCCAAGAAAGTACCTTACAAGTCCAGTTCCCAGCATAGCTCCTCTACCATTTATGACCAATGTTTTCAGAGATTGGGACAATAATTCTGAAAGTCTCCATCTCTCTGTCTCTCTGTCTTTTATTCTGCCTGTTTCTCTGTCTCTCTGTCTGTCTCTCTGCCTATCATTCTCTCTGTCTATCATTCTGTCTCTGTCTCTCTCTCTCTGTGTCTCTATGTCTCTGTCTGTCTCTCTGTTTCTGTCTCTGTCTCTGCCTCTGTCTCTCTCTGTCTGTCTCTCTGTCTCTGCCTGCCTCTCTCTCTCTCTCTCTCTCTCTCTTTCTGTCAGTCCCACAGTTTGAATTCAAGGTCTGGGCACTGTCTCTGAGCATCTTTTACTCAGAGCTAGTACTCCAAGCGAGCACTTGAGTCACAACTCGACTTTCAGCTTTTTGGTAGTTAACTGGAGATATGAGACAAGTCTGACTTTTCTGCCTGAGCTGGTTTTGAACTGTGATCCTCAGATCTCAGCCCCATGAGTAGCTAGGATTATAGACATGAACCAGCATCCAGTTATCTCTCATTTTTACAAAGTGAGTACTGGTGTTTGGACTTAAGGCCTTGTGCTGGCTAGGCAGGTGCTTTACCACTGAAGCCACGCCTCTAGCTTTTTTGGCACTAGTTATTTTTGAGATAGGCACATTCATTTTACCTGGCTGCACTTGGACCTAAATCCCCCTGTTTTATCTATCCTATTGTCCCTGAGATGACATGCACACTAGCACATTCAGCTTCTTCCACTGAGAGGAAAGCTTGTGCACATTTGGGGGGGGGGGAATAGGTGTCTAGATTGGTCTAGAGCTGCAGTTCTACAGATCTCAGTCTCCTGCCTAGTTAGTATGATAGGTATACACCAAGTGTCTAATTCTTTTCTTCTTTTTAAATATCATCTCTCTTGATTTTTTTGTCAGTCATGGGGCTTGAACTCTGGACCTAGACAGTTCCCTGAGCTCTTCAGCTCAAGGCAAGTGCTCTACCACTTGAGCCACAGCACCACTTCCAATATTCTGGTGGTTAATTGAAGATAGGAGTTTCACAGGCTTTCCTAGCCTGGCTGGCTTTGAACCACAGTCCTCAGATCTCAGCCTCCTAAGTAGCTAAAGTTACATCTGTGAACCACTGGTACCCGGCTTCTCTTGATTCTTTATGGAAACTCTTCCACTCCTTCCTGGACTGTCTGAACTCAGATTAACAGTGGAGTCTCATCAGACTAGAACTAGAGGGAGGTAAAAATCTAAATCCCTTTATCATCTCATTCGCTGATTCAAACCAGAAGAGACTCTAACAATAATCTGTATCTTTTGACTGCCAAGTCATTCAGGCTGGACAGGTTGCCCTGATTTGGGGTCACACAATCTCCCTTGTGATTTTTGCCTAGAAAGTTCAGCTTCGGGTTCCAATGTAGGGGATCCTTTGTGTTACATACTGCAACCATTGTTGTTAAGATGTTAGTTCTTTGGGCTGGAAAAGTGGTTCAGTGGTAGAGTGCTTGCCGCATGCATGAGGCCCTGGGTTCGATTCCTCAGCACCACATAAGCAGAAAAAGCCAGAAGTGGCACTGTGGCTCAAGTGGTAGAGTGCTAACCTTGAGCTAAAGAGCTGAGGGACAGTGCCCAGGCCCAGAGTTCAGGCCCCACAACCAACCAAAAAAGATGTTAGTTCTTTTCTTTTTTTCACACACATGCGTGCGCCAGTCTTAGGTCTGGAACTTAGGGCCTGGTCATTGAGTGTTTTTGCTCAAGGCTAGCACTCTACCACTTCAGCCACAGTTCCACTTTCAGCATTTTTTTTTTGCGAGGGGTTGGGGGGAAGTGGGGTTAGTGGTTAATTGGAGATGAGTCTCACAGACTTTCCTGCGCAGGCTGGTTTTGAACCGTGATCTTCAGATCTCAGCTTCCTGTGTAGGTAGGATTATGGGCACCAGAACCCCCACTTGATTATTTTCATAATGGATTATTCCTTCTAACAAAGATTGGAGGAGTCTGACAGAATTGGCACAATTTATGCTATCCCTGTCTAAAGATGGGGAAGATAGAGTTTTTGCAAGGGATTGTAAATCACAAACCACATCACACAGAATCTTGATTGAAGAACAAATTATCTCATTTGTAGATACAGAGATAGATAGATAGATAGATAGATAGATAGATAGATAGATAGATAGATAGATAGATAGATAGATAGATGTATACATACATACCTCTTTAAACATACAGATTTGAGGGTATTTTTAACTATGACTACAAATAAAATCCTACTTTTGTTTGTCATTAGCTATAATTATGTGGAACCTCATAGGGCTTGCTTGTCATGAACTCTGGTTCATAGACTCTTGTGGGCACATGTCTAGAAACCCCATGGAGATGGGGTCCTCCACAGGCCTAGCCTGGCCCCACCGGGGCCATTATGTGGTCATCTCCTGTTGCCTCTGGTTGAGCAGAAGAGCTGTGGTGGCTGAGATCACACCCGAAGGCCAGGAAGAAGTGTGAGGGGGTCGGGAACGTCATCCTGGACCTCACAGGGAGCTGGAGTCTCCCTGTGAGGAGCTGGGGCTCTGTCCTTGCACCTTGTATCCAGATTGGGGGTTCAGAGCCCAGAACTGAGGGAGCCTGGGGAAGGGCGGAGCATGGCCAGGCTGCTCTGGAGCCTGAAAAGGACCCGCAGGCTTTGGACTCTGTGGGCTCACAGCAGAGCAGGGAAGTTGGCCCGCAGGCCGTTCCCAGTTCCATGCAGACCCTTCGAGAAGAGGTGGTGTGCCACCTTCCAGGATTACATCCAGGGCCCGCATGCCTCTGCGGCCAGACACCTTCTGCCTGGGACGTGCAACTCAAAGGTGGAGGTGAGGAAGACAGCAAGGAGGAAGATGATGGCTGGGAGGGGGAAGAAGAGTGGATGAAGAAGGGGGCGGGGAACATTGATGGATGGAACACCTTTTTGTGTCGGTCATGGGGCCTGAACTCTGGGCCTGGGCGCTGTCCCTCAGCTCTTCAGCTCAAGGCTAGCGCTCTACCACTTGAGCCACAGCGCCACTTCCAGCTTTTTCTGCTTATGTGGTCCTGAGGAATCGAACCCAGGGCCTTATGCCTGCAAGGCAAGCGCTCTACCACTGAGCCACCTTCCCAGCCCCTCCATTTTATTTATTTTTTAATGTATCTGGGAAAACTGAAGAAGACTTCTTCCAGGACCAAGAGGGTTGGTGGCCACGATGTAAGGAACTGGGACAGTGTGCGCTGTGTGCGGGACCAGGAGAAAGGCCATCAGGTCTGTCTCTTAGGAGCACTGAGAACTAGCCTGAGAACTCCCATCTGTCCGGGTGACCCGCTGGGAGAACAGGATGAGGTCAGTAATGAAGAGCTGTTGTCTGACCGCCACCCACCTTCTCCCCATCCAGCCCCTCCACAGCAGTGCACCTACTCCAAGCCAAAAGGCCTTTCCACATCGCAGCTTCCCTCCTAACTCGCAGGTGGCCAGCGGAGACCAGGTAATTGGCCAGATGTGCCCCACTTCTTATGGCGGCAGCTAGAGGAAGGAGTAGGCATCTGCTCAAAAGTCCAGGAAGCCCCAAAACTCTTCATGAGGTGGACAGAGGCCTCCTCTGTGGTGTGCCAAGAATCCAGAAACATGCCAGGGACAGTGGCTCAGGCCTGTAATCCTAGCTACTCAGGAGGCTGAGATCTGAGGATCACAGTTAAAAGTCAGCCTGGGCTAGGAAAGTCTGTGCAATTCTTATCTCCAGTAAACCACCAGAAAACCAGAAGTGGCACTGTGGCTCAAGTGGTAGAGTGCTCGCCTTGAGCTGAAGAGCTGAGGGACAGCACCCAAGCCCAGAGTTCAAGTCCCATGACCAACAACAACAACAAAAGAATCCAGTAACCCCAAAAGGCAGTGTGGTGCCCTTATAGGAAGTGGAGTGGAAGCAAGGAGAAAAAGAAGAGAGTCTTATGATATTGGAGGTCCCAAAGGCTGCCTCCACCCTGAGAGGAAATTAAGGAATTCCAGAATTTCTTCACCTACTTTTACAATCTTAATTCTGAACTCATGATATGTTAAGCTTTGGATTTTAAGGACTATCAGCTTACCCCTGTTGCTATTCGTTGATATTAACCTACCGATGAAAAAGGAAAGAAGAGAGAAACAGGACCTTCCAACCTGAATGTGCTGAGACTGGCTATTAGCCAGATCTCAGGAGGCTGAGATTTGAGGATCACCATCTGAAGCCAATGGGGCAATAAAGTCTGTGAGACTCTTCTCTCCAATTCACCACCAAAAAAAAGCTGGAAGAGGAGCTGTGGCTCAAGTGGTAGAGTGCTAACCATGAGCACAAAGCTCAGGGAGAATGCCCTAACATGAGTCCAAGTCCCAAAACTGGTACTCATACACAAAGAGATTGGATGTGCTGTTTCCACCGGCCTCTCACTGTCTTCACAGACCTGAGACCACAAGGTCTGTATGTAACCCAGGCTGGCCTCAAATTCACAGCTGCCTCATGCCCCCAAGTGCTGGCAATGCAGATGCCCACAGTGAAGCCTGGCTTACACATAAAAGTTTTGATGAAGGCTGGGAAGGTGCTCAGTGGTAGAGTGCTTGCCTTGCATGCATGAGGCCCTGGGTTTGATTCCTCAGCACCACATAAGCAGAAAAGGCTGGAAGTGGTGCTG
>NW_012267259.1:9445324-9449757 GCF_000151885.1 Dipodomys ordii | reverse complement strand
TCATTCAAGCAAATTTTTTAGCAAATAAAGGAGAGACAATTATAACAAATCAAAGCACTAAATCTCTACTGTTCATAATTTCCACTTTGTTGACTATTGTAAAGAGTACTCAGGCCCACTTTAAGACAATGAAAAGCCGGGCGCCCATGGCTCACGCCTGTAATCCTAGCTACTCAGGAGGCTGAGATCTGAGGATGGCAGTTCAAAGCCAGCCCAGGCAAGAAAAGCTGTGAAACTCTTATCTCCAATAAACCACCAGAAGTGGCGCTGTGGCTCAAGTAGTAGAACGCTAGTCTTGAGTGAAGAGTGGAGGCACAGTGCTCAGGCCCAGAGTTCAAGTCATATGACTAACCAAAAAAAAAAAAAAAATGAACACTTAAAATCAGCCTAAAAATTTGAATCTGGTGTTTTTATTTTAAATAAACTGTGGAAAGACCCTGTTATGGCTGAAAATAAATGAAAGATTTAAATACATAGATAAATTTGCAAACCTACATTGCAAACAAAAGGTGAATGAACTCTTAACCCCTACACCAAGAAACCTTACTGCATCTCAAGATGTCATTTACACAAGTATTTACAAAGACATTTACAGTAACAAGTTGTCCTTTTGGAAAAAAAAAAAAACATCTAGCAGACAATTTTGCAAGTTCTGAATTATAAAGAAACAGTTTTTGGCAAAAAAGAACAAAAACACCCACTTTTATAATAACAATACTTTTTTAAGGCAGAGAAGAGCAACCTGATGCTTCTTTCATTTTTCTGTGTTTGCATACTTACGCATACCTGTATATCTTTTGAGGGCAACTTTGTGTTGTCTCATTCTGGAGAAATACAAGTCATCCAGAACACAGGGCCCTGAGTTCAAACCCTGGTACTGGCACCCAAAAAAGTGAAGGGAAGAGGGGAGTAGAATCCTACAAACTCAATGGCTTGTAACAGCAGGGGGTTTCTGGGCCAGGCTTCTGGTCCAACAACCCCACAGCAGGTAACTTCTGCCTTTAGTAAGACTTATGAAAAGGGGTTTGGGAGAAGGGATGGGATTGGCTGGCCTGATGCCCATTGGAAGCTGGGACCGTGGACCAAGTCCCACCCCGACTCACCCCTTCTCTCTTTCCCCCCCCTCCCGTTTTACAGCCCACTGTTCAAATGTTAACTAAGGAAGATCTCTGGGGTTCCAGAACTCATCTCCAAGAGTGGGGGAAGGGGTGGGAGGGGGGATCCAGGAGTCCTCCAAGAGTCAGTGACAGGGGAGAGAGCTTTGACAGGCATCAAGCTTACACAGTGCTTGTGTTGGAAGTAGAGACAATTACAACTGAAATCAAGACAATCAGAGGTGGAGGAAGGGATGGGGGGGGGGCTGACGGGACTCTCTCCCAGCCCCCACCTGCCCCCAAACCTCTTCGGTGGGCAAGGAAGGACTTTCTCTTCCCACCTGCAACCTGCACCTCTCCCTGCGGGTGTGAAAAGCAGCTTTCCAGCCTAGGTGAAAAGCAGCCAAGACCCCACGACGCAAACCGGAGAATCGCCTGATAGAGTCTCCAAGGTCTCCAAGAGCCACGCGGCGCATCTTGGCCTATGGCTGAGTACACAACCCAGCTCACACCCCCCTCGGCCCTCGGGGCCCCGCCCGGCCCCCTCCAGCGCTTACCTGCGGGCATCGGAGCGGGGCTCCGCGGGGCGCCCTTCAGTACCTTCTTCCCAGGCATCTCCGCCAACGATCCAAGGAGCTCTGGGCCACACCCAGGACAATTCAATTTGTCTCCAATTCTCCGGAGTTGAGCCACACACTCAACTTCCAGCTCTGAAAAGGAAACAAAATATCCATATTAATACCGATAAACAAGAGCCCAAGCTGTAATCCGCAAGCCAATAAGTTGAACACCCCAAGAAGACTTTCTCTTAACTCTTGCTGTTTCCCAAGTGTAAAAAAAAAAGCACCCCCACCCCTACACCCCCCACACACACAGGAGGAGTAACAAAAATGTTACTATTATAGGCACTTACTCTGAAATCTTTAAAAAAAGAAAAAACACCTAGATGAAGTCAATATTATCTTATCTTCAAAAATGGAAACTGAATGTCAAATACAAACAGCCAACCTGGATGATGTCATCCCAGTTTCTCTCATTTAAAATTGGCCAAGGAACCAAAGTCCAATACTAATAAACTCCTGTGTTGTTTTAAGGTAGATTTGGTGTACAAATGGCATTATTTCCCGTCACTTCTGACTCTCTTTTTCAAACTTCTTGATATTTCTCTCACAAGACTCATAAAGCCCAGCATAGTCGTGCACTCTTAAGGAGGCTGAGGTAGGAGGAAACTGACTTTGGAGTCAACTCAAGCTAATCATATCCTCCCGGTCCCCCCCCCCCACCACCACGCAGATACAAAGATAAAGCAACAACAAAGGAACCAAACAAATAAGCTTAATTCTCATCTTTACTATGTTAAGGCAATAATTCTTTGTGTTTAATTTCTACGTGAATACCGTTGCAAGTAAAATTAACATGAAATCAATATATTTCTTTATATATTCTTTTTCCATTTCAAAGAGCAACTCGGGGTCTTTTGCAACACCAAGACTAGGAGCCAGGCACCAGTAGCTCACATCTATAATCCTTGCTACTCAAAGTGAGACACTGGGGGCCCTTCCTTTGAATACAGCCTGGGAAGAAAGGTCTGAGAGACTCCATTTCCAAAACAACTAGTTAAATGTGAGACCGAGGTGTGGCTCAAGTGGTACAACACCAAGCAAGCAAGCCAGACAATTAAATCTAAAACCCAGAATTCAAACCGTGCTACCAAAACCAAAACAAGATCATGAGTACAAATTAAAAACCTAGTCCTTTGTAAGCAAATAAGCTCCAACCTAGGCTCAAGAATGAATGAGAACCTGCACACATACACAGTAAAACAAACTGAAGCCTACATTTAAACTCATTTCTCTCACTGCAAGTACTGAGTGAAACCAGAAAACCTAATAAATCAGTCACATAGCATGTCATTTTTCTTTCATGGATCCAGGGTCAAACATGTTGAGAAATATTTAAAGACATATTCTTGAGTGCGACCTTACAATCTCTAACAATGTTCACCAATTCCTGAATTCTAAAGAGGATCTATATGCGTGTGTGTGTGTGTGTGTGTGTGTGTGTGTGTGTGTGTGTCCTTTTCATCCGAAACAGGTACAACAGGTGCTCCCTTTTCTTTTCCTCCCTTTTCTTTTCTTCCCTTTCAGGCTTGGTGCGAGGCCATCATTCCTCCACACGGCTGCAAGTTCTCCTCCTGCTTTGGTTACAGTTGCACACTTACACAAGTCAGAGGACACCTTTACTGTCCCTTTATTCTTGGGTACTAGGTAATTATGTGCCATAATCTGCGTCCAAAACTGTTAGAAACCTGGGTCTTGCACATCACCCAAGGCGGACCAGCCTTCTGCATCCCTAAACGACGGCTAGCCCGGGGTACCATTTGCAATGCACTATTTGCCCTGCGTGCACAATGCGTCCCCAAATAAGGGAAGAGAGCGGAGCCTATCAAAAAGGCAGGTATTCCCAGCCCAGAACCTTCCACGTTCCCCCAGCCCCAGGGCGGCCCACGGCCTCCTCTGATCTGCAGGAAGGCTGACCCGAACTGACCCGGACTGACCTGAGCTACGCAGAGGCTGCGCCCGCAGTAGAGGCAGAGGACAGGCGGACAGACGGAAAAAGAATTAAAGGGCAACTTCTATTCTCCCGTCCTGACTCCATCCCTTCAGGCAGACGATTAACCGGCTCCTGAGGCAGGGACCCCGGATCTCAGGAGTCCCGGCGGGGATTCCAGGACGCCTTCATCCTTCCCGGGAAGGAGAGCTACGGCGGCGCCACGTTTAAACCCGGCTTCTGCTCGGGTCGGAGGCGAGGAACCACAGTTACAAGCGATCAGCGATCTCCGAGATGGACTGTGGGGAGGGAGGGGCGGGGGGATGGAAAGCGGGGTGTTTTCTAGAACCCTCTCCCGCCCCCCGCCGGCCAGGACGATGCCAGTCTTGGGGCGCACTGGACTTTTTCCTCCCCGTGGCGCCGGGCAAAAGCAGGTGGAGAAGAGAGCGACGTGGAGAGGAAGCCGCCGGCGGTGGACGGGCTACGGATGCAGCTGCGCCCCCCCACCCCACCCCCGGCATGGCGAGCCGTCTGGGTCTGCTGGACGCCTCCCCCCATCCTGGGCGCGCACCAAAGGGCCGGCCGTGAACCCCAAACCTAAAGGGCGAGCTGCCCGACCCCCGACCCCCGACCCCGACGGTGGGTTCCCGCGGGCCGCGGGTGGCTACCTGGCCGCGTGGGCGCCGAGTTCGACGGCGCGCTCGTCCCCGGCATCGCCCAAAGCGCCGCCGCACACCTGTGGGGAGCCGGGACACCCCTCCTTTTCCCCTCCCGAGAACGAGCCCTCAG
>NW_012267259.1:9442884-9445274 GCF_000151885.1 Dipodomys ordii | reverse complement strand
GGAAGTGGTGCTGTGGCTCAAGTGGTAGAGCGCTAGCCTTGAGCTGAAGAGCTGAGGGATAGTGCCCAGGCCAGAGTTCAAGCCCCATGACCAACAACAACAAAAAAGTTTTGCTGATGCATCGAACTGATTTGGAGGAAATCTTATAGGAGTCCATATTTATGATGTTACAGAATGATGTTTTACATCTGGGATTGGGGGGGGAGAGATATAGAGAACTGGTGTTCAAGATATACTATATGCTGGGCATTGTGGCTCATGCCTGTAATCTTACTCAAGAGGCTGAGATCTGAGGATTGCAGTTCAAAGTCAGTCCAGGCAATAGTCTGTAAGACTCTTATCTCTCCTCAAAAGCTAGAAATGACATGGTGGCTCAAAGTAGTAGAGTGCTAGCCTTGAGCACAAAAACTCAGGGACAGAGCCTAGAACCTGAGTTCAACCTCCAGGACCAGCACACAATCTGTGTGTGTGTGTGTATATACATATACATATACATAGATAGGTAGATTAGATACAGATAGATAGATAGATAGATAGATAGATAGATAGATAGATAGATAGATAGATAGATGTAAAGGAACAGTAAGCTTTCTGTACAACACCTTAATAACAAAATATTTTAAAAATCATATAGACACATAAATACTATATATACTTTTTGAAGGGTATAATGTTGCATTCCTGTAATCCTAGCACTCAGGAAACTGACCTAGGGGGATGCAGTGCCAGTTTGGGCTTCATCACAAAACCTTGTCTTAAAAAGAAAAAAATTTGTTTAATTGTCTGAGCCTTGTGAAATCTTTGTCTGTGCTTCCATGAGTCACTTATGGTAAGAGAGCATAAAGGGTGCTTTCAGCCCAACAATTCTGGCTGTAAGAGGAATTACTCCTAGAGTCCCTTAAATGAAAGCATGCAAATGACCCACCCTCTTTTTTTTCTTTCCTTGTCAGTCATGGAGCCTGAACTCTGGGCCTAGGCACTGTCCCTTTAGCTCTTTCTCAAAGCTAGCACTCTACCACTTGAGCCACAGCGCCACTTCCGGGTTTTTCTGCTTATGTGGTGCTGAGGAATTGAACCCAGGGCCTCATGCATGCAAGGCAAGCACTCTACCACTGAGCCACCTTCCCAGCCCATGACCCCCCCCCCCCACTTTCTGAAGCCAGTATCTGTTCTTGCAATACATAAAGCTTCCCCCTCAGGGATTCATGGGTGGGAAGGGGGCAAGTGGGAGAGGGGGGAGTCTTCCCCAGTAACAATTCCTCCCCCCACTAGTGTCTAAGGGAGGCAATTCATGTTCCAAGACCTTTTCTTGAGGGTAGGGGTGGAGTCAAGATGTGGCCACAAACCAGGGCTATCTCTCAGTTCTCACACTCAAAACAGGAAGGCCAGCAAGTCACACCCACTCCTGCACATGACTGCAGATGAAGCAATCGCCGTGGCTACTGCGTGGGGGGCAGAGGAAGGGAGACGCCGGAGGTCCCTTCCCTGGGAACTGCACAGTGCTCCCCTCGCTTGGCGGATAGATGGAGGGGCAGGCAAACACAAGACCTGAAACCTAATTAGACCCCACCGCTCCAGGCTACTTTAAATCACTGTCATATGAGCCATTCAGAAGCTCCCAAGTCCTATGGCCTGGCATTAATTTCCTACTTTTTACCATTTCCCTTTCCAATTAAGGTGTAAGTCTCTGGACAACTGAAACCTGACTAAATACCCCTGTGTTTTCCACTCCTCTACCATTAGAACAGGGGCAGTGTGGCCATCAACACTGGAAGTCAATTAAAATCCTCTGGCTTGATCGAGACCCCTTAGAAGATTTATATGAATATACACAGAAAATAGCGGTGATAATAGTTCACTGCCACATTATCAACTTTCATATATGTACATATACAAAATACCCATCTGGCAAAAAAAACAACAACAAAAACCTTGCCAACAAATAACTTTAATACTGAAGACAGATGCTGAGGTAATTTATACAATGTGACTAGCTTACATTGACATTCTTACTGTAATCCAAGTGGTTATGTAGGAAGCCCTGCTAACAGAAATGTAGCTAATACACATGTCAAACTAAACAAAAAATATTTTAATTATAAATAGATAAAATAAATAATATGCCTGGTAAAACTCAATCATGACATTATTCCATGATATTACCTCCCTGGGGTAATTTATTTTTAATTGATAAATTGTATATATTTTATGGGTTACACGGCTATACTGTGGGATGCCCAAATCACAATAATCAGTATATCATCACCTCATGTTTACTATCTCCTTGCAATGAGAACACTACCACCCCTTTTAGTTGTTTTGAAATATACATTAACCAGTTACTTTGCTGTCCAGTGTCAGACCTTTCTGATGTACCTCTTAACCAATGA
>NW_012267259.1:9414489-9429664 GCF_000151885.1 Dipodomys ordii | reverse complement strand
CCCCGTGACGTCGGGAAACGTGATGCGGCCGGGCCCGCCCCTGTCCCCGCCCCGCGGGCCCCAGAAGCCACGGGACCGTAACACACCGGGTCCGAAATCCAGGGTGTGGAGCCGGTGGGGAGGCCTGGCGGATTGTGCGGGCCTCGGTGGCCGAGAGGAGGAGCTGGCTTCCCGTGTGCTGCTGCCGGGACTTGAACTCACAGCCTGGCCTCTTGTGCCCTTCGCTCTTTTCGCTGTACCCTATTTACGGCCTTTTGGGGTAGGGAATGGGGCGGGGGGGGGGGGGATTTTTTTTTTCTAACCTGGCTGGCTTTGAACCTCGCTCCTTAGGTCTCAGCCTCCCGAGTAGCTGGGCTTCTAGGTGTGAGCCTAGATAATGCATTCGGGAAGGTTGGGCTTCTTGCTCGTCATCGTGGTCGTCACCACCGTCGTCACCGTCTGGGAAACTTGGGGCGCTTCTGTGGAGGGAGGGGATGGGGTGTCTGGACGCATGAACGCGTTTGCAGTTCGGGGGTTGCACTGTCCTGCGACTCTTTAGCAGCGGTTCGAGGGGGGCCTTGGAGCTGGGCTTGAATTTTCCAGAACAGCTGGGAGGCGCTGGCACACTGGGTGAACGCCCCGGGTTCATAGTCACACGCCAGCGTTCGCCGTGGCCGAGCCGCTCAGCCCTCGCGGATCGCGACGCAGCCCAGGACCGCACACCGGGGCCCCGTGGCAATCGGGGCCTCCGTGGCAATCGGGGCCTCCGTGGCAATCGGGGCCTCCGTGGCAATCGGGGCCTCCGTGGCAATCGGGGCCTGCGCATTACCCGCGGTGTCTGCTGCACAACTCCCCAAGTGCAGCCGTCTGCATCTCCCAGAAATGTTTCCATCGCAGGATTAAAAAGCCCGGATTCCCGCAGCTTTGAGGAAATGAGAAGCCTTGGCCATTTAAGATGCATTTTCCAAAAGAAAAAAAACAAAATGCAGGGTGTGCGAGCAGCGCCTTCTCCCACCGGTGCCCGGGGTTCCCCATCCTCTCTGCCGTTTGCTTTTCACTTTAGCGTTCTCTGGCTCCACGAGGCGTTTGAGCTTGTTTGTGTATCTGAATTCATTCAATCAACACGAGCCAGCAAATATTTATTTATAGCTTGGCCCCATAGAAGGAGTCATCCACACGATAAGCCTACAACTCGAGTTTAAACAACCTGGTTTGGAGGCAGATGTCAGGTATTTCTGAGTCCGGTAGTTACCAGGGGACCAAACGTAAGGGTTCGTGTTACCACGGGACGCAGGAGGCAGCCTGAAGAATGTGCAGGAAAAATCTGTGACCTCCCGGCCTACACCTCGGCGACCCCCCTCGCAGCTTATTTTGACTTCTTTGCCTTCCTTAACTTCTGCTGATTTCTAGTCGGCTTTTTAAAAGCTATGTTCCTTGAAATATAACAAATACAAACACTGAGAGAGAAAGGGAAACAAATCACAATAGCGTTTGCCTTCCAGGGTGTAGCAATCCTGACTTCTAACACGATCTTTATAAACAGGTTGTTTATCAACATTGGATACAATTTTTTTCTTGCAATGATGTATCGTTTGATTTGGAGTTTGTTTTTGATTTGGTTTGGTTTGGGGTTTTTTGAGGGGGAGAGGTAACAGTTCTGGAGCTTGAACTCAGCGCCTGGGTGCTGTCTCTGAGCTTCTTTGCTGAAGGCTAGCGTTCTACCACTTGGGCCGCAGCCCTAATGCTGGTTTTTTGGTGGTTAATTGGAAATGAGTTTCAGTGTCTTTCCTGCCTGGGCTAACCTCACAACCATGAACCTCAGATCTTAGCTGAGTAGCTAGGTTTACAGACATGAACCACCAGTACCTGGCTTGACATTGGGTTTTAAGAAATACAAGTATACACACACACACACACACACACACACGCAGGGCCTGGGCGCTGTCCCTGAGCTTATTTTGTTCAAGGCTAGCACTCTGCTACTTGAACCACAGCACCACTTCTGGCTTTTTCTTTCTGTTTATGTGGTTTGGAAGACTTGAACCCAGGGTTTCAGGCATGCTAGGCAAGCACTCCACCACTAAGGCACATTCTCACCCAAGAATGGGACTATTTTGACCACAAGGAGCTAACAAAATAATATTTATCATGAAACTTTATAATCCCCTACAATCTATAAATTGTGTGTGTGCGCACACATGCGTGTGACTGGTGAGGATAATAATTTTTGAAACCCACTCATTGATCCATGTTCATGAGCCAAGTTAGGAAATGACTGCAAATCTGGCTCTATCTGTGTTGTCCAGGTTACTTTATATTTAAGTGTTTCTATATAGATACGCTCTTTAAAAAAAATTACAACCAGCATGATTAATAATAGAACAGTCAGACATTTCAGGCAGAAAATAGGATTTGTCAGCTAACCAAGAGGATATGAGAGATGACTGGAGGGGCACTTGGGGAAGCCCGTGATGAAATGCACAGGCCATAAACATGTTTTTGCTTTTTTCCAATAAAAAGGACTTGTTTTTTTTTCCTGCAAAGCCTGTTGTGAACAGGAAGTTCATGTGATTCTTTGATCAGTTCAGCCTCTCTTATGAGACACAGTACACTGCACTTCAGAGAGACTGCACGCCCTGCTCAGTAGGAACCCCTTAAATTAAATTAATTGAAGTTTGGAGCCAGTGGCTCACACCTGTAATCTTAGCTACTTAGGAGACTGAGGTTGGAGGATCACAATTCGAAGCCAGCCTTCATAGACAAATCCATGGTACTCGTATCTCCAATCAACCTGCAAAAGCCTAGAAGTGGAGTTGTTCAATGCGGGTGAGAACAAGGGACTTGAATTGAAACCCCAGTTCTGGCACAGAAATAAAGTATCAATATCATTTTTTTTCTTTTCAAATATTTTCTTTTTTTTTCTTTTTAATTCGAATTTTTTTAATTGTGAAAATACCGGACAGAGGGGTTACAATTACATGGGCAAGGTAATGAGTACATTTCTTATCAAGCATTGTTGCCTCCTTTTTTCCCCTTCCCATCCCTTCCTGTCTCCCTCCCCTCCCCCTCCCCCTCCCCCTCCAAGTTGTAAAGTTCATTTTTTCTACATAAGGTCTTGTACATCTCATTGTTGCAATGGGTCCACCTGTATCCCTATTTAAACAATTTGTTTTGTCCCTTCCCCTCCACAATCAATATCATCTTTATTGGCACAATGTATAAGCACATTACAAAATTAGAACACAGGACCAGGTGCCAGTGATCCTAGCTACTCAGGAGGCTGAAATCTGAGGATCAAAATTCAAAGCCAGCCCAGGCAGGAAAGTCCATGAGACTCTTATCTCCAATAAACCACTAGAAAACCTCAAGTGGCGCTGTGGCTCAAGTGGTAGAGCCCTCGCCTTGAGCTGAAGAGCACAGGGACAGTGCCAGGCCCAGAGTTCAAGCCTCATGACCAACAACAACAACAAAAATGTAGAACACAGGAGAAAAAAGTTTTAATTTCCTTCAATACCTCAACCATGTATGAATTTTAAGGCATATATTTTCAACCCTATCTTCAGTGAGTAATCCTAAAAATCATATTTGCATGCAGTGTAAATAAAATTATGCATTGTTTCTCACTTAACCTTGTAACCAATTTACTCTGGGCATCAGTGGTTCACACCTGTGTTCCTAGCTACTAGAGAGGCTGAGCTCTGAGGATGGCAGTAAGCCAGTTCAGACCGAAAAGTCCATGAAACTCTTACCTCCAATTAACCACCATAAAGCCAGAAGTAAGCTGAGCTCTGGTGTCTTACGCCTATAATCCTAGCTACTCAGGAGACTGGGATCTGAGTATTACTGATCGAAGCCAGCCTACGCAGGAAAGTTTATGAGATATATCTCCAATAAACTACAAAAAAAAAAAAAACTCAGGCCTGAGTTCAAGCCTGTCTTTATGTCCATTATTTTTCTTACAGTTCTAGAGCTGTTTCAACCTGAAATTCAGCATCATTAGCGAACTCTGTGGATTCTGGCTTGTGGAGGGCCATGAGTAACGAAACTGAGCATCTGTGCTGTGAAGGGCAATTCCAGCCCACTGCTGGACTGTCTGGGGGAAATGGCTAAAGAGCTGGAAAGGACCTGATATTCATAGGATTTGGCCAGCAGCAGGGACAAGGAAAGAAAGATGACCCAAGACACAGTGTAAGGCAGGAATGGGGAGGGGCTGGATGGGGAAAAGCACCAGGAAGGTTTAGGTATTATGTTGGAGGGAGAGGGGGACGGGGAACCGCTAAAAGTTTTAAGCAGGTGGGTGCTATGATCAGATTCTAGAATTCTCTGTGGCTTTAAGAGTGATGAGATTCATTGAGCCAAGAACCTGACACCGTGTGACCTGTGAAGATTCAGTCATCCTTCTGTGGGATGGCAGTGCCGCCAATGCCAACCAATGTTCCAAGCTGTCTTCCTAAAATTCTCGGTTGCCTGACCAGCCTGGACTGCATTTGATTAGAGCATGTTTTAGCCTGAATGTAATTGACATCCTTTCCTAACTAGCTTTCTAATACAACACGCTGGGTGTTTTGAGACCCATGGAAACCTTTTCTTTCACAGTGCTAGGACTGAAACCAAGGGATCAGCAAGGCCATGCTAGCTAAAAGTCCAGGGTGTCGTCCAGCTTCTCTTGTAGGTGAACAGAAGTAGTGTGCCACCGTCCTAGCTGGCCAGGCTCTTCTCTCCTATGTGTGAACAAGTTCTCTTCTTGTAGAGCTCATTTGTTGGCCCAGCCCCAAACCAATACCTTATTTTAACTTGGTTATGTCTGACAGAGATTATGTCTTGCTTTCTTTAGAAATAAAGTCACTTCCCCAAGTGGGAAATCCCAGGACTTCAACCTTGGGGGTGGGGGAATATACATCTCACTAATAATGCCTTCTCCTTTCTTGAATGTACATGTTGAGAGTCAAAGCCTTTTTTTTTCTTTTGGGGTCCAGTCGTGGGGCCTGAACTCGGGGCCTGGGCGCTGTCCCTCAGCTCTTCAGCTCAAGGCTAGCACTCTACCACTTGAGCCACAGTGTCACTTCTGGCTTTTTTTCTTTTTTGCTTATGTAGTACTGAGGAATGAACCCAGGGCCTCATGCATGCAAGGCAAGCGCTCTACCACTGAGCCACCTTCCCAGCCTCAAAAGCCTTTTCATAGACCTGAAAATGGATTTAAATCCTCTCAAAATAAAACTAAGAAGAAGAAAAAGAAAAAGGCCAGGTACCAGCAACTCATACCTGTAATCCTAGCTACTTAGGAGGCTGAGATTAGAAGGTCAGTTCAAAGCCAGCCCCCAGAAGGAAAGTCCATGAGACTCTTATTTCCAATGAAGTACCAAAAAGCCAAAACTGAAGTTAGAGTTCAAGTGGCAGAGTGCTAGCATTGAACGTAAAGCTTCAGGCCCTGAGTTCAAGCCCCAGGAGTAGCATATTAAATCAATAATAGGCTGAAAAGCAGAATAGATAAGGTTAGAAGGACCAGGTTCAGAGCATCTGCCAGTCAAGAACTTGTATGCATCGCACAGAGGCTGAGTTGGAGGCTGTAATGCGATTGCTCCTCTCCAACAAGGAATCTCATTCACATGTTTGCAATAAATACTTCAAAGAAACCTGAAAATAAACAATTTTCATTGGCACAATATTAAGCACACTATAAAATCTAGAACACTGGGGTGAAAAAAAAACACAAAAAAAATGTTCTTTTTTTTAGCCGGGCGCTGGTGGCTCACACCTGTAATCCTAGCTACTCAGGAGGCTGAGATCTGAGGATCGCAGTTCAAAGCCAGCCCGGGCAGGAGAGACCGTGAGACTCCTATTTCCAATAAACCACCAGAAAACCGGAAGTGGCGCTGTAGCTCAAGTGGTAGAGTGCTCGCCTTGAGCTGAAGAGCTGAGGGACAGTGCCCAGGCCCAGAGTTCAAGCCCCACGGCCGACCAAAAAAAAAAAGTGTTCTTTTTTGTTTTTTTAAGCCAGTCCTAGGGGCTTGAATTCAGGACCCCCACCCTGTTCCTGAGCTGCTTTTGCTCAAGGCTGGTGCTTTACCACTTAAGCCACAACAGCTCTTCTGGCTGTTTTAATAGTTTATTGGAAGTAAAAGTCTCATGAACTTTCCTGCCGGAACTGCCTTCAAACTGCGATCCACAGATCTCAGCCTCCTGAGTAATTAGGAGACAGGTGTGAGCCACTGGCACCCAGCTCTTTTTTGTGGGGGGCGGGGTCAGTCTCAGCTCTTCAGCTCAAGGCTAGTGCTCTACCACTTGAGCCACAGCCCCACTTCCAGCTCATTTCTTTTAAGCTGAGCACCTAACCCACATAAAAATTTTAATGAGTGTTTCTTTAAAAAAAAAAAAAAAGTCCTAACTGCTTGCAGTGTATATAAAATTGTGTCATTTCTCATTTAACATTGTATCGAAAGCAATATATATATCCATTTTTTTTTTACTTCCTACTAGCTCAAAGGAACCATTTGCAACTTATTTGGCTATGCACCTGTTGGGAAAACATTAGGGTTGGATTCTTTCTCTTCCCTCCTGGTTCCCCCGCCAACTCCAGCACTTTACTTTTTTTTTTTTTCTTTGCTACTGGCAAGTTAATGTCAGTGTAATTCTCCCCTGAAGTCCAGACACTACAGAGGCTTATTTACATTTCTGATGTAAGGGAAAAAACAAATGTCACTCAAGGTTGACCCCTATGACCCCCAAGTACTAACTTTACATTTTATTGTTTCTTGGACTCATCCCATTGGATGAGTCTGTATTGTTTATTTGTTTTACTGTCCTGGGGAATTAACCCAGGGCCTTCCACTTTCCAGGCAAGCACTCTACCACTTGAGCCACAGTTGCTGTTGTTGTGGTAGTTGTTTGTGGTTGAGACAGTTCTTGCTATATAAGGTCTTTGCCCAGGCTAGCCCAGAACTCTAGAAAGTCCTCTACCTCCCTGGTAGCTGGGATTCTATAGTAGAGTACCTGGTTTTTCGGGTATATCACAAATGGTGATTATCATGCATGTTTGTGCTTTTTTGTATGCTTTTTTTTTATATGCCAGTCCTGGGGCTTAATCTGAGGGCCTGAGCACAGTCCCTCAGCTTTTACAGCTCAAGAATAGCACTCTCCCACCTGAGCCACAGCTCTACTTCTGGCTTTTTGTTGATTAATTGGAGATAAGAGTCTCACAATCTTTCCTGTCCGGGTTGGCTTTGAACCGAAATCCTTAGATCTCAGCCTCCTGAGTAGCTAGAATTATAGGCGTGAGCTACCAGCACCCTGCTTATAATAATTTCTTAATGGTAACAAATATATTTGAGTGTGATAATGTATATCTATTGTCACCAGTTACTGCAGAGATGGAGACAAGAAGTTTCTTAGAGTTCATGAGTTCAAAGCTAGCCTGGGCCACATAACAAGACCTCATCTCAAAAAGAAGAGGAGGGGGGAGGAGGAAGGGAAGGAAAGGAAGGAAGGGAAGAAAGAAAAGAATCCTTAAAGGTATACAATAAAATTATTTTTAAAAACAATGTAGCCAGGTGCCAAGCCTATAATTCTAACTAGTAGGAAGACTGAGATCCAGAGGATTTAGGTCTGAAGTCAGCCCAAGCAGAAAAGTCATCAAGACCCCACCATGTCCAATTAACTAGCAAAAGAAAGGAAGGAAGGAAGGAAAGAAGGAAGGAAGAAATGCAAGCAAACTGGGCTAAAATTGTAGTGTGTCAGCCCCGAGGAAGAAAACTGAGCAAATAGGAGGACCTAATGCTAGCAAAGAAATAAAACAAAAAAGTAAACTGTACGATCATATTTTTATACTTTTCTGAGTGAGTGCTATATTTCACAATTGAAATAATCCATGTAGGCCAGAGACTGGTGGTTCATGCCTGTCATCGGAGCAACTCAGGAGACTGAGATCTGAGCATCTGAGCCAGCCCAGGTAAACAAATCAGAGATACTCTTACCTCCAACAAATCAGCAAAATGTCAGGCCCAAGTGATAGAGTGCCACCCTGGAGCAGAAAAAAAAAGAAGAATCCAGAGTTCAAGGTCCTGAGTTCTAACACCAATATCATCACAAAACAACAACAAAAACCCACTAAGGACAACAAAAAACATAAATAAATCAATAAATAATCCACGTAGAAGAAATTAGTTAAAAGGCCTATTAATTATCCTCAATAGTGAAAAGAAACCTAGACCTCCGGAATAAAATGGTTTAGTCAAAAATGGTATCATTGGTAAGCAAGAATGCCATTGCCCTGGGAGAAAAGGAGAGCTGTGAATGGTTCCCAGACGGGAAGAACTAGACAAAGATGAATGAACTGAGAATTAGAAGACGCTTTGAAAGTTCAGAAGCATGAAGTGTTGCCAGTAGCATACCAAATGACCATCAATAGAACTATGTGGATAATGACACCTACTTTCTTTAGTGGAAGATAGAATCTCACTCTGGCAGAAGGCAAGCAGGTGGAGCAAGGCCAGATTCTTTTGTGGTTGGTTTGTAGGAGACTGGTTTTCTCTATACAGTCTAGGCTGGCCTAGAACTTGCAATCTTCCTACTTCTGAGATTGGAGGAGTGGATCACCAAGTCAGGCCTAAAGCCTGAATAATTGTAATTATAATTAATTAATTAATTAACCTTCTGGTGCTGGCACTTGAGCTCAGGGCTTCACACCCTCCCCTCTCCCCTTAGCTTTTTCACTCAAAGGTTAGCACTTTACCATTTGAGCCACACCTCCACATACAGCTTTTTGCTGGTTAATTGGAGATAAGGATCTGTCCGCTTGGGCTGACTTTGAACCTTGATCCTCAAATCTCAGCCTCCTGAGTAGCTTGGAAATTTCTTTAAAAATGAGGGGACTAGTCCTACTTATTAAACATGATGAAAAGATATCTGAGCACGTCCTCACTGTAAATTTTGATCCCTGAATCAAAACAAATTCAAAAAGTTAGCTTTAGATGTGATTGGAGCAATTAGAGGTGGGTGAATATTTTCATCATCTTAGAAGTGGATTGGCTTTTACACACCTGCTGTGAAAACCAAATCTTAAGAGGGCACATTTGACCTCCTTTTAGGTATGAAAGTTTGGATCCATGAAATAACCCCGTGCACGAAGCCAGAAGGCACAGAACAGAAATCGTGGAGACGGAAGGGCAAGCTTGGGCTCTGTGCCAGCCACTAAATTCAGGCGCTCTGCCAGGCGCTCAGCTAGCTTCACACAACCTGCCCAGACAGCTGCACAGGACCAGCGGAAGCTGGGGCCCAAAGGAAATACCAGACTAAGAGGGCTGAGCAAGTTTCCTTGGGGAACACACACACACACACACACACACACACACTTCAACTTGTCCCCTTATTTGAGTATGCAGAGAGCCCGGGCTGATTCTGAAAGTTCTCTCTGTGTCTTCTCCCTCCCTCTGCCAAACCCCTTCTCTCGCCCCCACCCCCCTCCCATACCCACTTGACTTTTAATCTTGGAAGATCTTCTCTTGTGCCCTCTCCCTCCTCAATCTCTGTTTCTATCTCTGTCTCTCTGTCTCTGTGTCTGTCTGTCTGTCTGCCTCTCTCTCTTTCTCTCTCTCTCTCTCTCTCTCACACACACACACTCACTTCTTGTAATCTCTTCTTTACTTACCTCCGTTCAAACTACCATCAATTTCTGAACATTTTTTCCCCCTGGTCCTAAGGATTGAACTCAGGGCCTGGGCACTGTCCCTGAGCCTCTTTGTGAGTAGTTTATTAGAGATAAGAGTCTCTGTGATCCTCAGATCTCAGCCTCCTGGACAGCTAGGATTATGGGCATGAGCCACTAGCACCTGGCTGAACATCTTTCTTTCAAGTGACCTTTGAAGCCAGACTTGGTAGTGAACTTGGAAAGTACTGAAGAGGCTGAGATGGGAGAATCTGTGCCAAGAATCCGTTCAAGGCCAACCTGTGCTTCATGGGGAGTTCTAGCCTTGCCTGCCTTACATAGGGAGACACTGTCTTAAACAAACCTTTGGATTTAGCCTTCTTTCTCAAGTTCTTCTGAGGACAGGAACAGGGCTGAAGTTTTTCATCCAGGCAATATTATAAAAGTCAGCTTGGCTGTCTTCCTTCTCTGCCATTAGAGCCCTTAATTCTTCCCTCTGTCTGTAAAACTCCAATTCCTTGACCTGAACTCCTTTGTGCAACCTACTTTCTCCATAGTCCAATCAAACAGATTTACTCTCCACATCTTCCACTGGGTGGGTAGAGCCCCGTCCACATTCACTTATGGTCCCCTAAAGTCATACTCTGAGAAATACAACAACTCCTCTCCTCATTTTCCTTTCAACAATTTCAGCTGCTTCTAATACCCACCTTGTTTTATTTGCTCTACTACTTCAATATCTTTGAAAATAAGCATCACCTGAAATGACGATTCCAGTCTCAAAGGCCTACAATAAATATCTAGACCAAAGTCAGGCTCAGGGAGGAAATTTAGACATCTTTTTTCTATTTTCTTTCTGTTCCAGTTTCACTTTTCTGGATAGTGAACGTGGGTCATATTGCTTAACTTCTGTGATCTTATATAGAAAGAAGGAATAGTAATGATGCCTTTTTAGGGGGCATTTTTGATACTAAAAAGGAATCACTCAAGCGTACCAGTTCTGGGGTGCTCTGAATTGTGAAGGCTCAAAACCCTCTCCTCCTAGCTGCCTCCTGCTTGCCACACCATGCCTCAAATGAATTAGAGTACAGCAAGGAAATGGCCCCAGGATAAATGTAAAGATGAGTGTAAAACACCCCAAGCGGGCACCAGGGTGGCTCATGCCTGCAATCCTAGCTACTCAAGAGGCTGCGATCTAAGGGTCACACACAGTTTGAAGCCAGCCTCACCAAGAAAGTCTGTGAGACTCTTATCCTTGATTAACTACCAGAAATCAGAAGTGGTGCTGTGGCTCAAAGTGGTAGAGCTCTAGCCTTGAGTGTAAAAGCTCAGGGACAGCACCAAGGCCCTGAGTTCAAGCCCTATAATTACAAAATACAAAATAACTCACCGAAGCAGAGAAGCCTTTCCTGGAAACCTCATAAGCCTGAGAGGCCATTAACATTGGATTTCTTTTGTTTTGTTTTGTTTTGTTTTGGTGGTCGTGGGTCTTGAACTCTGGGCCTGGGCACTGTCCCTCAGCCCTTCAGCTCAAGGCTAGTGCTCTACCACTTGAGCCACAGCGCCACTTCCGGCTTTCTGTTGGTTTCTTGGAGAAAAGAGTCTCACCGACTTTCCTGCCTGGGCTGGCTTTGAACTGTGATCCTCAGATCTCAGCCTCCTGAGTAGCTAGGATTACAGGTGTGAGCCACTGGCACCTGGCATTAACATTGGATTTCTAAGATTATAAACAGAAAAATTTATGTTGGGGTCTTCAGAGAAAGGAAAGAGGTGACCATGCAGAGAAAGGAAACTAAAAGCAAAGGGGAAACTGAATCACTTTCTGAGCCTTAGAACTCAAGAGCAGATTAAGGCTAGAGAGTGGGCAGAAGAGAATTAGCTGCTCTATAGCACTTGTGGCTTTCTTTAAACAGCTCTTACTATGTAGCCCAGGCTAGCCTTGAACTCAAGATCCTTCCGCCTCCTCTCCAAGGATTATAGGTATGTGCTACCATACTTGGCCAATTATATGTAATATATATTATTATTTTTCCTATAACTATGCAAGATCAAACACCCAAATGTATCTTCTGGAGGGGACTGTGAAGCGCTGGAGATTCACCGTCTCTTTTCAGGTTCAGGAATTTTGTGTTGTGGCAATCTGCGCTGACTGAGGCCAAGTTCAAGTGCAGACCCTTGGGCAAGCTGTGGTTCTTAAGAAGCAGAGCAAGATGCTGGTGCGGAACACTAGCACTGTTTGGCAAGGCCAGTGTCACCTACTGACTGATCCTCATCATAGGAAGGACAGCTAGTTTTAGAGTCAGTATTCCAGGTTTACTCCCCATTCTGCCTCTTAAAGCCAACAGGTTCTTAGGCAAAAGATGTACTTCCTTGGGGCCAAATTGTCCATCAGTGAGATGGTGTCTAATCTGACCTTACTTCCTCAGTTCAGAAGATTAGACAGTGAGAGTATAGGTGCAGTAATGAACATGTGATTTCTTATTCTTAGTAGGACAGTGATTCAATCCGTTAAACCGAAGTCATAAAACTGCAATTGTGTAATTGTAAGTGACAAAATTAGATGCTTCCAGGAAAGACAAAAATCAGCCCCACAAGAAACAACTGCAATACAGGATCTGTGTAGCAGGGAATGTTGGTGCGTGCCTGGAATATCAGCTACTCAGGAAACAGATAGGAAGATCTTGGCCCAAGGCCAGTCAGGACAAAAGCATGAGACTCTGTCTGGACACTCCGGGGAAAAAAAACCTAACTAAAAAAAGCAAAAGGCTGGAGGCAAGTCTCTAGCGGTAGAGACTTGTAAGTAAGTTTGAGACCCTGGTTTAAATCCTCAGTATTAGGGAAAAATGTATCTGTAATCACAAACAACAACCTAAGTGAAGATGGAAATTAATGTGGCAAGAAGGAAGCTAAATACTAAAATACATATTGCGTAGTCTCATTTATGATAAGTTCAAAAACAGACAAAACTGATCTATGCTATCAGAAGTCGGAATAATGACCCTTTCTATAGAGGGACTGGTTACTTAAGACCACAGGGGCATCTCAGGGACATTGATAATAACCATTTCTTCATGTGGCTGTGGTTCATATAGGTATATTCCATTTGAAAATATATCACATTTTTCTCTATCTATATGCTATATGTCAATTCACAGTTGAAGTAAATAGACATGAAAGAAAGACTGGATATGGGTAGGAGCCATAATAATGGTACCCTGAAAGGAACCATGGAATGGTATAATAAATTTTGAATTGAACTTCTCCAGTGATCCTTTTACGGTATCCATTTCATTCTATCTTAGTGGAGGTTTAAGAACTTCAGAGTCTAGCAATTGTTAGGCACATCAGAAATTGAAACAGAGCAAAATGTGTCATTAAAAATAATCAGACTGGGCTAGGAATGTGGCTTAGTGGTACAGTGCTTGCCTAGCATGCATGAAGCCCTGGGTTTGATTCCTCAGTACCACATACACAGAAAGAGCCAGAAGTGGCACTGTGGCTCAAGTGACAGAGTGCTAGCCTTGAGCAAAAAAAAACTCTGAGACAGTGCCCAGGCCCCGAATTCAAGCCCCAGGACTGGCAAAAAGAAAAAAAAAAATCACACTGTGGGCTGAACAAATGCAGCAGTGGTTCTCATTAGATACTATGTTAAAATGAGCTATGCAATTTGTGGGTGGAGATGAGAAGGAAAAACTGGGAGAGAGCGAGGGAAGGGGTGACATTATCCAAAAAGGAATGCATTTTTATCTTACTTATGTAACTGTAACCCCTCTGTACATTACCTTTATAATAACAATAAAAATATTAAAAATAAAATCAGACTGTCATCAAAATATACCACAGGCATGCATGGAAAAATCACATACAAAGACTGCACTCTGCACAATTAATATACACTAATGAAAAATGAAATCAGGCCCAGGAAAACTGTTGTATTTTTCAGAGCAATGAGACGAAGATAGAAATTTATGGTTGGGAATTCTATGAAGATCTTGAAATGAACTCATTGAGGTAGCAATGTTCAAATGTTAGAGATCAGAAGGTCAGTCTGAACTGAAAAACACAAAACGTAAATTGATGAATTCTAACCTCCCAAGTGATTAGAGGAAGCTATGTAACCAGTATATCTTAGGACTCACAAATCCTGGGTCTACAGTTCATGGAGGGAAATGAAGCCAGTGTCCAGTATCTAACATCTTGACTGTCAGTCAGGGCAAAAGTATGAGACACTACCTGAGAAACAAACTTGAAAAACAACAAGGCTGAAGACATGTCTGTGCTTGCCTGAGACCCTGAAGTCAACTCCCACTTTCTCCACATCTGAACCGGAAGGCACCCCTCAGTCTCCTGGGTCCCCCAACCAGAACGAGTTCCCCTTGTGATCTCTGCGCCTTTTCCTTCTTCACAACACACAGCAGCTATGGTTGCTTTGTCTGTTGGGGGTGTTAGCTGCATTCTGTATTCATTGACCCTCTCCATCGCTGCACTCCAAGCTCAATAAAGAGAAGTTCATGTCCACCGTGTCTCCAGCTCTTCCATCCACACTTGGCATGCAGGAGCTGCTCGGCAAAGAGAAAGAATCAGTCTTAATCCGTGCCAGGAGTACACAAATGGACTTAGCACACAGGAACCCAAGAGAGTAATAGCCATGTCACCATTTATTCACCATTCCTGTGCCCAAGATGGAGCTCCTTTTCACTAGACCCCTTTCCTCATGTCAGTTGAGGATAAGTCCCACCAGTATTTTGGGATCTATTCTTCATTCTAAGTAAATTCACAACAATGTGTGAATGGCTGCTGGTTTATTACCAATATGTGTGTGTGTTGGGGGGGGTGCCTTTTTAGAAGATAATGCTCATTAATCTCTATTTTAAGGCCATCAGGCCACAAGTTAAGTGGAAAGATGAGAACAGATGAGAGAGATAATTTTGCCATTGAACCAGGGTTTCTTCCCCTGTGAGTCACCACCTCTAATAGTTCCTGCTTTCCTCAGCCTCTTCCTCTCTCCTTTCAACTCAGACTTCAAAGCTTCAGGATTTTTTTTTTAACCATTTCCTTTCTGCTGCTGTAAGAATGGTCACAGGCCTCTGCAGCTTTCCACAATAGAGAGGTATAAATTGGGCCCCAGGGAGGCAGTAGACCAATCTGAAGGGGGATGGGCCCAGCATAGTTGGGTTTCTGGAAACTGAACCATCTCGTTTCCGTTTCCAAGTGTGGAGCTCTGCAGGGCTGTGGGGCTCCATGATAATCACCTTCCTCTGAACCTCCAATTAGTCATCTTGTTACTCTTCTGGAACTCCAAGTGTCCTACCAGGAAAATTAATGTTTGGGCAGCAGGGACAGAGGTTGGCTGAGAAGAACAAACAAGAGAGGAAGCACTCTTGGGTAATAGCAGCATTTGGGCAGAGCAGCAAAATGTAAATTTTGCCCCAGATTTCCAAAATGGCTTTGTACCCAACAACCTTTTCAGCTGTTTTGATGCAGTTGTTATAAAATCTGCAGGGGGCTCTCTTTCCATTTCTAGCCTTGAACTAACACACACACACACACACACAC
>NW_012267259.1:9403023-9414439 GCF_000151885.1 Dipodomys ordii | reverse complement strand
TTGATGCAGTTGTTATAAAATCTGCAGGGGGCTCATATTTACGTCTATGTGTAAAATGAATGTATATAATATATATTACACACACACACACACACACACACACACACACACACACACACACACACGCCCCTCTAATCTGAATCTTGCAGAACTCTGGCCATGCCAGGGCTCAGTCATCTGTCCAGCTGATTCCTGCTCCAGATGAAAGTGAGGGTAGGTTGGTCTCTCACAGAGGCCTCACCCTTGTTTTCCTCTTTGGCTATCACTTTCCTCAGGCAGCTGGGCTCTGAGATGGTCCCCTTTGATGCCTGGATTATAACTAACCCTGAGGGACATTGCATTGAGGCCCTGCCGGACACCTGCATCCACACTTATCAGACTTAAAGAGACAGTGAGGTGACTTTGGCCATTGTGTCTTCAGCCAGTGTTTTCTTTCACCTCTCTGCCCTAGAGGTTTATGATCAGAGGAGTTGATTTAATGAAACAGCTGCCAGGCCAAAATTTGCCAGATCTCACTATGGGAATAGAATCACTTTTTCTTCCCCAAATACCAGGCCTCTGGGCAATCTCCAGTGCAATCACCAGAGTTCTAAGAGAAGGAGGGCAAAGTAAAATATTCTTAAGAATATATATATATATATATATATATATATATATACACACACATATATATAATAGAATATGATCTAGTCATTAAGAAGAATATTGGAATATTACCCAGTCATTAAAAATTCTATTAAGGGGCTGGGAAAGTGGCTCAGTGGTAGAGTGCTTGCCTCACAAGCATGAGGTCCTGGGTTTGATTCCTCAGCACCACATATGCAGTAAAAGCCAGAAGCGCCACTGTGGCTCAAGTGGTAGAGCGCTAGCCTCGATCTGAAAAGGTGAGGGACCGTGCCCAGGCCCAGAGTTCAGGCCCCACGACCGACCAAAAAAAAAAAAATTCCATTAAGAAAAATGGAATTACATTACATGGTTTGCAGGGGAATGGAACTAGAGATTTGCCAAGCTCAAAAGGCCAGTGTCCCAGGTTTTTAGCAATATATAAAACCTAGACCTGAAATGGTAACAACAATGGGACATGAAGTTAAAGGGAAGACTGGGGAAGTGTGGAGAGAATTAATAGTGGGAAAGGAAAAAGATGATTCTGGGGAATTATTCAGATGGAAAGATAGAGAGATGATAGGCAGATAGATGATAGGTATGGATAAATGATTAATGATATATAGAGAGAGTGATGCTGGATAGATACAGATAAATGAGAGATATAGGTAGATCTATCAATAGAAGGACAGATGATAGATATAGATAAATGATGAATGATATCGGATGGATGGAGAGTTTCATTTATGGGGATATCAAATGGAAAACTCCCTATACAATTAATATATGCTGATGAAAAGATTTAGCAGTATGTTGTGTGACTTTCCACAATGTTTGAAAGAAAGGAAATTTCCAGATACTGAACAATTAGCTTTCTAGACAGTTTTCCTTGTATACTTTTGCTTCCGAGGAAAAAATCAAACTCTGGTTTAGGCTAATCAAACTTAGTGCTGCCCTTCCTGCTATTCATTGTGAAAACAGAGGACTGAGTCTTCTCGGTCCACTGAGCTTACTAGAAATGCTAGCCCACCACATTAGAATCTGCCTAATTTTAGCAAGATTCCCCGGTACATGTAAAAGTTCAAGAAGGGCCAGTGAGTCACCCATCCACCCACAGGCCACATTTCTCTGTGTCTCTGTCTCTCTCTCTGTCTCTGTCTGTCTCTCTTTAGTGCTATGCAGTCCAAGAGAATCTGTGTTAAACAGTTATGCCAAGAATTATCCATTGGGCTAGGCCTAGTGGCTCACGTCTGTAATTCTAGCCACTCAGGAGGCTGAGATCTGAGGATCATGGTTCAAAGACAGCCTGGGCAGGAAAGCCCATGAGACTTTTATCTCCAGTTAACCACCAGAAAACTGGAAGTGGTGCTGAAGAGCTGAGAGACAGAGCCCAGGCCCAGAGTTCTAGATCCACGACCAAAAAAAAATTATCCATTGGTATTTTTATGCATCTCTCTGTCTGTCTCTGTCTCTGTCTCTCTGTCTCTCTCTCTGTCACTCTGTCTCTCTCTCTCTTTCACTAGGGAGGGCTAGTCCTGGGCCTTGAACTTAGGGCCTGGACACTGTCCCTGAGCTTTTTCCTCTTAAGGCTAGCATTCTACTGTTTAGGCCACAGCTCTACTTCTGACTTTTTGGTAGTTAATTGGAGACAAGAGTCTGATACACTTTCCTGTCTGGGCTGTCTTTGAACTGCAGTCCTCAGATCTCAACCTTCTGAGTAGCTGGTATTACAGATAGATCCACCAGCACCCAGTGTAAAGTCACTTCATAAACTATACACATTTGGAGGTTGTTTTGCAAGGTAACTTTGGGATTTGAAATGTTGTTGGATTGTCATCAGACAGAAAATCTTATCCAATAACATCAGAGCCTTGTTGGTAGCCTGCAACTGACACTGTATGTTTTGGGTCCCATAACTTAGGATGACTCCTATTTCATATTCTTCATATGTCCACAGGCATCGGCGATTTCCTCCTGGCCAGGCTCTTGACTTTATATCAAAGCTGAATTTATTTTTCATAACTTACTATCTTGGGACAATATAATCTCCAGTGATAACAGGTGTCTGGGGCTGTGGTTTTACATGATCATTTGGACACAATGTCCAAGACTATTGTACACACACACACAAACACACAGTCAGGAACACACAGATCCATGCATAGTCACTAGGACAAAAGAAAATAGCCGCGGATGAGCATGAGTCTCCATTCCTGAGTGAAAGGACACCTTCTGCAGGAAGAGGATGCAGCCGGGTGTAGGTGGCTTATGCCTGTAAATCTTAGCCATTCAAGAGGCTGAGATCTGAGAATTCCAGCTCAAAATCAGTCTGTGCAGACAACTCCGGGAGGTTCTTATCTCCAATTAGCCACCCAAAAGTTGAAGGTAGGGGTGTGGCTTAAGTGGTAGAGTACCAGCCTTGAGCAGAAAAGGTCTAGAAAGAATTTTAAACCAATTTACATATTTCTTACCAAAGGAGGCCTGGGATGTTTGTATAATGCAATGGCTTCTTAGGTGGGCGAGACCTACTGGAAAGAGGAAAATGCTCTATGCTTAGTGCCAGCGCTACCCTTGTACATAAAAGAGGAGATGAGCCGGGCACCCGTGGCTCAGGCCTGTAATTCTGGCTACTCTGGAGGCTGAGATCTAAGGATCAGGGTTTAAAGGCAGCCCCAGCAGGAAAGTCCAGGAGACTCTTATCTCTAATTAACTACCCAAAAAGCTGTAAGGGAAGCTGTGGTTCAATGGTAGAATGCCAGCTCAGCTGATAAGTTCAAGCTCCAGGACTGTCAAAAAAAAGGACAGGAAAAACAACTCTGCTCCTAATAAGTGTGGCTTTACCCCCACTGGGCACTACCCCTGAGCTTTTTCCTTTTGAGGCTAACACTTTACCACTTGAACCATAGCTCCACTTCTGGCCAGTAAAATTAAATACATTTTCCCTATGATTCCTTTTTTTGTTACTCCAATGTCATAATCTGTACCTATGTTAGATATTTTTGGTAGATCCGAAGAAGTCTTAGGTTTGTTAGAAAGTTGAATTCTGAGCAATGGAGACCAAAAGGTCATGTCTAGTGTAAAAACTAGTCCTTTGTGAGATTTCTAGAAGCATCTGTGTTCCATTCAATTTAGGTTTCATGAGAAGAGTCTTTGTGGTTGTCTATCACTTCCTGTTGGGAAGGAATCCCTCTCATATACCATTTTTAGCTCAGAATTTCTTTTATTTTTGAGTCACAGGTATTTGGTTGTGTATCATTATTTGTGTCTCCTGTTTTTGCTTTTGATATCTCTTGGTTCTTGGATACCTAGGATAATGTAACTTGGTTAGATTATCATTTCAGAGGCATAAATTGCCTTTCATGTTGTATTTGCTCCCCACTAAATTTTCATTTTAATTATACAGATATGAAAGCTGCACTTGGCTACATAGCTAGTAAAATGAGATGGGGTTGGAATTCACATAAACGTGAATGAACCTAGAGGGTATTATGTCAACTGAGGAAGACACAGAAAAAGGAATACCACCTGGGGGAACTCTCAGAAGTGGGGAGATGAGGGAGGTATTGGCCAAATTGTAGAAATCAGTTTTATGATGTTGAATTCTTTCTTTCTTTCTTTCTTTTCTTTCTTTCTTCCGTCCTTCCTTCCTTCCTTCCTTCCTTCTTCCTTTCTTCCTTCCTTCCTTTCTTTCTTTTTTGTTGGTCATAGGGTTGAACTCTGGGCCTGAGCACTGTCCCTCAGCTCTTCAAGGCTAGTGCTCTACCACTAGCCACAGTGCCACTTCTAGTTTTCTGGTGGTTTTATTGCAGAGAAGAGTCTCATGGACTTTTTGCCCAGGCTGGTTTTGAACCATGACTCTCAGATCTCAGTCTCCTGAGTAGCTAGGATTACAGGCATGAGCCACCGGCTCATGTTCAGTTTTTAATATGTTCTGTTTTAGGATGAATCACTGATGTTAGTGATACTGCATTCTTCACTAAACTTGAAATTCTCTAGCGCATGCGCACACACACACACACATACACACATACAATAGCAACTAGTATACTGATGACATGTGTTGATTTCATTGTTGCAGTCATTATATCAAATTATTGTACTGTATAACCTTACATATATGTAGAAAGCTTTATTGTTAATTATACCTATAAAGATGAAAGAAAATAAAAACCAAAAAGTACTGGCATATTTTTTTAAATTAAATAAAGTTAGTACAGAAAAGTATTTCCCTTTTATTACACTTATTTCTTTTTTCATGAAAATGTTTTCAAATACATTTATTTACAACTTTCACAACTCTTGACAATTATTTAGTTATGTACCTGGTTCATTTTTCCCCTAGATTTTTAAAAAATGATTTACAACAGTACTTATGTCTTAATACACATTTATAACAAGATCCAGGGGCTGGGAAGGTGGCTCAGTGGTAAAGCGCTTGCCTTGCATGCCTGAGGCCCTGGGTTCGATTCCTCAGCACCACATAAGCAGAAAGAAAAAAGCCAGAAGGGGCGCTGTGGCTCAAGTGGTAGAGCGCTAGCCTTGAGCTGAAAAGCTGAGGGACAGTGCCCAGGCCCAGAGTTCAGGCCCCACAACCGGACCAAAAAAAAAAAAAAAAAGATCCAGAAGAATGTAAAGGGTGTGGGTCCTTTTGAAATTATAGATGCAGCAACTACTTTGATTTGTATTTTAAACTGCGTCTGGCAGTGTGGAGGTTGATGCCACTGATTGTGCAATCTTCCCTGTGCCCCCAGCCGGGCTGTGGTGAGGTGGGCAGGAAGGAAAATGTTGGAGTTTATGGGAAATGCTGAGACAAAACAAGCCCTAGCAAACAGAGAAACCATAGCCTTAAAGCAAGACTGATTCTCATGCTAATAGTCATCTATTGTTAAAACCCTGGGCAGACTTTCAGGTCTGAGTTCTCTATCTACAAGAAAGACTGGAGAAGGTGGTAGCTCAGTGGAGAGTGTTTGTTTACCTTGCTGTACCTTAAGTCTCCAGCATTGGAGAAAAAGAAGACATGTTTCAAGGAGACTTAAAGGTCTTGATTCTTGAGGACCTTACCTGCCCAGGCTGGCTTTGAACTGCAATCTTCAGATCTCAGCCTCCTGAGTATCTAAGATTACAGGTGTGAGCCACCAGTGCCAGGCTATAAAGACTTTTATCTCAAAGAACCAGCAAAAAGCTGGAAGTAAAAAGGATGTAGCTCAAGTAGTAGAGTGCCAGCCTGGACAGATAAGACTTTGAGATTCTTATCCCCAATTAACCACCAGAAAACCAGAAGTGGAGCTGTGGCTTTAAGTGGTAGAGCGCTACCCTTGAGCAAGAGAGCTCAGGGACAGTGTCCAGGCTGCAAGCTCAAGCTCTACCACTGACATAAATTTAAAAGTTTTTACAATTTGTCTGCCTGAGGCTGGCTTCAAACCATGATCTTTAGTAGCTAGGATTACAGGCGTGAGCTAACGGTGCCCAACACACTTGGGGATTTTTATAGACTTTTTTTTTTCCTAAAAGAGTTACTGCTCTGATTTACTCATGTGATACGTGGATGGAAAAAAAAAAAAAGAATTAAATACTGTGCAACAGAGAAAAGTGTTCTTGTACTTTAGCAAATTACCTCCTCTCTCTTCGCTTTCAGTAACCAGAGACCAACCAAGCAATCAGGTCAATCCAGAAAAGAAATTATTTTGTTGTTGTTGCTGCTGCTGCTGCTGTGCTGCTGTGCTGTTCCTGGGTCTTGAACTCCAGACTTGGGCATTGTTCCCGAGCTTTTGCTTAAGGCTAGTGTTCTACACTTGAGCCACAGTTCTACTTGTGGTGTTTTGGTGACTAACTGGAGGTAACATTCTCACAGACTTTCCTGCCAGAGCTGGCTTTGAACTGGGATCCTCAGATCTCAGTTTCCCAAGTAGTTAGGATTACAGGTGTGAGCTACCATTGCCTGGCTAAAAAATTGTTTTTATATGGCAAACCTTGAGTATAATGTTCAAAGTCTCAAAAGTGGTGATTTTTGCATCTTACTGCTCCAAACACTAGATGGGGAGTCCGGCAGCTATTATGAGAGCTATGTGTGACCTCATCATTTATTCTTATATAACTGATTAAAATGTAGGCCAATAGGTAAGAAGAACACAATGTTTCCGTGGGACTGAACACATTTCCATTGGTAGCTGCATTATCTCATGCTCAGGTGGCCATACCAGGAAATATCTTTTTTACATTTGGTACAAGGACATACACATTCATGCCAGATAAAGTCTCCATATTTGAACTTTGTCATTCTGTGTTGCACTTTGATTTGTCAGGTGCCTACTAATAACTTTTTATCTCAAGTGTCCTGATTATTATAGTAAAACACTTGAAAAACATTCTGTATACCCATCAATGCTTGCGAATCATCTGCATGTACGGTTATTTTAGTCTCAGGGCCTCTCTGCTTTCAAAGCCCCTGCCAGAGCCTTCAGTCTACTAGCGTGCAGGGGTTGATATCTTTTCTCTCATTGGTGTGTGTGTGTGTGTGCTGTATGCTGGGGACTTATACTCAGGGACTGGGCACTGTCCCTAGATTTTTTGCTCAAGGCTAGGGCTCTACTACTTGAGCTATAGCAGCTTCACTGAAGCTTTTTTGAGGTGATTAAATGGTGATGAGAGTCTCGCAGACTTCTCTCCAGGCTGGCTTCGAATTTCTCAGCCTCCTGGGTTGCTAGGATTGCCAGCATTAGCCATCAGCACCAGCCTTTTCCTCATTCTTGATCCTCAGAGCTGCTAATAACAGCCCTTGTGATATGTGCTAATAATATAAACAAACACTTTCTGCTTCTTGGAACTTTCCCAAAATGACTCATCTACCTTAGAAGGCAAGAATGACCTTCTCTAATGGGGTGTTTATTAAAGAAGTCATGTCAGATCTTCAGGTATTTAAAAGAAGAGGACCTAGCTATATTTTCCTTTTGCCTTTTGTCACCTCTATTTTGTTAGCCATTTCTCCCTGGATGCTAAATTATGATTGGTCATGTGTGATAATAAGAACAAGTCAAGGGTAAGAAAAAGGACCAAAGGGGTGGAAAGAGAGTGAGGCGAAAACAGAGTTTATGTGGAAGGAAAGCAGACAGGCCTACTGAATGCTGTCAACATGATAGAACCTTTTAGAAACTCTTCAAAGGTCTTTAGTTCTACATAAAAGCAACAGAGAATGGAGGAGTCTTCCTTCTCCTATACCATTGTTAGGATAGAAAAAGAAATATTACATCAGGCAGTGGAGGCTCACACCTGTACTCTTAGCTGCTCAGGAGGTTGAGATCCGAAGACCATGGTTCAAAGCCAGGCAGCAAAGCCTGTAGGACTCTTATCTCCAATTAGACACCAAAAAGCCAGAGGTAGGGCTGTGGCTCACGCAGCAGAGCTCTAGCCTTGAGCAAAAAGAGCTCAGGGGTAGAGCCAAAGCCCTGAGTTCAAGCCCCAGACCAGTGAAAGGAAAGGAAGAAAGAAGGAAGGAAGGAAGAAAAGAAGGGAGGGAGGGAGGGAAGGAGAGAAGGAAAGGATAAAAGAAAATAAGTACTAATTATATAATGTCTATGCTAGGCCACTCTGAGGACAGGGTCATAAAGTCTGGAACACATAGATCTATGCAAATAGAGAACACGATGTACATAAGTCATGCTTGCCTAACTCTGAGTTACTTGCTTGTCCAGGTTGACCAGGCTGGACGGAGGCTATTGGGGTGCAAACTGGGACTCCAGAAAAAGTAGGAGAAAGAGATGATTTTCAAGGCCAAAACATCAACTTTTTTGGTACCAGCAATGTAAAAAGAAGATAATCCTATGAGCTCATCGCTCAGAACCCACCAGTGAAGCTGCGTATAACTTAACAATATCAGGCCATCTTTTTCCATTTCAGAATTGTGCTGCTTCTTTTTCTTTTTTATTGTGATGATACTGAGGAGCTTGAACTTGGGCAGGGGGCGCAGCAGGGCTGGGTGCTAATCCTCAGCTTATTTGCTCAGAGGTTCTCTGTTGCTGTTTCCATTTTCTTTCCATTTTGTCTTGTTTATCTGTCTTTGGGAGAGCAAGGGGGCATAGACCTGGAGGGACAAAGGGTAACTGTAACTTTTCTGTACATCACTTTTCTAATAATAATTTTTTTTTAAATGTGATGGTACTGGGAGCCCTATTCCTTAGCTTTTTTTGCTCAAGGCTACTGCTCTCCCAGCTTTTATTGGTTAGGGAAGAGTCTCAAGACTTTCCTTCCCTAGTTGGCTTCAAACTGTGATCCTCAGATCTCAGCCTCCTGAGATATCCTTGTGGATATCTAGGATTACAGGTATGAGCCACCTTCAAGTCTATATTTTAACCTGCATTCCAAGTTCCAACTTCCATTTCCTTTGCTAACAAAATTAAGTCACAATAAGAACGTTTAGTAATAGTTTCTCAAGTTCCTCTTGTTCGGAGACAACTATATAGACATACAGTCACTGTATATGTAGCTCATGGTCAGGACTTTTATCTGCCTATCCCACTTGAAAAGTTGTCAAGTTGAGCATTTTCCCTGGACTTTTTAGAAATCGAGACATTTAGACTGGAGAATTTTTTTAATTTTTATTTGTTTTTGTTTTTATTTTACCTACTGACATATTTTTATAGCTCTAGTCTAGGTCTCAATTCAGATTTAAGTGTTGGCTACAGTTATCTAGCACACACCTTTCCTGGCTGATTCTGAAAAGCCAGGTTGGAGTAATCTAATCTGAGAGGCTGATTGTTTACCAGAAAGGCACCCCCACGGAAAAACACTTCCCAGAGGACTACCTGGGAATCACAAAACAAAACAACACGCCCGGGACCTTCCCAGGACCTTGGTTCATTGTTATGTAATGAACTTGGGAAGGCCCTAGCAGGTGCACGGCCCTCTAGAAAATGCAAGACTCCAAGCTTTGTGTAAATTACAAACTGCTGATTGGGGCTTTCCGTCTGGCTTTTGGGATTTTGGGCTGATGGACTTCCACCAGAATTTTCCCTCCTCCATCCCTCAAGAAGGGCTAAAGCATTTTTTTTTGGGGGGGGGGTCCGGTTGTGGGGCCTGAACTCTGCCTGGGCGCTATCCCTCAGCTCTTCAGCTCAAGGCAAGTGCTCTACCACTTGAGCCACAGCTTCACTTCCAGCTTTCTGAGTGGTTTATTGGAGATGACAGTCTCACAGATTTTCCTGCCCAAGCTGGCTTTGAATTGCTATCTTCAGATCTCAGCCTCCTGAGTAGCTAGGATTATAGGTGTAAGCCACTGATTCCCGGCTTCCTTAGCTTTTTTGTTCCAGACTAGCACTCTACCAACTTGAGCCATATCTCTACTTTTGGCTTTTTGGTGGTTAATTGGACATAGCCTCAGGTATTTTCCTGCCCAGGCTGGCTTTGAACCACAATTCTCAGATCTCAGCCTCCTGAGTAGCTAGGATTACAGGTGTGAGCCACCAGCACCCAGCCTCCTTTTTTGCTTTCTCAGATTCTCAGGCTTCTGCCTGGTCTGGTATTGGGCAATGACTTTCCTCACTTTCCCTACCAAATAGCTTGAATTGTACCTGTGTAACATCACACCTGCCCTTGAGAATAGATTCATATATAAATGTGCATATTAAAGAGGTTGCTGGGGCTGGGAAGGTGGTTCAGCAGTAGAGTGCTTACCTCACATGCATGAGGCCCTAGGTTCGACTCCTCAGTACAACATAAATAGTAAAAAAGTGACACTGTGGCTCAAGTGGTAGGTGCTAGGCTTGAGCTGAAGAGCTCAGGGACAGTACCCAGGCCTAGAATTCAAGCCCCAAGACTGACCAAAAAAATAATAAAGAGGTTGCTGCTACCTATTTAAGTAATCTGTATGATGTAAAAACAACATGCTAAAATTTCTTAAAGTACCCCCTTATTAGAGATTACCCAGTTTTACATATTTTGTTTTTTGTACTGATACAGGATGAGTGTTACCAAGTAAGGCAGATATTTGCCCAGAAGTTACACAAGGCACTTGTAAAGTTACTGCTCCCATTGGAGTACATGGCCATCTTTGCCTTGTGTGCCAAAGATCCTGTGAAGGAGAGACGAGCACATGCACGACAGTGTTTACTGAAAAACATTAGTATACGCAGGGAGTACATTAAACAGAACCCTATGGCTACTGGTAAGTAACTCAGAGTTGGCAGTGTGCACTTACCTGTTATCAGTGTGTTCATATGAAGGAGGGGCTTATATCTATTTTTCTGTTCTTAGTGACTAAATTTTACAGAGATGAGAAAAAAATGGTAACTAAAGTGGCTAGCACTCAAACAAGGTATTATATAAAAGCCATTAAAATTGTTAAAATTGATTTTTTTTCACTTTAGAGAAATTATTATCACTGTTGCCTGAATATGTAGTTCCATACATGATTCACCTGCTAGCCCATGATCCAGACTTTACAAGATCACAAGACGTCGATCAACTTCGTGATATCAAAGAGTAAGTCCTGTTGTTTTTCAGGAATTCCATGAGTTATTTTTTCTTTTTAAAAGATGTTAACTTTTCCTGTTACTATTTTTTGTTGGAGTTTTTATTACCTTTTTTGGTTTTATTTTTTGAATATTTAAAATTTTTCTTTGCAAAATTGTTTCCAGGGCTGGGAAGGTGGCTCAGTGGTAGAGCGCTTGCCTTACATGAGGCCCTGGGTTCAATTCCTCAGCACCACATAAGCAAAAAAGAAAAAAGCGGAAGTGGCACTGTGGCTCAAGTGGTAGAGCACTAGCCTTGAGCTGAAGAGCTGAGGGACAGTGCCCAGGCCCAGAGTTCAGGCCCCATGACC
>NW_012267259.1:9402370-9402973 GCF_000151885.1 Dipodomys ordii | reverse complement strand
CACCCCCTGCACTGTCAGGTCAGACCCAAACAGACATAAAGGAAAACGGGGGTCCCATTCCCAACAGCTTCCTTCTTTCCCAGAGTGAGATGGGGGGTATATGGGGGTCCCCTCTCCCCTGAGGGTCCCCAGCCCCATCCTGGTGTCAGGGCTCCACCTCGGATCCCCCAAAGAAACCCACGTGGCCCCGAGCCTGGCCAGGCTAGGCGCGCCCCCCTCCCCTTCCCTCCTCCCCAGGGCCAGCCAGGCCTGGGGTGCTGAGTTCCGGTCCTACCAGGCCGCATCCGCCCATCCTCGTGGGCTGGAAGCCCGGGTTCCTCCCAGACGGAAGCTTTTGTAAGGAAATGGAAAGGATTTAGGCTCTGGGAGAAAAGAGTCCCTGTGCATTTGAACGGGATTTGAACGGTTGTGCCTTCCCTGCCCCAAGGCCTGTTTTGACTGGGGAGAACTCGCTGGGGGCCAGGGCCCCAGGCAGGGGGTGGGTGGAGGCCGTGGGGACCCAGGAGGAGCGCCCTCAGCTGCGGCCTTACATTCTAATGAAAAAAGAGATTTCTGCTGAGCACATGTGAGTGGCCGCTGGGGATTTTGCTCTGACAGTTCCAC
>NW_012267259.1:9393262-9402320 GCF_000151885.1 Dipodomys ordii | reverse complement strand
GGCCTGAACTCTGCCTGGGCGCTATCCCTCAGCTCTTCAGCTCAAGGCTAGTGCTCTACCACTTGAGCCACAGCGCCACTTCTGGCTTTTTCCTTTTTGCTTATGTGGTGCTGAGGAATCGAACCCAGGGCCTCATGCATGCAAGGCAAGCGCTCTACCACTGAGCCACCTTCCCAGCCCCAGCATATTTTTTTAAGACTTTTATTTGGGGGCGGGGGGTTCAGGCTGGGCATTGGTGGCTCACACCTGTAATCCTAGATATCCACAAGGCTGAGATCTAAGAATCCCAGTTCAAAACCTGCCATGGCAGAAAAGTCATGAGATTCCGATTACCCACCGAAAAGCCACAAGTGGAGCTGTGGCTCAAGGGGTTGAGTGCAAGCATTGAGCAAAAAAATCTCAGGGACAGCACCCAGGGCCTGAGTTCACATCTCAATATTAGCAGGACTTCAGGCTCACAGCCAAATTGAGACAATGGGGCAGAATTTTCCTTCTTACCCTCAGCCCCATGCGCACAGCTTCCCCACAGGCACAGGAGAGACACAAGGTTCTCTGTGGGTGGTGGTGATGATTCCAGGGGTTTGCACAAAGCATGGAGACACATGTTCACCATTGCAGAATCCCGTAATTTTCACTGCTAGAACTCTAGGGGTGGGGGCTAGGCTGGGACGTGCTTCCTTTCCAGTTGAGGGGGTCCTCTTATTCCTCTATTTGGAGGTGATGTTGGTCTGGATGCTAATTTCTCGGAGCCAGGCCAAACCCGTCCCAGAGACCAGAGAATTTAGGCCTGCGTTCTTTACAGCTTGTGACAGATGTTTGACTCCCTAGATAACCAACCCCAGTTCCCAGATCTTAGTTTCCCCAATGACTGGCTCTTTAAGACTTTGGCTCTGCGGGAGGCCGACTTGCAAGCTTGTTTACCAACAGCTTTATGGACAGAAAACACTGGACTCATTCTCCTTTTGATTTATAGCTCTGTAGGACAAGTCTTATCTTCTCTGCTGGATAACAGCTCCCTCTCCAGAGGGATTCCAGCCCAACTCCTTTGTTTTGCCTTGTTTTTGTTTTTGTTTTCATTGTGGGGGGGGGGAGAGGAAGGAGTTGACCCTAGGGCCTTGTACTCTAGCTAAACTAAGCCAATGCTTTACCAATTAAACCACATCCCCACCCACCTTTTCCTTTGTAGAAATAGTTTGTTATTGAGACACAGATTCCCTACCTTTGCTTAGGCTGGCATCACACTTGCAATCCTTTGACCTCTGCCTCACAAATATCTGGAATACAGAATGATGAGCGCCACCCAGGCTCTGTCCAAGTGTTTGGAGCACCCAGTGTCAGGGGCAGAGAAGGCCTTCAATATTTATTGAGTGGATCAAATGAAATATGAGTATAGACACATTATGAGCTGTTAGAATGGTTAAACAAGCCAGGCAATGGTGGCTCACACCTGTAATCCTAGTTTCTCCGGAGGCAGAGATCTGAGGATCATAGTTCAAACCCAGCTGGGGCAAGAAAGTCCATGAGACTCTTATGTCCAAACAACCACCAGAAAACCAGAAGTGGTGTTATGGCTGAAAGTGGTAGAACATTAGCCTTGAGCAAAAGAGCTCAGGGAAAGTTCCCAGGTTCAAACCCACAAAAGTCATTAACCTCAAAAAAAAAAAAAAAAGAAGAAATACCTGATTCAGTCTCTCCAATTATTGGATAATAATAGTTGCCGTTTATTGATCTTCCAGCAAAGTAGCATAGTAAACACATATTCCCAGTCCCTGCAACCACTCTTCAAGATGGCTAGAAAATCTTTGTTTACAAAGACAAGAAACGTGGGGGGAGGGGAGGAGGGAGGAGGGATGGGAGGAAAGGAATGGGAGAAAATGAGGGAAGGGGTAATACTATTCAAAAAGAAATGTAGGTGCTGGGAAGTGGCACAGTGGTAGAGTGCTTGTCTTGCATGCATGAGGCCCTGGGTTCGATTCCTCAGCACCACATAAACATAAAAAGCTGGAAGTGGTGCTATGTTTCAAGTGGTAGAGCACTTGAGGTGGTAGAGTTCAAGCCCCACAACCAACAAAAAGAAAGAAAGAAACGTACTCATTACCTTACTTATATAACTATAACCCCTGTGTACATCATCTTTACAATAAAATTTAAATTAAAAAAATAAACCATGTGGAGAAGGAGTGACATTATCCAAAAAGAAATGCACTCTTTATCTGACTCATGTAAATGTAACCCCTTTGTACATCATGTTTATAATAACAATAAATTCTTTTTTTTTTAATTTAAAAAGAAAAATCCAGGCACAGGCCAACTCAACCTAATCCTGTGCACTGTGAGGCGCTGGGTCGGGGGGGTGGCTGGGCTTTAAAGCTCTTGGGTCATCTCAGACACAGCCAGATTGAGATGTGAAAGACCACCCCGAAGTTGGGGAGTTCTCAGTCCAAATGGTGGCCTCCCGAAACACAAAGGCCCCGGGAAGGCCGTGGGAGGGGTCTTGGTCATCATGAAAGCCACTGCCCAGCCCTGGGAGTGGAGAAAGCCTTGACTGGCCTCTTCCCTTGCTTCGGGCACAGGGCGGGCGTTTGGCAGCGCGATGGGCAGCCTGTGACCCCTCCCCTGCAGGCTGTTAGCTCTCTACCCTGCCAGCCTCTTGCTGAGAAGCTCTAAACACCAGCCTCAGCAATCCAGATTTGGTGGTAAGTGGGAAATAAACAAGCACACAAGAGCAGGCACACAACAACATCCCTGCGCTCCTCTAAACTCAGTCCTGAGACTGGAAACAGAGGCAGTTATTTTCTTCCTTGACTCCATCCTTAACTCAGCTGCTCCCCTGGAGTTTGCAGTACTAATGGGAGCTAAGCTGGGTGTCTGTACTCCTAGCAACTCAGGAGGCTGAGATCTGAGGATGAAAGTTTGAAGCCAGCCCAGGCAGGAAAGTCTGTGAGACTTACCGCCCACTAACCACAGAAGGAGCAGAAGTGGAGCTGTGGCTCAAGTGGCAGTACACTAGCCTTAAGCATAAAGGCTCGGGGACAGTGTCCAGGCCCAGAGTTCAAGCCCCAGGACAGGCAAAACAAAACAAAACCCCAAAACCTAATGTGAGCTCTCCATCAGATCCTATGGATTACCTTGGTTCCCCCTCAGTAAATCACTGGGAAAAGTGGGGGTGGGGGAGGAAAGGGGGTGTTGCTAGAATGATCTAGAATCTAGAATGACCTCATCCTACCAGTCTCTACTGGAGTCCAGAACTGCTCAAGGCTCTCTACCCTGTAGCCTCAGCCCTTTAACCCTGATGGGACTCATTTCTACAACACTGTATATATTGAGGCACCTAGAAAGAGCCCCCCTCCCCCCCCGACCCTGCCAAAAAATTTCCAGGAGCTTGGGTTATAGAAAATGATAATAACCCCTGCAGGTTAGAACTCCATTTGTAGTGTTTAAGCTACTGTTGCCTGTTTCTTCTACTCTATAGCTCTTTAGCTGCTACAGAAGCAAGACTTTAAAAAATCCAGCAGTTGGAGAAAGAGACACGGAGTGGGCTACCATTATAAAATCATGGGGGGCTGGCAATGTGGCTTAGTGGTAGGGTGCTTGCCTAGCATGCACGATGCCCTGGGTTTGATTCCTCAGTATCACATACACAGAAGAGCCAGAAGTGGCACTGTGGCTCAAGTGGTAGAATGCTAGCTTTGGGCAAAAGAAGCTCAGTTACAGTGCCCAGATCCTGAGTTTAAGCCCTAGGACTGGCAAAAAATAAAATAAAATCATGGTCTCAGAAGTGAGAGAGTTCAAGTCCTGTCTCAATCATGATGGAACCCTGCAACCTTAGAGCAGCTATTTAATTTCCTTTAGCGCTAAAGAAGGAATCGCCTCCCAGGGATGACAGATTACTCTAGAACAAGTATCACAGCACATCTGCATCACTAGGGATCAGCATGTGCTCACGCCAGACAGGGGTCCACAGAGTCCAACAAAGAACAGATAAGTCAATGCCTTCCGTAGAACAGGTTAAAGAAACATCACCACTGACATCAAAGTTCTAAGCCAGTAGATGACTTACTTTAAACTTAAATTGCTAAAACCAAAAGAGGAAAGAAAAGTAGAAATGGTAAAGCTTTCTGGGAAGAGCATCAAGGAAAAGTCCCAAATGTTCTTGAACTCCAAGTTTCTGGTCTAGGGAATCCTTCCAACACAAAAGCATGGTCTTACTTCAAACCCACAGTGACTACCGAGATCTGACTGTCAAAAACAGGAAAACAGACTATCACAAAAATAGAGAACAGCTGGGCACTGCTGGCTCATGCCTGTAACTCCTAGCTATTCATGAAACTGAGATCTGAGGATCATGGTTCAAAGCCAGCCAGACAGCAAAGTCCATGAGACTTTTATCTCCAATTAACCATCAGAAAACTGGAAGTGGTGCTGTGGCCCAAATGGTACAGCACTTGCCTTGAGTTGAAGAGCTTAAGGACAGGACCCAGGACCAGAGTTCAAGCTCTCAGGACTGACAAAAAATAAATAAATCAGGTCTCCCTGATAAGCAAGTGGATGTTAAATCCAAAATGTAAGGTGATAAGACAAAATTAACAAGGCTTAAGAAACAAAGGACTTCCACTCATCTGGTCGAATCATTACTAAATAACCCCATGCTGCTGATTACATATATGGTATATATGTGCACACCAGAGGGAAACCAGGAGGAGGACACAGAACTAGAGGGAATCAGGGGAAAACATTCAACAGTGGGACCCATCAGCTGCACTGGACATTGATCAAAATGAACTAAGCAACTCAATGGCAGCGATGGGAGGGAGGGAACAAGTGGGAAAGAGGGAACAGCTGATGCTATGCAAAACAAAAGAAATGTACATATCATCCAATGTGGAAGAAATAACTGTATTGCAAAACTCATAGAACTCATAAATGTTATAGACCACGATAGACAATTTGCCCATGAAAGTTAGAATGTGTTTGTGACTTTAACTAAGCATCACTATCCTACAATACTGTGAAATTTGGGAAATTATGTAATCACTTAATCACAATAAAGAATTTGAAAATAAATAACAGTACTAATATAAAAAAAAGAAGGAATCGCAGTACCTACTACTTCCCTGAATGGGCAGCTATATTATTAAATGGCCTAATACATAAAATAAATGAAAAGCATTTAGTATATGTGTTCAATAGCCCCTGGACATCATCATTGATCCTGGGTAAATTCTTTCTCATTTTTGCTGGGTTAGCTGTGGTATCTAGCAAGTCACATGTCCAGCATCCGGCTTGCTTCAGTCTTGCGAATCTGCATAACTCTCTCTCTCCCTCCACCATCTCCTTAAAACATTCAGCAACATGGTGATCTGCAAAAAATAGGAGTTAAGAGATAATACGAGGGCTGGGATGTAGCTCAGTGGCAAAGCGCTGGCTTAGCAAGTGCAACGTCCTGGGTTCGATCCCCAGTACCCCAAAAGAAAAAGGTTAAAAAAATATATGAGAGGGAGGTGCAGGCTGTGATGTGGCTTGGTCCAAGAATGCTTGCATGGATAGCAGGCTGAAGTAGAAGGGTCCTGAGGCCAGCCTGGGCTCTAGAGCAAGAGTATGCTTCCAAAACTGAAAGCGGAAGAGGAAGAGAGGGGAGAAGGAGGGAACTTTGTTTTTATTGTTTCTGGATTTTGTTTTGTTTTTAATTTTCTGCGATGAGGCCAGAAGTGTCCTGTCAGAAGCATAACAGTAAAGAACCAGCAGCAAAAACTAAGAGCAAATGAGGCTTGGGGGTGCAGACCTGCCTGGCATGCTCAGACCCTGGGTTCAATCCCTGCACTGAAAAGTAATAGCAACAAACCCACACAGATTCCTACAGTACACAGGCTTGTGTCTGTTTTAAAGGTAAAATCCTAACTAATGACCTATATTGGGCTTGGCAACCTCTGATCATCAACTTGGTTTCTTTCTGCTCGTGTGTAGATGCTGCTCCTGGGGTTTGAACTCAGAACCCGGTGCTTTCCCTGAGATTTTTTGCTCAGGTCTGGCACTCTACCACTTGACCTATAGCTCCACTTGAGCCTTTGGTGGTGAATTGGAGATAAGAGTCTCATAGACATTTCTGCCTGGGCTGGCTTTGAACTGCAACCTTCGGTTCTCAGTCTCCTAAGTAACTAGGATTTCAGGAGTGAGCCATTAGCACCCAACTTTCCTTTGGTTTCTTGACACAAGAATCTCACTGTGCAAGCCCAGGTTAGCTTTGAGTTCACAATCTCCTCCCTCAGTTTTCTGAGTGCTGGGATTATAGGTTTATGCTCCTGTGCTTGGTTTACTCTAGGTTGAACATGTCCAAAGCCTTGAGACAGTCTGATGCCAGCCCATTCCCCATTACTCCTTCCCTTTTCCTTCTCAGCCTCGGTGCCCCTCCTCCTGCGCTTGTACAGAGCCTGCTGCCAGAAAGCTTTGTCCTTAATTGCATACCAGCAAACCCTTGGGCTAAATTGGAGAGTCGACTTGAATGTGTTTCCTCCACAGAGAAAGGCCCTCATTTAGACTTGCTGGTTAGACAAGGTGGGAACGGCTCCTGCGATTTGGGTTGTCATGGGTCCGCTGAGCTGGCAGCTGGCCTCTCTCTCAGTAGCTCAGGCAAGCTGTCTATTCATATCACCTGGGGAGCTAAAAAGGAAGGAAAAGTTCCGGATGCCAGACCCCACACCGGGAGACTTCATCCAATTTGTCTGGGTTGCAACTCACGGTAGTTTAAAAGTTCCCTGCGGCCACAGAAACGTTCAGGCCTGGCTAGGGGCCAGACAGCACACCACACCAGACTTGTGCCCCAGAGGCCCAACATTTGCATTTTTAACTTGCTCCTTGGTGGTCCCAGAAGCTGCATCTCCCCGAGGTCATTCTGTGAGGACCATGGGGGACCCCAGCTACTCCAGGGAGCCCCAGCATCAGCTGATTAAAAATAGAGACCGTAGGGCTGCATCCCGGCGCTACAGACTGAATGTGGTTTGGACAGGTCTGCAGCGATGCCCGTACAGGTCAGGGTTTGAGAAGCTGCGCTCCGGACAGTGAGTTCCCTGGAGATATATCACGGGCTGCAGCAAGCACAACCTGACACGGAGTCTATACTGATCAAATGATCACATGCCCAAAGAGGGGTGGGTTTTCCCTGTCAGCTGAGCCATCCCACTGTGACACTCACAACTCTCACTACAGAGGGTGACTTACGCAGAACAGGGATCCCACGTGGGACCTCTCTCCTGAAAGATTCACGTGCCCCCCCAACCCCAGGTGCACACAATAACTGTAACATTCAATCTCCCAGAAACTAAGATCTAAGGCAGCTCTTTTGGACCCAGCCCTGTGTGTCAACTGCTGAGAAAGACTTTAGTTCCCGTACAAGACGAGCTTACCACAAAGTCATCCTTAAAACATTTGCTTCATTCCTGGTCAGGACCAGTGCAGTGACGCATTCATGGACGAGATGGCAGGAGGGAGTGCCAACAGTATCCTGATGGCTTGGCAGAGCACGGTGCCACTTCAGAGCCAGTCAGCAGTCAGAAAGCCAGGGCAGGCGGCAACAGCCGGGGACTGGCCAGAGTGAAGGGAGGGAGCTTCAGAGGCTAAGTACTGGTCAGACATCAGAAACACCGCAAAAGAAAGAGCACCGGGTGCTGGTGGCTCACACCTGTAATCCTTGAACTCAGGAGCCAGAGATCTGAGGATCAGGATTCAAAGCCAGCCCAGGCAAGAAAGTCCATGAGGCTCTTATCTTCAATTAAAGTATATAAAAAAAATCTGGAAGTAGAGCTGCGGCCTTGAGCACAAAAGCTTCAGGGACATCAACCAGGCTCCCAGTTCAAGCCCCAGGATTGGCACAAGAAAGGAGAGAGAGAGAGAGAGACAGACAGACAGACAGACAGACAGACAGACAGACAGACAGACAGAGAAGACAGAGACAGAGAATAAAGAAAGAAGGAAATACAAGGAAAGAAAGAAGGAAGGAAGGAAGGTAAGAAAAGAAACCTAGTTGTCAGGACTGAAGGAAAAAATGGTGGATTACATCTTGTGGGTTGAAAAGAAGTCCAGTTTGGGCCTGGGTCACAGATGAATTTTCAGAGCTAGACCTAATACTCAAAGACGGATGGAAGGAGGAAGGGAGAGATGGAGAGAAAAGAAAACCCATCTATAGCTAGACCTAGTATTCCAGGACAAAAAGGAAGGCAGGAAGGAGAGAGAGGGAAGAGGATGCCGTGAATGAAGGAATATATGTGGCTTTATTTGACAGATGAAGAAGCTAAGACAGCATTTTCCTGAATTTTCTCCAGCTTATAGAAATGGAACTGAATACCTATTTGGGCTTTAACTAAAAGGGAAACAGGCAGCAGTATCCATTTCTGTATCTGCATTTTCTGTATCAGTAATTCTAGAAACTTCTACAGGAGCTGCAAAAAGAATTTTCGGAGGGCCTGGGGAGCAGTTGGGTTTTACCAATTTCACCAGAGTGTAGTGAAAGCAGAGGCCCTGTAATGGGAGCTAAAGGTTGACCTAGTCATTCTGGTCTGAGCCCTCCTGCCCTCCCCTTCATTATCTTTGATTGGTCCACTAAGGATAACTCAGACCAATAAAGTATCTAGGAGCCTCTCCAAGCTACTCCAGTCAGAATTGCTGAGGTGCCAACAGGCCTAGGCTTATAAAGCTGTCTTTACAACTGGTTGACTTATCTAGGGCTCCACAAGGAACTGTAAAGTTTTAAGATTCACTTTAACAGGCCGACTTTTGGAGTCAAGCTATGTCCTGGATAAAATTTCCCCCTAGCAGCAATGAAAGTCAGCTAAATTATCCAGTCCTGCCCTGATTTTATGCATTGGTTAGGCCATCATCAAACGGGTAGTTTTCTAATTCTTAGTCAGAAAATAGGCTTGTCTTAGTGGACTTTTTTCTTGGGGTGGGGGGAGGGGGAGTTGGCACATGGAGGCATTTGGCTTTTTATTTATTTATTTGCTTATTTATTCATTTATTTATTTATTTTTGGGGGGTTCCGGTCGTGGGGCCTGAACTCTGGGCCTGG
>NW_012267259.1:9366688-9386688 GCF_000151885.1 Dipodomys ordii | reverse complement strand
TACTTGGATATTTTTCCTTTGGGAATGTGTGGAGTTTGAGGTGGAAGGAGATAACTGTCCATCTTTCCTGTTCTCCCTTCTTCATATTCCTTTGTCTCTAAGGACTGAGTACAGAGGGTCTGGTTGGCTTTCTGTCTCCACCACCTGAGACTTTTTTACTGAAATTAGCAAACCAAGTAAAAATAGTTCACTCGGGGCTATCGGGGTTAAAGTTACTGAGCACTTAATGGGGACTTTTGCAAATACCTTGGTATCAGAGTTGTTTGATAGTAAAGATCAAAATACCCAATTGAAAATGTTTTAAACAATGGGGCTTCTTATCGTAGGTGATAAGGGCTGGGAGGGTGGTCTTGACTAGGATTAGTTTATTTTGCAGCTGTGTGAAGTCCTCCAGTAGCCCAGAGCCTCTGCGGATTTCCAGGTGTTTTGTTTAAAGACAAAACAAAGTGCTTCAATTGGTAGCACACAAGTCTGTAGTCCCAGTACTCTGAGATTGGAGGCAGGATGGTCAGTTTGAAGTCAGCCTGGACTACAGAGTTTGAGGATAGCGTGAGCTACATAGTGAGACTAGCTGTAACATTATGATGATGATGATGATGACAACTACTACTATTATTATTTTGCTGGTCCTGGGGCTTGAATTCTGGCCCTGGGCACTGTCCTCCCCTCCTTTTGTTAAAACTCTACCACTTGAGCCACAGCACCACATCTGGCTTTTTCTGTGATTAATTGGAGATAAGAATCTCATGGACTTTCCTGCCGAGGCTGGCTTTGAACCATGATCCTCAGATCTCAGCCTCCTGAGTAGCTAGGATTATAGGCATGAGCCACCAGCACCCGGCTCTTTTGTTTTCAGCATGCTTTTATTTGTTTAAAGAAACAATATATATTATATTTCCAGGAAAACTGACTCTCCATTCAATCAGAAAGACAGATTCACAACTTGGGTTGCTATCCATTTGGGAGTTTTTTTGTTTGCTATTTTGTGAGTCCTGGGGCTTGAACTCAGGGCCTGGGAGCTGTCCCTGAGTTTTTGTGCTCAAGTGCTAATGCTCTTCCGCTGTGCCACACCTCCACTTCTGGATTGGGTAGTTTATTGGAAATAAGAATATCAGAGACTTTCTTGCCTGGGCTGGTTTCAAACTGTGATCCTAAGGTCCCAGCTTCCTAAGTACCTAGGATTATAGACATAAACCTCCTAAGTACCTAGGATTATAGACATAAACCATCTGCACTCAACTTAGAAATGAACTTTTATTTGTTTATTTTTCGGTCAGTCCTGGGGTTTGAACTCAGGGCCTAGACATTGTCCATGAGCTGCTCTTGCTCAAGGCTAGCACTCTATCACTTGAGCCACAGCACCACTACTGGCCTTTTCTGTTTATGTGGTACAGAGGAATTGAACCCAGGGCTTCGTTCTTGCTAGGCAAGCATTCTACTACTAAGCTACCTTCCCAGCCCAGAAATTAACTTTTTGTGTATTTGATTGTTTTTTGTAGCTCATTGGAAAAAATAACTAGCTGGGTGCTGGTGGCTTGTGACTATAATCCTAGCTTCTTAGGAGACTTAGATCTGAGGATCATAGTTCAAAGCCAGCCCAGGCAGGAACGTCTATGAGACTCTTACCTACAATTAACCAGCAAAAAGCTGGAAGTGGAGATATGGCTTAAATGGTAGAATGCGAGCCTTGAACATGAATGCCAAACAAGATCATGAGGGCCTAGTTCAAGCCCCAGTACTGGCATACAGACCGACATGTACATACACTATAATAAAATGACTAGAGTGGCTCACAGCTACCTGTGCATGTGCATGCAGGACTAACATGACTATTTTTTGAGTACTATTTGACAACACTTTATGTTCTAGAATGTGTGGAAAGAAAGGCACTTGTGGGCAAAGGCTGGCCCTGGTAGTAAATGTACAATAAACTGGACCTCAGTGGTGTGTGTGTGTGTGTGTGTGTGTGTGTGTGTGTGTGTGTGTGTGTGTGTGTGTGTGTGTGTGTCTGGCAGTGGTATCAGGATCCAAAAGCCAATCTGGAGTAAGGCAGGGTTGCTGAGTCAAAGATTCGGTTCATGATGCTGTTTTTAAGTGGTGATAGCTCTTGGACACTGGGTTGCATTACGTTCTACTTCTCAGATCACAGCCACGTGTGCTATTAACTAATAGGCCAAAAGATGGCGCTGTGGGTCTGAGAGAAAGAAAAGGCAGCAAGACTGGAGCCACCTCCCCACCAATCAGGGGCTCCCACACAGCACTGCCTGGGCTGTCTCTGATTTGCTTTCTCCTGGTTTTAGTAGTTTCTCCACACAGAATTAATGTCAATGCCAGGGAGCATGGCATCTCTGCCATCTCCTCTTCCAGGAAGGGCTGGGATCTCAGGCTTACTTGATGTGCAAGCGCAGAGCCCACCCTGGGAATTTCTGTTTTTGTTTTTTTTTTTGACAAGGGCCAGGTAGGAGGTGACAGGAGGTGACACGTGACAGCTCTGGGGAAAGCTGTGCCTGTTACAAGCCAGGGCCTGGCATCAGTGACAGAGCTGGATGGAGAGAAGAGCAGATGAGCCAAAGCAGAGAGCAAACAAAAATAACTGCCTCACAAATCATCGCTGGGCTCTTGGAACATGTGGATCTGTTTTCGTGTGATGAACACATTTTTTTGTGTCACTTTCTCCAGCTGTTAATAGGAAGGCAAGTTGCTTTGACATGCGATTGCTCCATGTGATTGCTATGAACAAAATCTTTCACAGCCTACACTTTTCTCTCCCTCTCGTGTGTGTGTGTGTGTGTGTGTGTGTGCGCGCGTGTGCGTGGGTGTGTCTGTCTGTCTGTCTGTCTGTCCTGGAGCTTGAACTCAGGACCTGGGCACTGAGCTTTAGTGCTCAAGGCTAGCTTTCTACTATTTTGAGCCAACTTTTGGTGGTTAATTGGAGATAGGCGTCTCATGGCCTTTCCTGCCCAGGGCTGGATTGCAGGCATGAGCCACCAGTGTCTGGCTCTAGATTAGACTTTTAAAATTAACTTTCCTGGTCATAGTTTTCTTTTCTTTTTACATGATACCTGCTGTGAGGAGCAGAGATATTCCTTTTTTTTTAATGCAGAATCAAAGAAAAGTGAGCAGGAGGGGAGGAGCAGAGGTGGGGGCAGAGTGGGAGGGAGGGAAGTTGAGGAGAGAAAAGAATGGAAAAGAGGGAAAGGAAGGGGAAGAGAAGCTGAAAGAAACGGTGGCTCGGTGGTAGAGCCCTTTTAGCAAGCAGAGGCCTAGGGTTTGATCTCTCCCACCACGAAACCAAGCAAACAAGAAAGAAAGCTGCATTTTGAAAGAGGTTAGGGGGCAGCACAGCTGAGGGTTAGGGGAGCCCCCTTCACATTTGAGGTGGTGACAGCTGTCCATCAGCACGCAGGGACCCCATCCTTCCTGAGCTCAGTGGAAGCCGTTTGCTCACAAAAGCGTTTCTTTCTCCCTCAATGTATATGGTAACGACAATCTCATTTGTCCCTTCAGCCTCTTACCCCAGAACTAATCAGCGCGCTTATCCAAATACACGGAATTAAGGAGACAAAGTCGGACGTCAAAGCACAAGAAATCCTCCATCTCTATCATGTAGAGCTCCAGGGCTAAGACTCAGAGGATGATTTCTGTCATGCCTTGTGATCAAGAGACTCACAGAGGAAGAAATATTTAGACCTCCCAAGGAAGAGCATGGCATCCCATTTCTTTGGTAGATGGGTTTAAAGAGGAAGGAGAAAGTAAGGGAGGAAGAGAGAAAGAGAGAAGGAAGAAGCATTCAAGTTGAATAATGCTTAGGAATTTTCTTCATCAGCTAAACTTCTCTTCATATTATTTTCCTGTTATTTTTTTTTTTGGAAGGGGGAGGGATTGGCTCAGTGTTAGAGTCATGCATGAGGCCCTGGACTCAATTCTGGAAATCTTCCTACTCCCCCCTTTTTTTGTGGGTGTCAGTCTTGAACTCAGGGCCTGGGTGCTGTCCCTGAGCTCTTATTGCTCAAGGCTAGTACTCTACCATTTTAGCCACAGCTCTACTTTTAGCTTTTTGGTGGTGGGGGGGGGGTAGTTCATTGGAGATTAAAGTCCCACAGACTTTTCTGCCCAGGCTGGCTTTGAACCAGGATCCTCAGATCTCAGCCCTTCTCAGTAACCCTGCCTGCCTTCCCCATGGCAAGCCAAATTACTCTGTCTTGTCTTGTGGCAGCAGGGAGCATCTGGTTGACATCGCCCTGGTGTTCCGGAAAAAGCATCATTAAATCTCACATTTGTCCTTCTGGCAAAGGCCGTCCATTCTCTTCCCACTTCCTTGGAAAACTTGTCTTCCAAGTCTTTAATCCCGGGGTGTTTGGATGGGTTTGGAGCCCTCTCCAAGCTTTCTACACCATCCATCTTCAACTTCTGGATGTGAGAGTGGGTTCCATGAAGTGGAATGTTTTCTAACAAGTTCTAAGTGAAGAACCCTCAGAAGGGCCCGCTCTGCTTTCCTATGCACGCACGCATGGCCACCAGAGCCTCCAGTCACAGCATGGGAAACTCCCATTCAGAGTTTCTGCGCAGGAAGCCAGGGGACTTCTTCAATGACAGTCCCATTCAGACACCCGAAGTCCTACCTTCCTTCTTTCTCAGAAGGACAAAGGAGATTGGGGTTTTGCTGGAGAATCTGGAAACAGTCAAGGAGGCATTTTTAGAAATCCTCAACTGCTTATTGTGTGGGAGATTTTAAGGCCATTTTAGGAATGCAAAACAAAGTAGCAATCGCTGGTCTACAGAAGAGAAAGGAACATGTCGGATTCACAGGACCCTGTTGACTATGTTGCCTTCAGATGCTTTACCTTATCAACATCCACACTCTTTTATTAGCCAAATTCCATTTGGAAATGCTCAAGTCATCAGAAAAAAGTGAACACATGTATCTACTCTTCATCTGGAGTCATTAGTTGTAAATGTTTGATTACCTTCCCTTTCTTGCTTGCTTTCTTCATACGCCCCTTCCCTACCTCCTTCTTTGGGTGAAAGATTTGAAAATACATAGTGTTCATCCTAACACTTCACCTCTAGGTATGCCAGCCCCATCCCTGGAGAATAAGGAGGCTTCCCACATAAACATTACATGACTATCCCTCCTAATAGAATTATTATGAATCCCATGACATCATCTAATGTACAATCCATAATATAGATTTCCCCAGATGCCCCCAAATGTCTTTCTGTATCTCTTCTATTTTTGGATCCAAGATCCAATCTAGGATTTCTAGTCTCTGGAGTCTTCTCCTAGAACTCTCCTCTCACTTTCTATTAGCTTTTAAGACATTGACTTTTTGTTTTGTTTTGTATTTTTTGGAAGGATTCAGGTCCATTGTAGCAGATCCCATATTCTGTTTTCTTATGATTAGATTCAATTGACAGAGTTATGTGAAGAATTATCCCTTGGCATTCTTATATACTTCTTATTACGTCCCAGGAGTAGGGATTTGATGCAGTAAGAAATAACAATACTATTCGATCACTTTCCTAAGATGATGTCCATCAAATCCCTCCAAAATAAAGATAAGTTTTTTCATTTTCAATTAGCAGGTAATAATGTGAGTAGTTCTTTGAGTCTGGGTATAAGTTGATTCACCTGATGTGTTTTTGTTTGGTTTGTTTTTGAGATAGGGGGTCATTCTATGGCTCACATTGGCTGTGAACTTGACATTTTCTTACCTCAAAGTGCTAGGTGTGCTGCAGCCAGATGATCTTCCTGTCTAGTGTTAATCTTTGCCTGTATTAATGCAAGGAGCTGCGAAAAAGCAGTTTTCTAATTTCACCCTTCCTTCCTGTTATGAGCTGGCATTGTAGAAGAGTGCTACCCTGTCTGCTTTCAAGTGAGTGCCCTTGGCTGTAAGAATCATTGGCGGAGTCATTGCTAGTGAAGATGTGAAAATGGCAGTGCAGTGCCAATGAAGTCTCCTACATTTCACTGTGGTTGGCTTTAGCTAGCACTACATACTGCAGGCAACCTTTTTTCTTCTGCTTCCTTGCTAACCCCTAAAACAGGCCATCAAATGTATAGAGACGTGTGGGATGGATGGAAGGGATATGGTGTGAGTGTTTTTCTCCCCCGCCCCTTCCCCATCATAGGTTGAAATCTCAACTCTGGAGATGATGGAGTTAGTAAGTGAAGCCTTGGAAGATGGTTAGCTCCTGTGAGCACTGCCCTCATAAAGGGACTACATGTCCTTAGAAGAAAGACCCTAGCAGAGCACCAGTGGCTCACGCCTGTAAACCTAGCTGCAGGAGGCTGAGATCTGAGGATCGCGGTTCAAAGCCAGCCCAGGCAGGAAAGTCTGTGAGCCTCTCATCTCTAATTAACACCAGAAAACCAGAAGGGTTTCTGTGGCTCAGAGTGGTAGACTGCTAGCCTTGAGCACAAAAGCTCAAGGATAGCATTCAGGCCCTGAGTTCAAGACCCATGACTAATGAGAGAGAGAGACAGACAGAGAAAGACAGAAAGAGAGACAGACAGATACCCCTGAGCCAGCTAGTTTCTTCGACTCTGGGGGGGACACAGGAGATCTTGCAACTTCATTCTCTAGAATAAACATTGAAGTCATCCATGACCCTACTTGTTAACCTTCTGTGACATGAATTCAAGGATAGTGTAATCCTGTCTGATCTACCCTTAAACACAGCCAGTTCATTGGGATTCTTTTTTCTGTTAGCTGGGGTGAGCCATCCTGTGTCTGTGTGGGCCTCCAGCTTGTTTCTCCCACTCCATCTTCCTCCCATCTAGTCTGAGGAATCACCACAGCTGTATACAGATGACACCTGCGCTTCCTGCCCATCGCTTTCCCATCCCTTGAGTTCATCCACTTCTGACTTGCTTCCTCACCTCGACCTCCTTCAGGTTTTCCTCCACACCTGGCACTTTCTACCCCCATCCTTTGAGCGGTCTCCCTTCTCTTTCTGCCCTCTCTCTGAGGACAGGTAAGGTCCTGCATTTATTCTCATCTTTGCTCAGCCGTTGCCTGTTCTGAGTACTCTATTTTATTTTAGTTATATTGTTATTGTTGTTGTTATTAGTGCTGGAACTGGGGCTTGAACTCAAGACTTTGGGCTCTCGCTTGGCTCTTTTCACTCGAGCCATAGTTCTATTTCTGGTTTTTGTTTGGTTAATTGGAGATGAGAGTCTCACACTCTTTTCTGCCCAGGCTGGCTTCAAACTATGATCCTCAGGCTTCAGCCTCCTGAGAAGGTAGGATTACAGGCATGAGCCACTGGCACCTGGCTTACAACAAGACCTGCTGCATAGATAAGTAAAATTATCCCCCTTTTGTTAATTTGTCACTAAGCAATTTGATCAATTTTTGAGGGAGAGGTGTTTAGGAACTACTTGATAATTTGAGTGAAAACCAATCTCTTCAAGCAGATCATATACCTTTCCCCAACACATCTTTTAAATTCAGTTTTTCAAATATTATTAAGGTGTTGTACAGAGGGTTATCATTTCATAAGTCAGGTAATGAGTACATTCCTTTTTTGGACAATGCCACCCTTCTTTCCCTTTCCCTCAGTTTCCCACTCCTATCCCTGCCCACTAAATTTCATTTATACTCTTACTACATGGATGCGTATGTGTAGTTTTGAAAGTTAAATCATTCTAATTGCTTAAGATGAAAACCAGCATTCTCCTAACATGCCTTCCCAACTTTAATTTTTCAGCCTTTAGATGAAAGTATTTTCATCTAAATATTTCAATGACTTTTCCTCTCTATATTTCTTATGTTTACACAGCATTACCCAGATAGATTTAAATCTACTATATAAATAGAATATATTTAACATATAATTTAATATATTTATATTGTTTTATTATTTATTTATTATATTTTATTATTTACATTATACATTTAATATATAAATATAATATTTTTTCTTTTTTATTGTTATTATAAAGGTAATGTACACAGGGGTTATAATTCCATAAGTCAGATATAGAGTATATTTATTTTTGGACAATGTCACCTCTTTCCTCACTCTTTCCAAGTTTTTCCCTCCCATCTCCACCCACAACTTACATAGCTCATTTTCCACATAGTGTCTAGTGAATACCACTGCTGCATTTGTTCACCCTTTGTCCCATACTTTCGGTGTTCTCCTTACCCTCCCAAAGACAGATAAACTAACAAGACCAAAGGAAAAGTAAACAAAAACAGCAGCAAAGGAAAAAGACTTGTTTCCATTTCCTGGAGTTTTAAATAAAATAGTTAAAAATATTCTTTTGTGACATCTTTATTTAGAAAATGAGGATTTATTGCTCCTGAACTATTTCCTCTCTTCAATATTTCTTCTCTCACTCCACCCTCCTCCTGACTGCCGTAAATATGTCATAGGCTTTGGTTAAATCAATATTCATATGTACAAATGAGCCATGTGTAGCTTTTTGTTTTCCTTCGAAATAACAAATGCCTCATTTTATTCTCCCTCCTTTGTGTCATTAATCTATCTTCAAACTCTGTCAGTAAAATATATCTCTGAGTGATTTGAAACATGTCTCGCAATCTCTTAAAATATAATTTTATTGTTATTATTCAGGTGTTGTACAGAGGGGTTACCATTTCATAAGTCAGGTAACAAGTACTTTTTTTTGTGTGTGCCAATCATGGGGCTTGAACTCAGGACCTGGGCACTGTTCCTGAGCCTCTCTGTGCTCAAGGCTAGCAATTGAGCCACAGCACTACCTCTAGCTTTATCTGTGTATGTGGTACTGAGGAATTGAACCCAGGGCTTCATGCATGCTAGGCAAGCATCAACCACTAAGCCACATTCCCAGTTCAACAAATACATTTATTTTTTGGACAATGTCACCCCTTCCTTTGCTTTTCCCGGTTTTCCCTTCCTGCCCCTGCCCCCAAGTTGCATTGTTCATTTTCCACGTAGTGTCCATTGAGTGCTCTTCCTGCTTTTGTGCATCCCTTCTCGTTCTCTTTCTTTTTTCATCTCCTCCTCTTTCCCCTCTTCCTCCTTCTTTATTCCTTTCTCTCCCTTTCCCTTCCTTCCTTCCTTCTTCTTTTTTGTCGGTCATAGGGCCTGATCTCTGGGCCTGGGCACTGTCCCTCAGCTCTTCAGCTTAAGGCTAGCGCCCTACCACTTGAGCTATAGCACCACTCCCAGTTTTTTCTGCTTATATGGCACTCAGGAATCCAACTCAGGGCCTCATGCATGCAAGGCAAGCGCTCTACCACTGAGCCACCTTCCCAGCCCCCCTTCCTTTCTTTTTTGAGACATCCCTTGCAGATCCTCTCCCGACTGATGACTGTACCAGCCTGCTGACTCTCAGGCTCTCTAAAGATGTGGTCCTGGGCTGCTCCTTTCAAATCTTCCTGGAATTTCCCTCGCTTCTCTCCTGGTTCATCTTATTTCCTGTTATCTTTCGTGGTCAGCTTACTCATTTTGATGGAGCTCATTCCTGCACAATGATGGCAGGAGGAAAAATATTTCAAAATCTTCCACACATGCTTTTCAAAGACAGAGCTCAGAGATGCACGCCAGCGAGGTGTGACCTGAGATACGCCAGCGAGGTGTGACCTGAGACACCACGGCAGGAGGACTCAACTTCGGGGCTGGCCTGGTGTGTGTCCACACCACTTCACACAAAAACGGATTTGCCTTATTCTTTTTATTTCAGGTGAATTATCCTCTCTTTTGAACTCTGGGCCTGGGCGCTGTCCCTGAGCTCTTCAGCTCAAGGCTAGTGCTCTACCACTTGAGCCACAGCGCCACTTCCAGTTTTCTGGTGGTTCTTTGGAGATAAGAGTCTTACGGACTTGCCTGTCTGGACTGGCTTTGAACTGTGATCCTCAGATCTCAGCCTCCTGAGTACCTAAGATTACAAGCATGAGCCACTGGTGCCTGGCTGAATTATCCTTTTTTAAAAATATTATTTTATTGCTAAGGTGATGTACACAGGGGTACATCATCTGTAGGAAGGAAGGAAGGAGGTTAGGAAAGAAGGAAGGAAGGAAGGAAGGCAGGAAGGAAGGCGGGAAGGAAAGAATGAAGGCAGGAAGGAAACTAATTGACAGTAACTAGGAAAACAAAGTTCATTCGATTTTGTTCCACACTTATCTGGCTCTTAGTCATATTTCACATAAAAAGTGGTACTCAACTAGCTAGGAATTCACCAAGAACCTATTTCTGGATGTTTAAAGAGAAATAGTCTCCAGAAAGTTATTGACTAATAATACACTTAACAATTGGGAGACAATTTTCTTACTTTCTTTTTCATTTTCATTTCCTGTTTCTTATCTTACATGCTCAAATTGAGGCCATTCCTTGGCCAGAAAAGCGTGTTTCTCCCGCTCTGCTCTGCCGTTGATCAAGTCTGTCTTGACCCCTTTCACTTAATCAAAAGCAGCAGTGAAAACTTCACACACGGATAGGACTGTGGTTTTCTGTTGTTATATCAAGGTCAGTGTGTGTGTGTGTGTGTGTGTGTGTGTGTGTGTGTATGTAGGGGTGTGTGTGTATGCATGTGTGTGACTAGAGGTGGTGTTGGTGTTAAGACAAAACCATGGAATTGGCTACTAGCATGCCTCACTCAGGATTTTTTTTTTTTGTCGGTAGTGGGGCTTGAACTCTGGGCCTGGGCACTGTCTCTGTGCTCTTCAGCTCAAGGCAAGCGCTCTACCACTTGAGCCACAGCGCCACTTCTGGCTTCCTAGTGGTTAATTGGAGATAAGAGTCTCACAGTCTTTTCTGCCCCAGCTGGCTTTGAACCGTGATCCTCAGATCTCAGCCTCCTGAGTAGCTAGGATGACAGGCGTGAGCCACTGGCGCCCGGTCTCAGTTAGGATTTTTAAGAAAACGCCAACAAAGCAATTGTTCCTTTTCTTCCCTGGCAGGGTGATTCTGGCATCCGTGCTGGGACACCTGATCACACCCAGGACTGTGGTCCACGGGAGCCCAGCAAATGTGTCAGGGCTCTCACTGCAAGGAGGAAAGCCACTGGGCCGGGACTGTGACCCTCGGAGGGCAAATGAATCATGTCAGGACAGAGGCCTGGCTTCATTCTTGCCAGCAGTGCTGATTGGGTCAGCCTGGCTGATCCGCAGAAGTTTCCTGACGGATGGCGGTAGCCATGAGAACCACAGACACACCCAGCTACCTTCTTATCTTGCCCGAGGAAACCATCATCCCTCCCTGACTCACAGTTTTGTTTTCTGAGGCTTCACTTACTTGTGCTCAGCAGTCGTCTGAAAACATTCTTGTACTGCAGAGAGGAATTAGGATAGTGACAGAAATAAATCTCATTCACATTTTCTTAGAGGACCTGGTTAGGTTGTATTTTATTATTAGTTATTGTTGTTAGTATCTTATTGTGCATAATTTATTCTTAGGTGTCATCTTCACCCCCCTCTCCCAGTGAGACAGATCTATCTGCTGTGAATCTACCTTTGTGTGAGTGTGTGCTGATACTGGACTGGAACTCAGGGCCTTTTTTTCTACTATGGCTGTCACTCTTACCCCTTGAGCCACAGATCCACTTTCAGTATTTTGGTGGTTGATTGGAGATAAGTTTCACAGACTTTCCTACCTGTGCAGGCTACAAATCATGATTCTCAGAGTACATCCTCCTGAGTAGCTAGGATTACAGGCCTTGGCCACAGTGCCTGACTCCTTCTCTGTACTGCCCATACCCCTCCCCCCCCATCCAACATCGTGGTCACCGTACCACAATCCACCACGCTCTGTCCACCTTCATAGTCTCTCCTTTCACCTCATCTGCATATTTAGATTGGGGCCCCAGATTGCTAGGCAAGCATTCAACAGCTTGAGCCACACCTCTAGCGCTTAGTCATTGTTCCACTACTATAGATTAGATGTCCCTTGTATGCTTAGAATGGATCCATCCTGGAGGGGTTGTCAAGTTCACATTAGTGCTAGGCAGGGCTCTCGTAACAACTACCTATACAATACACTCTCTCCTCCCTCTGCCTTTCATTTCCCATATACAACTCCAGCCCACTGAATCTCCTAATTGATCAGGCTAAATTGGTGAGGTATTCATTTCACAGACATTATCAGTTATTGGAGATAGACGTTTTTATTCACTCCACAGACATTTGAGTTTCTGATTTTAGTTTATTACTAAATACTAATTTAAATTTTAAAATTTAATAATTTAGGGCTGGGAAGGTGGCTCAGTGGTAGAGTGCTTGCCTTGCATGCTCAAGGCCCTGGGTTCGATTCCTCAGCACCACATAAGCAAAAAGAAAAAAGCCGGAAGTGGCGCTGTGGCTCAAGTGGTAGAGCGCTAGCCTTGAGCTGAAGAGCTGAGGGATAGTGCCCAGGCCCAGAGTTCAGGCCCCACGACCGGACCAAAAAAAAAAAATTAATAATTTAGAAAGCTTTATGAGGGATAAAGAATATGTATGTATGTATGTATGTATGCATAAAGCCTTTTTATTGTCTGGACTTTAGTCTTAATTTTTAGTTTTTCTTGTTGTCTCCTGTGGAGAGCTGTGGGAGCCACAACCAAAGATGGCTGCAAAAGCAACATTGTAGCTAAAATGGCAGGGCCGCGTGGTGCGGCCTAAGATGGCGCGGGCTCCCGCCTTCCGTCTTCCCCTGACGAGTGCTCTCTGTAAAAAACAACTCCTTATATGGCTATGACTTGGCTCCTAGTTTGCTTCTGTGTTTGCAGCCCTATCAGTATATGCCACATGGCGCTTCAGGATTGGCCATCCAGGAGGCTTATAACCGGAGCGTGGGGGCGGATGGGAAGGAGAAACAAGGAGAAACAGGAAGAAGAAGGAAGAAGCGGGCAGGAGAAAAGTAGGAAAAAAGAAGCTGTAAACAAGGTCCTGAATAACCGTCTGAAAGAAGAACCTGTTGTCGCGTCATCCTTTCGGGTTGAGGCGGTCGCGACAGTCTCCCCCTCTTTCTTCAGGTCACAGGCATCTCAGAATTAGTCTAAATCATTGTCTTTTGATTGGTTATGTCCAAGTCTCTCTTTTTCTTTTTCGAGTCCCTTTTTACCATTAGAATTGGTAGGTATTTACTTTCAGCTTGCAGGAGCAGCAAACAATTTTTCTTCTTTATCAGACTTTAAAGATCCGGTCATAGTAGCACATGCCTGTAATCCCAGCCCTCAAGAAGAGGCAGGAAGGTCATAAGTTTAAAGCCAGTCCAGGCTACATAGTAAACACTATCAAAAACTGGAAAAAAAAACAACCCATAAAACAAACAACATCACAACCTTAAAGATTTTTTTTTCTAAGCAGGAACAGGTAAGGAAGGATTCAAATCACAGGCAAGTCTCCATCTGCAGCTTTTAAACTCTTCTTTCCTTGCCCTTCTCTTAGTCACAGATTTCTCAAACATTTTAACAGAATTTTTAAAGAATACATTCTTTTAACAAAAGAAAATAAAGTCTGATTATTTTTCAGAAGTAGGTTGCCTGCTCTCCAGCCAACAGGCCAAAGCCTATCAGTGGACAAGTGACTGTTCAGTGACAGCCATCACCTCGTGGCCTGTGAGTACTTGAGATCTTGTCTGGTGCTGCTGGCACAGGTTTTTTGGCATATACCAGCTCCAACACCTGGCCAGAGGCTGTTTGAGATTGGTGTAGATGGGGGACCGTGCGCCATCTAGTGGGAGTGAGGCTGCAAAGGTAGAACATGTGGAAGTGGCCTGTGCCATTGGCATGGTGGTTTCCAGGAGAGGGGGGAAGAGGAAACCCCAAAATGGGCAATGGGTGCTGAATAGGAGGCAAGACAGGAACCAGGAAGCAGGTACAGGGGCCTTGGATGGAGAGCAGGAGAGGGAGAGGAGGACAAGCCAGACTAATGGGAAGCAGAAGGAGGAAGACAGGGAAGGTGGAGCTATGGCTCAAGTGGTATAAGGCTGGCCTTCAGCGAGCAAGCTCAGCAGGGACAGCACGCAGGCCCCAAGCCTCGGGATGGGAACACAGAATGAGAGAGGAGAAATGTATTTTTCTTAGCCTGGAATCCAGCTATGATCCACAGCTTTGGGATAAAACAGAAACAGAAACAACAAAACAAGAACACATACACAAAGCATGTCCCCAGTCAGTATTGGGTCACTATCAAAGCATCTGATTTATTTTCTTCTCTATCTAGAAACTAAAAAAAAACAGTTTTGCATATCTGCATTTTGATTTTTAAGAAAGCAACTGAAACTCGAACTATTGAATAGTTATAAATGCAATAGAAAACGGAGTTGCATTTTCCCTCTACACAGTGGTTAGTTAAAGAAGGCAGAGGAAAGAGCAGAAAGAGAGCTGGCAGGTCAAGAGCTAAAAGAGATGATGATGATGATGATGATGATAGCTTGTCCTGGGGCTTGAACTCATGGCCCTGGCACTATTCATAAGCTTTTGTGCTCAAGGCTAGCTTTCTATCACTTGAACCACAACTCCACTTCTGGCTTTTTTTGGTATTTAATTGGAGATGAGTTTCCTGCCTGAGCTGGCTTTGAACCACGATCCCTGGATCTCAGCCTCCTGAATAGCTAGGATTGTAGGCGTGAGCCACTGACACCTGGCTAAAGGAGATTCTTACCATGGTAAAACATTTAAAGGAAGATGCACACTGTGGCAGGCAGACCTGTAGGTGAAGAGGCCGGGCCCAGGGACATGGGCCAGTCTGCTGCACACCTACTTGTTGATAACACAGCAGGTAGAATGGTGCGCCTTGAAATGAATGTGTCACCCCAAGTTTCCAGAGGAAGAACTTCTGGGCCAACACGACTGCTAACTAACCTACTTTCCTTTTTTCAAACACAAGTGAGACAGGCAAAGGCTTCAGAAGCACACAAATTGATCAAATTCATGATCAAATGAATGTACCCTGGGTTCACAACCAACAAATAGCTTCAGCTGCTTTGGGCCCATGCCTTTCATGTAACCAGCTGGGATGTTTTAGGGGTTCCATTCCTTAGGTCCTTTGAGAAGCAGGATTTGCCTTTTATTTGGGAAATATGCATTTCATCATATAAATGGAACACAGTGTCCTCAGTTTTTCTCTAGGGAAATAGCCTTTATTGCACGATTTGTCAGGAATATAGCAAAGGCAGTAGGGAGGAGGAAGAGGGAAGAGATGCTAGTGAATTGATTTCAGGGATGAGAGATGAAGACATTTAAATAAATAGATTAGGAATATAAAAGCCACAGGCTCCTTTCCCAGGGCACCAACAGTCACAGAACTAACTCTCAGAAGGAAACCAAACACTGTTCATTTTTTGCTGCTTTTTATTTTCTCCATGTCCGTGAATCCATGGAGACAGGCTCAGGCAAGCAGAGGACCGGCTTTAGAAAGCATGATTGAATCAAGGCATTCAGAAACCAAAAGCTCACTTAGAAAGAAACGGGAAACCAGAGCACCGGCTAGAAAAGGAAACAGATTTCTGGGCTTCTCAGATATACGTGCTTCTTTGGCTTTGGCCATTGAGAAAAGCTAAAGGCTGATTGGTCTCAGGCTCCTGTTCTGAAGTCAACTTTAGACTGATTTGAGATTTTTGTTAAAAAAAATATTAAGAACCAAAAGAAATTGAGATAGATAGGAAGGAGAATAATAGAAGGGGTGACATTGATTAAAATTCATTGTACTTGTAAATTGACCAGTTGAATTGAGACCCCTTTGTAGAACTACTTAAAGATGATGATAATCATATTTATATAGTACACAGTTCTATAATCGTCATACAGAAATAGTTAATTGAAAATAAAAACTAACATCCAATGCTGGTTTTATTGATAAAGGAAATGAGAGCTATACTGGACTTTATTCAAGGTTTTCTTTTTTCTTTTCCTTTAGGTCAGGATAAAAGCACTGAAAGGCAACTACATAAACCAACTTGGGAAAAGCCTGTACAAACATTTAAGATATTTGACCAAAAAAAAAAAGGCAGAAAAGCCAGATGCCAGTAACTCCTGCCTATAATCTGAGCTACTCAGGAGGCCGGGATCTGGAGGACTGCAGTGAGAAGCCAGCCCAAACAGAAAAGTCTGAGAGACCCCATCTCCAAAATAGCCAGCAAAACAACAGGGCGGGAGTGGGATGTCTCAAATATTAGAGCACCAGCCAGCTGAGAAAGCAAGAATTGGGGCCCTGACTTCAAGCCCCAGTAAAACAAAAACTGGTAAACAAAGTAAAACAGAACAAAAACAAACGAAACCCAGGAGGACACTCTGCGGATTCTGAGGACAGAGGCCAAGGGGTCTGCCGTATTTCTTCCTCCCAGGTGCAGACCCGGCGAGAAGGCACGGCCTGTGTGCACGCAGGCCCTCAGCAGACGATGACTTTGCCAACACGTTAATCTTGGACTTCCCACCCTGCAAACAGGTGTGTAGCTCTTTGTGTTTTTTTAATCAGCCTTAGGGACTGAAGAAAGAGGTCAAAGTTAGCATCAACACAGAGAGTGACTGGAAGAGTAATAGGTCCCTACCTGCATAAATTCCTCTTTGCTTCTCTCCAGAGCAGTTATAGGAAGATATTTTTTTCTTTTTGACTGATTGATTTGTTTTGATTTTGTGCCAGTCCTGGAGCTTGGACTCAGGGCCTGGGCGCTGTCCCGGAGCTTCTTTTGCTCTACCACTTGAGCCATAGCAACATGTGTGGCTTTTTGGTAGTTGATTCTCAATAAGAGTCTCACAGACTTTCCTGTCCAGGCTGGCTTCCAACCATGATCCTCAGATCTCGGCCTCCTGAGTAGCTAGGGTTATAGGTGTGAGCCACCGGCGCTAGAAGATCTTTGATCCCAAAGGCGGGACAAACATGGAAACCACATTGTGCTGTGTGGAGCTAGGGAAGGACACTGCTGTCCATCACCATGGGAATCCAAAGCACCAGCGCTCTCTGAGCCTCCTTCCTGATCTCTCCAGCCTGCCACTACCCCAACCACTCCTCACTCTCTTTTTTAAAAATTTCTTTTTATTATAAAGGCGATATACAGAGGGGTTACAGTTTCACAAGTCAGGTAATGCATACATTTCTTTGTGCACAATGTCACTCCTTCCCTTACTGTCTCCCAGTTTTCCCTCCTGTCTCTGCTCACAAGTTGTATAGTCCATTTTCAACACAGTATCTAGTGAGAACCACTGCTGCATTTGTTCACCCTATGTCCTTCCATTTCTGTCCCTCCCCTTCACTCCCAAGTACTTATAAATGAAGAAACAGAACAAAAAGGAAAGAAAACAATAGCCACAACAACAACAAAAAACCCTCGTTTCCATTTCCTGGAGTTCATTTTGATAAATATCATTTTATATGATCAGAGGCACATAGGCATTGGGCCTTTGTGTTCCTCTCCTGAGAGTATCCTCCTTTGATCTCACTGTATGTGACTGTAGCATCCTGTGTAATTTATCATGTCCCTGTGTATTTTAGATCTAGCTTCTCCATCTGAGAGAAAACATGCATCATTTGTCTCTCTGAGCTTGGCTTCTCTCACTTAAAATGATTTGTTCTAGGCCCATCCATTTCCCTGCAAATAATTTAATACTATTCTTTCTAATGGCTGCATAAAATTCCATTGTGTATAGGCACCACAGTTTTTCGGTCTCCTCTATTGTAGGGCATGTGCGCTGTTTCTGTATCTTGGCTGTTGTGAATAGTGCAGCAATGAACATGGGTGTGCAAGTGTCTTTATGGTACTCTGGTTCAGGGTCGATGCCCAGGAGTGGTATGGTTGGGTCATAGGGAAGATCTATTTTTGGTTTTCTAAGGAACCTCCAGATTTCTGTCCAGAGTGGTTGTACTAATTTACATTCCCACCAACAGTGTAACTGGGTTCCTTTTCCCCCACATCTCTGCCAGCATTTATTGTTTGAATTCACCATGTTGGCCCATCTAATTGGGGTGAGATGGAATTTTGATTTGTTTCTCTTCCATTCTTATCTCTTCTGAGAAGTCTGTCCTTAGCTCCTTTGCCAATTTAGTAATTGCTTTATTAGCTTTGAGAGAGGTTGGTTTCTTGAGCTTCTTGTATATTTTGGATATTAGGCCTTTGTCTGATGTATTATTGCTGGTAAAGATCTTCTCCCAGTCTGTTGGCTGTCATTTCTAGTTTAGTAACTAGGTCCTTTGCTGTGTAGAAAGTTTTTAGAAACTGTTTTTTGATGTAATCCCATTTGTCGATTCTCTCTCTTATCTTCTGTGCCCCTGGGACTCTTTTCAAAAAGTTTCTGCCTGTTGGGCGCAGGTGGCTCACATCTGTAATCCTAGCTATTCAGGAGACTGAGATCTGAGGATGGAAGTTGGAAGCCAGCAGGGCAGAAAAGACCCATGACTCTTATCTCCAATTAACCATTCAAAAACCAGAAGTGGCCAGGCGCTGGTGGCTCACGCCTGTAATCCTAGCTACTCAGGAGGTTGAGGTCTGAGGATCATGGTTCAAAGCCAGGAAGGGGCAGGAAAGGGCAAGAAAGTCCATAAGACTCTTATCTCCAATTAATCACTAGAAAATTGGAAATGCTGTGGTAAAGTGGTAGAGTGCTCACCTTGAGCTGAAGAGTCCAGGGGCAATGCCAAGGACCAGAATTCAAGCCTCAGGACTGACAAAAACAAAAAACAAACAAAATACCCCAGAAATGCTTTAGCTCAAGTGATAAAGCACTAGCCTTGAGCACAAAGAGGCTCAGGGACAGTGCCTAGGCAAATTCAAGCCCTACAACTAACAACAACAAAAAATTTCTGCCTATGCATATGACTTCTAGTGTTTCTCCTAAGTAATTTCAAAGTTTCTGACGAGGTCTTGGTTTTTTGTTGTTGTTTTTTTTGGTTGGACATGGGGCTTGAACTCCAGGCCTGGGCGCTGTCCCTGAGCTCTTCAGCTCAAGGCTAGCACTCTACCACTTGAGCCACAGAACCACTTCTGGTTTTCTGGTGGTTACTTGGAGATAAGAGTTTCTCTGACTTTCCCGCCCAGGCTGGGTGTGAACCTCAGATCTCAGCCTCCTGACTAGCTAGGATTACAGGTGTGAGTCACTGCCACTTGGCTCATTGAGGTCTGTGGTCTTTCTTACAATAGAGATGTATTCGGACCTGGATTCCAAACTGGTCATGAGCCATCTTTCACTCCCAACCAATTACCTTTTCTCCTTTCTCCTCAGAATTACTCAGATCTGCCAACCCACTTGCCATCTTGATCCCTTAGTCCTTTGGACCCTACGTCTTGATCTGACTCCATCCACAGTTCTCGTGAGATCTTAACCTCTCTTCAACTTGACCCACCTGTGGATTCCACTGATTCATGTGATTGACATTCCATCACACTTCAGTGAGCAGCCCAGCAAAGGGATGGCTAGGGGAGGTCCTGGGAGGGACTTCCTGTCTAGACTCAGGAGGGCCCCATGGTACAAGAGGTCTGAGCCCTTCCAAGAGAAGTCCAGATGGGGCTGGGTGACTCACCACTGACTTATTAATAGGTTCAAGGGAGAACCAGGACCAGAAAACTCCTGCAAGCATTCAGAACTCAGGCTATTGCGAGGAAAACTGGGGGAAGAATGTTTGAGAAATCTCTAACACTCTCACAGCTTCTCCATAAATCTGCAGTAATTCCAAAGTGAATGTTTATCAAAAACAATGACTCCTTAATGTGGGCAATATTAAGAGACCTTGCCAGCAAGCACCCAGGAAATGGACGAGACTTTTCCTTCTCAGAGGCATAAAGTAAGCTGGGTGCTGATGGCTGTAATCCTAGCTATCAGGTGACTCAGATCTAATGTTTGAGGTTCAAAACCAGCCCGGAGGGAAGGAAAGTCCATGAGACTCTTATCTCCAATAAACCACTCAGAAAAAGCCAGAAGTGGTGCTGTGGCTAGAGCACTAGCATTGAGCACAAAGAGGCTCCGGGGTGGTGCCCAGGCCCCGAGTACAAGCCCCAGGACTGGAAACAAAAAAGTCATAAATTAAAGTCATAAATTAATAGATGAATAGTCTTATGAAATCTGAATTAAATGTTCAACAAAATGCTTTAATTTTTTT
>NW_012267259.1:9356124-9364488 GCF_000151885.1 Dipodomys ordii | reverse complement strand
CTGGCTTTGAACCGTGATCCTCAGATCTCAGCCTACTGAGTAGCTAGGATTACAGGCGTGAGCCACCAGCACCCTGCTTTCCCTGTAAATTCTTTAAGTAGTTACCTGTGCCAGGTGCAGTGGCTTATGCCTGTAATTCCTACTCCTCTTGCAGGAGGATCACTGTTTGAGACCAACTTGGGCCACATTGCAAGAGCTTGTTTCAACAAACAAAACTACAGGGTCTGGGAAGGTGACTCAGCGGTAGAGTGTTTGCTTTTCATGCATGAGGCCCTGGGTTCAATTCCTTAACACCACATAAACAGAAAAGGCTGAAGTGGCTTTGTGACTCAAGTGGTAGAGTGCTAGCCTTGAGCTGAAGAGCTCAGGGACAGGCCTAGAGTTCAAGCCCCATGACTGACCAAAAAACAAACAAACAAACAACCCCCCCCAACTACAATTATCTAAACTTCCTGAAGCAATTTTTAAGTTGTGAGTGTTAGAGTACTTTCTGAGTTGGGTAATAAGTTAAGTCTTGGATAGAAAGCTATTTTTGCAGGAAAGAAATATAAGAAGTAAGCAAGTCTAGCAGTCAGCCAGATCTAGAAGTCCTGTATCCTGTTTTGTCACTGGCTCAGCTAGAAGGTTAGCAGATCTTATGATATAAATATGATATGGTTTGCCTCAAAGTGAAACTTAGGGGTAAGAACAAAGACTTTTCCAAGCTCAGAGTGGTAGATCCTATGACAGCTTTGCTTGGGGTCAAATGTATGTATGTATATGTATATATATAATACCAATATAATATTATGCATAATATAATCATAAATATATTCTGAAACAGTATATTATTATATAATTATTAATTTAGAATATATTACAGATAATAATTGTACCCTATATATTATATAATATGCATGCACTATATAGTGTATATATAGTATATACACTATAGTAAATATAAATTTACTATAGTAGGATAATATATACTATATTATATATACCATATAATATATTGCATTTAATATACTACATAGCATATATTATATACTATATATACTACATATGATGATGTACTATATATTATATGTATTATATACTATACAGCATATTATTTAGTATATATTAATATATAGTAAACAGTATATTTATATTATGTAGTAAATAATATATAATAAATATATAGAATAATATACCATAAATAATATAGCAAATAATAATATAATAAATACTAAATAATACTATATATTAATATATAGTAAATATAGGATACTATAATATATACTATACTATTATATATACTATATAATACTATTTGCTATATACTATGTATTTTATATATAGTATAATATATAATATATAGTGTAATATGTAATCTGTATTATAATAGTATATATAATTATACATACTATATGACATATACTATATAGTTTATAGTACAGTATATAGTATATATATCATATAGCAAGAACTGTCCTAACCATACTGACTGTAGCCAACCATGTGTGTGTATGTGTGTGTGTGTGTGTGTGTGTGTGTGTGTATGTGTGTGTGTGTATGCATGTGCATGCCAGTATTGGGGCTTGAACTCAGAGCCTGGGCAATGTCCCTTAGCTGTTTTGCTCAAGGCTGGCACTCTAGCACTTGAGTCATATCTCTACTTCTGGCTTTTTGGTGCTTCATTGGAGATGAGTCCCAGACTTTCCAAACCAGACCCTCAGGAGCTGAGGATCCTCCAATCCACAGACCTCATACTCCTGAGTAGCTGGGATGACAGGCGTAAGCCACTGGCACCTGGCTAAGTGATCAGTTCTTGAGAATTTCACAGCAGTTCCATGAAGATTCAGTGCCATTATCATCTCCACTTTACAAGGGTAGAGGATGTCAAACACAAATTGCATCCATGTATATGGGTGTGTCTGGATGTGTCTATGTTCATGTACAAGTATATACATCTATGTATAAATCAATCAAAATCACATCAAAATTATCAAAGTTATATCTAGTATACACAAATCAATATTCTGATTCTCTGCTCCTGGAGGAAATAACTTTTGTTTTCTCCTATCTGCATCCCTGAACAAGCAACACAGTATAGAAGTTTTGTAACTAGCCATTGACTATAGCACAGGACACACGATAGGCATTCCTAAATATTTGTAGATTGCCCAACATTTAACCACAAACTGGAGTCCACGCTGTGGTAGTGGGTCCACCATACCATCTTACCTATGTGCCTAAGAAAGGTGGGAATTAGAAGGAAACACAGAAGAGAAGCGAGATCAGACAAACATCCTTCTACCTGCATTTGTTTGCTCATGATTGAAGGAGTAAGTGCTCAGCCCCTGCCCACACCAGCTGCTGGCCGGGAGAAGAAGAAGGCTAAGAGAGGAGCTCTCACATGGCCACCCATTTGCCAGAGGAAGGTCGACGCTGCACACTCCATTCGCTACACGTGCATGCTATTTAATGAAAGATTTTTTTCCTGGCATTTTGCAAAAATGTGAAGCATAGGTAGATGATATAGCTTTTCACTCGGCATGAGTCAGAACCAACATGTTTCAAGGAGAAGAAAGACGCCTAAATTATTTTCTCATTGTCTCTACATCAACTGCTTTCTCATTTATTTTAAGATGATTTCAGGTCAGTAGAGACAATATTGCATTTCTCATTTTCCCCGTATGAGTTTCCTAATGAGTTCCATCTGCGGGGTCTGTCAACATCTGCCGTTCCTGTGCAGGTATGATGGCGAAGATTATTCCTCGAACTCATAAATTCCCCCCAGCACTTACCAGCGTATAGACGACTGGAACTGGTGGTTATTAAAATGTGGAGAAATCGTTATCTGAATTTAATGTTTCCAAAATGAAAAGAAACTGCTTAGAGTTTAGAAACTGTTATCCAACAATGGCTACACCAGTTATTTCATGAATGCATTTTACCCTAAAATTTAGTACAGTCTTGACATGTATCATTATGCATAAATAAAAATGTATCAACTACAGTTTTTCTACTATTCATTTTGAATTTCTGGATCTCAGACTACCTTTAGTACAAAGAGAGTCCTCAATTGTAAATGCATAAGTGCATTAAGACAATGTAAAGTGTTATGAGATAAATAATCATATCATTGATACCTAATACTGTTATAATTGAGGTATTATAGCAAGTAATATATATTATGAAGATTAGGTGTGGATAATAGTTTCTACAGCTAGACAAATAAAAGAAATAAAGGACAGAACCTCTATTAACATTGGCTTTGAACTTTAAATTTTTTCTTTCAGTCGTGGCTTTGAACTTGTGGCCTAGGCACTGTCCCTGAGCTCTTTTGCTCGAGGTTAGAGCTCTACCACATTGAGCCACAGCACCACTTCTGATTTTTCCACTTCTGGTTTCATGAACTTTCCTGCCTGGGTTAGCTTCAAACCACGATCCTCAAATCTCAGCTTCCTGAGCAGCTAGGATTACAGGCATGAGCCATCATTGAGCAGCTTGAATTAAGAGAGCTTTTAAACTTACCTAATACTATTTAGTATGTCTTTTTAGTTTGTAGAAAAATCATCTTTAAAGACCTTCCATATTTTCTTTAAATTTATTTGTTTGTTTGTTTGTCAGTCTTGAACTTAAGGCCTGGGTCCCGCCTCTGAGCTTTTTTGCTCAAGGCTAGAGCTCTACCACTTTGAGCCACAAAGCCACTTCCTGTTTTCTGGCGGTTAACTGGAGATAAAAGTCTCACAGACTTTCCTGCAGCAGCTGGCTTTGAACCACTATCCTTAGATCTTAGCCTCCTGAGTAGCTAGGATTACAGGTATGAGCCATTGGCACGTGGCTCTAAGTTGATTTCTTAAAATTGTATTGTAAGCTTAATATAATAATTGTATGTGTGTGTGCGTCTGTGAGTGCACATATACCAGTACTGGGGCTTGAGCATTGGTCTTGAGTGCTATCTATTAGCTTTTTTGCTTAACTCTGATGCTCTACCACTTGAACCTCAGCTTTACTTCCAGCTTTTTGGCTGTTAATTGGAGTTAAGAAGCCAGCTATCAAAAAAGATGTAAGAGGAGCTTTGGCTTAAGTGGTAGAGCACTAGCCATGAGCACAAAAAGCTCAGGGTCAGTGCTCAGGCCTTAGGACCAGCACACACACACACACACACACACACACATACACACACACACACACAAGCAAAATCACAAAATACAACATCATACACACAACTACGATTTGTTCATTAAAATAAGAAGCAAAGCCCTGCACTGGTAGAGAATGACACAGGCCCAGGAGGCCACCGACCCATGGTCCCTGGGGAATGGGTCACTAGCGTGTGCACACACAGCCATCGTGGTCCAGGGCTTCAGCGTCTGTGGTTGTTGACATTGCCTCCAGCCAGAGCCAGGCGTTGGCACGAGAGGCTTGTTGACTTCCAGTCTGAGAGCAATAAACACGGATTTATGAATGACCTCACACTTCTGCCTCATGCACCCAGATGCCTTTTGATCTCCAACTAGAACCATCTGCGTGCTGTGCTGTGCTGCACACATTGACAGAGGCTCCTCCTTGGCCATGGGAGGGAGCAGAATGATTCGTACCCCAGAGCATCTGCTTCGCTCTCTGTCCTGCATGTCTGCCCTTGTGGGTGGGGAGGGGCAGGGCGAGGTGAGTTCTTCTCATCCTGGGTTGCGTGTCCGTTAAAGCTGATGTGTGGTCATGGGTCCCGTGTGCGTACTGCAGGCAGATGTCCACACCACCCTTCGCGGGCTGCACGGGATGCAGTGATCCTGATGTCCCCCTTCCCAGGGGAGAGAGAGCTGTTGCTTTCCAGTCCCCATCTTTATAACCGACTCTTTAGAATACAATGCATCTCTCTCTAGGATCTGGTTTTTATTCAAGCCCAGGTGAGGGGTGTGGTTGGAAAAATAGCTAGATTTAGCAGTGTGTGTCTGTGCTGGTATTGGGGCTTGAACTGAGGGCTGAGGCCTTGTCCTATAGCTTTTTTTGGTCAAGACTGGTTAGCACTCTATCACTTGAGCCAAAACTCCACTTAGGAATTTTTGGTGGTTCATCGGAAGTAAGAGTCTCATGGACTTTCCTGCCTGGGAAGGCTTTGACCTGGGATCCTCAGATCTCAGTCTCTTCAGTAGCAAGGATTACAGGCTTGAGGCACCAGCACCTGGCTTACCTTAGCAGCAATTTTGTTTTCATTGTGTGCTCCGTGCCTAACAGCCTGTACAGCACAGGTGCTCGGTAAAAACTTCTAGGGTCAAATATCTTTTGAATTTCAGCATTTATATATTGCTGTCTACCATTCAGACTCTTGCTTCTAATACCATAATGATTTTAATATATTATTTATTTAAATTATGGTTTTTTTGAGATGGGTTTATGTTGCTCAATCTGACCTCAAATTCCTGAACTCAAGTGCTTTTCCTGTTTCAGCCTCTGATTAGCTGGTATTACAGGTGTAGCACATTGCATCCAGCTTTATTCTAAAGTTTTAAGCACAATGGTAGTTTAGATAAAAAAGTGTAAAATTAGTTGTGCTGTGTGAGTTAAACATACCTATGAGAATTGTTTCTCTCCCCCCTCTCTCCCTCCCCCTTCTCTCCCTCCCCCCTCCCCCTTTCCCCTCTCCCCTCCCCCCTCTCCCTTATCTTCTCTCCTCTCTCCAATAGCCAGCATGTCGCCTCACCACCAAGTAGTTAGAAAAACATGGGAACATTCTCAAATCTCATCCTTCAATCGGCAAAACAAACAATAGACCTGTCCTTAAGAACAGAGGTAATAAATTAAGGGCAGACTGAAGCAAACAAAGTGGCGATCAACCACACAGCATTCTGACAGCTGCAACTGCCTACAAAGCAGGAATCACGAGGTGCCATTTCTACAGCCCAGGAGCCAGCGGCTGCCCGGAATGAAGGCCTCACCCCAGGGAGGGTCTGTCCCAGAACTGACAGCCCTGGTGAGGTCAAGGACGTAGAAAGAATCTATTTAATTCTTTCTGTGCACTACACAAAGATTTCCCTTTGGGAAAGTCAGTGGAGCTAAAAGATGTCCAAGAAATGAACACTATGACAGGGATCCCAACCTAGTGCATTCCTTGGTGATCACTGTGGAAAGAATGGCAGAAAGGCTGGGTACTTGCGGCTCATGCCTGTAATCCCAGCTACTCAGGAGGCTGAGATCTGAGGATCACAGTTCAGCCAGCTTGGGCAGGAAAGTCTGTGAGACTCTGATCTCCAATAAACTTAGAAAAAGCTGGCAGTGGTGTTATGGCTCAAGTGGTAGAGTGAGCGCTAGCCTTGAGCACACAGAGGCTCAGGGACAGAGCCTGGGCCCTGAGTTCAAGCCCCATGAGTGGCAAAAACAAAACAAAACCTCAACAACAAAAGAATGGCAGAAGGAAGGGAGGGAGGACAGGAGGGGAGGGAGGGGAGCGCCTAGTAGATGGCCAGAGAATTCAGACTGAAGCACCTGACATGAGCATAGGGGCCTTGTTCAGTTCATGCTCAGTGCCCAGTGCTCTCTCATGAGATCGCTCCCGTTCCTCACAGTGGGAACTCTAAATCAAAATGGCCACCTGGATTCTTCCTCCTCCAAAGATGTTCATTTCCCCAGCTCCTTCTCTACCACCCAGACTTCCTCGTTCTGGATCGTCTCAAGTCCCAGCCTGCCTGGGCTCCTTCCCCCTTGCCAACACTTGCTTGTTTTACCCCTTAGATGCCAAAGATCTCCAGAGACACCAAAGACCTCCCTAAGAGGAGCTGGCGGTGTGATGGCAGGTGGATCCCATTTGCCTACAATCTGGAATTTGCAGGCAAGCACGCAGGTGAGATTCCCCAGCTCCAGAGGACAAGCATTGGGTTTGAGTGGGGGAGGGCAGGGCTGCCCTCCCCTCCCCTCCCCTCAGGTGACAAGCCCACTTCAGGGAACATAGTGGATTCCATTGGAAAATCCTCCTTGAAGCTGGGGATACAGGGGGAGGGGGGAAGGGACAGGGGGTTAGCTCAATTCTGGGCTTGATTTTTCCAAGACCAGTCAATCCAAATGTTTCATTAAAAGTTCTTTTCAGGTTTTAACTCAGCTTCTTCTGTTTATATCTCAGCACTATTGGAGAGCAATCAGGCAGTAATTCTTCTCACAACATATTCTAATTATGCAACAGAAGGCAGAACTTAAGTATTGGTCTTCCCAGGCAACGGGACCCAGTTTCTCTAGCCTTCTCCTCATCAGAACCCCGACTGCACTAGTTTGCACAATCATAAACTTCTTCTGGATTTGATGCAATCTTTCACCTTGTTCTCCCCCCCAAAAAACCCCAAACCCTATGGGTTTTGCCTGGTTGTGGTTGTTCTTATTGTTGTTCTCATTGGAAAGTAACCAGTGCATGCAGCATATTCCATAGTCTGTATTCCTTATTCCATATTCAACAGAGTGCTTGTTTCCTTTGCGGGGGGCACATCAAGTCATGTATCCCCCAAATGTTAAATATCTAAACTAAAAGAAAATTGACTCTCAGTCTCTCTCTTGAGCTTCTCTGCATCCCAGAAAGTTCCTAGTAGAAAAAAAAAGTCATCTGCAGCAGATAGCAGGTGCACAGCCGGAGCCCTCGCTCTGCCTGTGGGGCTGATTGTATAGACAGTGCTTATGGCTGACGAGGAGTGAACGGCTTTTCCCTCTGTCGTAGTCCCGTGTCTTCCAATGCTCATAGTTAGCAAACAGACGAAACGTGGACTCTGAAGGACAGCAGTGGTATTTCCACTGCTTACTCAGACCTTAATCTCTTGTCACATTTTTGAGTCTGCTTTCTAAGCGCGGGGATTACAGGAATGGTTCTTTGTAGGGAGGCCCGCGCCCCGAGTGCGTGAGCTCTGCAGGCTTTCTGCCTCCTCCCTGTTGGAGCAGCGCTGTGACTGAGTCATCAGAGGGCAATGCTCTCCTCCGAGCTGGGAAGGGCTGGCCCGGAAGCTTCCTGAATGCTCTACTGAAACGTCTCCAGAGAGGAAGACGCCAGACAATCTTCTTTGGGGTAAGGTATCCGTGTCAACAGAAATATAGCCATGCCATGGAAGACAAGGGTTGTCTGCTCACAGTTACTTCTTTTCCTTCCTTTTTGAGGTGGTGGTGGTACCAAGGATTAAACCTAGGGCCTTGTGCTTGCTAGACAAGTGCTCTACCATTTGAACCAGGCCCCAGCCCTGAATCATGACTTTAGTTTTCTAGCTGCCTTTACATCCTCCTGCTCCTCATTCTCTTCTTTCTTCTTGCTAGTACTGGAATTTGGATCCAAGGCCTTGCAGTTGCCAGATTATCTTCCTGAGGTCTTTTCTTTCTTTCTTTCTTTCTTTCTTTCTTTCTTTCTTTCTTTCTTTCTTTCTTTCTTTC
>NW_012267259.1:9346451-9353777 GCF_000151885.1 Dipodomys ordii | reverse complement strand
CCTTCCTTCCTTCCTTCCTTCCTTCCTTCCTTCCTTCCTTCCTTCTTTCTCCTTTCCTTTCTCTCCCTCCTCCTCTCCCTTCTCTTCCTTCTCTTGTTCTTTCCCTTTTCTCTTCCTTCCCTTTTTCTTCTTCAGTACTGGTGCTTGAACTCTGGATCTTGTACATTCTATACAAGTACCACTCAGCTATACCCCAGACCCCAAATTTTCTTATTGTTTGGGTTTTTGTGTCACACATAGAGAAGCCTTTCCTTTTCAGAGATTGTAAGGAGAATGTTGCAAGGGGTAACACTGATCAAGATACACTGTACTCATTCATAAATTGACATGTCAAAAGGAAACCCCTTTGTATAATTATTTAAAGATAATAGAAAAATAAATTCATAAAAATACATTGGGTTCATAAACCCCAGTACTCTATTTTTTTTTTTTTGCCAAAGAACAGACACAAAGTCCCTTGCTTGCCCTGGTGCATTCTTGGCGTTTTCACTTAGCAAAGTCTCCGCAGCAGGGCTGGAAAAGATGTTGAGTTTCTGAATGAGGATGCTGAAGTTCCTGAGTACATTCTTCCTTTCTCATCATCCTCCACTGGACCATCTTTGCTGTGGTTAGATAAATCTGTCCTATGTCCATATTCAATAGAGACCCCATTTTGGCAAGGCTTTTTATCCATCAAACTCTAGGCTTGGGACTAAGGACAATATCACTATAATTGCATGCTCACAAAATCTCTTAATCATAGGCAAATTTTTGCTCACCCTATTAAGAAATGATGAGCCTTGTTGAATGTTTAGGAAAGTTGACAGAAATGTGAAATTATTAGATCAAAGAATGCTTGGACAATAAAATGCACAAAGCCATTCACTTTCCAAAAACCAATTTAAACATTAAATCTAGAAAAATCTTCCCAACATTTATAAATAGAGTCTAATTCTGTTCCAGCATCAACCCTGGAAGAGCACTTCCAGCTTTATGACTGAGCAGTGACTGAGGCCAAATGGGTTTGGAATGGAAACTTCTTTTTCATCTGGCTTATTGTTCTCCCCTTTTGTGGCCACAATATTTGTCTGGGCTCTGGGATTACTCAATCAATCAAATATTTATCGAGTAACCAGACAACCAATGGAAAAATTAGACTTGGATAATATTGTATTCTATACTGTTGATGTGGACAGGTTTATCTTGAGGTCTTCAGGAGAATGAAATGGCTAATGCTCAACTTTGCTTTGGAGCTTAGAGAACCCATTCATGTGGGAAAGCATAGTATGCACATGCACAAGCAAATACACACTTAAGACACTTGGCAAATGACATGCTCACACACTCACCCATTCTGTGTCTATTTATTCATGTTTCTCACTATTTTTAATATACTAATGACACCAATGATATCATTTGAAATTGACAGCTCTATTATATTTTCAGTCTGTATCTCTATAGAAAAAGGAAGACTATACGCCTCAGAAACCTTGGAAAGTCTAAGTTCAACTTAAATGATGTGTGTGTGTGTGTGAGAGAGAGAGAGACAAAGACACACACACACACACACACACACACACAGAGTGCATGTGTGTTGAGGGCAAGAATATCCATGCTCATCATGTTATTAAAGAGGAGTCATTAAATATGTTTACCAGTATTTATTTCTCTTCCTTCTGGAGACCACTTTCCCATCCACTTGGCCACATGATTTAGCCACTGTGAGAAGGAATAATATGAGTTTCTCCTGCGTACTTGTTTTGTGTTCTCTGCCTTTGTCTGTGGCAACTTCTGATGTTCCCATTGGTCAAGGCTCTACCATCTTGGTTCCCTGAGAGATGCTAATATAGAGAAGTCTCCATGAACCCAGATGAAATATATAGCAAGAACAAAAGAGGTTCTTTTGGTCTAGGATGCTAAGATGTTGGGATTCCCTCCACCCATATATATATATATATATATATATATATATATATCTCACAGAAATTGACACATGGAAGGAAGTTGCTATGTCATCATAATGGCCAGAAGAGAGGTGCCAAGAAACTGTGCCTGAAGGCGTTTAGGATGCACATCCTCATCCTGATGAAATTGTTCCTTAAGGGGAGATCAGGAGAGAAGATTAGTGTTAGTCTCATGTGCTGTCTTTCCAAGGCTGTTTGGGCAGGATGTTACAAGAAAGAGGGGAGCTCAAGAAGGGTCAATTCATTTTGAAGCAAGAACATTGTGAAAATAGAGTTCAGGGACTTAGAAGCCAGAAAGAGAAATCAATCTTAAATAATAGCAAAGATCAATGAGGCATTACCCCCACATTTAGGGACAAATTAAGGGTACAGTCATCTCACCAATTGTTAAGATCTATAAATAAATTGTCTCTGAATCACAGTTTAATCATATATTGTCCACAAAACTCAGTCCTTCCGGTCTTACAAAATGGCTCAGGGAAAAAGAGACTGAATATGAGGCTCTCTCACTAAAACCTGCTAGCTTTGGGAAATTGACATTAAATTGATACGAGAGGCACTAGAATGAGAAAGAAAAGTAATGTGAATATGTGAATTATGTCTCAAAAGGAACTACAGCCAGTAGCATTTGAAGCTGATTGGATAGAATACAAAAGAAGCTATATTTAGGCAGAGTCCAAATATTGACACAAGTTGCTCTGGACAAAAGAGATGGCGATGGATTAAAACTTAAATGGACTCAAGAGATTCGAGTTATGTAAGAGTGGAAAGTGGGCCGAGAATGTTGTGCATTTCCAACGAGGATCTATTTTCTACCTTTGTCTATTTGGACTGATATAACAAAATGCCATAGACTGGGAAGCTTATAAACAATAGAAATCTATTTCTCCTATTTTAAGAATTATACTTTTATTGTCCTTAAGTAGTTATACAAAGGAGTTACTGTTCAACAAATCAGTTTGTGAATACAATGTGTCTCAATTGCTGATTCTCTCCCATCCCTCCCAACTCAACCCTCCCCTTCATTTTCTTAGTTTGGTAAGATATACATTGTCTTATTGAATTTTATGACCATACCCCCACCGCCTGTGCCCCTCATTCCTCATTCCCCCGTCCCCTCGGCCTTCCCCCCATACCTCATGTACCAGTTTCTGGTACTCATGCCCACTGAGAGTCAGCTAGGCGGATCCTGTCTCTTGGTTATGGTGAATTATGCAGCAATGAACATCTCATAGTTTTTGAGGCTGAGAATTCCAGGGACCCCAGATTCTGTATTCTCATTGCATACCTGCTCCTCATGCATGCTGGCTTCTAAATATGCTCGCCTGATGCTCGCCTGATGGAGGGGCTTCTCAGGTATGTCCACGGATCTCATTCATGAAAGCTCCATGTTCTAAGGACCTCATGTTCTAATCACCTTCCAGAGGCCTCATGCCTCCATACCATCCTCACCTCGGTGGCGACGAGTTTAATGCATGAACTGTCAGGGGACACAGTAGTTCAGGCCATAGCAAGGCAAGACAGGTGAGGGGAAATGAAGCCTGAGAACCAGCTGCCAGGAGTTCAGACATAAACACTCTTTGTTGTGAGCAGCTTGATTAAAAGAGCAGAGACACTACTTTCTTTGCGTTATGTTTCTCATTCCCCGCACTAAGCTGCAACACACACACACACACACACACACACACACACACACTCAAACACATTCACACGCATATTTAAAGAGGCAGCTCTTGCTCTATCCTGGACCACTTGCCCAAATAATTATTCTGCTTTGAGGCACTGAACAAAAATATCCTGGGGGTAGGGGGAGCTAAAATAACTTCTTTGATCACAGAAATGTTTACAAGGAAGAAAAAAGTTATCTTCGGGTAGGGCATCTGTCTTAAATGGAACATCTGGAAGATATGGCCTTTTGTTTAAACAAATGCATAGACATCTATGTCACCAAGTTTCAACTTGTGCTGGTACTGTGGCTTGAACTCAGGGTCTCTTGCTCTCTTGCTTAGCTTTTTTGTTCAAGGCCAAGTCTCTTGAGCCACATCTCCAGTTCTGGCATTTTGTGGGTTAATTGGAGGTGAGTCTTCCAGGTTTGCCTGTCCAGGATGGCTTTGAATTGTGGTCCTCAGTTCTCAGCCTCTTGAATAGCTAGGATTACAGGCGTGAGCCATCAGTGCTTGGCTACCAAATTTCACAGTTAGCAAACAGACAATCTTGATATCTCTGGGCTCAACTGATAAACTAGTGACAAAGAATGGCTGGAGGTGCCAGAGAGACAATGATCTTAAGGTGGATTTAAGCCACCCCTCCCCTCAACCACCTTTTCACCATGAATACCCCTGATGTTAAAATCCTCACTGCACCTGATACCAGATGTTTCTACTCCCATATCTTGGTCGTGTACTGTCCTTTCTTGACTTTGCTGTGCTGAAAAGCTTTCTGGTCTCTACCTCGATGTGTCCTGAAATCATTTTTTTTGTATCAATCATACACTCAGCATCCAAGGGCCTCTTCCTTTCTGAAGCCTCGCCAGTTCTGGTAGCAATGGTGCCCATTTCGAATGCAGCAACAGAATAAGGGAAAAGAATCTTTCATTCCTCAAGTCAGGCCTCTGGAAGTGATTATGGAATTGTTTTTCTCAGGGAGAAGAACCCTAATCTAGTCAAAAACTTCCTATACCCAGACAGGAGAGCTTGCAGTCTCTTTTCAGTGGGATTTTAGAATTTCTACAGGGATTTGGAGGCATGGTTCAGTTGGTAGAGCGCCAGCCAATGAGTAAAAGTGTCAGGTAGTGGGGTAGTGAATTGCTACAGACCAGGGCTGCATTCCCTGAACTTCTGAAGAGAGAGAGCCTCATTGAGGGTATTAGGGTCCCCTTACACTGCTGAAAGGTGGGGCTAAAAATTTAACTTCCCATCATCAATCCCTGAATCATCTAACTGTTTCTTTAGCTGGGCCTGATATAAAAATAGCTGTGTAGTTTCTAAAATCTTAACTTTAAATTCAAAGTCCTGTCAGAATGAGATGTTCTGGTTGTATCCTTGGAGGAAAACAAATGAGTATATTTTGCAAGTGGAAAGGAAAGTGAACTGAATGTGTAGTAGCAGAAGGAGCAAATTCACTCTATTTCTACAGCTGCTCACCAATAATTCTGGCTCCTTTTCTTTTCTTTGTGCTAGTACTGGAACTTGAACATAAAACCTGGCCATCTTGCTTTGCTTTTTCACTCAAGGGGGACACTCTATCATTTGAGCCACACCTCTATTTCTATTTTTTTTTTTTTTTGCCAGTTACTTGGAGATAAGACTCTCCCAGATTTGTCTGTCTAGGCTGGCTTCAAACTTTGAGCCTAGAGCTCAGCTTCCTGAGTTGCTTGGATGATAGCCATGCACCACCAGCTCTGCTAGTTTGTTTTTTTTTCTAATTATAAGTGGAAGGTAAGAGCTAGTCACTTTGATGTTCCTTGGGATTGTAACTTGATCTCAGACTTGCAGATGAAGCACTTGCTTTGTCAGATTCCCTTTCCCAGCCTTGGTTCCCAGTCTAGTTCCCTAAGCCAGGACAATGGAAAGTGAAGGACCCTGCTTGTCAATCTTCAACCTCTAAGAGGTACTGGTTGTTACTGCAGGGCAAGCTAGCTCATGCTGACTAATGTAGGTAAAATACTCAAACAGGATGTGGGAATCTTGAAAGGTTTTTCCCCCCTCACAGACAGAAGGAATATTTCTTAGCAGCACATCTACTGATAGTTTCTCACATATTTCTTTTGAAGACTTACCAAATGACCTAACTTCAGATTGTTTTATTGCAGGATGTCATAGTTTTCTTTACAGAGAAGGTGTCTCCAGCCCTAATCTTACTATCAAGTAATACATGATAACATATTTTCTTTTCTGACATGGTATTTTGCCAATTTTATTTGACTAAAACTCACCTGTTCCCAACATCACACAATAATCTGAAGCATATGAATCTAGACAAATAAAACATTTATTTTAAATATATGTACCACAAGAACAGAACTGTCTTGCAGCATTTGGTATGGATTAAATCACTGCTATAGAACACTAAATCTGCTCCTGGCACTGGGTTATGAAGTTGTCATGTTATGAAGCCAGCATACCCAGTTCCCTAGAGACAAAATCCTTTTCAGATCCTTTAAGGATGGGTGACATGGTACACAATGTCTGAAATTGTGATTTTTATAAAATATATGAAATATTCTTCCAGTGGGTGCTTTATTTCTTCCCTCCAAGATTTAAAGGCATAACATTAATCTCAATTCTATGAAAGATGATCCACAGGGAGTTAAGATGATGGAGTGCAGTTTTGTTGCTTTCAGATGATCTAATTTGCTTCAGGGATAGGTTTTACAGAATCAAGAGAAATGGAGAGATTATATATTTCCTCCAAACCCCCAACATTCTCAGCAAACGTTTGGCAAGTGTTAAACTGTAGTTAGCTTGTGACTGGTCTCTTTGACAAATGCCTGCAGTGTACATTTTCCTTGTCTTCTCTTGCTTTGTAAATATTGTCCTTAGGCTACCCCTTCTTCTATGGAAGCCCTGAGCCCCAGTGTGATCATGTTGCATTCCCTCCTTCTCCATGGTTTTGCTTTCTGTGATTTCAGTGACCCTCAGTCAACCCACATCATCATGGCACCATGATGTTCAAAGGTCCATGGTGACCTGACGTTAGATCATAATGCCTCTATCAGTCACTTCATCTGATGATGGAGGAACTATCATATCATCCCAAAGAGGGTGACTGCTGTCACTAAGATTTTTTTGAGGAAGATACCACATTCACATCATGTCCATTATAATGTATCTATACATATATAATGTATCTATACATATATATACAATTACAATTGCTCTATTTTATTATTATATTAATCTCATGGCTAATTGTTCAGCTAAACTTCAGTGTGAGCATATATGTATGTGTGTGGCAATATGTATGATGGGTTCAATACTATCCACGGTTAAAGGCATCTGCTGGGCACCTTGAAATGTATTTCTTATGCATAAGGTGGTATCCATAATGAAACCTGGAACCTTTGGGTAGTAACAGGTTTAGATGAAGTCATGAGGGTGAGACCGCTATAATGGGGTTAGTGTCCTTATCTGAAGGATGGTGACCATTGTCTCTCTGTCACGTGAGGATACAGAGAGAAGGTGACACTTTGCAAGCCAGGAACAATATCTTTCAATAAGAGGCAAATCTGCCAGAACCTTGATCTTACATTTTCAGCCTTCAGAAATAAACGTATGGGTTGGGAAGTTGGCTCAGTGGTAGAGCACTTGCCTTGCATGCCTGAGGCCCTGGGTTCGATTCCTCAGCACCACATAAGCAAAAAGAAAAAAAAGCCGGAAGTGGC
>NW_012267259.1:9344220-9344721 GCF_000151885.1 Dipodomys ordii | reverse complement strand
AAATAGGGATACAGGTGGACCCATTGCAACAATGAGATGTACAAGTCGTTATGTCGAAAACGAGCTTTATAACTTTCGTGGCAGGGGGAGGGGAGCGGGGAGGATTGGGTGGGGGGGGCAGGGGGCGGATGGGAAGGGATGGGAAGGGGACACAAAGGAGGAGGCTGCAATGCTTGATAAGAAATGTACTCATTATCCTGCCCATGTAATTGTAACCCCTCTGTACAGTATGTTCACAATAATAAAAAAAATTAATGACATCTGTCCCTGTGCCGCTTAGCTGGGAAAGAGATACATCTTCTTACTATATGTTAAGATCTCTGTATACACAATATCTGATTATTGGAACATCTAAAAAGAAAGCTATGAAATGGAAGATAAAGGAAGGTTAGCACATGTTTTTAATGATTTTCATTCCAATGAGTAATGCACAATGAGTCCATTTGCTTCACCCACACCTGCAAGCTGGATTTCCCTCCCTCCCTCCCTCCCTCCCTCCCT
>NW_012267259.1:9190594-9327585 GCF_000151885.1 Dipodomys ordii | reverse complement strand
TATATATATATATATATATATATATATATATCACATCTTCTTGATCAATCTGGGTTGACTCCATATCTTAGCTATGGTAAATAATGCTGCAATGAACATAGTTGTGCTAGTGGCTTTAGTGCAGGCAGGCTTGTCATCATTTGGGGAAATGCCCAGCAGTGGGATAGCTATAGGCCCAGCTAAAATGTTAATCGTTTATGAAACATAATGTCTTTTTAAATTAAATTTATTTTTTTAAATTTTGTTTTATTGTAAAGATGCCATACAGAGGGGTTACAGTTACATGAGTAAGACAATGAATACATTTCTTATTGAGCATGAAATACAATGTCTTATATTTCTAATTGGGAGTACCTATTTTCCAAGGTACCAGACATTGGGTAAATGAGTTGGGGATATCTCATTTAATTCTCATTGTGAGATTATGGTTTGGAATTACTATTATCTGCACTCATCATTCTCTGGCCTAGAATTCAACAATTACAGAAATCCTCTTCTGTGGCTTTTGTATCATACATAAGTGGTTTGCTTCATAGCTTAAAAATTCACTAATGTAGCTGAGTGATCTCCAGCCAATCATTTAACTTTTCTGAAATAATAAGCCCTGGGCCAATCCTTTGACAGCCCAGAATGCCTTGCGCCTCCCTTCTGTGCTTTAGATGTTACCCCGGATGGGCACAGTTTTCCAGTTCCTCTTTTGTTTTGGTAGGTTGTATCTTTCCACATGCTTTCCAACAAAGGGAACCTGATTCAGGAGGCATGCTCATGAGACTTGACATGTGTAGAAATTTGTTTCTTTAAGAGGCAGTTGGTGCCTCATCTTCTACACTCTTCTGGGAAGACCTCTTCTGGGCTCATCAGTGTTGGTAAATATAAATCTGATTTTTTCCTATTGCCAACGTAGGTTTCATGTGCCAACTGAGTTTATATTCATCTCCTGGCTTCCCACCCTGAGAAATCACAAAGCAGTCCTTTCTCCCTGGCCTTTATCCTGGAGGTTCTTTTGTTTCCTTTTAAATCTTTGATTGTCATGTAATGTTGTTGGACCTTTAGAAGGAACACAGACAGGGGGAGTATTCGATCCACAATAGCTAGTGAGAAGTGACACTACTGTTGATTTAGTGTAACTAGAGTTTGCCCATATGGAATGCCATGAGCTTTGGAGCTTGGAGATGATTCTGGTTTAGATAAGGGCAAGTAAGTCATCAGTATCAGCAATGTCGAGGCACATATGTAAGGAGACCCAGGAACAGAGCAGTGTGTCGCCTAGAGTCTGAATTGTTTCCTAGCAGTCCCTTATGCTCGCTTCACAAATCTTCCATACTTGGGATTCTTTTTAAACACATTTTAAAAAAAGTAAATTCCAAACCCTCCTTTTTCTATTTTTTAAAAAGCATTATTTTATCTTTAAACCTTTCTTTAGGAGCAATTGTAGGTGGCTACCACAATTAATCAGGAGATAGAGTTCCCACATATGCCCTGCTTTCTTTTATTGTCTCACAGAGCGGGACATTGGCCTGCACTCACACATTGTTTACCCCCCCACACACCCCCACCTGCCCCGGCCACCCGAGCTCATCGTTTACAGTAGGCATACTGAATGGTTCTCTATATTCTGGGTTTGGACAAATGCATAATGGACCTGTGTCCACTACGATGGTACCATCCAGAGTTGCTTCTGACAAAACCTCTGTGCACAAATCTCCTTTCCAACGCTGAGCTCCAATAGTGCTCTCCGAACCTCAGTGGAACCTCAGGGGAACAACAGATAATGGTGACCAGCAAGCTAAGAGACATAGAAGATTGCCTCCCAAAACTTTGGATTACCCTAACCGATCTGACTGGTTTATAGAATGTCACTAAAAACTGGCTTCCCCTATAAATATGCACCTAGTTGGCAGGCTAAGCCAGCAAGCCTGTTGTTGAAATGGCTCAGACCAGCTTGGGATCCAATAAATTCTGACAGGAAGTCAAACACACCCCAGCAACAGTAGCCTCAAAGTTATATAACCTTGAACTTCCCTTCCTCCTGTCTGGACCTTCTCAGTGCTTGGGTTGCAGGCATGTGCCAACAGGCCCAGCTTAATTTTAATGACTTTGAATTATGCAATTCCAAGGTATTATACTCATGATGCTATAATCGCAATGTGTATTCATAATATAATTACACTGCTAGCTATTTATGGAACATTTTAATCACCCCTAACAAGAAGTCTATATTCATTAAGTAATCATTCCTTTGATTTTCCTTCTCCTGGTCCTATTAGCCACTATTCTCTGTGAATTCACCTCCTCCACGTCTTTTCATGTACTCTTAGTTTTATTTGACAGCTTTGCAAGAATGTTCTTATTTGAATATTTCCATCATTTCAATTTTGAAATCTTACCAGGTACTATTAGAGTATATAGTTTCATAGGTTGAAATTAATAACTTCTTATCCTTTTTCTCTCTCTCTCTTTTCTTGGGAATAATATAGAACGTGTTATAATTGGCTATTGTTAAATTTTGAGAAATTTATGGAAATATCATCTGGCCTAGATACTGTTTTTAATTCTTATTTTTATTTATTTTTTTGTTAGAGTCCTGGGGCTTGAACTTAGGTCCTGAGAGCTGTCTCTGAGCTTCTTTTGCTCAAGGCTAGCACTCTACCACCTAAGCCACAGAGTCATTTCTGGCTTTTTGGTTGTTAGTTGGAGATAAGAGTCCCATGGACTTTTCTGCATAGGCTGGCTTTGAAGAGCAATCCTCAGACCCTCCTGAGTAGCTGGGATTACAGGCATGAGCCATTGGTGGCAAGCAGTTGTCTGAAATTTTAAGAAAGCCATGGAACTATCATCTGGCCTAAATACTTTTTGAAAGTATCTTAAACATGTATGGGTATGGGCCACACACAGTTATTTTACCCTTGGCATTGGTGTGAGGAGAAGTTGGGAGGGCATGTAAGGAGACTCATGGAAACATTAGACACATTAGCACATCAGAAATGGGAGAGGTTTCAGAGACCTTCCAGTCTCATCTCCTTATTTGCAGACCATGACTCTGTCCCCTAGAGAGGACAAGGACATTTTCCTCCAACAGAGCCAAGACAAACACCCAACAAACTCCCCTCCAACAGAAGGATGTACCATTTGCATTCCCATTTTTCTTGGAGGTGAATCAGGCTCATCAGTCTGATGCAAGAGAAAGATAGTGCTGGAAGGCTTTTCCAAAATGTTGCTAGAGATTTGCCTTGTATTTCCTTCTAAGAACTTTTCTCCAGGGGCTTAAGACTGAACTCCTCTACCCTGTGTGAGGAGGAGGTTGAAGGCTGGCCAGAATTAGTGCTGATAGAGGGAGTTCTGTGACTAGAACTTTGGAGGATGCTGAGATCCAGGGGGGGCCTCTTTCATTATGTGGGCTGCCTATCCAGAAGTCACATAAAGAAGAAAGGTCAGAGGCCGAATGGAAGAGTAGGGAGAGACAAGCAGAAATAAGAGTGAGACAGACAGACCAATCCATGAAACAACTCTCACAGTTTGTCTTTCCTCGCACACCAGGCTCCAGCTATCTTTGAAACGAACATTGCATTGTCTGAAGAAAAATGCTGACTTTATATTGATAGGAACATTGTACAGATTAGAAAAAGTAAGCTCACAACTAATAAGAGAATTCGAATTTGGATTTTTTCCCCAAAACTGTTGCAGTCAAAAAAGAAAGAAAGGATAAGATAAGACAAAGTAGAGTATTCAATAGATTAAATATAATTTGAAATTCCAAAGGAGTAGAAAGCCTGAAATAGCATGGCCAAGGAAAGGCCCTTAGAGAGTTATAAATTTCCTAGTAGCAGGTGGGTGAGCTGGCGGCTGCAGGCCGAATTTTCTGATGGGCAGGAGTTCAGGAGGAGGCGGGACCTCTGACATCGCAGCCAGTGGTCACCAGAGAGCTACAGCCTGTGAGTTCCCAGGCCTGAGAGTAGAGAATTTCTGGGAAAGAAGAAGGATTTGGGTGACTTGTTTTCAACTGATTTTCTTCAATGAGCAAAACCCAAAGCAAACAAACACATCTCTTCCTACCCCATGGTTAAGAGTGCAGATACATGCAATGTACCATTTATTGCTTGGTCTACTGCCCTACTGGCCTTTCTGGTCATTAAGATCCCAACAGGTTCACAGAGAATCATGACATGCAGATTATGGGTATATATTTTTTTAAATTTACTTCCTAGAGTAAGGAGCCCATACCTTCCTGTATTCCAGAACCCCTCCTGTATTATATTCCAAAGAAGCCAATATCCAAAGCACTGCTTACACATTAAGAGTGGCCAGAAGCTTGCATAGACTCTGAGGACCAACCACAGGACAGTGAAATTCATGTTGCAAGGATAAAGGCCTGGCTATCTGGATATTTTGAAAATTTCCCAATGGGTTCCACCATTGGGAAGGTTGCCACCACTGAATTAGGTCTCAGTTGTTTATGGAACCTTGGTTCTATGTGCTGGGAACTGTGGAATAAGACAGCTGGGGTTGGTGGAGCCAAGGTGCTCGGAACTCTTGAGCATTAGAATGCGTAGAGCTGGGGCATGATGGGAAACCTCCCCCTTTGCGCTAACTCCTCATGGCTCCATTTTACCGTCCTAAGACATGCAATACCAGGTCCAGCTCACCCGCTGCAGGCCTGCTCTCCATAGCCAGGTGCAAAACTAGATGCACCGAAAGGATGAAAAGGAGCCACTGAAGGCCAAATTTAAGCACGTGCCTTGGGTCCTGTCTCCTGGGAAGACAGAGATTTTACCCCTTTCTTTCTCATTCAGGTAGCCCAATTACATTTATCATTATTAAATACTTCTGTAATAGCCAAAGGGGGAGCAATGTCACATTCCCTTTTTATAGACTTGGAGTCAAACGCACAACAGCACAGTTTCACAAAGGAAGTCGGAAACTGGCCTCCCAGCCAGCTGTGCTAATGGTTTGAAGAGGAGCCGTTCTATTTCAACATAAACAACGAGCAGATAGCAGGATGGTTTATTTAATTCTTCCTGTTCTCTTTATCAGAGATCATTAGTACCTTCGGTTGGTTTTTTTTTAAACTAGGTTTCATAAAAAATTTGTGACTCTCTTTATTTATTTCTTGTCCTTAAGGAAATATTCCTTGTAGCCTTTTTATGACCCTCATAGAGGACAGAAAGTTATAACATGAGACATTTTCCAAAATGTGTTCCAATAGATGTTATGCGGGGAAAAACTAGAAGAATTCTGTGGTCAGATACACTTGGGAAACATTGAATTCAACAAATTTGAACAGGTTTCTTTGCTGTAAGACTTCTCCAATCCATAATATACCATGTGTCTTACAAAGCTCTGCAGATGGTGCGAAGTATGCAGGGCGTCCAAAGTCTTTTTATTTTTTCCCCCCAAATGTCTTCTTTAGCAACCAGCTAGGGGACAGGGAGGCTAAGCACCAACAGAACATACTTGAAGAAAATCAAAATTCACCTAAAAGCAGCAACAAAGTTGTTGAGCACTAGCAAGTTTGAATAACTTGACAGACTTACATTGAAGAATGTGTTGATTCAAAAGCTGGGAGAAGCCTAGGACACACTGCCAAGAGAGAAGTGTGTTTGGATAGTGAGGAGGTAAAAGATGTATTGTTTCTACTGGTACCAGACCACAGAGGATTCCTGGGAGTATAATAAAGCTGCATTACAGCCTTAAGCTTGTGAGAAGATTTAAGACAAGAAACCTAATAAACTTATTGACTACAATTTCAAATTTCCATAAAGAGACTTGAGGAGAAGTATTTATTATCAACAACAGAACTAGAGTTATTTTATCATTGTATTAAGAGAATAATCATTGTACAAGGTCCTGGGATCAATTCCTGCACCAGAAAGAAAAAAAAATCCATTTAAAACCAGTCCTTAAAGATTGTAAACATAGGCTGTATTAGGGTTTTTCAAGGTAAAAGAACTGTGTATGTAGGGGCTGGGAAGGTGGCTCAGTGGTAGAGCACGTGCCTTGCAAGCCTGAGGCCCTGGGTTCGATTCCTCAGCACCACATAAGCAAAAAAAAAGCCAGAAGTGGTGCTGTGGCTCAAGTGGTAGAGCACTAGCCTTGAGCTGAAGAGCTGAGGGACAGTGCCCAGGCCCAGAGTTCAGGCCCCACGACCGGACCCCCAAAAAAAAAACTGTGTATGTGTGTGTGTGTGTGTGTGTGTGTGTGAGAGAGAGAGAGAGAGAGAGAGAGAGAGAGAGACAGAGACAGAGAGAGACAGACACAGAGACAGAAACAGAGAGAGACAGAGAGACACACACAGAGAGAATATATTGGATGGGATCCAGGGGATAGCTGATGTAGCTAGTTCTTTCTTCTACCCGCCACATGCCAAACCCACAGGACAGTTTTTCAAGTGCTTGTCCAGAGATAGGAATGGCAGCTAATAAAAGTTGAATGAGTAAAAATAAAATCTGCATAATGCACATGACTTTTTTCTGTGCGGGTGCCTGTACTGGGGCTTGAATGTGGAGTCTGGCTTTGTTTCTTGTCTTGGCTGATGTTCTACTACGTGAGCCACATCTCCATTTTCATCTTTTTATTTCCTGATTAGTTGGAGATGAGAGTCACATAGACTTTTCTGCCTGGTCTGGCTTTGAACCTTAATCTTCAGATCTCAGCCTCCTGAGTAGCTAGAATTGCAAGTGCCTTCTTTTTCTTCAAGGCTAGGGATCAGACCCAGGGCCTAGCATATGCTAGACAACTCTGCCACTGAGTCTCATCCCCAGTCCTCAGCAATAACCTGTCTTTAACCAACAGTGCCAGAATGAGTGCCATCCACACATAGAAAAAAATAAAAGAACAATAGAGAATCTAGATACAGACCTTATATGTCTTTATAAACTTATATGGATCATACTAAATATAAAAATATAAAACTATTTAACTCCTAGAATAGAACAGGAAGAAATCTAGATGATTTGGGGTATGACAATGGGTTTTTTTAAATATTGTACCAAAGGCAAAAAAAAGAAAGAATTAAAGAATGACTTTATTAAGAAGAGAATGTTCTGACCTGCAGAAGACCCTGTCAGGGAAAAAAGAAGACAAGCCATGATTGGGAGAAAATATTTGTAAAGGATACATCCAATAAAAGACTATTGTCCAAAATATGCAAAGAGCTCTTTAAAAAGTCAATAATCAGCAAACAACCAGATTTAAAAAAATAGGCCAGGGGCTGGGAAGGTGGCTCAGTGGTAGAGCACTTGCCTTGCATGCCTAAGGCCCTGGGTTCAATTCCTCAGCACCACATAAGCAAAAAGAAAAAAGCCGGAAGTGGCACTGTGGCTCAAGTGTTAGAGCGCTAGCCTTGAGCTGAAGAGCTGAGGGACAGCGCCCAGGCCCAGAGTTCAGGCCCCACATCCGGACCCCCCCCCAAAAAAAAATAAAAATAAAAAAATAGGCCAGCCTGGCGTGCAGGAAGCTGAGGCTGGAGGATCTCAAGCTCAAGGTCAGCCTGGGTTACGTAGTGACACTCTGATTCAAAAGAAGTTATCATACAGTAAAGGAACTGAAGTCCTTAACTGACATCTCATCCAAGAAGATATAGTGCCACGTGCCTGTAGATCATGCCTGTAATCCTTGCTACTCCAGAGACTAAGGTCTGAGGATCTAGTTGGAAGCTAATCTGAGCAGCAAAGTCTATGAGATTCTTATCTCCACCAAAAATCCAGAAGCAGAGCGTTGGCTCAAGCAGTAGAGTGCTAGCCTTGAACAAAAAAGTACCTGGACAATGCCCAGACCCAGAGTGATATATATATATATATATATATATATATATATATATATATATATATCTCACAAAATAATATAAAGATGGTGAGTAATATATGAAAAGATGTTCCATGTCATGCATCTGGAAAGTAAATGAAAACAATGAGATGCCATTATTACCTACCAAACCCCCAAACACTGACAACACTAAACAATGCAAGGCGGAGCAGCAGTGAGAAGTCTGATGCATTGATGTGCAGAATGTGCTAAGATAGCGCAGGTAGTGTGGAAGACAGTTTGGTAGCTTCTTACCAAACCAAACCTGTCTTTACCACACAACCCAGCAAACACAGTCCTTGATATTTACTTACATAAGTTGAAAAAACTTAAGTCCACCACCAAACTTCCAGAAATGTTGATGGCAAATTTATTCAGTTTTCAAAACTTAGAAACAACCAACTCATCCCTTAGCAAGGGGATAGATGGACTGTGGTCCCTGCAGTCCATGGAATGTGATTCAGTGTTAAATAAAAGGAGCAGTCTTGGGCTGGGAGTGTGGCTTAGTGGTAGAGTGCTTGCCTAGCATGCGTGAAGCCCTGAGTTCAATTCACATAAACAGAAAAAGTCAGAAGTGGTGCTGTGGCTCAAGTGGTACAGTGCTAACCTTGACCAAAAGAAGCTCAGGGACAGTGCCCAGGCCCTGAATTCAAGCCCCATGACTGGCAATAAACAAACAAACAAACAAACAAATGAATGAATGGAACAATCAGTATGAAAAAATACGGAGGGAGTTTGGATGCATATCAGAAAGCTAATGATGCCAATGTAGAAAGATTTACCAACTATATTATTTCTAGCATGACATTCTAGAGAAGATAAAGCTAGAAGAAAAATAAGTGATTTAGTGGTTGCGTGGCAAAAGTAGGGAGCAGCAGGCAGAGTATGGGCGTTTTCAGGCGGTAAAGCTATTCTATGGGATACTCCATTGGTGAACAGAGGTCATTGTACACGTATCCAAAGGCATAGCTTGTCCGACACTGAGAATGGACCCTACTGTGAACTGTGTGCTCTGGATGCATCAGTTAATCAGTTCTGACTGAAATGCCACATGACAGTGGGGAGGCCGTGCGCATGTGCAGTGAGTGGGAATATGGAATGCTCCTTACTTCCCACCCAACGTTTTGGTGAATTCCTCTCAAACTATTGAGAATGAAAAATATGTAGGGGAAACTCTGTTCAATAAGAAACATAGTTATAGCTTTTGCCCAGCAGAAGGAAATTGACTCAAACTTTCCCTGGCTCTCTGTCCCATCTATATTGTAGAGTACTGGAGGGCATAAAAGGGAGAGTAAGCAAAGAGGGCTGAACATTCATCATGGACTTGAACAGTGACTGGAGTGAGAGTCTTGCAGTCTATTTCCAAAGAGAGAGGCATTGTGGCTCTTGTCTTTCCCCTTCACCAAAGAACAGTGATGGGACTAGAAGACATGTTCTGCAGAGGTGACAGTGAATACGACCTATGCAGCGAAGAATGGGTGTAATCTGAGTCTGCGCAACCTTCCTTGGACACTGCTTCAGTACAGGTACAATGTCTGGTAGTGATGATGCCTAGGGTCCTAACTCCCTATGATATATAGTACATATGATATGTGCATGTCTGTATAAATACCTATGTCAGCTTCCAAGTAAACATGCATTTTATACAGATGGCAAAAACGTTAACACACTGTGGTGTTGAAAACATTTCTAAAAATTTCAACCATGGATTTATTCACTGTGAAGTGACCTATATGTCACCAGCTTTGTCTTGAAGGCAGAGTACCATTCGCCACAGAATGGCAAGTACGTGCAAAATGACTCAACTTGGCATTCTTTAAAGAACTGACATCTTTATGAATAGAGATAAGGTTGTTACTTAAATCACGTCTACTTCACTTGTGTGGTTTACCTACAGGAAATATGTCTTTCTTGGCCAGGAAAAAAGCATTTGTGGTGGTTTCCATGAAATCTTCAACACATTTTCATTCTGATGATGATTAAGAGTGTGATCTAATGTCCTGTCTGACCACTTGAATGCAAGGCCAAACTTAAATCTGATTCCTTCACGCTCCTTCGAGGCAGCAATCTTTAACTATAGTCCAATCAGGAAGGAATAGAACCCCAGAGACATAGAACACACTGTATTCTACTCAGGAAATAATAATCATCAACTACAGAAATCCAAGAAAAAGTCCCAGAATTGCACAGTGATGAGTAAAAAGGCTTGATAAATAGGAGAGGTTAAAGCAAGCTTCATCTCCATTTTCCAAGTGGAGAAATAATGTGGTCAGGAAGTCAGCTGAGCTATTCAATAAATCCAAATCGAGGAGAGACCACAGTGAAGGACAAGGGGCCACTCTTTCAAGGCAAAGGAGATGGTGAAGAGGGATAAAACACTAATAAATATTTATGACAACAGAATGATACTATCTTGGAACATTAAGCCAATAGCCAAGGAATTCTGGTCCTCCCTCTTGGCGAAATAGGGGAAATAGGGGAGTAAATACTACGTGACCTGAGAGAGGATCTGCAGGGGGGGGGCAGAGGAAAATAGAAACCAGGGCACTGTTCTTCCCAGTGGCACAGAGACATCATTCGTCATACTCCTGGGTGAGAGAGGAGGAGGGGGTGTTGATTGACATTGGCCACTCAAGCAGTCTCCATAGGACATTGGCAGGCATGGCAGAGGGAAGAGAAATGGTAGCAAATGACAAGCCTTTAGCTCCCACTGGGTTTTCCAGGTGGATAGGCTCCCAGAGGTCACCAACAGAGAAAGTCTCCAGGAAGACAGATTTCATCTCCAGGCAGCAATCCCTTCCTCCAAGGACATCTATTTTTTTTTTTTTTGTCAGTCATGGGACTTAAACTCAGGGCCTGGGCACTGTCCCCGAGCTCAAGGCTAGCTAGCGCTCAACCACTTTGAGCCACAGTTCCACTTTTGGTTTTCTGGTGGTTCATTAGAGATAAGAGCCTCAGGGACTTTCCTGCCTGAGCTGGCTTTGAACCACCATACTCAGATCTCAGCCTCCTGAGTAGCTAGGATGGCAGGTGTGAGCCACCAGCTCCCCACATGAGTATTCTTTAGCTTGTTCCTATTCCTCTTTTCCAGAAGGATCTCCAAGATCTCCTAGCTGGGGTAAAAAGGAGTGCATACTGTAGAGACAGACTGACAATCAATGGAATCTCATGGAATTTCTTTCTTCCAGAAGGATCTTTCTCCTCTCACAAGCTAGAAAGGTAGTGCACAGTGTCACAGCTAGAACCACACAGCATTTGATCCTCAAAGAAATAAAGCAATGGGAAAGGTGAAGCATGGAGTTTCAGAGTTCAGTCCAAACATCCAAAAGTGGGAAAACTTCCTGTCTATCCTGAGCTACTTGGGGGAGCCAGTGGCTAGCAACACACTGTGTTTTTTCTAGAAGCTTCCAAATGAGAGGTCCTAGCAATAATCTCCCTCCATCAATCCAGGACCTGCCAACAATCACTGAACAAGAGCAACTTGTTCCAAGCTGCCCTGCTAGGTCATGTCACTGCTCATGAGCTTCTAGAAAACACAGCTATGATAAATGACATCTCAAGGCTTGTAAGTGCTAAGGACAGAGAGGGTCAGTGGGGTGCACAGAGGGTCTATGGGGTTTCCCGGCAAGAGATGACTGAGGAAAGGCCCCTGTGTGTCTGTCCTTCTGTTTCAAGCTTCATGGATGCTTGAGTGAGCTCTAGCTTTGGCTGTGTCCCAAAGGCTTAAGGTAGACAGGCAAGCCCAGCCTGCATTATGTAAACCAGGATTGTGTGAGCACGGTAAAACCAGTTGTGCCAAGTCTACAGTCTGAAGATGTAGACAGCGTTCTGACAGCTGCAGCGATTAACTGAAGGAGGGTGAGACAGCCAAGTGAGATCATTCTCTTTTCTGTGATCCTTAAATACTTCACTACCTTTTCTTTCTATGAATCTATTAGGGTTTGGCATATCCTAGAACTTATCCACAGAGAAGACATTTGTGATATATTGACCCTGTAATTCTTCACTCAAGTTCTGTGGCAAAGATGAGAAGAAGAGAAAATTGTAGGGGTCTGGGGGAGAGCTTTATAGGTTAATTTGGAAATTATAATTGAGAAATATTAGATAAACAAGAAAAATGATTTGAGCTGAGTGCTGGTAGCTTATGTCTGTAATCCTACACAGGAGGCTGAGATCTGAGGATCGAAGTTCAAAGCCAGCCCTGGCAGAAAAGTCCCCCCTGAGATTCTTTTCTCCAAATAACCACTCAAAAACCAGAAATCCAGAAGTCACACTGTGGCTCAAAGTAATAGTGCCCTAGCCTTGAGCAAAAGATCTCAGGGACAGCACCCAGGCTCCAAGTTCAAGCCCCATGGCTGACAAAAAAAAAGAAAAGAAAACTGACTTGATACTTGCAGCAGAAGGCAAGTGTACAATGCAGGAGTAGAGGCTGAAGTGAGATAAGAATAGGAGCTTGGCCTTGGCACAGGCCAAAATTTTCTTAATAGAGACCTAGAAATACAACAAATCAAAAAAAGGTTGGACAAATGGGATTGCATGAAGTTGCAGAACATAGCCAGAAAGATCAATAGAAAGCCCACAGATTGGGAGAAGATCTTCACTAGCCATACAATGGACAAGGGTCTCATATCTAAAATATACCTGGAACTCAAAAAATTAAATCCCCCAACAACAAATCTGCAAAGAAATAACTGCCCAAAAAATAAGTGGGCTAAAGACTTAAAGAGAAACTCTCTGAAGAAGAAAGAAGGATGGCCAATAGACACATGAAGAAATGCTCAACCTCCCTAGCCAAAAAAGAAATGCAAATCATTAAGATACCACCTCACCCCAGTTAGAATGGCAAAAATCAAGAACTCTAATAACAACAGATGCTGGAGGGGATGTGGACAGAAGGGAACCTTACTTCATTGTTGGTGGGAATGTAAACTTGTTCAACCACGTTGGAAAACAGTATGGAGGTTCCTCAAAAGACTCCACATAGAGCTCCCCATGACCCAGCAATCCCAATTTTGGGCATTTACCCAAATGATCACAAACAAGACCATACTAAAGCTACCAGAACAACTATGTTTATTGCAGCATTATTTACTGTAGCTAAGATATGGAACCAACCCTAGATGCTCCTCAGTAGATGAATGGATCAAGAAAATGTGGTATATATGCACGATGGAATTCTATGCCTCCATCAGAAAGAATGACATTGCCCCATTTGTTAGGAAATGGAAAGACTTGGAAAAGATTATATTAAGTGAAGTAAGCCAGGCCCAAAGAAACATAGGTCCCGTGGTTTCCCTTATTTACAATAACTAGTATATGTCTGAGACAAGCAGAAAAGGTCAGATAAGTTGATGTTAGGCGAAATGAACCCCAAGATAAGGATTCAAATGTTTTTTTCTTTCTTGCGATTGTTTCTAACATATTTATAAGATGATTTCTTTGTTGCTTTGTATGTCCCTCCCTCACGGTATAACCCCTTTCACTGTATTTGATGTTGGTATAAGTTGTGGAGGGGAAAGGAAAAACAAATTGTTTAAATAGGGATACAGGTGGATCCATTGTAACAATGAGATGTACAAGAAGTTATGCCGAAAAACGAACTTTACAACTTTGGGGGGGGGGGGTGGGGGGGAAGGGGGAGATGGGATGGGAAGGGGAAACAAAGGAGGAGATAACAATGCTTGATACCTTGTCCATGTAATTGTAACCCCTCTGTACGGTATTTTCACAATAAAAACAAAGAAAAAAAGAAATAGGAGCTTGCTTAGACTTCTAGAGAAGTTTTATGCATAGAACATAGAGTGATCTACCTAAAAAGAATGACATCTGTCCTAAAAAGCAATTGGAAAAAAACAGATGACATTATAGTTAGGAACATAGGTTTGAAATCTGATTTGAATCAGCTGTTTCCCCAAAGCTGTGATGGTAGATAAGACATTTAAAATCAGCGTCTGAATATTTTCATCTGTGAGATGGAACTATAGCACTCTTCAATTTATAAGACTTAAAAGAGATAATTCTTGTTAAGTACCCAGCACAGTACATAGATATAAGCTTTCAACAAAGATGGCTCTTCTGTTATTTTGGTCTCTTTGTGGGTAGATTCTGGAAATGTTGCCGGCCACTTGTTATCATAATTTCAGTGTCAATAATGAAGTGTCAAGTAATTTTTCAGTACACAAATTTGAATAAATGAATGGGTGAGTGAGAGGTTGTAAAAGCAAAGAAACCCAAGGGAACACATTTGTAATAATGTCATAAGCCTACGTACCAGCTTTTTAAATCAGTTGCCACATTTAGTTAGCTAGAATTTCTTTGGGAATATTTCCTCCTTGGGTCCTGGGAAAAGCAAACAAACAAAACACAAAGAACCTGATCTCTCCTTGATGGCATTAAAATGAAAAAGAGGATTTTTCTGAAGGAATTAGGTTGGTAACATTATCATGTTAGAATAAATCCAATTATTCATTTGTAAAAGTTCAATGAGCGTTCAAATTTCTCTATAGAAAAACAACAAACATCTCTGTGTGTTATATAAAGCCCTAGCTCATTTGTTCAAGCACACAAAAGATGGAGCTATGACATAATTCTAAAGAATGGTATTTTCTTTTTTTTAACCGATAAATGATGCCCCATACAATTCTGATTAGTTACAATGGCTTTAAACATCAATATGGCATTCAATTCAGCAGGTTAGTTTATGGTAACACAAGTTAACTGTAATTTGGAGATTTAAATCTGACCCCTGGCTTGTATCTGGATTTTTCCCACTAATGCTGGGGAAACCAGGTCTCCGAGCATGCTAGGCAAGTCCTCCATCCCTGAACTGCAACCTTAGTCCATACCTGGAATATTTGATGTCATATCTAACAAAGAGAAAAATGGGTTTGCCCATTAGACTAAGAGGACAATTTTTTGAGTGTGTGTGGGGGGTGGGGGGTATAGCATGGTAACCTTGCATTCTACCTCTGAGCTATGCTTCTAGATCCTACCAATATTTGATCATTCACAATCAGAGTATGTGGTGCATGTCAGGCATGTGTAAGAACTGTGTTTACCTTTACTAGCTTAATCCTCACAACTCTTATCAAGTAGACAAGTGCAATCGTTCACATTCTGCAAATGATTAAATGACAACAGGAAATAACAATAAAAAATTAAATATATTTATGGCACAGAGCCAATGTTTAGGTCTTGTGCCAGACTTGGCTGAGAGTCTTGTATTCATTTGCTGTGCTGTGAAACAGTGTCCTATTACACTCAGGTTTTGTAGGTGAGAAGTCTGAGTGAGCTCAAGTGGGTTTTTGGCTTAGATCAAAATCAAGGTGACCAGATGGGACTTTAATCTGGGGACTCGAGGGAAGGGTCTGTATCTGAGCTCACTCATGTAGATCCTTTCCACTTCCTGAATTGCATTTGCAGAATGAAGTCTGCAGGTATAGGCTGACTATTGACCGGCATCTCTATGGTGTCCAATGAATGAACAGTTGCATCCTTGCTTATAATCTCTTCCATCTCTCAGCTAACTAACTGCTGTGCTTCCGCTATCCCAGCCTTGTGATCGCAGTGGCCTTCCCTACTCCCAACAGCTGGCAATGCTCTCTGCTTTTAGGAGGATCATGTGATTGTTTTGATTACTTCAGAGTCAACTGATAATAACCTTAATTACGTTCCCAAGATCTCTTTTGTCACATAGTATAATATAAGCATAGATAGAAAATATATACAAGAATATACAAGGATTAGGGCCGCAATATGACTTAAAATGAGTCCCCTCCTCCAGCCTGGCCCCCCCTAAAAGGCTTATGTGTTGAAATCTCACTTTCCAGCTTGTGGTGCTATTGAAAGCTGTTGGGATCAAGAAGGCTCAGTCTTTATCCCTGGATTAATCCATTGATGGATTCCAATATGGTGGCTTTATTGGAAGGTGGAGGAAACTTAGAAGTTGGGGCCTGGTTGAAGGAAGTTGGTCAATTGGAGGCAAGATGTGTATGTGTGTGTGTGTGTGTGTGTGTGTGTGTGTGTGTGTGTGCGTGCATGCTTACCTGCACACATGCAATTCCTGGGACTTAAACTCTGGGCCTAGGAGCTGTCACTTAATTTTGCTCAAGGCTAGTGCTTACCATTTGGACCACAGTTCTACTTCTGGTGGTTAATTAGAGATAAGAGTCTCACTGACTTTCCTGGCCAGACTGGCTTTGAATCTTGTTTTCTCAGATCTCAGCCTCCTAAGTAGCTAGGATTATAGGCATGAGCCACCGGCACTGTGGAGGCAAGATTTTGAGGGATATCTTGTCCCTGGACACCCCTTTCTTCCTCCTCCTCCTCCTGCTCCTCCTCTTCCTCCTTTTCCTCCTCCTCCTCTTGCTCCTTCTCCTTGCCTGTCTCTGTCTCCCTCTATTTCTTTCTGTCTTTGTCTCTCAAACAATGAGCCAAAACAAAAATTTCCCCCTCAAAAATGGTTTCGCTCAGGTAATTGGTCATGGTGACAGAAAAGTGACTAGTAATCTGGGGGAGATCATTCTAGTGCACTGTCCACCATGAGCTCCCATTACCCGTTGGATCCCTCTCACCTATCATCTAGTCTCTTTATGGAGAGAGCCTCTTCTCACAGTACATTCTCCTTTTTTCAGATGGCTTAGTTCAGTCTCTTAATTTGGCCTGAGTAAATATAATCAAAGATCACTTAAGTATATCTTTCAAATCTGCCCCAGACCCACTGTTACAAGAATTAAAATCACTCTAAAATGTCAGATTCTTGCCATTTCACCAGATCCAACTGTTAATTGCAGACTGATGTATGAGTTTTTAAACTACAGTGATGTAAGCCTATTTCCTAAAGCGAATGCTGTTCCCAAAAATCTTCCAATAGATACGAACTGGAATTCAAATTGGAAAAACTTTCGGCCAGTTTGTAGCAGGTTTTCCAGAGAAATATTTTTCATTGACATGGTGCAATCCTAAATCGACTTCTCCCCCCGGATCCTCGTAAGAGTTTGGAAATATCAATCATCTCTCAAACACAGTCCAAGAGTTCGTGTTTTCTGGTTTTTACAAACTGTCAGTTTTTATTTCAATTGAGCCACAAGAAGTTGAGTTGTTTATGGGAATAAACAAGTCTGGTAACAACGTTTTCCAAGGGCTAGATCTTTCCATTCACTTCAACTCAATAAAATATCTCTGGTATGCCCATCAGAGACAAGAATGTGGACCTGCAGAGAGCACAACAGCAAAGCTTTGCAGCGCCTCCGAGGCCATGGCCTCCTGTAATCAGCCTATTTATATTTCATTTATAAATCTTTTTCAACACCATTTGGACACAAATTCAACTTCAATTTTGTTGTAAAATTGGCAGATAGTAAAATAGTGAGTAAATTACCAGTTGAAAGTCCATAACAAGATCTTCATTGTAAGTAAACAAGATGCAGTGCAGTTTAGGAAGAATCATGAGCGTTGACGTGACTTGGGTCCTCTCTCCCTGAGGAGGGGACCAGTGCCCCAGAAGTGTTTCTGAGTGGCCTTTCGGTCATGAATGCTCTGGGTGGAGTGTGAGCTTTGCTGAGACTGTTCATTGAGGCTCTTTCTGGCCTGAGGATGGGAAGGCTCTGTGTTAAAGCTTCCTTTGCAGGTTGTCTTTCTCTCAGCTGGCATACATCATGGAGGAAGGACATTTTCCCTCTTGCTTGCCTTCCAAACAGATTTTATACCAAAGATCCCAAGTTGGAAGAAGCTTTATTTTAATCACGAATACAAGCTCTTCCTTGATATTGACTCTAAACACATGCCCCATAGCTTTAAGCATTTAAGTTAACACTTGCCACATTCCTGTTGAAGCATATAAACCCTCAGGAAATTAAAATTTTGCTTCCTCCTGCCAGGCACCAGTGGCTCATGCCTGTATAATCCCAGCTACTTGAAAAGCTACAAATGGCAGGATCATTGTTCAAGGCCATCCTGGACAGAAAGGTTCACGTGACCTCTTTTCTGAGCCCATATCTGGGCATGGTAGTGTGCATCTGTTATACTATTAGATTTTGGGGCAGGGGAGTGGTGGTAAGATTAAGAGGATGGTGGCTCCAGATCAACCCCAAGCAGAAAAGTTGGAGAGACTATCTCAATAGGAAAAGCTGAGTGGTGTAGTGGCAATACCAACTACAACAGGCAGTCTAAAGTAAGTATATTACTGTCCAGATGTGAGTGTGGACAGGAATCAAGACCCTATCTCAAAAATAACCAATGTCCAAAGAGCTAGCGATGTGCCTCAGCAATAGAGCACCTGCCTAGCCACAAGTAGGCTTTGAGTTCAAAACCTAGTAACATCCTTCCCCCGCCCCCTAAAATAGTTTGCTTTATTCTTTGTTAGAGATAGCATCTCTGAGTCAGGTGCATTTAAAACTCCTTACAACTAAAAAAAACAAAACTATTTCTTGTTTATTTTTATCAAGTGTGGTGCCCACTGTGATATCATGTCCTAAAAAGCAATGCTTATGGTACTGCCTGTCCCACAAAGCTGCCCATTCATTTGTGGCACGGGGAGGTAGCTGCCTGAATTCAGAGTAAGTGCAGAGAGGTTGGAAACATCTACCTTTGAAGCCAATAAGACCTTCTGGGATTTTCCCATAGCCATCAATAAGAATGTGTGTATATGTGTGTGTGTGTGTGTGTGTGTGTGTGTATAATTTTTACCACAAACATCAGATGTTTTGGAAGTTAGAATTATACTTTAGATATTTTTACTCCAGGCTGATTATTATAAACCTAGATCTTAAAATAAGGCTATATCTAGCCTTATTTTGCCATTTTGTTTGCCATTTTGTTTTATTTTGCCTTTGTTTGCCATTTAAATTTAAGCAAACTGAATCCAATTTTCTCTCTAAAAAAGAAAAAGTAGTTCTTAACTGAAAGTGATTTTTTTCCCCAAGAACTTAAAAAATGTCTGGGGCCCAGTACTGGTGGCTCACGCCTGTAATCCTAGCTATTCAGGAGACTGAGATCTGAGGATTGTGGTTCAAAGCCAGCCCAGGCAGGAAAGTCCATGAGACTCTTTTCTCTAATTAACCACCAGAAAGTCAGAAATGGCACTGTGGCTTTTTCATCGTGGAATAACACTAGCCTTGAGCAAAAGAGCCCAGGGACAGCACATGGGCCCTGAGTTCAAACTCCATGACCAATAACAATAAAAAAGGCTGGGGACATTTTCCTCCATTATAATTGGAGGTAGTCAGGGAAGGTGGTATACAATTATTTAGTGGGTAGAGGCTCAGGATTCTGCTAAGCAACTTACACAGGACAACTTTCACAACAAAGAATTACGTAGCTCAAAATGCCAGTAGAACCAAGATTGAGAAACCCTGCTCTCAAAACCAGAGATAATGCCGGCCTGCTCAGAAAAGAGCAGTGAAATAGGAGTGAGCTGCTAGATAAATATTGAAGAGTACAGCCCTGAACACTAGTGTTCAATGAGCGCCAGCATGTACACAGTGAAGAACGCACCGTTAGTGGATTGAACTGAAGGACGGCAAAGGCGGCCGTGTATGAGCACAGTGGGTTATGGGGGCAGTCCCAGAATTGGGTCATTTCTCGCATATATACGTCCATAAATACTTACTGCGGAAGCTTACATACACATAAACCCCCCACCGTATGAAGACTCCGGGGTTACGAAGGGCTGTTCATACTTTTAAACTATAAGAACGAAGCGTCCTCACACAGGCTGTTGTTTATCTAGTCTAATATTTTCAACTTTCTCAATGGAATTTTGTTCTAGCTGCATTAAAAATCACTCCGAAGTCCAAAGCCTTCATAATAGATAGTGTGTGTGTGTGTGTGTGTGTGTGTGTGTGTGTACTGGGGCTTGAACTCAGGGTCCTGCACTCTCACTTGTTTTTTTGTTTTTGTGGTACTCTACCACTTGAATCACATGTTCACTGCTTTCAGCTTTTTGCTGGCTAACTGAACTTCAAGTACTAAATCTCGATTTGTCTTCCCAGTCTAGCTTTAAAGTGTGATCGTCAGATCACAGCCTCCAGAGTAGCTGGGATTACGGGCGTGAGACACTGGCACTGGCCATAATAGATATTAACTTTTACATTTTTGGTGACTGAGCAGCTGCTCTGGGGTCCCCAGCAAGTGGTCTGCTTCAGGAACTGGACGTGGATTTGCTCTGTGTGTGGCATGGTGCTGTTCTCCCAAAGGTTCTTTTCATGGCAGATGAACAAGCCAGGGAGCGGAGCAGACACATGGCAGATCTCAAAGGCTCCCAGCTAGCACATTGTCATGCATGCTACATGGCTGGCTGGCCAAGGCAAGTCACACTGCATGCCTGGCACGATCCCAGCGGGCGGGGGGGGGGGGAGGGATTCTCTGCAAAATGTGGAAATAGGTGAGGAAACAATTGGGAACAATTATGCACTGTACAGCAGGCTTTATCATGAGTCCTTCTAACAGCACCACAAGAGCTTGATTTGTCAGTGTAAAGCAACTTGGATCTTTGTAAATGGTTTGACCATCTGCAAATGTATTTAAGTTTTTAGAAGTTTATTTTTCTTTCACTGTGAAAATTAAAATATATAATATATATATATTATATATAAAATATATTGGCTTACAACATACTAAAGGAAAAAATCAGACACTCTGTTATAATCAACGAGTAATTGCTATAAATATGTGGGTGCATTTATTTTTAGTATTAATTTTTGCTTGGATTCTAGAAGAAATGTGTGCCTCTGTTGAGGATTTAGAAAACAGTGCAAAGCACAACATTGCTTAAAATTGCATGCACATGCATATCTCAGCCTGAACTTTCCCACCACAGTGCAGAAGCATTTCCTATGTTATAAAATATATTTATAAACAAAGTATTAACAAGTTGTCAAATATTCTAGCATGTAACACTCCTCTAATCATCTACTTAAGCTAGATTTTTGTTAATTCTACACTGTTTATAATGCTCATCCCTAAATAATTGGGAGAAAAAGACACTGAGAGTACATCCTAAATATTGACCAACCTTTGGTTCATGTAACTTTTACTAGAAAAAAAACAATGATTAACACAGTGATGCCTAGTAAGACTGATCAGGGCATCATCCAGAATTCACTAGTGCCAACGAAAGTCACAATAATTCTTTAAGAATTTGTACCTGGTTTATTTATTTTCCTGGAACTAAAAGCAATACATGCTTTCCAGTGATACTTTCCAGTGATTTTTTTCTTCTTCTAAGTACTGACAGAATGATAAATATTCTATTTGGTGATTATGTAGCTCAACAGAGAGCCATATTAAAGCTTTAAATCAAGAAATCAGACACTTTACAATGGTGAGAGCTTTCCCTTGTGAGTGTGGAGTTCAACAGAGCTGTGTGTGTCTTGTGCTCTACTTGACCATTTTGGATGTGGCAGTAGTTATATATTGATAAGGCTGAAAGTATAAACAGATGCAAATGGTTTAAGGATTAAGTTTTGAATGTTTACCTCCATTAGCTTTTCATATATGACAAATGGACATTGAAGGAGGTAAATGCAATGGACAAACTAAATGTATTTGTTTCCTAGGGTGTTATCACCAACTACCACATACTTGGAGCTTAAAACAACACAGGCCTGGTGCTGGTGGCTCATGACTGTAAACCTAGCTACTCAAAAGGCTGAGATTTGAGGATCCCAGTTTGAAGCCAGCCCAGACAGAAAAGTCCATGAAATTCTTATTACAAATAACCACCAAAAGATTGGAAGTGGAGCTGCAGCTTAAGTGGTAGAGTGCTTGCCTTAAGTAAAAATGCTTAGGGTCAGTGACCAGGCCCTGAATTCAGTCCTCAGTACCAGTATACACACACACACACACACACACACACACACACACACACAGGTTGGGAAGGCCAGAAATCAGATATGAAAGTGTGATCAGGGCATTCTCCCTGTGAAACCAGTAGAGGAGACTCCTTCCTTGCTTTTTCGAGCATCCAAGTTTTGCTTGTAGATTCATCCCTGCAGTCTGCCTCTGTCACCCAACAGCCATCTCTTCTTTCCTCTCTATAAGGACACTACTCATATTGGATGAAGTATGCATTCTACTTCAGTGGGACTTGGTTTCAACTAATTATCTTTGCAATGACTCTACTTCCAAACAAGCTCTCATCTGAGAGTACTGGGGCTCCAACATGCTTTTTTTTTTTTTTTTTTGGTCAGGCCTGGGGATTGAACTCTGGGCCTGGGCACTCTGTGCTCCTTTGGTTCAGGTCTAGTACTCTACCACTTTGAGTCACAACATCATTTCTTGCTTTTTCTGTGGTTAATTGGAGACAAGAGTCTCACAGACATTCTTTTCCTGGGCTGGCTTCAAACCAAGATCCTCAGAGCTCAGTCTCCTGAGTAGCTAGAATTACAGGTGTGAGCCACCTGTGCCTGACTTCAACAAGCCTTTTAAAGGACACAGGCCCAACCAAACAAGCAGGGAATGAAAGTGAAGATCTTTAGAAGCAGCAACACCTCATCGGAGCATTTGTTCATTCTCTGGAAACAGTGAAGGAAAACAATGTCTGCACAGTTGTGGAATGGCTTTAATTAGCAGAACAGTGGAAATTTCTCCTTTGGTCATTTACCAACCCAAATCCTGTTTGCATTCCAGACTTCAATCATGTTATGGTAGCGTTCTAAGAGTGTGGCATCTACAGATGACCGGCACAATCTCAGTAAGCTAATATCCAGAGTTCACTACTGTTTTCTGGACATTTCTACATTTTCTCTACATTTTAATGTTACTGCTATGAGCCAAGGTAATGGCACTGTGTGAGATAGGGAGATATAGCCAAAATGGGCAAATTGCCCTCATTCTCCTATGATGCACGGTTTGGCTAATTGAGTCCATCTCAGTTGCAAATGAGCCAAAACAGAACAAGATATTTCCCAGAATGCAGCTTCATTAGAAAAGTCTGCCCAGTGAATTTTAACTACAGGCCAACTGGCAATGTCCTGAGTCACCAGAGTGCATTCCAGTTTGGGGTTTTTCTTATATTTGCTCTTCTCATCATTCCTGATCAGTAATTACTGTCCACGAGGCAATGTTCACTGATGAATTGATTGTCATGTAATAAATCAATAGCAGACAGACATTGCTTGTTGATGAACTCTGCATGCTATAGCCAATCATCTATGCGTATAGAATACCCCTGGTAGCATGAGGAATTTCTACTATGCAAAATAAGCTCAGTGGTGAAATGAATTTATAAAATACTCCTAAAACAAGTTCAATGAATATACTTACAAAAGTTAAGATACTTCTTTAAGGGAATTTTCCTTTATGTTAGGACTGAAGAAAGACCAGAATAATTTTTTTTAAATGTGAGCCTATCAGTAGAAGTTAATGCACCATCTAAGTATTATTCATTTAATTGTCCTGTTCTTGAGGTGAGTAGGTTGTTTCTAAGAGGAATAGTTGACACACAGAGAAAAGTGGCTTATTATCCTGAAAAGTTGGTTATAATTAGGGTGTTCGTTTATAATGTCGGTTGTCACAAAGTACACAGAACACGTCAACAGTTTACTAAGCAGATTTGTGTGTGTGTGTTGCACACACTCCAATACTGGAGCTTAAACTCATATCCTCAAACTCTCTTGAATTTTTCCTTTAAGACTGGTACTCTAACACGTGAGCCATGTCTCCAGTTCTAGCTTAGTGTTGGTTAACTGGAGATAAGAGTGGTGAGAATTTGTCTGTTTGGGGCTGGCTTTGAACCTCAACTCTCAGATCTGAGCCTTTTAAGTAGCAAGGATTATAGGCCTGTTCACCAGCACCAGGCCTCCTGCCTGCCCTGCAGCATTCCCATGTGTCACCGACCTTTCAGAGACTTTATAGACTGAGAATTGTTCTTATCGCCATCTTAAAGTTGAGGAAATTGCTTATCAATGGCCCCAAGGTAGAAAGTAACAGCGTTGGTGTGAACTGTGGGTAATTCCAGAACCTGAACTCTTCCTAGGTATGGTTTAGTCCCATTTCTTTAAATAGTATCCGTAAGTTGGCTCATCTGTCTTTTCTGAAGTCTTTTCTGAAGATATTGAGTAGCTCATTCTGGCCCATGCTCTTTCCAGAATGGATCAGTGATTCTAGGACAAGCTCACTTGAGTGCAGTCCCACAAAGGATCAAGGATTATGAGCAGCACCATATCTAATCAACTCTAAGCCTGCATCTTTGCCTTTGCTGCGGGTTGCCCAAATGTCACCGCCAAAGGCCAGGTGTGACTGCGCTGTCAGCTCCCAGATGCAGGCTGAGACACATCTGCGTGGTAGCGTGTTCTCAGGAGCCAGGACTGCTTCAAATTGGACGCAGGTTAGGGGTCGGGTGCCAAGTGCCTCCCTTACATTCCTCCCTGCTCACATGAGCTGTTCTTCTTCCCGGGGAACGCAGATTCTGCATGTGTTCTGCATGAAAACGAGGATTATGTGAGATTATAAATAGCATCCCTGACTCCAGCATATTCCAGGAAAACATTTGTGGAGCCTAGAGGAAGATGAGTAAGTAGAACCGTGGCCAGCCAGGCCACTGCCAGATAGAGACTCCTGGGGGCCAGGGTGTTGCAACAGTGAGCCGCTGTGAGGACCACTGTTTTTGTTTTTGTGTGTTTGTCGGTGGTGGGGCCTGAACTCTGGGCCTGGGCGCTGTCCCTCAGCTCTTCAGCTCAAGCTAGTGCTCTACCACTTGAGCCACAGCACCACTTCCGGTTTTCTTGTGGTTTATTGGAGATAAGAGTCTCACAGACTTTCCTGCCCGGGCTGGCTTTGAACTGTGATCCTCAGATCTCAGCCATCTAAGTAGCTGGGATTACAGGCATGAGCCACCGGCACCCAGCTAGGACTACAGTTTTTCTTAAAGCAAAACAAAAATCCCTCAAGAGCTGACTCTTGCCATTGAATTGTATGAGGTGTTAGAATACTGTTTGGACATCTTTTCTTGATGGGGAATGAGGGAGACGGGAAAAATACTCCCATCTAATGCCATTACAATTATTTTTTTAAAAGGGTTTCAACTAACATTCCATGGGGGCCAGAGGCTGACATTGAGCTTCCCATTGTTGGCCTTGGAGAGGGGGGAAGGCATTGCGTCTCTCTGACACTCCTGAAAGATCTGTGTTACTTAGATCTTTGAGAGAGTGGCCTGGAGACCCCAAGAAAAGAAAAAGAGACTCATTCACAGACGCCTCCCTCCCCAACCATCCTGCTCTGAGGGGCTCACCATTGCCTCTGGAAGACCTCTCCTGGATTACAGTCACTTCCCAGGGGGTCCAGACCACATCCCACAAGCACAACACCTCATTAAGCCATCGCTTCCAACCGCCTCTCTCATTCCTAGTGGAACTGTGCCAGCAGGGAAAGCCACGGATGGATTTTTAATTCCATCTCCTCTCCCTACTCCACTTGGGAAGGTCTGATGAAGCTGCTGAGCGGTGAAGAGCTTCAAGGAGAGCTGAAGTGTAAAACCCTGCAGGCTCTCAGAACCATCAACCATTAACTAAGCCGTAAGCATTGACCCAGATTCCCAGGGAAGGGCAGGATCCCAACCCTGTGTCAGCTGAGCTTGACCTGCACACCACGCTACAGCTCCTCATCTCTGATGCTTCATGAAGTCCTTTGCCCACCCAACGAGCCAGCCCTCCAGCATGCTGACGAAGGGGTCAATTTTCTGCTTAGCCTACCCTGTGTCACCTCCCTCCCTCCCCCTTCCCTTCTTTACTTCCTTCTCTTCCCCTTCCTTCCCTTTTCTTCCCTCCTTTTTCCCCTCCTTCTCTTTCTCTTTCCCTTTTGTTCACGTCAGTACTGGGGCTTAAGTTCAGAGCCTTGCATTGTCACTTGGCTTTTTTTTGCTCAAGACTGGTGTTCTTCCACTTGACCCATACCTCCACTTTGGGCTCTTTTTTTTTGCTAGTTAATTGGAAATAAGAGTCTTACTGACTTTTTTTTTTTTGGCCCAGGCTGGCCTCAAACTATAATCCTCAGATCTCAGATGCCTGAGTAGCTAGGATTACAGGCATGAGCCACCAGTGCCTGGCTTTTAAAGAAATGGACAGGTAATTATCACATGTAGTTGTGGGGTACAATGTGCTATTTCAGTATATGTGTGTGGATACATGTATAATAACTCTGGGGATTTATGCATCCATCATCACAAACATTTTTCTTTCCTTTGACGGGAATGTTCAGAATCCTCTTTGAGCTATTTAGACTTATATGGGGTCATGCTGTTAGCTATGGTCACCCTTCTATGATGTCTATTGTCTGTCTCTGGGTTCCTTTGTTTTGCACCTGCACATCCAGGCGAGCTCCTGCTACTTGTGTTTTTCTCAGCAAAGCCAGTTTTAGCTGGAAATCAGCAGAAAATAGTTTGTTTAAAAATGACCAAGAAAAAAAAAACCCCACAGGGGGCAGAGCAAAGCAACTGATCTGAGCTATATACTCTAACATAGCTGAAGGGGAAACAATTATGGAAGGAGTGAGACTATTTGAGCCAGAACACTGGGGATTGTCCTTAAGCTTTTTTAAAGGACAGTTACAACGATGGCGGTGATGATGATGATGATGATGATGATGGTGAAGATGTTGATGATGATGATGACAAGATTTCACAAATAACTTGATAGCCGATGTGTCAAATGAACACAAATGCATCCATTCTTTCACTGTGGCAGGATCATTTAACAAATGGAATATGTACATCCTATATGACAAATGCTACAATGCTCCAACTTACTCTTTTTCTTTTATTCAACATCATTCATTGGGAATATATCGGTCACATATCTTAAATGAAATATTGAAAAAATGTATAAGGATCCTTGCTCTTAAACTTGGGCTTTGGGTTTTAGACAAATCATAAGGGGTCCCTAAAGTTATTTTTTATTTAAAATTTTAAATTGTTATTATAAAGGTGATCTACAAAGCGTTATAGTTACACAAGTCAGATAATGAGTACATTTCTTTTTGGACAATGTCACCTCTTCCTTAGAGTTATCTTTGGAAATAGTATAGCAACATGACCACCTTTGGTTTCCATACGTATTCCTGCATGTGCTTGACGTTGCCCTGGGTGTGTTTCTGGTTGTGCTGATGCTTGTGGTATCTATTTCCATTTCCATTTCCCAGATCCCTCTTGATCTGTGGATAGGCAAGATGGCTGCCTGGAATTATGTACAAGCCCATGGCGATAGAACCCAGCATTGCTGCCTGGTTATGCAAGGACCACTCTTAGAACTTTGGTGCCATGAATCAATGAACCTAGCCAATTAATTGTGACTGTTAGTGAAATCCCTGCAGGTCATTGTACATGAGAGAGTCATTCCCTTCTTCATTAAAGGAACCCCAGAATTTGTTTGCAAGAGAACCATAGGATATCCGGCTTAATGATCTCCAAGGGCTGGAGGGAGAGCGGTCTTTCAATAAAACAACACTGAAGACACGGGTGAGATGTCTGTGGGAAATGTGGCCTGCACACCGACTGCTCAACAGCCTCTTTATTTCATTCATTTATTTTATTGATTTTATTTTTGGCAGTCATGAGGCTTGAACTTGGGACCTAGCGCTGTCCCTGAGCTTTTCTGCTCAAGGCTAGTGCTCTACCACTTTGAGCCACATCTCCCCTTCCGGTTTTCTATTGGTTCCTGCTAGACTGGTTTTCAACCTTTATCTTCAGATCTCAGCCTCCTGGGTAGCTAAGATTATAGGCCTGAGCCACCAGCTTCTGGCCAGTAGCCTTTTTTAGAATAAGAATGAGCCAATCAGATGAGCTCTTACAGCACAAACTTTACATCTGATTCTGGACTCCACCATGTACTAGCCATGCGATCAGTTGGCCCAGGGTTTGATGAGAAGAGAACAGTGGATAAAGGGTGGTCAGAACCATTATCAAGGTATGATGGGGTATCAGCTCAACTTGACGGTTGCATTAGGAGGCTCATGTTCTCCAAGAGAGCAAATTTGACTTCACAGAGCACAAAGAAAGTGTGTGTAGACCTGGGCCTGGCTCCAGCACCTCAGCCTGGCACTAGATAGTGGAATCTAAACAAGATAGTGGTCCTTCCTGGGGCGTGCAGACGGTCACAGGGAAACAGCCCTTTTCCTGGGAAAATACAAGGTGATAAAAATTCCTGAGGAAAGGGCTGCTTCTCCAATATGTTCAGATCTCAATTTGGTCTCCGAGGAGAGAAATAGCTTCCTTACCTGGCCTTTACTATACTGAAGTTGCTCTTATGGACTGAGAGCATCTTGAAGGTTTATTGTCAATCCAGCTGTTTCCTTATGTCTCCCAACATTGTTAAGTCTTGACCCTGTATTTCAGAGAATTCAAGCCAGAAGAAAATAGCCTTAACATAGTTACAATAGGCTACACGTTTTGTGATGCTACGGAGATGTGTCAGTGAGCAGAGTGCGTTCGCACTTGCACACCTGCCTTCATCTCCAGAGAGACGGTCTGATGCTGCCCCAGGGCTCAGGTTTCCATGGCAGCAACACTACTCAGCCCACCCCGCTGTATTAATGGTTACCAATGTTGAGACCAACAGTTTGGCCTTGAAGAGAAAGAAAGTGGTTTTCACAGGAAAGGACTGTTTAGTTTAGGTCGTTTAAGCCACTTGCCTCCTGACCCTTTTCTTTGAGGCCCGACTGAACAGTGATGGTGTTTTTACAAGAAGTGAGAAATAAATAAATACCGAACCACGGCGCTGTCACAAGGGGGACAGCCACTCGGCAGAGGCCTGTGTGTTTTGTGCTTTGAGGTCAAATGCAGAAAGCTCCAATTACTGTGGTCTTTGTTCAGAGTGCCGGGATTAGGGGAAGGGTAGTGCCAGGGTATGCCTGGATTCTTGTAATGAATTCCTGCAACTTCATTTGTGTCCAACTGGATCGCTTCACGCCGCAGTTCATTCATCTGTGAAAGGGAGACCCGCGGAGCTCTGGCTGACGTGAGTGAGCTCCCACCCCGGGTCCTCGCTGCGCCGCACTGTCTCCATGGGACGGCTGCCCACCGATCCTTCATTCACTCCTTCCAGCTCCATTCCTTCATTCACTCATCCAGCCCCGCGGAGCACTGGCTGACATGAGTGAGCTCCCACCCCGGGTCCTCGCTGCGCCGCACTGTCTCCTATGGGACGGCTGCCCACCGATCCTTCATTCACTCCTTCCAGCTCCATTCCTTCATTCACTCATCCAGCCCCGATGGCCTGCAGACGTGAGTCAGCCAGCTCCACCCTAGAGGCTTCGGGAAAAAGGAAAAAGCTTTCTGGGCTATTTCTTTTCTTGACTCAGACCTGCTCTCAGTTCCTTCTTTTAATAAGCCAAATATGATGGATAATTGCTTAAAAACAAACTTCTTTCAGGACTACTTGCTTTGATTGGAAATGGTGCTTCATGGTAGATTGGCAGAAAAAAAGACAGCAGGTAGGAGCAATCTTCCAAGCCCCAGGGCCCTTGAACTGTCTCTCCTACACTCCCGAAGTTCTCCCGGCTGCCATTTGGGTCAACCTAGCCATCATCTGGGGTGTCAGAAGGGCCACGTGCAGCCTTTTTATCCATTCTAGTCATGGTGTGCCCTCTCCTTCACTCTTTTCTTTTGTTGTTGGTCAAGGGGCCTAAACTCTGGGCCTGGGCGCTGTCCCTCAGCTCTTCAGTTCAAGGCTAGTGTTCTACCACTTGAGCCACAGCACCACTTCCAGCTTTTTCTGCTTATGTGGTGCTGAGGAATCAACTCAGGGCCTCATGCATACAAGGCAAGCGCTCTACCACTGAGCCACCTTCCAGCCCAACTTTTAAAACAAACTAATAATAAGAAAAAAAATCAACAAAGTTGAATATTTGTCATGTACTAGGCACTATTCTAAGTACTTTATTTAGTCTGTGTGTGTGCACGCACATGTGTGCATGTGTGTATGCCACTTGAATTCAGAACCTCATGCTTTTTGCTATTTTTGCTTATGGCTAGTGCTCTACCACTTGAGTCATGCCTCTATTCAGCATTTTTTTTCTGGCTCACTGAAATTAGAGTCTGGCCTTAAACCACAATCCTCAGATCTCAGTCTCCTGAGTAGCATGAGCCACCCCATTCCCAGCTTCTAAATGCTTTAACTGCATCGTCACTTGATTCTCCCACACGCGCTGAAGGGAGACATGGCTGTGGCTCCCATTGTGCTGATGAGGAGGTGGAGGCACAGAGAGGCGGCTACATCCACCTGACTCTGGAATCGGCGCCTGGCTCTACTGTGTTACCGTCACCAAGAGCAATTAATTCCTATTTGAAACATCCGGGACCTTTCTTATCTCTAACATTTGGGGTCTCCTGAGAAAACTAGAGACATCTCTCACACAACTTTCCTCCCTCTATTTGGTAATGCATTACCGACACTGACTGCATTTGTACTCATTCAGGTTGCAGTTGGGAGCAAGGCAGACAGGAGGCCCCTGGGAAGGTTGAACCACGCACGCTGTGTGACCCACTGCTCCAAGCTCCAGCACCGCCATCTGTAGCCTGCGCTCTTCACTCACCTCCTCTTAGAAGTCGTCTTCCTACTCCAAGCAAGAAATTATAGTAGGCTGAATGTCTGCCCCCAATATCTGTGTATACTACTCCCCCAAACCTGTCCATATGTCATCCTACATGTCATAAGGAAAGATGATTCTGGATTATTGTGTAAATGTAAAGAGCCCAATACATGGGCTCTTTTTGTGTGTGTATGTGCTGGTACCAAGGCTTGAACACAGGGCTTTGCAGTCTCCCTAGGCCTTTTTCCTTTTGGCTGGTGCTCTACCACTTCAGCCATGCCTCCGGTCCACTATTTTGCTGGTTAACTGGAGATAGAGTCTTGAGGACTTTTCTGTGTGGACTCCTTTCAAACTTCAATCCCTCAGGTCCCAGCCTCTTGGCTAGCAGGGATTATGAGAGCCGTGGTACCCAACAAGGGCTCTTATAAGAGGAAAGAAGGAGGAGCAGAAGCCAAGAAGAAGATATGGTGAAGGAAGCAGAGAAAGAGAGTCGAAGCTGCTACACTGCTGGCTTTGAAGTAGAGATTTGGATCAGGCGCCAAGGAATTCAGGCAGCCCGCAGAGCTAGAAAATCAAGGGACAAGTTCTTCTCTGGAGTTCACAGGAGGAGCTGATACTGCTGATGCCTTGATTTTTTGCCCCATGAAAATGATTTTGGACTTTTGACCCATAGAGCTCTAAGATAAATGCTCATCATTTTCAGGCAGTAAACTGGTGGTAACTTGTTACGGTAGCCATAAGAAATGAACACCAGTGGCCTTTCCTTTTTAGCTCTTAGATAACTAATTCTGGTTGCTTGTCTTTTTTTGGGGGGGGGTCCAGTCGTGGGGCCTGAACGCTGGGCCTGGTCGCTGTCTCTCAGCTATTCAGCTCAAGGCTAGCACTTTACCACTTGAGCCACAGCACTACTTCTGGCTTTTTTCTTTTTGCGTATGTGGTGCTGAGGAATCAAATCCAGGGCCTCATGTGTGCAAGGCAAGCGCTCTACCACTGAGCCACCTTCCCAGCCCTGGTGGTTGTCTTTTTATTGGTTCTTGTTGACAAGTGATTCTCCAACATCCGACATTGTCTAGCATCCAGTCAGCACCCATTCATCCTTTCCAAAGAATGAATTCAGGTAGGGGAATGTGTTGTTCCCTCTCTTACAAGGGAAGAAAAGCCACTGCCTCTGTCCCAATCAGTGTGGGAACCCATAGCATCAACATCTTAAAGAAAAGACAGAGCAGCCTGGGGGCACCAGCTGCAGGTGAGCTGAAGAGGGCGTGGCAGGAAGGAGCAAGGAGGGTCAGGGGAGCCAGCCCAGACACGGGCGCTACTTTACAGCCAGAACCATGGCACTTAAGGGCTGCTTTGGATTTGTGAAAACCTGAAAAATAAACAGAATTCTAAGAAAAATATTTTCATTGCACCTGGGGTCATCCCAGGACAGCTGATCGATAAGGTAGCTGTGGAACAAAGCCAGGAATACAAAGGCAGAAAGACAGGGAGAAACCTCAGAGCTGAGGTCAGACCTGGTATAAAGGCCCTCAGGGAGTTAGGAAGATGGACAGGAGACAGGGAAGCTCCACAGCCAGTAGATGGAAGCTGAGATACAGGGCGGGCTTGGGGAGGGAGAGGATTAAGTAAATGGGATTTGGAAACAGGAGATAAAAGGACATTAAAGTTGAGGGCAGAGGTGGACAAATGGTTGAGAGTAGGGTTTCCCAACCTCTGCTCCTGACCGACATCTTGACGCAGACAACTGACTCCTTGCTGTGTGTTGGAGGAGGGGCAGGTCCTACTCAGGGTGGGGTGATCATCAATACCCCAGGGTACAGGCAAACCCCCTGTCCTCTGTAATAACCAAAAATGACTCCAGATATTGCCACATTTCCATTGGTAACACACTTGCACTCCCAAACTTGCACACCTGGTTGGTAAGCAATGATTTGGAGAAAGAAATCAGAGGGAGAAGGAGGTGGGATGTACTTTGAAGAGGAGCAGTGTAACAGAAAGAAAAAAATGGAGAAGAGACAGGAAAGGTGGAAGCTGGAAGGAGGGAGAGTCTGACCGTGGTAGGAATGCAGCCTAGGTAACTGGTGAAAGAAAATGGGCAGGGAGATAGAAGAACGCAGACAGGAGAGGAGAAGATCCCAAAGGATATCTGGAGACAGAGGTCCAAGGGCTGATGCCAGCCTGTGACACAGTTGACTTCAGAACAGGTCACTTGGAGGATTCAATGACAGGTTACTGACACGTGGGTCAGGGCCCATTAGGTCCCCATCAGAATGAGAAGATGCACTCGCCAAATATGTGTCAAGTTATGTACATACAACTTCCAGACTCATTATCGTACCACAGATAAATGTTGGAACTGAAAGAAGCACCCAGAGGGTTCCACTGGATTTCTGACTAGCAATCAGGACTCTGATCAGAGATTGCAAACCCAGTAAACATCTCTAAGACATATGCTTAGGGTTAAACCTCCGCGGTCAAGCAGAAAGGAGGTAAACAATTATCGTGGTCTACCACAAACAAAAAGGGATGCATACCAATTAAGTTAAATAAACGAAGGCAGCTTATTTTATCTGGCATTCCTTTCGGGGTCTGCATTGTTGGTGAGGATTAGGACAGGAGAATGCAAACCCGCACGGATCTTAAAGCCTGCACTTAAAGCAGTCAGACCACTTGCCTGAGCGATGTGGTGGTGGTGGTGGGTGTAGCGGTTGGGAGCTAGGGAACAAGATTCAAAGCGCTTTCAACCATCTGTAGCCAGGCTTGCTGGGATGGCTTACCTTCTTGTATCCTCTCTGGAGTTCAAAGCATCGGTGTCTAATCACGTGGTTCTATGGGAGTTTTCTGGACTCTAGTTTTCAGAATATTTGGTCTAGAAATTTGTGGTGACTACAAAAGGGCTCCCTAACCGTTTTCTTCATCTCTCAGCTGACTGTTCTAGGTCTGATAAAGGTCTCTTTCAGGTCCAGGGGTGCCAAGGCACCAGGACCCCCAAAATGCTAAAATGCGTGCTTATTCTTCTCAAGCTTGCTTCTGCACCATCAAGCAGCCTGCTGGTCTCCATAAGAACCAGTCCAAAGCCTCGTGCTTAGCTTTGCTGCAAAGAGATCACCAATAGACACAGGTGAGAATTGACCTGGCCTGCTGGCGGCCACAGAGAAGAATCATACCTGAACCTGAGCTACAATAATTTCTCGGAGTTACTGTGAATGGTGGTGAGCCTTGGGCTCTTCCTAGTTTTCATCTGTCCTTGAGCAAATGTAGGCAATATAGACTGTCTCTTGGGAGAAAAGTAGGGTTGAAGGCATGGAATGGGAGCCAAAACTGCTTTTCATTTTTAAAACTTTGGGGCTCAAGCAATGAATGAAAACCACTGCCTCAGTTTCCTCATCTCTACAATGCAGGAAATAACAGAACCAATGGTAGAAGATTGTCACAGGGGCGTGGGCTCTTCCTGTGAAGTGCTCAAAGCATGTGCCAAGTCGTCAGGAAATAGTTGGTGTTATTATTCTCTTGGTCAAATTCCATTATCCATGCAGCAATGTAGCTTTTCTGGCCTTCATCGCAGAAAAATAAAGATTCTACATATTGCTAGGATCTAGTAACCTCAATTGTGAATGCCGATATATATATATATATATATATATATATATATATAACACAAATATGGACTGCTGTGTTTTCTTTCATTGTAACTTCTTTCCTGGGAGACTCTTGTGGCAAATTCTCTAGATATTATCCAGCTAGAATGTAGATCAGGAGTAGACCAAACACTTAGCATTCAGGAAGCTCTGGGTTTAATCCTCCCCCCCTAAAAAAAGGCTCAAAAAATAACACAAGCTCCTTGATGAAGACCCTATGATGGTCACTCTAGCACTGGTCACAGATGTGTTGAGCCAGATCTCTGAACACATTTGCTTCACGATTGGATTTCAAATATGTACAAATCAGACATTTCTCAGGAACACAGCTTTTTCCCAAGGGGAAGCATATGCACCCCATTTTCCAGCAACTGCTGTTGTGTTTGACTTATGCAGAGCCTTAGTCATTCAAACGTATCTGGCAAAGCATAACATTAACAACACCAATGTCAAATCAGTTCAGTGATGGACATCTTCATCCCTCACCAACCATTCAAGAAAGCGAACTGCTTATGGAAAGCAAATCAGATGAGACAGAATGAGTGAATGGTCCAATAGAACAGCATCCCAAAAGAAAGAAAATGGGAGAAAATCAATTAAAATGAGGGGCCATTTATGACCTTGGATGTGACAGCCAGGATTTAGATAGATATAGCTATTTATATAAACATATTTATAAATATTTATATTATATATTTATATTATATAAGTATAAATATATTTATATGTATAAAATAACGTATAAAGTTATATATATATTATATATGAATCCTATGCAATGGATATTGCTTTTTCTATTTATGGATAAACTGAATTCCAGGTGGATAAAGCAAGTGGATCAGAGACAGTGACCAAACAAGCATGAATTTGAGTTTTAGGTCTAGGGTTTTCTCTACATCCTAATGTCATTTCTCTAAGATATATTTTTTTTAAATAACTAATGTTAACCTCACATCCAGAGGGAATAAATATTTTTATTTTCTGTAAACATACTTGTGTCACTGGCTTGGATATTAGAGTTAAATTTATTCTTCCATTAAAGAGAACTTGGTAAGCTAAACATATAATGCAGAGATAAAGTGCCTGGATTTGATCTCCAGTTTCACACACAAAAAAGTGTCTTAGTTTAGTTCAGAAAAGTCTAAAGTCAACATTGCTTATTACCTGTCAAATTAGCTTGCTTCTCATGTTCCTGAGTTACATATCTCTGAGGTCTCAATAGCATTACATGACTTTAGAGAGTAAAGGGATATAATTAGGTCTATAAAAATAAAACAGAGATGGTTTTTAAAATATATGTAATGTATTATTCAAGTAGTTGTACAAAGAGGTTTCAGTTCACCATGTCAATTTAAGAATAGAATGCATCTTGATCATCACCCCTTCCATTTCCAATTATGTACTTGGCTTAATTTTTCATGATATTCTTGACACGAAAGGTTCTCTTTAGTATTGTCTAAAAATATTATTATTATTATCTAACTAATCTTTTAATTTTTTTACTTCAAAACTGGGCAAAAATGTATGATTATGTCATGGACATGGGAACCAGACATTTCTTCCTGTCTTGCAAGAAATTTCCAGAGACACATAGGCTCAATGACTTTCAGAACCTGTGCATGTTACAACTTAGGCTGGTTTAGTGTAGAGATAGAGTACACACCCCAAAACCACCAGGGCTTTAAAACTCACTCAGTGCATTAAGGACACTTTGACTACTTGCCTTGAGCAATCCCTCATTAGGGCTTAGACACAGGCGCGCTTCAACAGTTTTAAGACTGTACCTTAATTCTCTGTGCAGACCTGGCTGCTTGTCAATCAAAACCGAAACTGAAGGAAAGCTTATTTTAGGGATAGCTTATCTGAAGTTGATCACTCATACCAATTTTACTCATATCCTTTAGCTTTATTTCTATAAAGAAGCCCTCAACTTATAGTCAGGTACCAGTTGCTACATTTCAGCAAGACCAGTGGGGGAAAATCTGTCAAAAACACAAAAAACAATTGATAGGCCTTTCCTTTAGGGTTACCTGGACTCTTGTAACTTACCACATAATGATCCTACATTGCATTACAAAGATCTGAGATCTGATTTGTGATCTGCTTTAAATGTAGTACAGACTTTCTGCTTATGTAGTTCAGCCAATTAATATTCCATCAACTTACTATTTGATTCTGAATTTTCCTTTACTCCACACTACATAGAAGAGTCCTGAAAAGACTCCTCCTCATCCTCCGCCACCTCCTCTTCCTCCTCCTATTTTTTTTTGGGGGGGGGAGGTGTCAGTACTGGTCTTGAACTCAGGGATAGGCATTGTCCCTTAAATTTTTCGCTCAAAGGATGATGTTCTGTGACTTCAGTTACAGCTCTGCTTCTGGCTTTTTTGCTGGTTAATTGGAGATAAGAGTCTTGTGGACTTTCCTGCCCAGGCTGTCTTTATGCTTCGCTCCTCAATCTCAGCTTCCCGAGTACTAAGATCACAGGCGTGAGCTACCAGCCTAACAAGTCTGATGAGTGCAAATTCAAAGTTTTATGATGATTAATAATAGTGAATAATTAGCGGTGATCTGTTTTTGTCTAACTTTTTTGTTTGTGCTGGTCCTGGGGCTTGAACTCAGGTCCTGGGTGCTTCCCTAAGCTTTTGTGCTCAAGACACTACTCTAGCACTGAGCTTCACTTGTAGAGATACTCGTCTTAAGGATTTTCCTGCCTGGGCTGGCTTTGAACCACAATCCTCAGATCTCAACCTCCTGAGCAGCTAGAATAACAGAAATTGAGCTGCCAGTGTTGGGTGAGCATAACCTATTTTTCAACCCTTTTCTCTTTTCTAATTCTACAATGATTTCTCCAAATAAGATAGTGGAGCTGCTTAAAACCACGTTGGCTTTGTTTAGAGTGTTATGTTATGTCCTGTAGCCTATTTTCTCCTTTTCCTTTTTGACTGAATATTGACCCACCCTTTTTCCCCCAGCCAGCCATCTTTCCTGCTCCCAGACAACACGCAGCCTATTTAGCAAATACCTGCTCCACAGCAATCTGCCCTACAGCTCAGACCCCAGCCCAGCCCCCCAACCCCTGGGACACAGTAAGCATAATGATCCACGCTCTCTGGTTTGTTTCAGGGCAGTGACAGGTCTGTATGGAAAACGTGGCCAAGGGGTATGCTGCAAAGAAATAGCCACACCGTCTCCCCCAAGGAGCATTTAGGTCCCTGTCATTAATCTTTGCAACACTCCTAGGAAAGAGGCAAGGGACAAGTTCTCTCATGCCAGTTAATCACAGATGACGGGTTAGATAGGGACATCAGGGCGGCCAGGCCAGCTTGTGCAGGGTTGGCGAGAAAGTATGAGTCTAAAGAGAGAAAAAGTAAGAGTCCTGAGGTTCCTTCTTCATGCAGACTCTGCACTGGCCTCTCCCGTGCAGGTTGGTTGCAGCCTGAGCAAAAGTAGGGCTGTCTATTGCAAGACTGTTTAATTTTCCAGGGACAGATATCCATACGCACAGCCTCTCCCAGTTGGCTATGTTCTTCCGGCTAGTGCCTCAAACTCAACACCAAGTATCTGTTCTTAGTAGCTGCCCCTAGGTTGAAATTCCAGGCCTGTAGACAAAGGTTTTCCAAAAGGCCTACCTGTCATGGAAATGCTCTGACCACACACTCACAAGATTCTGATCCAGGTAATCTTCACTATTGGCTTGACCAGCCAGCCACCTTCTCTAGCCCCTCGTCCTCAAAGGTGCCTCACATGAAGAACTAGAACTGCGGGTGCTGGTGGCTCATGCCTATAATCCCAGCTACTCAGAAGGCTGAGATCTAAGGATCATGGTTTGAAATCAGCCCAGGCAGGAAAGTCTGTGAGACTTTATCTCTGATGAACTACCAAAAAAGCCAGAAGTAGAGCTGTAACTGAAGTGGTAGAGCACTAGCCTTGAGCTAAAAAAGCCCAGGGACAATCCAGGCCCCGAGTTCAAGTCCCAGGACTGGCAAGTGCGTGCGCGTGTGTGCGCGCGTGCACGTGTACACACACACACACACACACACACATACACACACTAAATGACCAGAACTAACCAGGTGACTAGGCAGGCTCTGACGCCACTATTGTCTATAATGGACACGGTTGTGTTTTTATTGTCATTTTTTAAAATACAAAGCCTTGCTATGTAGTCTAGGGTAGCCTCAATCCCTCTAAACTCCTACACGAACCTCTTCAGTGCTGGGATTACAGGTATGCACCACCACACCTGGCTGCTTTTATCATGTCGCAATGTGAATTACTTTCCTTGAAAAGCTGCAGGTCTACACACAAGCCTTCGTATAGTTTCATGAAGCCAGCATTTCATCTCTTATAATGCAATCTATTGTTTGTACAACTATCATCCACAGGCAACGGCAGGAAAAGCAAAGTTATCAAAATAAGAGGAGTTAGGAAATAAAGATGGAAACTCCTAAAAACATTAGAAGTCTAAAACCTAAATTTTTGTGCAATGCAATAATTTATATTAAAAATAATGAGTTAATGTTTACTGAGAACTCCCTATGTGCCAGGCACTGTACAAATGTGCTTTATACGCATTATTTCATTTTAACACGTACAGATATTTATGAGGGAAAACTCTCAATTTTACAGATAAGAAAACAGGGTTTCAGAGAAGTTAACTGCTCAGGAAACCACTGCCAGGATTTGAGTCCCAGGTGTTTACTGGCTCCATGATTCTCTCCTTCTGGTTGCACAAGATTCTGGGGGTGGGTTCTGAATTGAAACTTAACTTGTTTTTGTGAACTAGTGTCGCTACCGCCTCGACCAGCAAGGAAGACGCGACACCGAACTCTTCTCTCTGCAGTTTATTCAGGACCTTTGAGCAATCTTCTGACCCCAACCCCGGGGAGAATTCCCCACAGCCTTAAGTACCCGCTGGGTAGCCAACCCTGATACGCCACGTGGGAACCACCAATAGGTTCAGGTGCAGGAAGCAAGCCAGATTCTTTGCCTTAGCCATATAAGGAGTTGTTTACCACAGAGAGCACTGGCCATCGGGAAGGCGGAGGGCGGAAGCTGGCGCCATCTTCCAGGTGCGGCCTCTCGCGGCTCTCTACAAACTAGCAGTGTCCTGTTTTAATAGCAATAAGTCTTCCATCACTATGTAATTGTGTAGGGAAAAAAGCCCACATCCTTGAACAAATGAGATTCTTAGGTTAGCATAATGAATGGGAAAGAGCTCTGAAAAATATAAAGCATGCTACAGAAGAATGGGGAGATATCAGTGTGTGAGGGATGTGCACATTAGCTTAGTGCAGACCAGAACATTGTGCAACTCAGACTGTCTCCTTCCCTAGCCATGGGTACACCTGGACAGGTGAGTGATCTAGCTATGTTCTCGCTTGCTGGCCTGAGCTATGGAACACACAGATGTTAAAGATTTATCCAGCATGAAACCTCTTTCCCGACTTACTTCTGGATCAAGGATCCCTTGCTTGGCTCTATCATCCACATCTCTCAAAAACTTTTCTTTGACAAGCACGGACAACGATCGTGCAAATGCTAAGACACTAAGTGACATGGATTACCATCACGAAATTGCATGGATTAGACATGAGTTTCCCATTTTTGTGGGTTACCCATAAACATGTCAGCAGGACCTGTGATTCACACCGCCTCCTACCTGCCCCAGGTGAGCTCAGGGCAGGACGATTCCAGATTTCCAGCACCACCCAGTGGGAGGTCCTGGCTTGTCCTGAACGTGAAGAAAACCACAGCACAATCCATGAACAAACGAAAACACCTAGAAGACGATCTTTTCAGAGATAGTTATTATTTATGTATTATCCAGTGCCAGTACTGAGGCTCGAACTCAAGGCCTCACATTCTTTTCTTGGCCTGTTTTGCTCAGAGCTGGCTCTCCACACCTTGAACCACACCTCCACTTCTGACTTTTGGCGGGCTAGTTGGACGTAAAGAATCTCACAGATTTTTTTTTTTCCTGCCTGGGCTGGTTTTAAATCTCGATCCTTAGGTCTCAGCCCCCTGAGTGGCTAGGATTCCAGGTGTGATGAGTGGATGTAATGGACCGTGTGACCTCAGGTGTGGCCGGGGTGGGCGGCCCCTGCGAGGCCGGTCCATGCCCCGCCTGCTCCCAAGCAAGAAGCAAAGCCGGAGAGTGGCAAACAGCACGGCCTAGATCCTCAGGGGCGAAACACAGGCTGGACCCTGAGCCCTGGAAACCAACTGACCTCCGCTCCTCTCCTCCCCCGGCCTCGGGTGAGGAGCGGGCGGCTCCTCCTCCGGCGTGCAAGGCGCGGGTGCAAAGTACGAAGCCCGGGCGGCGCGCACACCAGACGGCGCGCGGGCCCCGGGATCGCCGCGCCAGCCCCCGCGCCGCCGATCGGACCCCCTCGCCCGACCCCACTCGGGGGCGCCGCGCCCGCAGACCCCGAGCTCCCCACCCCACCCCACCCCACCCCACGCGCAGGTGGCGCGGACGCCCTGCGCTCGGGCGCCCCCTGCCGGGGAGGCGCACGCACGGCCGCCGCCGCCGAGGAGCCGCGCGCAGGGCGGGCAGCGAAGCTCGGGCGCCGGGCGGAGAAGCCGGGAGCTTCCCCGATGGTGGTGCCGCCGCCGCCGCCGCCGAGCCGGGGAGGAGCGGCCGGGGGGCAGCTGGGCCGGAGTCTGGGTCCGCTGCTGCTGCTCCTGGCGCTCGGGCACACGTGGACCTACCGAGAGGAGCCAGAGGACGGCGACAGGTAAGGGCTTAGCGGCCGCGGATCGGGGCGCGCGGGGGACGCGGGGGGCGGGGGGTGGAGGTCTCCCGCCGCGATCTGCGCCCCGCCGCGATCTGCGCGCCACCGCCCCCCCCCGCCCGGGTCCCCCAGCCACTGACCGGGTTGTCCGGGTGGGTATGAGCAGTGCTGCCCTCGGTGCTCTGGTGCAGTCGCGCCCCTGCGCCCGGCTTCCTCAGCCTTTCCCCCACTCCGGATCGTTCTAGCTTTGAGCCTCCGAACCCGAGGCTCGGGAGTGTCCGGGATCCGTGCGGAGATCCCGGCGCTCACACCTCCCGCCCACCGCGTCCCGCTGCGACTTTTTCCTCCTAGGGAAATCTGCTCCGAAAACAAGATCGCCACCACCAAGTACCCGTGTCTGAAGTCTTCGGGGGAGCTGACCACGTGCTTCAGGTGAGCCCGCGGCTTGGGGTGGGGGGGGGACTGCAGGGTCGGACCCGGCGGGGTCCGGCGCACCCGGGTAGGTGGAGAGGACGCGCAGGAAAGGATCGGAGGGGCGCACGCGCTTGGGGACCCCGCATGTGATCCCGGGAAAGGCCGGGCTCCACCCCCGTGTGACTGTGGACCCCGAGCCACGCCGAGCACCCGCGATTGCCGAGCCCACACGGGCTGCGGCCGTGCCCCGCGCCGGGTCTTGCCTGCGTGGGGAGTGGGGAGGCGGGAGGGCAGCGGGGGTTGGACTGTCGTTGTAAACAGCGCGTCCCCGGAGAAGATGGATGCTTGCCTTTGCACTTGAGTTTTGTGTTGGACAATGTCAACAAGGAAATACTTGGCACTTGTTTGTCTTTCGACCTTGGGTTAGGACAGAATGTATCAAGGCTTGGGGGAGGCTTGTGGCCGGATGATGTGGTTGAGTTGAATAAAAACGACCCAGGAGATTTATGGACATTCCAGAAGAAGCATGATCTTCCTGGAAAAAAAAATACAGATCACGCGTGTATCTAGGTGCTGTAAACTCGGTCATCGGGGTGCTTATTGTAACTAAGCGAGGTACAGGGTCAGGGGACCCATTGTTCAAACGCTCCTAGGGCGGTTGCTATCCGTCCAGATTCTCGGCTTGTTGGGGGCACGCTCCTCTCACCCCCAAACGTTGATTGGTTATCTGAGTTTTCAGGGCCGCCTGCAAGCAAATGGCACCACGGCTGCACTCGGTCGTCTGGTTGTGTCTCGAGAATCAAGGTTTCAAACTACCAGGATGTGTCTTACTGGGTAGGACCTAGGTGACAATGCTCTCTAGAAATGGTTTGAAGGGACAATTTGAATATTCATGACGCGGTAGCCAATGGATGCTCGCGGTTGACTCTCTCCTCCGCATCCTCAAAGGGTCAGGTGTAACTTGTAGGGCTGATGGGCTAAACGCTTCATCAGTATCATCAGGCGCGGCTGCATCTTCCCATGCATTGAAATCCGTCTACTTGGTGCCTTAGTCACTTCTGAGACACAAAGGACTGCCTTCTCCTGGCACATGGCGGCCTCGTGGCAAGCCCGACGTGTGTTGGCTTAGGATGAAGGAATGTGTAAGGATTGTTAGGAGTAACTGACTGAGCATTTGCTGTGTCTAGCCTGGTTAGTGGGATAGCTTGCCTGCTTTCAGCACCAGGTTTCATCTACATGCCCACATTATTTCTTAGGACCACGTTGTTTTCCTAGCACTGTGGTGAAGCCTTTAACGTGGAAGATGTCCCTGAGTTGGTTTGTTCATTTATCCAGTCCCTAAAGGTCAGACTTCCTATAAATCTGCCACAGTTACAGAACGAATGTCAGGCTTTCCGAAACCAGTGGTGCTTGATGAGTCTGTTTGTTACGCTGCTCCTGCCAACTTTTCCAGATTGCAGAAAGCACTGTGGGATTTCTCCTACCTGGTCCTAACCAGTGACATTAGCAGCATCTTGGCATGTGTCTTCACTAACCAGCCACCCAAAGATATCGTATGTCAAGGAAAATAGTCAAGAACTTGGGTTTACGGAATGCCAGAGAGTGTTTTCAGCTTGGGGAAATGGGTGTCGGTGGCTTATACTTATAATCCTAGCTACTTGGGAGGCTGAGATCTACGGGTCTCTATTTGAAGCCAGCCCAGGAAGACAGATCTGTGAGAAGCTTATTTTCAGTTAACCAACAAAAACAAAATCAGAAGTTGGAGGAGTGGCTCACATGGTAGAGCACTATTCTTAAGTGAAAAAGTTAAGTAAGAGCACAAGGCCCTAAGTTCAAGCCCTGTACCAGAGCAACCACAACAAAAATGGTAATGGTCCCTGTGAATAGTAATACCTTGAAATGCTTTTTAGTTTTAGTTTTTTTTTTTTTTCCCAGATTGAATCTTGTGCTGGCCCTGGGCCAGCCTTGGGCCATTATCTACCTACTTAGAAATTTCAAAGTTAGTTTCATAACAAACACTAACATGTAGCACATGCGCAGAGGTTCTATTACCCTTCGGGTCTCACTTGGACAATCAACCTTACATTATCCTATTGCATATAAAAGTGGCTCATAGCTCCAATACTTTTCCTTTCTTGTAGGATTTTTTCTCAGTTACAGGTTTCATGTCTCTTTAGACATTCGTCTTCCAATATGAATCATGCCAAGTCCCCAAATTTAATAAATGCTTTTTTTTGCATGAATGCTATTGACAGCTTCATGAATTAAAGCTAACATCTGTTTAGCATCATACTGCTAAATAGGATGTACTCTTACCAGTAGTTCAGATAAATTACACCTAGCCCTGATATCTTAATATGAATTCATTATAGCCCAAGCAAACATATAAAACAAACATTATAAAGCTGTAATTGTGTTACTCGTCTGTGACTATGAGACTTTCCCACAAGTTGATTTTCCTAATTTCAGAAAGCTATGTGGTTTGAACCAAAGGTGTGTGTTTACCTTTTACTGGGTTTTATATCAGTAAAAAGACATGTTAAAAGCTTTCTCAAAAAAACAAAGAATAGGGCTGGAAACGTGGCTTAGTGGTAAGGGGCTTGCTTAGCATGTATGAAGCCCTGTGTTCAATTCCCCAATACCACATAAACAGAAAAAGCTGGAAGTGGTGCTGTGTTCAAGAGGTAGAGTGCTAACCTTGAGCAAAAGAACCTCAGGGACAGTGCCCAGGTCCTGAGTTTCACGCCCCAGTACTGGCAAAAACAAAAATCAAAGCAAAAAATAACCAACAAAGACTATGGGTATAAAAAAAAGCAATAAAATCTAGTTTTTGAGCAAGGCAGTATCTAATAAACACCCTAACTTTTTTTTTTGATTCCCTAAGAAAGGATCTGAATATCAGCTAAGAACTTAAAATACATCTAGAAGACATTTGAATATAAAATAATACAATATCCATAGACTCACCGTAGACTTCATCTTTGGGCTTGGTTTGGAATACACAGCGGCTCACAGTGAACATGGAAGTCCTGTCATTCACCTTATGTTATTGACGGGGAAGAGATAAACAACTGGGAATGGCTTTTTGGGCCTCTCTAGCAATAGACAAATGGTGACTTTGTTTTTCATCACATCTCAGTTTAGAGAACACCTATGAGAGTTTGCCTTTGATTCATCGACCTCCAAGTGCAGGTCAAGGGTCATGTCCCCCCCCCCCCCACTGCCCGCCCCTCTCAGTCAAGCGTGTGTCCTGTATGGTGTCTGACTAGGAAGTCTTCATGCTGAGGCTGGCTCTGGTTCCCATGGGAAAAGTAGCATGGGACTGCAGAAACTCCCACTCTGCTTCCGAGAGAGCCAGCCAGTGCATTGCCAAACCCTGCAACCACGTGGACGTGAATGTGGAGTTTCTGCAGATGTGTTTACCTAGAATTGGTACGGCAAGATGCTCGTTCAATTAGGGAAGCACCACTAGATTGATTGCACCTGTTAGTGCTAAGGTTCCATGAAAAGGGAGAGCTGTGGAAAACTCTGTTCCTGCAGGTGGGCAAGTTCCTACCGAGGTCTTTGACACTGTCCAAACATTCTGATCCGCTTTGAATCCCAGCTCAGTTACTTAGGTGTGTGATCTTGAACAGCTTCTGAATCTCTGGCATTCACTTTCTCCTTGGTAAACTAAGGAACATACGAATTCGGAAGGTATAGGGTTGCCGGCAAAGGTTATTCATGAAATTTGTGATTCAGGGGGAGTGCTGGATGAATAGTACTCCCATCAAAACTGGATCGTGTTGGGGCGGTGTGCGAGAGTGTGGAGTAGAGGCTCAGTGGACACTTGTTGACTTTTGTGAGTTATAAGAGTTTTATAAAAGTGTATGTGTGTGCGTATGTGTGTGTGTGTGTGAACATTGTGGGGTTTGAACTCAGGGCTATGCACTTGCTAGGTAAGTACTCATCATTTGAGCCACACTCTAGCCCTTTTTTTGGTCATGTGGCTTGAACTCAGGGGCCTGGGCACTGTCTCTCACCTTTTTTTGCTCAAAGCTAGTATTCTACCACTTTCAGTTTTCTGGTGATTAATTGGAGAAAAGAGTCACATGGATTTTCCTGCCTGGGCTAGCTTTGAATATTGATCCTCAGACATCAGCCTCCTGGGTAGCTAGGATTACAGGCATGAGCCACCAGTGCCCCATTTCAGCTGTTGTTTTTGTTGTTTGTTTTTTAGGTAAGGCCTTGTGTTTTTGCATGGGGCCAGCCTTGGACCACATTCCATGTATTTGTGTTCCCCACATAGCTGAGATCATAGATATGAACCACCACACCCAGTTGATTTGTTGAGAGGAGGGTCTCACTAACTTTTCCCTTATGGCTGTTCTTGAACCAGGATCTTCCCAATCTCTTATCTCTGAAGTAGCTGGGATTATAGGGCCCTTATAATAGATATTTTGGAAGAATAAATCTAGACCACAGCCAGAAATACCAAGGATGTTTCTCTACTGCTCAGCATCACTTATTTCTAGATGTTTTTCTCAGGTATAAGAGAGGCAGGAAATTCAGCACTGTGAGAAAATGGCAAAGACATCTCTGCTTCCTGTCCCACTAAGGGACTGTAGAGCCTGTTAGAACTTGAACCTACCTGGTTTTACACCAGAGGTTCACCCTTGCTCAGGGCCACAAAGGAAGGTATTGGCAGAAACAAGGAATCAGACCCCTAGTCTTTATTTTTGCCCCTCTGCCTCACCGTTGAGGATGGCTTGGAGAGTGGCTGTGGGAATAGCTCCTCAGGACAGGCCAGTGATGTTCTCTGAGACACAGATGTCTGTCCTGTCAGCTACAGCCATGTCCTTAGAAGCCAACTCCATGCCCGGATGGAGAGGTTATTTCACATATACTTGTAGAATGACTGAGTGAACCGATTTGTTCATGTTAAGGCAAAACAATACTGAAATTGACTTAAATCCTGGGACTCTTGTGGCCACCCAAGTATGCACCCTTTAAAAGCTTGAGACATGGGAAGGCATGTGTGTGTGTGTGTGCATGTGTGTGTGTTTAGATAAGGTCTTACTATATAGTTCAGGCTGGCCTTAAATGTGTGATCTTCCTACCTCAGCCTCCTGTTGGCTGAGATTACAGGCAGGCACCATCATACTAGATAGGAGACCTTTGTAGAACCAGACATGCACTGTCCATCTGACAAGATGTCATTGTTTTCATTGGTCTCCAGCTAGACCTCCTTAACTGTACATGCCAAGTATTACTGGGGCTAGATTCCAGCAGCTATAATCAAACTCCCTAAATCTGCAAATTCAAGAAACACCTGCCCAGGTGTACAGCAGACACTGGCTTCGAAGAGGAGGAAGGCAGTGTTGATAGGGTCCCCTCTCCTCTCCCACTCAAAAACAGGAGGTAGAGGAGGGAGGAGGGGAGAGGTGAGGTTCTGTATCACTTTTCACTCTCTCTCACTTCAAAGAAACCACAGAATAATGGGAGACAGCTCGCAGGGGTACTTCCCAGCCACAAAAGGCCATACTTCTGGTGTGTGCTTAGAGATTGGATCCAGGGCTACTCTTACTATTGAAATTGTTGTTGTCTGACTTCCTGTGGTCAACTTTTCTTCATCTTAATGACGCTGGGGGGAGGGAAAGTGGGGGCAGTGAGCACTCCTGGAAGAAAATCAAGGGCTTTTCTTTATTCTCTGTGCCCTGTGTTCTCAGCCTTGCATTTCAATCTGTTTCCAGGTCAGTCCTGCCCCATTCTGCTTCTCCAAGCTCAGCACGACCCAGGCTGCTGTGTGAGTTGGAGGGTCTGCAGGCCTATCTGGAGAACAAAGATCTCATTCTGTGCTAGTTTGTTGTTTTTATTTGGGGATGAAAATGTAAACAAGTGTAACATCTGCAGCTCCTCTTTCTGCCAAGCCAGGTCCTTTTTTCCACGAATTTGAAAGTCTTTCCCATTTTCCTTGAGTCAGCAAATAGGGGGTGCTTCCAGTGTGCCACATGTGGTTCTGAACAGGTAAGTGCATAGGAATGAAGCGGGTAAACAACACGATCCACTCTCAGGATACTTATGCATTGCAGCTAAATTTCTCTTTTACAAAAGGACATTTTATTTGTGTGTGTGCACGTGCACACCAGTATTGGGTCTCTCTCCTGTCCCCTCCCCCATTCTCTTTTTTTAAAGTTTTTTTTATTGTGAAAATACTGTACAGAGGGGTTACAGTTACATGAGCAAGGTAATGAGTACATTTCTTACCAAGCATTGTTGCCTCCTCCTTTGTTTTCCCCCTACCATCCCTTCCCTCCCACCTCCACAACTACACTCCTCCCCTCTCCCCACCCCCTCTCCCCTCGCCTAAATTGTAAAGTTTGTTTTTCAACATAGTGTTTTGTATATCACATTGTTGCAATGGGTCCACCTGTATCCCTATTTAAACATTTTGTTTTTTTCCCTTCCCCTTCCCAAATTATACCAACATCAAATACAGTGAAAACAGGTGTTATACCATGGGGAGGGCCCATTCTCTTTTTCTCTGTCTCTCAGTGTTTGCTTTTTTTGCTCAAAGCTGGTGCTTTACCACCTGAGCCACAGGTGGTGCTACTTCTGGCTTTTTGTTGGTTAATTGGAGCTCACCTGTATCTTTTTGGAGAAATGAACTCTATAGATCCTGTCAGAAAAAAACCCAGGGTTGATGGAAGCTGAAGTTTTTCTTTCCTTTTCTGCAGTCACTAGTAAGAACTTGGCATGGACCACATGTTTCCTGCTTCTAAGAATTTCTGGGATGTGAATGCGACTGAGCAAAGGTCCATTTCCTGCCTTGTGATGGGAGATCAGAATTGTTCCTGAGGTAGGGACGGGCAGCCTCAGCTCAGCTCCTGGTGCGGAGGTCAGTCTCCGGTATCCCACAGCAGCTAGGAGCAGCTCCATCACCTCCAGTTCTCCGAACTACGAGTTACAGACTTCTTATTGTACATACACCTGGGCTTTGGGGGTAATTTCTCTTTTTACTCTGAAACCCTGGTTAAGGGCAGGGTTGGGGGCTCAAATGTCTACATATCTCCTCTTCACTGAGTGTTGGATCGACTTTCGGACTTTGAGATGGGAGCTGTATCTATAAAGGGAATGTGAATGTGTGTGCGTGTGTGTGTGAGACCTTGTCCATCATGCTAGAGGAGGATGGAGATCATCTTACCAAGACTTTGGTGATTTCAGAATCCTGGGCCACATCAGTTGTCAGCCTTTGCATCCATTCTCGGCCTCTTGGCCGCTACTAGAACATTCTGCGTGTCCCACCGGGAGTGAAGCTTCCCTCTGCTTGCCTCTGGGAATAGCAGAGGCCGGGGTCAGCCCTGGGAGCTGCTCGGTGGGGGTTGTCCTGGATAGAGATGAGGCGGGAAGGCAGGAAAGACACTATGGCTTGTTTTTATCCTATTGCTGACCCAGGGATGGCCTTTTCATGTGTAAAGGGTTGAGAAAAATAAAACCATAGCACAGTCCTTATTTGACCCGAAAGCTTGAGGTAGTCACGTACTGGCTGTTTGTAGAGAGGTTCCTAGTCCTGCAGAGGCTTCTTGATAGAGAGACGAGGAGTCAGGTTTCTCATGTGTTCAGCCCTTGCCCCAGTCCTCAGGGAGGTGACTCGGGGATGTCCCTGCGCCCTGCCCTGCTTTCTCGTATCTGTCTCCTGCTATGCTTCTGTCTCTGTGACTCGGCTTCTGATCTCTAGGAATAATCATACCTTTGCTGAGCTGGCACATGATTCAGGTTATCATCCCCAAATGATGCTGTGACTGAGCATGGCTGGTCTGAGTTTACGGAGCTGAAGTTAGTGCTAGTAGGTGAGCACTAGCTTCCCGCCTCTGCCTTTCTACATGCTTCCTACACCTGCCCCCTGTGCCGTGCACAGCCTGCGAGCTCCCCTGCTGCCGGCCTGTCCCCATTCCCTGCTGTGCTGCATACTGGTAATCACACGCCTTGGCTGAAGGCTTCCTCTTCGTATGCCTAAGCGTGTGAGATTTGAATTTGTATAGCAGAAGCCTTTACGCATTCAAAATCAAATGCTAGAAACATGCCTCTAGACAAACCTGTCTAGAAAAAAATGTCTTTTAAGAAATACGTGTAGAAAAACATCCATTTTCAGTGAAAGGCACTTCAGGTCATAGTTATGATGCTCACTTATTTAGTGCTCATACTGAACTCAGGGCCTCATGTTTTCCCATAGCCTTTTCAATGAAGGCTAGTGTGCTATCACACGAGCCACACCCACACTTCTGGTTTCTTTTCTTTCTTTTTTTAATTTTTACTGGTTAACTAGAGATTTGAGTCTCTTGGATATGTCTGCCCTGGTCGGCTTCAAACCAAGATCCTCAGATCTCAGCCTCCTGAGTAGCTAGGGTTACAGATGTGAGCCATTAACTCCTGGCACAAGAGAATTATTTAAAAGAGATATTTAAAGAGGGGAGAAAAAAGGGGAGATATTCTAGTGAGAGACAGAAAGAACGCAAAGTCGGACATTGATATTTTAGCAAAGAAGGAAAAGGAAGAAGGAATTGATGATGTGCTGTATTAGGAAAGTATAAGGATGCTGTGGAGTAGAACAAAGAAGAAAAACACTGGCACAAAAACTTGGTGGGGGAAGAGCATATATCCTGTAGTGATGATGTTGTAAGGAAGATGTTTCTGTCTGACCCACACAGAAGCATCTGGCCTTGGTAGGGGGTCCACGTTAATATCCTCAGCTCTAACAGAGGTTAAGATAAAGGCCGACTAAAACTTGTAAAGGTGTATGGATTTGCAAAGGTAAGTTTTGTAATCCCTTACAGGTGTCCAGAACTCAATACTACAAGAGATTGAAGAGCCAGCACAGAGATCACGCTGTGGCTTCCTCAACAACCCTTACCTCTCTCTACTTCATTTCATTTGAGATAATGCTTGCTAACATGACCAGACTTCATGCTGGATTTTCTTACAGAACAATGATTCACAAACTTCATGTTGAACATTTGTCTGGGAAGAGAAGAATCCATGACAATCACAAAGGGGGTTTGGGCAGCTGCTTTAGATTCAAGCCCCTTCAGAGACTCAGTTATCCTAAGCAAAAATTTAATTTCAGACTGTGGGTGTGTCTTGGGGGTATAGTGTGGGCCCACCATGATTGAGACCCTAGCATTGGAATTTAATTCTGGAAGAATCTAGAAGACTAGATGAATGTACAGTGAGGAATGCATGGTCTCTTCTCTGTGAGGAAGTTTGATTGGAGGACCTTAAGAATGCTGTGAGATTGATTACTTGTCAGCTTTCTGGAGGTCGCAGCTGCTCACTTCGGCCTCTATGAATGGGTCATAGAGAAATCCTGTGGAGTAATGTGGTGCTTCTGTGAGGTCACTTTACTGGTCTCTACTGGGAAGACAGCAGGAGGAGGGTGGGACAGAGGGGTTTTGGATACCAAAACAGATCTCAAGGAAAACTGAAGCTTTTTTTGAACAGCATCAAGTGTCTTCTATTCTTGAGTGAGTCTGCAGATTGTCCCGTGCGTGAGGGCTGATGTGTCAGAATGTACTGTGCATTTGTTTATACAAGTGCTCACTTAGAGTGGCCAGGGACATGACAAGGTCACCTGCATAGTGAGTGGCAAGGAGGTCTTAAAATTTTTTTTATTATAAAGGTGATATACAAAGGGATTACAGTCACAAAGGTCAGGTAAAGTACATTTCTTTTTGGACAAGTTCCCTTGTTCTCCCTTGGGAGTCTGTGTTCTTTTAACTGCTGGTCTTTACCCTCCCCTTCTAAGTCTTCCCCTCCCTTCCCCTCTTCTCTCTCTCCTTTTTATTCTCCTCTTCATTTTCCTTTCCTTTCCTCTCTCCTCTTCCTCCTCTCCTCTTTTCCTGTTTTTCTTCCTCCTCCTCCTCTCTTCCTCTTCCTCCTCCTCCTCCTCTCTTCTTCTTCTTCTTCTTCTTTTTCTTCTTCTCTTCCTCCTCCTCCTCCTTCTTTCTCTTCTCTTCTCTCCTCCCCTCTCTTTCCTCTCCTCCTCTTTCTCCTTCTCTCTTCCTCTTCTCTTCTCCTTTCCCCTCCCCACTCTTCTCCTGTCCTCCCCCTTTCCCTCTGTCTTCTCCCTCTGCCTTCCCTGTCCCTTCCCTTCTCTTCCCTCTCTTGACCTCTGTCTCTTGGATTCCACTTTGTATCCAAGCTGGCCTCAAATTTGGGATCCTCTTGCTTCAGTCTCTGGAGTAAAGAGATTACTGGCAGCTCTGGCCATTTTTTAAAAGTTGAACATTGTGGAGACTTTACTGTCTTGCTGGTGACTTCTGGAAACAGGGGCGTCAGTACTATTGGCAGGGAACAAAGCTGGAGAAGTTACCAAAGTACACTCAAGAGCTGTCTCACCCCAACCTTGTCACACCCTGATGCCATTTAATAAAGGTGGCATGTCACCATGCAGTCTTTAGTCTCAAGTAAAACTGTCCAGCCCAGTGATCCTGTGTTATCTGTGAGATTAATTTACCACAGCACTGAGAAGAAAGAGATGTTATTGTTACCTAAAATGGCATGAATCATGAGTAGCTCTCCAGAACTTCTTTCCAGAATGGTAGCAGACGTTGGAAGTATATTTTCACCACTGATGTAGAGTCAGCCCTGCTGGATGCAGAGCGCCACCACCCTGCCCCAAGTCACTGAGTTAGAATTCGCATTTGCACAGGTATTAAACCCTAAGTTGTATCATTCTAGTACTCTGCTTCTCGCTTGGCTGTTTCACTCCCTACTTGCAAGCCAATAGCAGTGAGTTGCAGCCTGACTGTATCTGAGGAGCCCTGAAAACGAACTCCTCGCTTTCAGACAGCACCCTGGAGCCACCACATCAGAAACTCCGGAGGTGGGTACTGGTCCTGGGAAGTTTTAAAGCTCTTTGAACCCTTCTAATGTGTAGCAACTATTGTCACCACCACTTCAGCTCCAAGAAAAACCTAGTGGGGCAAGCAGCCTGCCTTGCCCGAAGCTGGCTGAGTGGTCTGTTTATATTTGCAGCTACTGCTGGGTCTGTCCTTAGCATTGGCGATGGTTCAAGGCCCTTAATGGCAGTCTTGGGCTGATGAGCCATTGACAGGTTAGTATATCTTGCTCACTGTTGGATCAGACTCTGATTCTCCTGGCATCTCTATTCTGCTCCATGAGGGAGCTTTTGGGGGGAGTCAGGTGCTGGCACAGTGGGTGAAAGAGGTAGACCGGGAAGAATAGAACATTCTCCACGTGCAGCAGCTTCAATTCTCCAAATCTCCTGTTATAGATGCTACCACTTTTCATATCGCAGGCTCAATTTGGTGTCTGGAGCTACTTAGCAATCTTTGGTACATTAAAAAAATTTTTTTTGCTTTGTTGCTGCACTGTGTGAACCTTCTCAAGCTATAAACATGGCTCAGCATATTATAAATGGAAGCTCTTCAGTGTCAAGCCCTGTTTTTCTTTCCTTGTAAGCATCAAACACAAAGCACTGATTTTTCCACATAGAGTCATCCGTGTGCTAGCCTAGATTCTTCCCCCACCCATCCAGCTCTGCAGTCCCCTCTTCTGATAACAGAAAGCGCCCTCCACCCTGCTCAGCAAGAACAATACTTCCTATGAGCCTGGGTTAACTGCATGCAATGTGAAGCAATGGTTTCTGTTGTGTGACTGGACAGTCCTCATGCAAGCCTGGTACATACCACATGGCGTCGGCTCATGTATGTGTATATGTGGTGTATAGTTACATGTGCATAACCACATCTTTTTTGAGTGTTGTAACTGATTTTGCTTAGTAAATCACAAGAATTAAAATGATTATGAATCAAGAAATAAAGCCATCTTGGATATGGTGGGATGCTGAAATCCTTCATCAAATATTTCTTTGAATTTGAGGCTGACGAAGGATGAGCTGGTTTGTAAGTGACCTCTGAATTGTTAATGCAGTTTCGGAGTTTGGCAGTCTATGCTGTATGACAGAATGTCACTGGAATGGATGCTTAAAACAAAGATATCCAAAATAGATCCAAATGGACCCGGAGGGATCCAAAGGGAAACAAATGGATCATTAACAATGTACTCGCAGCCTTTGCCAACCCTGAGGCTTTTCGACTCCTTTCTTACAGACCTCAGCATTAGGGAAGTGTATTCAGGTCTTAGAACACAAATATATAATAGGTGGAGCCTACATTGAGACCAGTAAAAAATAAAGGTGCTCGGCTGGGGGCTCTGGTGGTCCAGCTGCTGTCCTGAGATCCTGGATGAAGAAACAGGCTGAGGCCTTGGTCCACCTCCGGCTATTTCTCTGTAGTCACTGCTGTATGTGGGGGTGGAGTGGGGCTGAGGCAGGGATTTGTCCTCACTGATTGCTGGACTCCAGTGTGGAGACTCCCACTGTGTAATGCTTGGCCATGCAGATACTCAGTTATTCAAGCTGCATCTCTAACCCTGCTTCATTCCTCTTCAGCCAATCCCTCCTTATGCTCCCCAAGATGAGGTCTCCTCACTGCATTGCCCAGGCTGGTCTTGAACTCCTGAGCTCGAGCAATACTTCCACCTCAGCCTCCTGAATTGCTGGGACTACAGGAGTATGCCATGATGCTTGATTCTTTTCTTTTTTACTTTAAGAACTTACAAATCTGTATGTGTATGCTTTTAACTCACCAAACTATCAATAGAGATTCGTTATGGCAAAGAAAATTAATACAATTATCTTTTAATTTTTTTTACCACCATTAGTGTAGTTGTACAAAGGAGTTGCCATTTAATGAAGCAGTTTATGAATATCATACAATCTTGGTCAGTGTCTTCCCTTTCAACATTCTCGCCCATCCCTCCCTTACCTACCCTTCCCTCACCCTTCTTATACATTCAAGTCTTGACTGCCTTTTCTCCCTCTTCTCTTTATTCATCTACCTCTTTCCCCTTGACCCACCCTACCCCCTTTCTAGTATGCACTTCCTAGTGTTTTATTTTGCTGAACTTTGTTTTGCCTTTCTGAAGATATACACTATTTGAGATCTCCCTTGATTCTGCCATATTTCACCTCATACGTTTATATACACTTGCATATCATCCAACGTCTTTATTTGAGTAGTTCTTAGCTTCCATACATAAGGGCAAAGATGGGTTCCATTGTCTCTTGGGCCTAATTTACTTCACTTAACATTGTTTTCCCCAAGTATTTCTATTTCTTTGTGAATGGTATAATATCATTCTTTCTAATGGATGAGTAAGTGTGTGTGTGTGTGTGTGTGTGTGTGTAGGTTTATGTATACATATACCTATATATTTCTGATTTCTTTACTATTACTATTTTTTTTTATTAAAGAAGCAGTTTAATCTTTTGCCCTGGGATCTTCCTACCCTGTTTCTTGGGTGCCTGGGGCTTTATGCTCACCTCTTACAACCCTATGGGGGAAGGGCTTGGATACTAAGGGAATTGCCTTCACGATAGCAGAAAGTACTTTTTTAAAGGAGAGACTATAAAAGGAGTAATCTCCACTTTTTCTCACTATTCAAGATGATATCTCAAGAGAATGGAGATTCTTAAGTTTAGGTAAAAGATGACCAGTGGATTATTTAATGATTAAAAAACAGAAAGACAAGTCTCAGTTCTGCTATTTTAGTTCATAAAGAGAACACAGACCTAGTGGGAACTCTGTTAGAAACGTTCTTGAGACTTTACTCTTAATAATGATGATGGCCATCTTTGCTCCCCGCATGCTTAGCATCACAGGAGGGTGAAAGGGCTCCAGTGCATTTTCTTTGATATTTTCTGTGCAAATATGGACAGATGTTCTTAGCTATCACTTCCAGAAATGGGTCCACTCTGCAGTTGGCTTTTTTTTCACTTAACAATAAAGATTGCTTACTTACTTCATGTGGTATGAACACATTTTGCAGCACGGTATTCCTTTTACAGATGAAAGGATGCATAGCAATTCACCTACTCGTCGGTGAGATCTTTATGAGGGAATCAGTCTACTATGAAGGAAACTCTCCTTGACATTTTGATGTTCAGGTTGTGCATTTATGGTGCTAATTTGACGTACAGTGGGCCTTCTACATCTGCGTGTGCAACATTACCATGGATCAAAAACATTCAGACAAAAATGGTGCCTATGTTGGAAATGTACAGACTTCTCTTAATTCTTGGACAAGACAGCATTCAAGAAATGAATATATAGCATTTACACTGCATTGTACATTAGTCATCTAGAGAAGATTCAAAGTATATGAAGAATGTGTATATATTATATACCAATACTAGACTAGTGTTTATACGGGTACTGGGCATCGACTGATACTATGGACAGAGGGAGAATGTTCTGGAACAAGGCACTCCAGGCTGCTGAAGGATGACTGCACCCCAAGTCTTACCACAATGAATCATAAAATGGTGATTTGTTGTAACCAGATAGTATCTTAGTCTGACACTGGAAGGACACGGTCCCTACTTTCTGCTCTTTTGTTCAGACTCTCTCCCCACCTGGTTGAGGTTTCTGAAGTTCCTTCTGGGTCTCACAGTCTGCGGGATGGCTCGCTGCTTCCCAGACAGCCAGGCAAACAGAAGCAGGCTTAGTTTACAGCCCTGGGGATTTGCTGGACATCAGGGTGAGTATCTTGGCCATGAAGACACTGTGGGAGACTCTTGGTGGGTTTATCTCTAATCCGCTCCTACACAGGCTACCATCTGCGAGCTGTCAGTGGAATCTGAGATGGTTTCTTACCCCAGTTATTTACTTAGAGAGTGAAGGTGTGTGGGGGGGGACTTTTAATTCTCTTGGTAAATGCTTTTCAGGTTTCTCCCCTTTGCTCCAAGCTGGTGCCCTGGAGCAGAGAACCCAAGGAACTTCACTGTCAGAATATTGAGAAACCTGTCCCCCTCCTGTCTACCTTTCTATTTCAAGCTGTTCCATTTGGTGGGGTGTTCAGAGGTAGGCTGATGTCTCCCCTATACCATCTCCTTTTCTAACAAGGACAAAATCAGTTTCATGGGAGAGGCTCCTGGTCATGAAAGTGATATTACCTGAGTCTTCTCATCACATCTTTTATTCTATTCACATCTTTTATCCTCACACACTGCCCTTACTATTTCTGCCTTGTATTTATTAAAAAAATTTTTTTTATTACAGACTTAGATTTCAGCATGTGTAGTAAATCTTTTACAGTTGATTTATCTTATGGCCCAAAGCGTCTGCAGGCTTCTATGGGTCTTACAGAGATGTGCTGTCCATACCTGCCAGCTGCAGACACTGCCATTGTTTTCTGCCTGGCTTTGGGTTCTATGTTTGGCTTGGTTTCGATCTACCAGTGGAAGTGGTGATAGCAGGTGATTTAACTGTATGTGCTTTTTAAATACAGAAAGGCCTTTTATTTTTCTAAGCTGAATTACCTGCACTGAGTGAGACTTCTCTTGAGTGACTCACGGACCACTATCAGGTTTTTCTTTGAACATTCTTTTCTATGTGTAGTCAGCCTTATCTCAACAAAAAGATATCCAGCTTGAGTTTCACATTAAAGTCCCCACTGCTCCTTGTTGAAGCATTTGTACTGTGTCGGGCTATGGTTGGTTGAATAGAAGTGAATTCTCATGGCAGCTTTTGAGTCTCCAATTATGTTTAGGTGTTTCCTAATGAGAAAATTACATTTTTTCCCTTTAAATAGAAAAGTTGACTATGTTTTTTCTCACAATGTAACTTTTAATGATGGGATTCAAACATGGCAAAGTAAGAATATAATGAGTTTTCTATGTTCAGTGCCAAGGTTCAATAATTATGAAGCCTTTTGCTATATTTACATTATCTGTTCGTGTGTGTGTGTGTGTGTGCGCGCGCGTGTGCGTGTGTGTGTTTGTGTGTACTGGAGCTTGAATTCAGGGCCTTGTGCTCTCACTTGGCTTTTTCCCCTCAAGATTGGTACTCTACCACTAGATCCATATCTCCATTTTGGCTTTTCGCTGTTTAATTGGCGATGAGTCTTTCAGATTTGTCTGCTTGTGCTGGCTACAAGCCAAGATCTTCAGATCTCAGCCTCCTGAGTAGTTGATCATAGTCATGAGCCACCACTGTCTGGCTTACCTGTTCCTTTTATAGTTTTTTTTTAACATAGTCTAAAGCAAATCATAAAAATGTCATCTCTCCACTGCATATTTTGGTGTGCATCTTGAAGCAAATAAACTTTTCAGACATCATCCTCATATTAAAAAAAAAACAAACCCGAGTGTCAATGTGATCTGTGAACATTTCCCCTAGGTATAAAGGTTTATTTCATTCAGGGAATTCTTAAGGGATGGGATGGTACTTTCTGCATTTCAACAAGTATGCTTAATTCTGAGCAAGTCTCTCAACCTGAGTTAGTGTAGAATGCCACACTGTAGAACTGTTTGTGGTAGAGCAAGCTGACCTGTGTGGAGTAATGGTGGGAGGATATTCCTGGCTTTGAGTTCAAAGGAAATTTAGGTAGAAGATTACTTCATTTCAAGGCAGTTTGTATGCTTGATGCCAAGGGCAAAACCATCATGTGGATAACCTCTTTCTTTCTCTCCTTTCCTTCTCCCTTCCTCTTTCTCTCTCCCCGCCTCTCTCTCACACACACAGTCTATGTGTGTCTATGTCTCTGCCTCTGTCTCCTTTATGATGACACTGGGATTATTTGAATTTTGGGCCTTGTCCTGTGAGGCCTTGCCTCCAGCCCCAGGATGTGCTCTTATCACATGAAAATGCAGCTTCTACAGGGAAGCTAACATTTTATTTTTAAATATTTTCCTATATTTCACATTACTTAGAGCCTTTCAAGCTCCATTTCCCCAATTTCTGTAGCACAATTGAATTCGCTGACACTCACTGAATTAGCTTCTCTAATGTAAACAACTTAAAATATTCCACAGTGAAGCAGATCCCTTAATCTCAATTCTTTTGGTTTTTAATATCCTGACACATTGTGGAGACTTTCACATAGTCAAATGAATGACTCAATGTGGCAGTTTTGTTAATGTCTTAAGCTTTAGTTCTGAATACCAAGCTACAGAGGTTCAAGCCAAATAACTCCACAGCTGTAAAACATCAGCCTCATCAGTCCCGCTGGCCCTTCTTATTTTTCCCAGGACAACTGCTTTCCCATTTTGAACTTAGTCTATTGGGTTCTTCTCTTCCAGAACCTTAAGACACTGGCTTATATTGCATCTGTCTGTGTGTCTGTCTGTCTGTCTGTCTTCTGTCTATCTAGTTAGCTAGATTTTAACATCATGTTTGACCTTACATGGAAGAAGAGAACTTGATTTTGTTGGCAACTACCAACACATACATGCACGCTTGCACCCTCCAGTAGCATTATGTAACACTTCCGGATAGGTCAGGCTTCACCTTTTGGCAAGAAATGCTTCTGGTTGTAAGCTGTGCTCTGATTGCGTTTCCTTTCTCCTAAAAGCTTCCATATTTTGTTCTTTTTTTTATTTTTGCGTATCTAAACACAAACAACTCTCCCCATTCACCTCCATTTAATGCCTCTTCTCTATGTGCAATTTCATTAAGTGTTTTGTCTTTCAGCCTTCATGGAGAAATTCCCACAGAGCCTTGAGGTGCGTACTGATGTGGTGTCTCTCACCCACACGTGGTCCTAGATTTTCCTTCACTGGCTTCCTGGGGGAAATCTTTGTTGTTTCGGTATTGGATTCTGGGTTTCCAGGCTTCAGGTCCTTCAATGGCTTCTCATTGTCCCCCATGCCCCACGTTCTGGCTCTTGGGGTCCTGAGTGATCTCATGTCAGCTGCCTCTGTACCTGTGCCATGCTCTCCTTCAGTGCAGCTCAGCCTCGGTTCTTTAAACGAAACGCTCTGCCTGTGTCACGCTGTTACGCGTTCTGCTCTCTGCACCCGTATAAAGGTTTCTGTTGATGCCTAGCCTTTCACAGTGACCTCGCCTCATATAAGCTATCCCCACCTCTGCCGGGAGTCGCTCCCCTTAACCCTGCCAGCGGTCCTCCCTTTTAAGTACTCGTCTTCTTTTAATATCATAACTTATTCCATGTCTTTTCTGACTGGATGTCAGGACAGGAGCCACGTTTGTCTGGTTGCTTTTTAGATCCTCAGTGCTCAGCACCGTGTCTGCTCATATAGAATACATACTTGTCAAAGAGCAAATGGGAACATATGGTTATGATATGGGAAAAGGGATGTGTTGTATTTGTGGATTTAAATTTATACTTGGATTTATTCCTAACGTGGCAGGTAATTAATAATATGTAAAACATATCATGGATGGCAAAAATTAAAAGAGGGGGGATAAGGCAGGAGACTTAAGAACAGAGCCAGGACTAAGCTAAAAATGTTCACCTGAAGGTGAACTTAGGCTGGCTAAGGATAGGCCCTTTGGCTTTGGTCTTTCTACCATCCAGTGAGCAAAGACCAGTCACACCTGTCCATATGGTAGCAAAGCAAAAACAGAATAATTCCCATGAGAACAATCCTTGTTCTTCATTTTAAGACTGAAGAGAAGCTTAACCCAAGGGTTGTAGAAAGCACAGGAGATGATGTGAAGATGATTCACATAATAGACATGGCTGTTTCACAGGAATCATTTAGTTAACGGCCTTCGTGGTTAGACTGCTGCTGTCCTGCCATTGAAACCTGGTGAAGGCTGATGCCAGGGGCCAGTAAGGTGCTGTCCAGTGCGTCTGTGCTGATGGTTCATTGCTGCTGCTGTTGTTTACTGTCTGCTTCAGGATTTATCCTACCTAGCTAGGGGCAGGGGGGTATGAGACTTGGCTTTTGCTTATAATTTCCTCTGTTTGTTCTAATCAGATACGACTGCCCTCCACAACTGCACTACTTTCTTTGCTCCTCTTGAGCATCTCAGAAATGGTGCTTCTTTTGCTTTCAGCTTTCTTGTTCACTCCTTCAAACCCAGCCCTGGGTCTGGTGGATATTTTTGCTTGCATAATCTTCTAGATAAAGAGTATTGGCCAACCAGACAGTATCTTGAGAATGCCCGGTTCTTCCTTTCTTGTTTTTTTAACCCTGGTTAGGCCAATTTCTTTGCTCTGTGGTGCAAGATTCTCTTGCTTACTTCCCACAAATTTCTGGGGGCTTGCCTTTAACTCAGTAATGCTTACATGTCCACAGTCACTGGGGATTCTAATGAGAATGGAATTAAGAGACAAGAAAAATCCTTCTCCTTAGCTCAGTAGACAAATCTTTTTCTGGAGGAGCTGTCCACTTAAATTGAGGCGACCTCAAGGCAAATGAACTCTTAAGCACTGCAACCTTCATGATGGCGGGGTTGTTCTCAATATGTGTGCATGTGTTTGGCAGGTGGAGTCGCTGAAGGCTTCAGTTATGATGGTGGGTCTTTTCCTATCTATAAATCAAATGCAACGAATCAGTTCCTGTCCAGTTCCTGTGACAGAAGGCATGCAAAGTCTAGAGAATCATGCAGCATCACACTTAGAATGTGATATGGAAGTTTCTCCTGGAGAATCAGTTTACATGCCACCAGTTGGGTCTGGTGGAGATTAAAGACCTGCACTGCAGCTATCTCTGTTGACAACAAAGTTTACATCACAGAGTGCTAGAATGGCTCCTAGCGACTGAAGTCCCTGGTGATGTTAGTTCGGGCAGTTGACCAGTTGGCTTTGGTTATTTCCCTCAACATTTCATTCTTCTGATCTAAACTACAATTTATACTGCTAGGGATCTGATTAACTATTCTGTTTCTGTTCTTGTGCTTTATGAAAAGCTGTGGGTGATGAAGATGAAGAAATATAGAGCAAAGTGCAAAACAATAGCCTTGCTGGAGACAGAAAGCGAAAAGCCTTTTGAGTAAAACCTGGAGATGATTAAATGCTGGATTTGCCCAGGGATGTTTAGCTTAATAGCTAAAGGCCATTGATATTTATTAAATTCCTACAGAAAATAACTTTTCTTATAAATCTGGAACTTTATAGATCCTAGGCCCCTTTTCCTTAGGAGAGTGGGTTTTATAACACAGTTGCCAATTACACAAGATTTCTTAGAAATGCGGATATTTTAAAACAGCAGAAGAGATTGTGCCTATTAAATTTTTTTCAGGAAAGTGCCAAATAAGCATGTAATAAATTGAATTAAGTTTGTGGTCAAAAGTATTCTTATGAACCTTGGTTTTTTTTTGTAGTAGTATGTATTGAAATTTTACTATGTCCAAGTCACTGAATTAAGCAATATATATTATTTAACCTTGTCAAATCTGAAACTGTGTGTGTGTGTGTGTGTGTGCGCGCGCGCAGTAGTACTGGGGTTTAAACCTAGACCTGCATGCTGTCCCCTAGCTTTTTCATTCATGGCTTAGATTCTTGGAGATACACTCTCATGGTCATTTTGCCCATAGATTTGAATTGTAATCCCCAGTTTTCAGCTTCCTGATTAGTTAGGATGATAGGCATGAACCACCAGCCCTTGGCTATCTTAAACTGTTCGTATCCTTATTTTGATCTTTAATGAGATAATTTGAACTTATGTTTGTCAAAAACTTGCTCAAAGTCATCCAGTTATAAATGGGGCTGTGGCAAGGTACTATTCCTACCTGAATTTGATAGTTTATTCCTCGCTAATTTCTTGGTCATTTTCAATAGAATTTTGTTCTTCTATCACATTTTACAGCATAAACTACCCTATCATGTAGTGACTTTAAAACCATTCTTGTCTTGCTCATGGTCAGCCTCCTGAGTAGCTAGGATTACAGGTGTGAGCCATTGGCACCCAGCTGGACCAGACTGTCTTTAAGGAGAGGTAGGGATGGGAAGATTCCTCATGACCAGGTCTGCAGACAAGCTACTGCCAATCTCCACACATCATTCTTGTGAACTATAATCCTCCATTTGACTTAATTTGTTTTGAGATAAAGTCTAACTATGTACTCCCTGCTGGCCTTGAACTTGGGATCCTCCTACCTCAGTGCTGGGATTTTAGGAGTGCATCACCACCCTTAGCTTAATGTAAAATGTGTTGTGTTTTTCTTTAATCCCTCAGTTTTTTCCTTCTTGTCTCAGAGGATTTCTCTAACTTTCCAACCAGCCACTTTACCACTTTTTAAATCGTCTTTGAGTCCTTTTCCTCCTGTGTACAACCTTCTCATCAAGATCCATCTAGATTGTTCCTACGTTGATCTACTCATGTGATTATGTGAGTAAAGACAGTCCAGGTGCACAGATAATAACTTCTTTTTCTCTTGTTCTGTCACACATTGTGCACATTCGGCTCTTCTGTTGGTCAGGACATTAGCTATATTACCTCAAAACAACCTGCCTCCCTTCTCATTAATGCCCATAGGGTCAGCACTTTCTGGCTCATTTAACCTGCTCTTTGGAGTCAATACGGATCCCTTTTTTCCCTTCTTACCATCTCTCTTTCCATCTGTCCCAACACAGTAACAGCCTTGAGCATGTCTTTCCCTCTTCACTACACATGTCCAGGGTCCAAGCACCACAGCCCTCTCTTCACACGGTGTTGTGTAGTGACCACCCTTCATGCCTTGTCTCTTCCTGTTCCTTCTACTCTTCCCACAGCTTCTGGATATGCATGAAGGAAACCCACAGCCCCTTCCTTCAATGCCTGTCCTTTCCTACCGCCCACTTCTTGTTAGAGGTACTTGAACCATTCCAGTAGAATTCAGCAGCTACTCTCTGCATCCCCCAAGGAAGTAGAATTTAAATGCATCTCTCCTTAGCTAGCCATTAGATTATTCAGGCACTCTCTAGAGAGCTCTGCTTGAGGCCAAATTGTGTCTTAGCTTTGAATGAAAGTCTTGGGTTTCAATCTGACTTGGATGAGTTTTGGAAATAGATTTGAATAGTGAGGTGAAATGATTCAAAGTTGTGTAAGAAGCATGTGGCCCACTGGAGAGTTAGCTAGTGTGGAGAAACCACTTGCTAAGAAGAGACAGTATAAGCTGGTGTTGGTGGCTCACATCTGTAATCCTCACTACTCCAGAGGCAAAGCCAACCCAGGCAGGAAAGTCCTGGAGACTCTTCAATTAACCACCAAAAAAGTCAGACAGGAAGCAGTGGTGTAAGTGGTAGCATACCAGCCTTGGGTATAAAAGCTAAGGAATGTTGCCCAGGCCCTGAGTTCAAGCCCCAGTATGGGCACAAGAAAAAAACGAAACCAGCAGCAACAAGAGACAGAACATCTGTTTGGAAGCAGTGCTGTAGTTGCATAGTTGTTATGGAGTTGCATTCGTTGTGGACCATCCCATTGCCACATGCAAGCTGCAGACAAATTCTAGATGAAAGGGGCTGCTGGTTTTCTAGCCTTCTATCTTCCCTAGCTCATCCTGTCTCTCCTGACCCCAGCCTGGCTCTTTTTCGATTTCCTGCTCTTTTTATGTCCCAGATGCTTCATACTGTGAGTGTCTTTGTAAAGAACCTGGTAAATAACTAACTTTCCTTTTGGGCTTTTGGTGTGTGCAGTGAGTAAACATTGCTTACCAAGCAGAGAGGTGCACCCTGTCATTTTAAAAGCATGCCTGTAGCTTTGTTGGAAGCTTAATGACAACAGCCCAGCCCCTCCAACTGAAAGATGGGGCAGTTCCCTGGGCCCCGTGTGACACCTTCTGGAGCTGTCACCTTGGTTGGCTGATGCTACCTTCCTGTTTCTTCATGCAGAATGTCATTTGCTCCTGGCTTTCATGACAAGGAAAAGACTTTTTGTTATCTTTAAAGAGATTGATCTCCCAGAGAGTAGTCTGGGTTATTTGCTCCCTGTTCCTTGGCACCAAGCCGGGTGTGTATATGACCCTGTTCTGCACGTGATGTATCCTGTACGTGCTGTCAAACCGCTGGATTGACTGGGTTCCCACGGAGTTCCTGCTCAGTGAACGCCAAGTTCCTCAGCTGATAATAATAGCTGCGAAGCAGACAGATGCTCGTGAGATGAGTTTGTTCTGCTTCCTGGTGAGAAATAAGCTTTTCGGTGGGAAACACTTAACCAGGAAAGGCTTGGCCCAGGATATATACATCAGCTCAGATCTATAAACATCGCTGTGCTGGAGTTTAATTCTTCCTGACACTAGAGGTTAGCTTTTATTTTGCCTTCAAAAGAAAAGTACGTGTGTGTCTGTGTGTGTGTGCACGCGTGCACGTATGTCTATACATATGAAGCAATCCCCACTTTTGAGGTGTTGCAGTTGGCGTTGTAAAATGTGAGTGGAGCTCTATAAACCTGTGGTTAAAATGATGTGCTCTACCCTGACGTTTGGAAGGATTTTTACATTCGATTGTTCCATTTAGTAAGCTCAACAATGATTATTCAGCACCTAAAGTGCAATAAAAAAAATTCCTGCAGAGTCCTTTCAGCCCCGTCATTGCCAGTGATTTACTCCAGCCTTGAGCCCAGCAAAGAAAGACAGGGAGGTCCGACGTGAGTCAAGGCTCCCGGCCTTACACAAGACCTCCAGCGGGAGGGTTCGAGGTCTCACTCTACTTGTTTCTTCTCAGTCTTTCACTTCTGCCTCTGCTCGCTCCTTCACTGTTGGGGTTTTCAGCTCAGCATGTGGTCAGTAGTTCTTAAACTAGGATGAGGTGCTTCATGATGGCAGCTTAATTTAAAAGGTTGAAGGGGAGGAGATGGCCAGATGGGTTTTATGGAAGCCATGCTTCGTTTCATGGTGTGCCCATTTTTATTATTATTATTATTGTTTTTTACTTCAGATTCAGTGAAATGTCCCAGGGTCTAGCTCTTCTAGCTCTTCTCTGTCTGTGTCCCCCAATTACTCCAGTGATCTCTTGCTCTTATCATCTTACTTTCAACTGCCAAGCCTAGAAGGACTGTCCTTTCCCTGATTCCAGTCACCTTCTGCATACCTGTCTTTGGACCGTCGCTATGAACAGAGGGTATTTGTTCCTTTCAAATTCCCATGGTAAATCGCAGGGGTTCAGTAGACCTTAAGGTGATGGTGCTGTGAAGTGGACCCTTGGGAGGGGACCAGAATGTGACAGTCATCTTTCTTGTCCTTCCACCAAGGGGCTGGGGGTGGGGACATGGTGCTAAGTAACCCGAGGAGATCCTTATCAGAATCCACCATGCAGGCACCCTAGGATCAGACTTAGCACTGCCAGGATGGAGGGGACCACATCCATATTGTTTATAAGTCACTAGTTTATGGCCTAACAGCTTAGACAGACTCAGTTCTGCAGGCTCTACAAGCACCGCAGTCATACTGTGTCTTATCTCTTTTACGGCTGTTCCCCTTCTCCTTGAGTTCTAAATTTTGGTTTTAGCTTCCCATGGAGGTCTCACCCCCCAAACTTCAGTTGTGGGGGTCACCCACCGTTTCTCCCCTGCCTGCCAATCTTCTCACACTCATACAATTTTCATGCAATTGATGATTACCTTTCTGCCTGAGGGTCTCATCCAGTAGCTTGTCCCTGTCTTTCCCTATTGCCATTCAGCAGTTCAGCCCCTCGATAATTCCCTATGGTCTCAGGCCTATGAGCTAATGTTCTCTTGACTCTCACACTCAGTTGACAATCACCTTCCTAAGTAGCCTTCCTAAGCTCCACTTGACCCTGCTTCCTCTTGGCTTGACCAACAATTCATCTCTCCTATCCTCACAGGACTCTGAAGTATGGTGAGAAGTTTGTCGTCTAAATTAGGAAACTTGAAATGAAAGAGATGCTATGTATTGCTTTCAATATGAGAAGCAAACCTTGGGACCTGCCTAGGCAGATCAGCCATGTGTTCCCTCTGTTCGCTCTTCCCTCCGAACGCTCTTCTCACTGGCTCAGCAAATTCCCATCTGCATCATGGAAAGTGGCCCAGGTATCTGTGTGTCTTTTCATTACCACTCCAAAGAAAACCATTAGTGTCCTCCTTAATACCTGCCACTGTCTTTGTTTACCTTTTATTAAAGCATGTGTATGATCTACCTCCCACTGAGAATCTTTGCCCTGTGATTATTCCATTACAGCAAGAACAGGATCTGATTCTTCTTTATACCTTTTAGCAGCAAGCTTGGCATCTGGCACATCTTCAGAAAGTCTTTAATTCAATTCATTCATCTTTGAAAATTAAGCATATTGAACTTGGAGCCATTCCTGGGGTATTATTTTGCTATAATTTGTAATAGAATGTTATAATTTGTAATAGAAGCAAAGTTCTTGAATGTACCGAGTGCTCTCATATGTTTCCTGTGCTAATTCCTCCCAAATTTACGTTAGAGAGTTCACACGTATTCTGTCTGCCAGCATTCCCTATGCCTCACCTGTTTGGTCTCCCTGACTTCCTGGACTCTCCGCCCCCCCCCACGGCCCCTCCCCCTGCCATTTCATAGCCTATAATTTCTATACCAGTGATCCCGTTTGGATTGTTATTAGTATGATTTCCTCTTACTAGACTATAAGTACAGTTAGGTCACCTTCCCACCACAGTGGCTGGCATAGAGGCAATCGATAATCAGAAAATGAAAAAGGGCTTGCTGGGCAGCACTGCTAAGCAGAAGAAGGTGAGAATGTGCCTTACAGTCTCTATATCTTACAGACACAGAAAGTGTGTTAGCGCTCTTTTTCTTTTCTTTTTTTTTAAGTTATATTTTTATTATCTTTTTAAAATATTTTTTATTGTAAAACTACTGTACAGAGGGGTTACAGTTACATGAGCAAGGTCATGAGTACATTTCCTATCGAGCATTGTTGCCTCCTCCTTTGTTTTTCCCCATCCTCCCTTCCCTCCCACCTCCACAATTACACTCCCCCTCACCCCCCGCCTAAATTGTAAAGCTGGTGTTATTTTGATTATCTTTAGTTGTACAAAGGAGGTGCCAGTCAACAAAGCAGCGTATGGATGCAGTTCGTCTTGATTGGTGTCCCTCCTTCCGTCATTCCCTACTATCCTCCTCATAGCCGTGTCCTTTGTCTCTCTGGACCTGATTTACTTCATTTAACATAATCTCTTCCAGGTCCATCTATTTCTTTGAAAATGATGTAATGTCACTCTCCCTAATGGATGAACACAATTCCATTGTATGTATGTATATGTGTATATATACACACACACACACATATCACATATCACATTTTCTCGATCCATTCATCTGATTTTCATTGGGAAAATTAAAGCCCTAATAGTTTCTTTTTGAAAGGGGGTCTTGGTAGTGTAGCCCAGGCTAGGATTGAACTCATGATTCTCCTTCCTCAGTCTCCCACGTGAAAGCTCTGAGGATTTAAATGTCTTGCATCAAAGTAATCACTGCTGAGCATAATTGAAACTTTGATTTGTTTAACAAACATTTACCGAGCTTCTCCTCGAAGTCGGGCACTGACCTTCCAGATCCTTAACCTCCAAGCCAAATTCATGGGACCAGCAGCCTAACTTCTTTAGTAACTTATTACAGACAAATAAGCTTAGCTACACAAATTGTCCAGCTCCTTTTGAGCGTCACCAAAAAATATTTACTGTATGTTTTTGGTCTCCAATCTACAGGTCCGTGGAGACGGCTGTTATATGTCTGAGATGTTTTCTTAAGTTGCAAAATTTTCCAGATGAATTCCACAGCGGGCGTGTGTTAGCAGTATATTGTTGGAACTTCTCCAGGGAAAATAACTTTGGTCAAGGGTGGGGGAGGAGCACACACACAAATCCCAATCCAAGATTATTGCGTAGTCATGAGAGGAAATCGTTCACAAAGATGTTTATTTATTAAACGTTTCTTCTTCATCCCAAAGTCAGCTAGGTATTGGGAAGTCTGGACCAAATGGACATTTGTAAATCTGTGATTGACCTTTTGACCATGGAATTATCAAGTCATTCCAATGCAAGAGAATAGTTCTAGCTAATTACTTCCATGAATCTATTTTCTAAGCATTTCAGGAAGTATTTTTGGATTACTTCTCATCTTTGTAAAATAAATTGTGCTGAGTTTTCATTTATTAGAAGCAGAAAAGTGGAGATGGAATCTGGTTTAGGTGGACATTCCTGTAGATCAGTTTCCTTCTAAGGAAAGCACGTTAGAGAAAAGTCAAGGCGGAGCAGTTGGGCAGTTATTTATCTAGTGTGGTTCGAACAGTTGTTGTATGCCAGATGTTTAAGTTAGATTCCAAAAGCCTTTGCCTTCTGCACAAACATACCAAGAATGTCACAAGGGGAATATTCTGGGAAGAGCAATTAAAAAATTGGTGTCTAGGAACTGGAATCCTGTCCCGGAGTACAAAGTATTAAGGAGACTCCAGTTTCCCCTGAGAAACAAGACTGACATCAGTGTAAAATGGGAAGGTTTAGGCTCTGTAAGGACTCAAAGGCTCTATTTAAATTCATTGATTCATCACTTACAGTCTGATGCTAATTTAGTTTGTGAAAGGCTCATGTCTCTACACAGGATGCATTTGTTTGAGTTGGGAAAAGGCATTTCCTCTTCTTGGCCAATCTCAAAGAGGAGGCTGGGCTCAGGCGCCCTTGGCATGGTCAGCTGGGTGCCCTGGGCCAGGCAAAGCTACTTGAGTATATGCAGCGGTCCTCAGTTCTGGAGGATTCACAGAAGTGGATAGCTGGACTTGGGGGCTCTAATAAATTCACAGGATCCAGTTCTAATGACAGCTAGTGAGACAGAAGGAAAAACAATTTTTTTTTCAGTGACATACTCAGCATAAAGACACCCTATGACACAGAAATTTAGAACTGGGAGGACCATCTGTCCAACCCTCTGATCGGATAGATGAGCAAACTGCTGGTCCAGAAAGCCTGAGTCCCGTGTTCGATCATCCATCTTGTTGGCAGTGGGAAACGTGTTCTGCATCAGTTCACTCAGCATGGGCTTTATTTCCTTCAGGTATATCTGACGCGGCACATGTTAATGGGCCCTGTGGCCAGCCACAGCTGTGTATCCCTGGAGCCCAGGCACTTCAGAAATCCTGATGCTGTGGTCAGGGCACATCCGGGTACTGTGCGCTCTCCTGGCTGGTTATTAGATGGGCTGGATGGAGTTTTATTCGTGGTGCTTTTTTTTTTTCTTTCCCAGTGTGGATTGCAATAAATAAAAACTGCTAAGTGTGCAAGCAAACCACTTCTTGATGGGAACAATTTTTTTTTAATTTTTTTTTAAATTTTATTTTATTTTATTTGTGAACATACTGTACAGAGGGGTTACAATTGCATGGGCAGGATAATACGTACATTTCTTACCAAGCATTGCAGCCTTTGATGGGAACAATTTTATACCTGCCCACCTCCCTGCCTTATGAGGGCCTGGGAGAAGATATAAATAGCATTTCTTTTTCTTTTTTGTTGGTCGTGGGGCTTGAATCCTGGGCCTGGGCGCTGTCCCTCAGCTCTTCAGCTCAAGGTGGACACTCTACCACTTATCCTCAGATCTCAGCCTCCTGATTAGCTAGGATTACAGGCGTGAGCCACAGGCACCCAGCATAAATAGCATTTCTAAGAATCAGCTCATTGTCCCAAAGCAACATTAGGTGTTTGTGTTGTTGGAGTAACCATGGCTGTACTGGTTTCCCATAAGTTGGATCATGTTTGTTTTTTTTTTAAGTCTATTCTTTCTATTTAATTTATTAAGAACATTTATGGATTGTGTTCCAGCTTCCACATGGGAGCTACCATTTTGCTTATGCAATTTCTCCAGGAACACAATCTTCACTGTTTACAGTAAACAGTCCTCTAAGGAGGTCAGAGTACTTCTGAGTCTTTATTTCAGGACTCAGCAGCCCTTAGACAAGAGGAAGTCTCGCAGAGGAATGCGTGGCATGCGTGGGATTAGGCTGCGTTTCTTGTCCCTTTTTTAAAGATTATTATTTGTGGAGATACAATATGATTGTACGGCTTTGACCATCACATCTTGTTTGTTGGCACATCACGACCTCTAAGAAAGGTAATAGTCTCTGATAATGCCTATTAAGTACTTCTGTGCCAAGTACCACTGAATGACCATTACATATCTGTCTCATCTAATTGTAACAGTACCTTAAGAAGTCAGTAGTGCATTAATGCTAGCTAGTCACCTTTTACAGAAGAGTGAAGGCTAGAGAGGAGGGAAGTACATATAACCAAGTAACAAAGACTTTCTAATGCACTTTTTATTTCATTTGCCCTGCCCTCTTTCCCCAAAAAGTACATTCATGATGCTAAGCCTAAAGACTGGTGTCATCAGTGATTTTTCTGGGGGGAGGGGTTCTGGTACTGGGGCTTTTTTTTTTTTTGCTGAAGGATGCTGAGCCCCAACTCTATTTCCATCTTTTTGCTGGTTAATTGGAGATAAAGAGTCTCCTAAACTCTCCCACCCAGGCCAGCTTTGAACTGAGATCTTTAGATCTCAGCCTCCTGAGGAGTTAGGATTATTCCTTCGGAGTTGGGTGTGAACCGTGGATATCAGGATCATCAATAGTTGTAAAGGAAGAATCAATGACAGCTGTTCTTTTTGGAACATGACCCCAGGATTCTGAGACTTCATTATGCATCCTAATTGTAAAAAGAACTTCTGGGCAGAGCCTGCCTCAATGAGGGAAGAGTGTTTGGATCTGTCTGCAAAGCTCTCCCTTGTCCCTTCAGACAGCATGTATGTAGAGTAACCCTCTTGTCTGCCATCATGGTATCTGCTGGACAAATAGTGGAGATGAAGTTTGTCTTTGTGGGGGTCCCTGCTAGGGTTTCTTGGTCTCACTATCTGATCACTGCTTCCTGGCTGTTCAGCAGCAGGTGTAGGGGATGTGTGTGTGTGTGTGTGTGTGTGTGTGCGTGCGTGTGCGTGCGTGCGTGTGCGTGCGTGCGTGTGTGTGCACGCGTGCGCGTGCGCGCGTGTGCGCGTGTGTGCGCGCGCTTTGACATCCTCCCCTCTACTCAAAAACCTGTCTTGAGTTCTTTCCTGGCAGTGTTTTCAGGTTGCTGGGCTAGATTGGAACCAATTTACAATGGGTAACTTTCCCCTCCCCCCAAAAGCCTTTTCGAGATGTCAGGAAACAGAAGACTCGAGGTAGCACGTTAGGTTGTAAAGCAGGGATGGAGACACGCGGAGGCGCTAGCCTGTCTATCCCGTGGTCCCCCGGGGATCTTTATGATGCTGCTGAGCCACTTCTGAGACTTCCACTTCCCATCATCTCTTCCGAAGTCTCCGGGCTTAGCCAATAGGAGATGACAGTGGCAGTCTCTGGATGTGAAAGTCTTTGATAGATAGTTTGGCCCAGCCTCTACTCTGTGACCAAATTTATAGCCACTTGGGTAGAATGAACAACAAGTAGTTCCAATAGTAAGGAAAGCCTGCAAAATTAGCATTTGGTATGTGAGGGACTTTGCTCTTCAGACAGAATAATAAACCTGTGTTTACAACTCCATCACTAAAACTGCTGACCTCTTAAAATATATTAATTAACCCAACAAGCGCCCGTGAGATGCATAGCAAATAATTGAGTCCAGATGCTGTTCCTGCTTATCAAGAACTAATGACCCAGAATTCATATGCTAAGAGTTGGCTTTCTTAAATTCTTTAAGACCAATTTAAAACAGTGGTTGCTTGGAAGGTAAATTAACCTCCTTTCATTTAAACTGTATTGCAAACTAGCAATTACCAAATAGCCAGTGGTTCTCCTAAAATTTAATGTAACTCAAAACCCTTAAGCTATTCTTCAGTGAAATGAGACACAACCACAAATGCTTTCTAGGGTTTTCAAAGAACCTTCTCTACAGTTTCTAAGTAGTACAAAATATACTTTCCTTTTTCATTAGGTTCAGGAAATTTTAGATAGCTATTATGCCTCAGAAATCCTATTCTTTGTGGGTTTTGTGTGTGTGTGTGTGTGGAGGGAGAGGCTTAAACTGGAGGTCTCAACTTCTTGTTTGGCTTTTTAGCCCATGGTAGGTGCTTTACCATTTGAGTCACACCTCCAACTTTGGCTTTTTGCTAGCTAATTAAAGATGAGTCTCTTGGTTTTGCATGCGCAGGCTGGTTTTGAACTGAGATCCTCAGCTCTCAGCCTCTCAAGTAGCTAGAATTACTGGCATGAACCACCAGTGTCCAGTCTTTCCCTTGTCTTTTTTTTTTTTATTGTGAGAATACTGTACAGAGGGGTTAGAATTACATGGGCAAGATAATGAGTACATTTCTTATCAAGCATTGTAGCCTCCTCCTTTGTTTCCCCTTCCCATCCCTGTCCATCCTCCCCCACCCAATCCTCCCCGCTCCCCCCCCACCAAAGTTGTAAAGTTCGTTTTCAACATAAAGACTTGTACATCTCATTGTTGCAACGGGTCCACCTGTCCCTTGTCTTTTTTTATTAATAAGTTTTTTTTATTGTGAAAATACCGTACAGAAAGGTTTCAATTACATGAGCAAGGAAGTGAGTACATTTCTTAACAAGCATTGTTACCTCCTCCTTTGTTTCCCCTTACCATCCCTGCTTCCCTATTCTTTTAAGATGATCAATCTTATTTCTGATTCACTTGCAGTGAACCTGTAGATGAAGAATTTAATTACAAAGTAATAGCATGCAAGTCACTACCTTGGAAATAATGACTAGCATTTTTGAGAGACTCCAGATCAGAAAGTATATTTGTGATACCTCCTATCTTCTGCCTTCTCCTCCTGCTAGCCCATCTTACTTTGAAACCCTGGATCCAAAAGGTTACTTTGTAATCCACATTTGCAGTATAGTCAACATTTGGAATAAATCCTAGGACCAGGTTATTTATAGGTCTGTGAGAACATCCTACACTCTGCTATCAGGCTGCTAGCAGAGACACTAGTAGTAGATCTCTTTGCTGTGCTTATTTCTGCATGGTTCAGATGGGGGCTTCGACGTCTGGTGTGTAGAAATGCCCAGGCCCTGTGTAAAGAGACCTCATATGGAGGTGAGCTTTGGCTAACAGCTGATGTCTGGGGTCTCTGAAGCCCTACCAGCCTCTTGTTATTTTGACTGGGAAATGGTCCTCTTAGAAGTGGGCAAGACCCACTCATGGGCTGTATCTGGCTGTGCCTGTGTTTTATAAATAAAGTTTTATTGGGCCCAGCTACATGTATCTCCTTATGTGTTATCAGTGGCTAATCTCCCACTGACAGGAAAGAGATTTACTATCTGGCTTTTTAGTGAAAACTTGCAGACACACCATTTTCAATTTTTTTTGTTTACTTGAGGTTCTGGGGATTAAACCCCTGGCCTTCTGCAGCCTGTGCAAGCATTTCACTGCTGTGCTGCATCCTCAACCCTCAAATTGTTCTTTAAGTCCTGTGCCCTAGTTGCTCATGACACTTGCTTTGCTGCTGCTCAGTGGCTGAGCCTCTGTGCATTCTCCCCACACATTCAAGCAAGAGCAGTGGTTTGGGGCGTCTCATCCTTAGCCTTGGACTTTGTCTTTGGATTTTCCTGTTGAGTGAGGCACACCAGTGCTTTAGGCACGAACTAACACCCCAAGGTGTAAAACAGCAGGCAGCGGTGGCTTACAACTGTGCAACTTCAGGAGGCTGAGATCTGAGGATTATGGTTTGAAGCCAGCCCAGGCAGATGGATCCAAGAAACTCTTATTTCCAACTTAACCAGCAAAAATCAAGAAGCAGAGATGAGGCTTAAGTAGTATAGCACCAGCTTTGAGCAAAAAAGCCAAACCAGAGTGTGAGGCCCTGGGTTCAAGCTGCAGTATTGGCACATACATGCATGTGTGCATGCGCACGTGCAGACACACACACCAGAATTTTAGAACTGGAAGAGTGCCAGCCCTCCTGGCCACGCTTCCCTCATTGTTCAGATGATGATGCTTGGACCCTAAAAAGTGAGACTGGCCAAGATCATGTGACCAGATTGTGGACTGGGCTTTGCACTTTCTCCTTGTCTTCCCACAGTGTATGTGACGGTCACCCACCACCCACCCACGGCCAAGAAAACCACATGCTTACTAAGCTTTTCTTTGCTTTGCTTTTTTAACCAAATATGACTTTCTGCTACAGACTGGCCTGTGAGAAATGATTTTCTGAAGAAAACCAGAATATATCTAAAACCTTGGATATATTGTTTATTTAGCTAGTACTCAGCCATCAAACAGAATGAAAAGTTTCTGTCAGCAACTAGAATGTTATTTTCCTTACTTTAAAAACACTGAATTCAGGTTGGGAAGGTGGCTCAGTGGTAGAGCTCTTGCCTTGCATGCCTGAGGCCCTGGGTTCAATTCCTCAGCACCACATAAGCAAAAAGAAAAAAGCCGGAAGTGGCGCTGTGGCTTAAGTGGTAGAACGCTAGCCTTGAGCTGAAGAGCTGAGGGACAGCGCCCAAGGCCAGAGTTCAGGCCCCACGACCGGACCCCAAAAAAACAACAAAAAAACCCCAAAACACTGAATTCTAATTGTGTGTGTGTGTGTGTGTGTGTATTGGCCTTAGAGTTTGAACTCAAGACCAAGGTGCTGTCCCTGAGCTACTTTTGCTCAAGGTTAACATCTACCACTTGGGCCACAGTGCCACTTCTGGCTCTTTTGGTGATTAATTTGAGATAAGAGTCTCATGGACTTTACTGCCCAGGCTGGCTTTGATGTGATCCTTAGGTCTCAGCCTCCTGAGTAGTTAGGATTACAGGCATGAGCACCAGTGCCTGGCTGAATTGTGATTCTTAATATGGTGTCTTAGCAATGTGTAAAACTTTCCATCCATAGGTAGTTTCTAGAATCAGTTTTGTGCATTAATGTTTCTTATTAAACTGAAATTTTTGTCTACAAAGTGCCTATTTGTAAACAGTTAAGCTTTGTAAATTACATGTAAGGGGTATCTCCCAAACTTTCTTCCCCTCAGGCTGGCCTCAAACCTCCATCCTAACAATTTTAGCCTTCTAAGTAGCTAGTTTGTGGTTGTCAGTAGCAACAGGTGCCAATCCTCAATTTTTTTGGGGGGGGCGTCCAGTCGTGGGGCCTGAACTCTGGGCCTGGGCGCTGTCCCTCAGTTCTTCAGCTCAAGGCTAGCGCTCTACCACTTGAGCCACAGCACCACTTCCGGCTTTTTTCTTTTTGCTTATGTGGTGCTGAGGAATTGAACCCAGGGCCTCAGGCATGCAAGGCAAGCGCTCTACCACTGAGCCAACTTCCCAGCCCACAATCCTGAATTTTTTTAACCCATTTGTGTCAGCATATTTTTTTTCTTTTGGGAGGTGCAATGTTCTGCTGATGCTGAGTGTTTCCTGGGTAACCTTGGATTTTCTCAGCTTTCATTTCCTTACCTATGAAGTAGAAATAACAGTACAAAGATCACAAGGTTGTTGTGAAAAGAGCCGGCAGACTCTGTGAAGGACACATAGTACTGTTTGAAATAGTTGAAATACTCCATGCAGATCTGAGATTCAAGCTAAGAGATTTGATTGTGGCTTTTTGATAAGTAAACACAATTGATTCACAAATATGTTGGTACTGTTATGCATCAGGTGGATTAAACAATCTGACTAGATTAGGTTTACCTCCTTCCCGTTTTCTTTCCGAGTGGGAAGACGTTGACATCTGTCCCTTGAAGGAGGGGGTCATCAGCCCAGTGATGAAGTCACCACCAGCATCCGGCCTTAGTTTGGTTTTCTTCTAGGCTTCTGCCCCAGATCTACTGATAACTTTGGAACAGGGGCCAGGAAGTGAAATTGTTAAGACAGGACAGTGCTGCTGCTGTCCTTGAACAGCTCCCTCTGAAAGCACCTGGAATATCCCATTATTCAAGCTGCTGGAAAGTAGATGTGTTCTTTCCATGGAGGAAGCGTTTCTCACTTAGTTCTGTGTCTGAGGGGGCTGCAGTGCTCTCCCACAGCAGTGTAGCTTCTCTTCCTTTATGACAAAATGTTGATCCTAACTTTCTTAGGGGACGATGGCATTTTATTCTAGCCTATGGATTTCATACTTTAAAAGAACCAAGAGAGTCAGTTCATGCTTTTACTGATCCTAGAAACAAAGGGCATCGAAGGAGCCCAACAAATGAATCCTGTTACCCTATATGCTCACGCTGGAGCCTAAGGACACCCGACCAGGAGACCCAGGTGTGCTGATTGGTTGGCAGGATCCCAGGTGTGCTGATTGGTTGGCAGGATCCATTGATTAACCGAAGTCCAATGGGAATCCTTCAGACTGGTTCAAACCTATGTGTGCTGAGAGGTGGCTGAATTTTCCTTGATTCTTTAATTCTAGGGCTGAGAAGGAGAGGAAAGACATATGTCAACAGTAAACAGTATTACTGATTTTATGAACTACAAGAAAGGTCCCATGCCTCTTGAATTTGAAGACATACCACCACTTATCAACTGTACTTTATTTGTAAATCAACTACTTCCTTCTCCGAGAGTCTTGCCTAGAAAGATGCTGTATTTAGAGCTGCACAGGATTATTTCAGCCCCTGCCAATCACTCTCCCATCTCAGAAAAGATCCTTGCTAAGTTTGCTGGGCCACAGATAGCGCTCTTTGATTCTCAGAAGAAAATGAACAGTACAGAGAAATCTGGATTTAATTCTGTGGCTGATTGCTAGCCTAATCACTTACAGAGAATGAACCTGATATACTCTGAAAGGGAAAAAAATGTCAATATTGGGGATGCACTCTTAAAACCCGCCTGATTTTTCTGAAATGGTCCCAGTGGTTTTCTGTTCAGAAATGCTGCTTTGTTTCTGAGCCTAAGCAGTGTATATGCTCGTGTTTGGACACTTGCAGGAAACCAGTGTCTCTATACGCTGCATTGTCCGGAGGGGCATTCCCAATGCAGCTGGAAGGGGTTGCAGCTGGAAGGTTTTCCCAGAGCATGCTTTACTGGGGGAAGGTTCCAAGTTCTTCCCTTTCTCTGGTCTATACTGGGCTGCTCTGTGCCTTTGGAGAAAAGTCATTGAGCAATTACAATCTTGATAGAAAGAAATCCTGTCCTAAACCATGGCTTAGAAATAATCCATGCTTGACAAAGTCTTCAGAAAATTTACCTTGACCCTTTCACACTAGCGTTTGAGGCTAAGCCACAGTCTGGCTTTGGTTTCTGTGGATGGTACTTGCTTCCACGGTCCCCCGCACATATGCATGGGAGACTGTCTCCTTAGAATCACCCACAGCCGCTTAATGCCAGGCAGTAATCCTCCTGCTTCAGAGCAGGTAGGGGAAGACAGAGAGTGATCATGTTTTCAGATGGGACTTGCAAGCAGAGGGAGTGGGAAATTCACAGTAAACAAGGGTGTGGGGTGGTGGAAGCGGGGAGATGGTGGTTGCACCATTCAAGCTGAGACCATGTCAGAGGCAGAAGTGTGGTACAGGAATGTTTGCTGAGCTTTCCCAAGGGCCTCGGAACTGCTTGACAATTCAAATTCCAGCCGGGATAATAACCTCAGAGGAAATTGCACTGCATGTAGACTGACGCTGAAGTGTTCACTGGAACGGTTTCCACGATGCTGAAAGGATCAGGCACCGTGAGCATGCTGAGGACTCCCGAAACCCGGTCATGTGAGGTGCTTTCCCATGGCACGTGGAAATGCTGAAGGAACTGGAGGCGAGGTATCACTCGTAAGGGGAACTTGGGGAAGAACTATCTCACTATGCCACTCTGGTAGTACTGACCTTTTGATTGGCTTTCGAGAGGAGCTCTCTGCTTTGTGGGTATGCTGGGCATGTTCTGTCCAGGTAGCAGTGGACAGGAAAGTTAGCCTCTACTGTTAGGCGTGCATGTGTGTGTGCATGTGTGTGCATGTGTGTATGTGTGCGCTCACATGCACACACACACGTACGTACACACGCGCACGTGCACGCCTGAGTGTGCCAGTGTGTCAGTCCTGGGGCTTGAACTTAGAGCCTAGGTACCATCCCTTCACTCTTTCATTCAAGGATAGTGCTCTACCATTGGAGCCACCACTCCACTTTTGGCCTTTGAGTGGTTCATTGGAGATAAGAGTCTGAGACTTTCCTGCTTGGGCTGGCTTCAAACATGGATCTTCAGATCTCAGCCTTCTGAGTAGCTAGATTTTACAGGCACCCAGAGCATAGTTCTGTTTGTAAAAATAGGTCCTCTTGTGATCCTTGAGAATTATGATGAGTTGTGAACTTCCTGTTTTTCTGTAACAATGTTCGGATTGAAGGATTTTCTTGCTTCCTTAAGTTTCAGTTTAATTATGTACATTTAGCATGAGTGACTCCATTTTGTTTTGATCTGTTGGAGCCCAGTGTCGTATGTCATAGCTCAATCTAAAACAATAGTCTCTGATTTAGTGAGCTCCTAGAAATGTCCACACATGCCCATATTTTTCTCTGCATTGTTCTTTGGGAGTCAGTTATTCATGTGTCATGTCGTTTTTAAATTTTTTTATTGTTATAAAGGTGATATACAGAAGGGTTACAGTAACATAACTCAGGTAAAGAGTATATTTGATACCTGATACCTGGATCTACTCATCTATTGTAGGGCATCTGGGCTACTTCCACAGCTTGTGTGTCATGTAGTTTCTATGTAAGTATTTATTCATTTAGTAGCGGCCATTTCCTATCATGAAAGATAACAGTATATGCAAAATCCAAAATAACTTGCAGTTTTTTTGGGAAATAACCTGGTACATGTTCCTATGTTCTGTATGTCACTTTGTTCTGCATGTCACATTTTGTGTGTGTGTGTATGTGTATGCACACCACAGTCACACACTGTGAGAAAATTCCATAAAGTATTTTTTTTGCTCAAAACTTTAGTGCTGCAAACTTTGTTATTTCTTCAGAGCTCAACTTATATTTAATTCCCTAACAATTGCATTCTATATACTGTACAGTGGAAATGGTGCTCTCTTCCATACAAGGGCATAGCCAAACATTGCATATTTTATGGACTCAATGATGTGGTGACTAGGTTTCTGTTGATCCAGCTGTTAGGAACAAGTCTTCCAGGGTAAAGTTAGATAACTGTAAAGTATTAATACAAAAGCAAGAAGCTCACAGTTTAAAAAAAAACCTAAGAAAATACTGCATAGTGAAATATAAGAATGGGCTGGAGACATGACTCAGGTTGTAGAGTGCATGCCTAGCAAGCATAAAGCCCTGAGTTCAAACCACCAAGAAAATGTAGACTACAAAAACAATCCAACCATAATTGCTGTTTTCATGTTTAGCCTTCTAGTCTCCCCTTTCCCCCCACCTCATTTGTACACTTCTTATTGAGATGGTGTGGGTATGTATTACTTACCAATATTCTTTTAAATAAATATTTCTCTGGGTGGTGCTGAGGAATCAACCCTGGGGCCTTGCATATGCCAGACAAGTAGTTTACTACCGACCTACATTTTTAGGCACAACTTTAATTACGTTTGAACTGATTCATAAAGATGGTGTGTATTTGTGGAGTACAATGTGATATTCCAGTGTATATATTCCTCACATATACATTGTGTAATGTTCAAATCAGGGCAAATATACCAATCTCCTCAAGTACTTATCATTTCTTGGACGTGATGACATTCAAAACCCTTTCTTCTGGCATTTTGAGATGTCTGTTACATTATGATTATTTCTATAATTTCCTGTACTGTTGCCCACCAGAAATTCTTATTCCTTTAAAAATTATTTTTTATTGTTATTGTCGAGTTGATATACAGAGGGGTCACAGTTACATGCGTCAGGTAATAAGTAATGAGTACAATTCTTTTTGAACTGTGTCTCCCCTTCAGTCATTCTCTCCCAGTTTTTTTCTTCTGTCAACACCCACAAGATATCTGTCTAGTTCATTTTCCACATAGTGTCTAATGAGTACCATTATTGTATTTGTTTACCCTTGTTCTACCTTTTCTGTGTCTTCCCTTACCCTCCCAAATACAAATAAACAAATGAATAAGACAAAAGGAAAACAAAACCAGCAGCCCTGACAACTAAAGCATGTCTCTTGTGTCCTTTTCTTAGAACTTCTTATTCCTATTCCATGCTTATTTACTATTAACTGATCAACTTATTATTATTTTGTTTAAAATTATATGGTGGACATTTTCTATGTCACACATAATACAGCCATTAAACTAAGATGGAATAATATTTTTAAGGATTACTTGTAATAAATTTTGTTTTATGACACATTTTAGGGCTGAAGTTCTCTTATTGAACTCCTGTGGATATTTATAGGCAGAAATGAGGCCAAATGTAAATAGAGATTAAAGGGAAAGGTCTGGGAAACTGTTACAGAGGTTTTTATGAAGAGTCTAACATTGGCCTTGTTTTCTCTTTAGTCACTGTTTCTATTGTTGGAGAAGATCAACTCAGTAAATTCCTTCTGGAATTCCCACCCTGAGGCTCACGGAATGGCCAGAACCCTTGCCCGGCTTTGCTGAGGCGGGTGGTCCCCAGTTTGGTTGGGGTTCACGCAGACTTCAGAGCAGCTTTGGGGTAGAAGGCTTCAGGGACCTGGCCGTTGTCACGGGGGTCTTTGTGTCTGGTTGACACCCCGAGCCCATCCGAAATGGGGATGATGGTGGAAGCAGATGGCCCAGGCACTGTCAGCTACAGCCTGGCTGAACACCAGGCCCATCAGGAAGAGTCCTTAGGAAACTATTGCTCCATAAGACCTGTCAGATCTCTGCTGGGAGGCTTTTATCAGGGCCATTTATCCCTTTAAGGATAAGCTATCTTTTCTGAAACCATCTCCCTGTGTAACCCAGGCTCCCGCCGCCTCTGCCTCCCAAGTACTAGATTACAGGCATGTGCTGCCATACCCGTCCAGGTTAATTATCTGTAACCTCTATGAGGTCACAGACTCTTCTGCAATGCTAAGCAACTGGTCATATACTTGTAAAAACCTGCATTCAGTTCACAGGGTTTGTGGTTCTCCTGAAACCCAAGCTCATTACTAAAGTGTGAAGACTAATTTTTACATGTTCTGGACTCTCCTTACCTGGAGCCACCATCTTCCTCTCACCAGTGTTCTTCATGCCCATGTCGATTCTGTTCTCAGTGGCTGGTTCTCACCCATCTGCCTCTTGGATGGACTCTTCGCTTCCTCAGGCACCTGTCTGGGGTGGATTCCTCTCCAGACAGTCCACCCTGCTTCCTTTTCTAGATCTACATCAGGCCCACAGCAAACACTCGCTTCATTGGTCTGGGCACATTCTGAGAGTGATCTTCGTCTTGGTCCCCTTTTAAGTTTATCTAGAGGCGACCCCCAACACGAAAACTGCCATAGGAAAACAGGAAGATATAGGCCAGAGAATCATCTTCTAAATATGACTTGAGTTGTTCAAGGAGTAGGCATAAGAATCGACCATTGGGATTGCATCTGATTCAGAATTCCGTGCCTATCAAAAGTAGCAATCATGACGAATAGACTGCGAGAACAACACAGCTCATAGAATGGGGGAAAAAAATCTTCACTGGCTATTCCATAGCTAAAGGATTAATATCCAGAGTATGCAAAGAGCTCAAAAAATGTCAACAGTCAAAGAGCAGACAATTGTCTTTTCTGATGGAATCCATCCTTGAGCAATTCCTTTATCAACTTTGTTTGCTGAAAAACCATATTGCTTCATTTCTTGAATGCCATTTTAGCTGTGTACACAATTCTAGATGGATAGCTATTTCCTAACAGCACTTTGAAGCTGTCATTTCTCTGTCATCTGGCCTCCATTGGAGCAGTTGAAGGCTAATATCAAATTATCACTGCTCTGATGCAATCCCTCCACCCCCTTTTTAAAACTATCTCTGCTTTCCCTGTTTTTGCTCTACTTTTATCTAGACCTCTTCTTTCCTTTCTTCCCTAGTTAGAATTTGATGTGTTTTCAGAATCTGAAGATTCTTCTTGCATCCGCTTTGGGGAATTCTCAGTTGCTACCTCTGCAAATGTTAACTTTTTTTTTCTATTCTTTCTTTTGGATTTCTGATCTGGCAGCGTTAGACTTCATTCTGTCTTTCTGTCTCTTAATCCTGATTTTATATTTTTCTCTTCATTTTGTGTCATTGGATGTTTTCTCATAAATATTCTTGAACTCTGCCTAATCTACTTAAACCATTTCTGATTTTTAATCTACGAATACCACATATTTATTATATATTTAGTAATTCTATGTGTTTCTTTTCCAAATTTATTTCTTATTGTATACCCATTCAAATAAATGATGTGTGTATGTGTGTGTGTGCTGGTCCTGGAACTTGAACTCAGGGCCTAGGTACTATCTCAGAGCTTCAAGACTAGCACTCTACCACTTGAGCCACAGCTCTACTTCCAGATTTTTGGTGGTGAGTTGGAGATAAGAGTCTCACAGAATTGCCTGACCAGCTGGCTTCTAACCAAAATCCTAAGACTTCAGCTTCCTGAGTAGCTAGGATTGCAGGTGTGAACCACTGGTATCTGGCCCACATTGCTAATCTTATTTTATACTGTGTATTTGAAGATACTGATCATCTGAAGAGTCCGTGGTTATTACATTTGTCTCATTTTCTGTTTTTGTTTTGTTTTTGTTCTTGTTTATCCGGCTTTATATCAAGGAGTTTATTTCCATAGTACCTTTATGCTTTTTGATTCAGAACTGATATTTTAGTTCTTCTAATTTTAGCTAAGCTACAAGGAAGCTGCTCTTCCAGTGAGACTTGTATTTACCCCAGAGTGCCTTAAAAACTTGGATAATTTTGCAAGTTAGACTATGCCAGGACACACATTTAGGATAAATGCAAAGCCTGAACCCACCTGAACACAGCTGTAGGATGACAGATCCCCAATAGGAAGACTTCTTGAGTTGGGGCTCAAGCTGATGTGTTTTCCAGTAGCTTCCTATGGCTGGTGGACTTTCCTCACCCATGTACTCGCTGAGAGTGTAGTCCTGTTGGACTGATAGTGTAAACGTGTGTAGATTTATAACAATGAACACTTTACCATTTAACTAATATAAGCTGATTAAAGAAAGGGTCTGTTTTCATGTTGCGATATGACTGTACCTCACATTAGTTTAGCATAACAAGTCTGTTGTAGATTTGGTTTCTCAGTTGTATTCACCTTCCTTGTGTGTTCAGGCTATTGAAACCCAAGTTGTGTAGACATCCTTCATTTTCTTCTTGCATACTTAATGTCATTCCTGCATCCGCCAGGCCTGTTTTATTTCCCAAGTCACCCATATTCCCTTGGGGATGTGGCTATTCACCCAAAACTTGATCAGTGCTTTCCTCTATAAAGGTAGGAGGGCCCTTTGGTTGGGTGTTTGTACAATTATAAAAATCAATCATTTATGTTTGGGACCCATGTTAAGTGGGATGTTGATACCATAAGAAAAGTTTAATATAGCATGATAAAATTCAATGCAATTTTATAATTTTCCTTCCTTCCTACCTTTCTTCCTTCCTTCCTCCCTTCCTTCTTCCCTTCCTTCCTCCCACCGTCCCTCCTTCCCTCTCTTTCTATTTTCTCTCTCCTGTTTTTTTCTCCCTCTGTCTGCCTTCTCTCTCTGTTTTTCTCTCTGAAATAATTCTGCAAAAATGTGGAAGAAGTCTTTTGGCTCCATTGACTATTCTTCCTTGCCTTGGCTACTCGGCCCCTCTACTATTTGAGACATTACTCTCAATGTTTTGCCTCTAGGGCAGTTGTTAGCTCAGTATTCTTCACTCACTGCTTCATGGATCCAAAGAAGCTTGGAAACCCAGCTTGCTAACACTGACTGATGATGCCCAGCGAGGGCTGCGTTCCCTTCTCAGTGGGCCGCAAGCTCAACAGCATGAGGGAAAACTAATGCTATCAGTGGTAAACAATGAAAGGAGAGAATCTGCCTGAATTTGGACTCAAGCAGATGAATGTAGCTGTGTTAAAATGGTTTGCAGTGATGCTAAGAGTTTGAAGGGAAAGCTAGACCCAGAGAGTGTAGTCTTCCTGGAGCAAGGGCTGGGCAAGTTTTCCCATGGCTGCTATTGTTAGATAATTGCGTGAGAAAATTAGCAACGGCAGGGGTGGGGGCAGTAAGATAGTTTTTGTTTTTCTTCACAATAAAAGATGGTTGTATGCTGTAGAGAAAATATTTGTATAATGCTTTACTTCTTCTGGACTTGTTCACATCCATGATGGTATGTTTCTCTTACACCCTGGATTTTAGAAGACATTCTATTTGTGAACTCTTGAAGTATGAATGGCTAGGAAGTATTTAGGGAAGGAGGAAAATGATGTGTATCATCCCTGCTTGTGGATGGAGTTATTTAAGTGCAGAATACACAAGGACAATTTTTTTTTACAAGGACAATTTTTAAACTAATGCATAGTCTTGTGAGTCAAGACTTGTGCCAGTGGTTTGCCCCTTGCTTTACCCAAGGCCCTTCAGCCTTGGAAACCTAGTCCAAATCATCGAGTCCTAGCTCCTGATGCCCCCACAAGCCCTTCGAAACCATTCTGAAACCCTGAGGTTATCAAGCCCCCTCCAGGGCCTTGGTTCTCTCCTTGTGGGAATCAATGGTCTGGAGTGACTTTTCTCATGCAGTTCTTTTAGTCTGTGGCAGAACAGGGCTTTTTTGTTCTCCTATATCATACCTCCAAAGTTGTATAAGTCAGTCTTAGCTTCTCAGCAGAATTTGTAGGGACATGGCATATTAGATTAAAGCATACCAGTCTAGTGTTGACCACAGAATACTGACGAAGTAAATGATGGCTGTTCTAGTTGTTGGGTTTGTTTGTTTGTTTTCTACTTTCTCACCCTCCCATCCAAACCAGCAATACGTAGCGATGAAGGGTCCTAATTCCAATCAGCCTCTTTGCTAGCTCCTGATTTTGCCTCCTTGATGCAGGAATGCCACCTAGTGGGACAAGTGGGGAAACTCTAGGCTCTTCGGCAGCTATACTACCTGAACCCCTCATTCTCAAAAGGCTGAGAAGTTGAAGCAAACTCCTTGAAGTACTGCTGCTCATGCATGTAGCACCCAAGGCTGCATGCTGTGGCAAGAAGGATGAGGCGCTGAGCTCTACGTCTCGAAGGTCATCTTCCCTGTGGCTCTTCACACCTGCTATTCAAGATGAATTCCACAGTGAAATATCTGCTGACCACTCCATTGAAGTTTTCTCTCTTATCTCTTTAAGGTGAGTCAGGACTTTAGAGTAGCAAGTGAAAGAAACCCAACTGAGTCTTTAGAGCCAACAAAGGGAGGTTGTTGGCTGATGTAACTGGAAATCCCAGACTGGCTAAGGCATACGACAAATCAGGCATAAGGGCCTAGCCTCTTTCCCCTCTGTCTCTTGACTCATCTCTTTGATTGACTTTCTGTTTGATTTTTGGTTTTGGTTTTGTTTTTTTCTGTCACCTCCTATTACCTCATCCTGCATGCTGACTGTATTCCTTCTTCCAATCAGCTTAACTACTAGAATCTTCTATTGGTCTGTGTGTGCATTGGCCCTTGTGATGGTAGGGATGGAGAAGTTTTTACCTTTTAGTTGGTCAGGTATAGCTCATGTGCTCATCCAAATCATACAGCGTTAAAGAGGGAAGAGATTGTTCCTCAGGGAAAATGGAATCGAACCCAGAGCTTCGTGCATGCTAGGCAAGCACTTTACCACTGAGCCACCTTCCTAGTCCTGTGTGGTAGTCTGAAAACATAGCATCAAGCCAGGTGCCAGTAGCTCACGCCGGTAATCCTAGCTACTCAGGAGGCTGAGATCTGAGGACTGCAGTTCAAAGCCAGCCAGGGAAGGAAAGTCCATGAGACTCTTATCTCCAGTTGACCACCAGAAAACCAGAAGTGGCGCTATGGCTCAAAGTGGTAGAACACTAGCCTTGAGTAGAAGAGCTCAGGGAAAGTGCCCAGGTTGAGTGCAAAGCCCCATGACTGACAAAACAAAAAGGCATGCATCAATACTTTGACACTCCTACCATTCAGAGATGGACTCTGGGTTCCGCTTTAATCAGGTGAGCCTGTGACTCTGTCAGGCTGTGGGAGATAACACAGTAGCACTGTGAGAAATTACAGGAGACCGGGCAGCTTTGTTAATTGGGATATTTGATCATGGAGCCCTAGGTCAGACTATAAAAAGCTTAATACGAATGCACCATGCAGGAAGGCCACCTTTAGGTGCTCAATTGTTCAGTCCCAGTTCACCTGTGCCCCACAACCACCCTGCAAAGGATCCTCAGCCCCAAGTCTATCCACAAACTTGAGTCTCACCACAGATCCTCAGTTGATGCCATACCAAACAGAAGAACCAGCCTAGTCAGCCCTGCCTGCATTCCTGACCCACTGAAGTGTCATGTATAACAACATAGTGATGGTTTTAAGCCATTGGATTTTGAAGTCATCTGTTACCCTGTTGTACATCACTGGAGCAAGTAGCCATCTGTGCTATACCTCAGTGAGACAGTGAAGAACAAACACATTTCGTTGACTATGATCCCAACACCAATGTGTTTATATAAAAAACTGTTTATGAAGAAAAATTAAGTGCTTTCCCCCCCAAAAAAAAGGCTTTCAAGTAGTAAATTTGTCTTCTTTCTGCCAGCAGCTTGTTGGCGAGCAGCCGTCTTTATCTCAGGGAGCCAAATGCAGCACGAGCAAGAGGCAGAGGCCAAAGTCCTGCTTGCTTGTCACAGCTTTGCTGCACATGGGGCCTGGCTTACAGGCCCCCAGGGACCTGGCGGACTGCTGTTTCCTCATGGAGATGGATCTTGGTAATCAGCACAGAGTCTCGGATCAGCAGGGCTGCAAACTGGAAGTAGGCTGTCTTTGTGGAAGTTTTATTGGCTTGATTTCTGTTGTTGTTTTCCCCTTACAACCCTGTAGCCTGTCCTTTCTCCAGAGCTTTAGTAATAACTGAGCAGGGACAGAGGAGAGTGTGGAATGGACCAGAAAACCCAGCTACCCACTGGAAGGTCCCCCCCCCCCATAAGCTAGTCAGAGCAGTCAGATGGTGCATATGCACGCATGCACGCACACACGTGGTGTTTGAGAACTCACATCTGGGGCTTGCCATGACCACTCGGGCAATACTGTGCCATTTTCTATTTCTGACGTCAATGACCACAAGCAGATGGCTTCTTTCTGCAAAGAACATCTTGGGATGATACAGTTCTTCTTACTATTTCCTCCTCACCTAAATGATGATGGATCTCATTTTGTGCTGGAGATTTGGGAGGAGGGGGGAAGTATTTATAATCAAAACATACAAAATGCCAGTGGCTGTGGAACTTATTCAACTACAGGGAGCAGACCGCAGTGACGGGAGCTTCCTGAGAGGATGGTATTTGAGTAAAGACCAGAGGCGAGGGAGGCGGTCATGTCATGTCTGAGGGAAGAAGGTTCTAGAAAGAAGCTTTCAGTGCTAAGGCCCGGGGTCACAGCAAGGAGGCCTGAGTGAACTCTGGGCCTGGGCACTGTCCCTCAGCTCTTCAGCTCAAGGCAAGCGCTCTACCACTTGAGCCACAGCACCACTTCCAGTTTTTCTGGTGGTTAATTGGAGATAAGAGTCTCACGGACTTTCCGGCCTGGGCTGTCTTTGAACTCCAATCCTCGGATCTCAGCCTCCTGAGTAGCTAGGATTACAGGCATGAGCCACTAGCGCCCGGCCTCATTTCCAGCTTTTTGCTGACTAATCTCTCAGATTTGTTTGCCCAGGCTGACTTAAAAACACAATCCTCAGATCTCAGCCTCCTGAGTAGCTAGGATTATACGTGTGAGCCACTGGTGCCCAACTTGGTAGCTCTTTTTTGCTTTGTGGCTGCCCTGGAATAAACCTCTTCATTATGGCCTCCTGGCATGCTCCCAGCCCCGCCCCCTTGCCAGGTGTCAAAGCGATAGAGCAGCCAGCACCAACTGAGACCCCTGAGACCATCCGCTGCCATGAATTCTTCCTTAGCAAGTTTCCTCAGGGATTTTGCTTCAGCAACAAAGCTGGTAGCACAGGGACAAAGTCACAGGCAGGAGGTCCCAGAGAAGCTGCTGCAGTGCTACGAATGAGGGGTGGACGTAGGTAGGCGAGGGGGTGTCACTGGGCCCTGGAAGTGGAGGAGATTAAAAAAAAATGGCTGGATTTTGAGTGCAGTTTTAGGTGGCATCTACAAGATCCGTTCATTTGGGATGAGGAGAGAAATCAGGAAAGTAGAAAGATTTGGGAAAAGGTATGTAGGGCTGCTGGACAGGTGGAAGGAAAGATAAGCACTTGTCCACACAAGTGATGGCGACCAGACTTGAACGCAGAAGGGCTTCTGAAGGCGGCCGGGCGGCGGGAGTTCGGGAGTTCCGTTGGAGCTTCATCCTCTCTGCATACTGGGCACGCTGCATTTTGCTGGCTTTCAACATGTGTCCCAGCCCCTCGAGTCTCATGACTGCCATCTGTTCCACAAAGCTGTGTACATCACGGTGACAGATGACATGATGTCTCACCCTCTCATCCAACGATGGTCGCTGGCAGTGTTGCTGGCCGGGTGCACAGAGTGGACGCCTGGTTAAAAAATTTAAAAAGCTTTCTTTTTTGGTGCCGTGTGTGTGTAAGTTTGGAGAGAGTAGTGACAGCAATTGCTATCACTTCATGAGGAGAAAAAAAGGAGCAGGAAAGATACTCTTCGGTTCTGAGAGAAGCCAGTGAAAGAAAAAGCACATTCTGTCTTCAAATGAAAAAAAATAAGAGCTTCCACTTAGTAGATTTTCTTTGTGAGCCAGTACTAGAACTTTAACATAAGGCCCTGGTTCTGCTGCCTAGACCACCCCTGCACTTCTGGATTTTTGCTGCTTAATTGGAGAGAAGAGTCTTAGGAACTTTTCCACTCAAGTTGGCTTTGGACCTTAATTCACAGATCTCAGCTTCCTGAATAGGTAGGATTACAGGCATGAGCCACCAGCGCCTGGACACTTAGTAGATCTTTGTGTACGATTTATTAGTGGAAAGTATCCCCCAAAAGTGTAAGTGTAAGTAAGTGTAAATACCAGTATTAGAGTTTGAACTCAGGGCACAGTCCCTTAGCTGTTTCTGCTCAAGACTAGTGCTCTACCACTTGAGCCATACCTCTACTTCTGGCTTTTTTGATGGGTAATTGAAGATACGAGTCTTATAAACTTTTCTGCTTGGTCTGGCTCTGAACCAAGATCTTCAGCTCTCAGCCTTCTGAGATTACAGATGGCAGACCTGCCATTAGATCCATTTTTCTGAGTGTAGTCTTCAGTATACTTGTATCAGTTTCCTAGGGCTGCTGTAACAAAAGACCACTTTAGAACAATGGAAATAGAGTCTCACAGTTGTAGAAGCCAGCGACCACGGCAACCAGGGCACAGTGCCTGCAGGCCAGGCTTGCCCCGGAGTCTTAGTGAACCATCAACCTTTGCTTCTTCCAGGTCTGGTGTTTCCCTACCCTACTCTGTGTTTCTTGATTTGCAGACACCATGTTCTAGTGACTTCTGCTGATATCACACGTTGGCATCCATGTGTGTCTTTCTGTGTCCAAATGTCCCAAATGTCTGGGTCATTCATCCATTCCCAAATAAGGCCACATTCCTGGGTACTAGGAATTAGGACATGAACATAATAGTTCCAGGGGACACAGATCTACTCACTATAATCTTGAAGGAAAGAAACAAATGGACTGTATAAACTAAGGAAATACTGCTTTCAACAAAATAGCTTGGTAAAATAAATAGCTGTTCAGTAATGGATTTTTGTGTTTCTTCTTTGGTCTTGTAAAAAAAAATCTAAATGACTTCAAAGAAGTTTTAACTCTTCTTTTTTAACTTTGAGCATTTCACATTAAAATTTTACTTGCTGCAGGCCTATGTAGAGTAGGACGGGGCATGTCGGCCGTGTGTCACTGAGCAGGCATGTGTTGGAAAGGAATGAGGTCTTTACACAGCAAACATGAACGGCCGGTGAGGCTGCTAGGAAATGACAGCTAACTGTCTTGCATTTCTCCGATGTGGGGACTATTCAAAATAATCGTGGCCAGGGATTTGATCTCTCTCTGGGAACTAAATAGACACGTGTTCCAAAGGCCACACACAAGTTGGAAGTTGGGGAGCCTGTGGGAAAGCTGAAGACCATGGTGATTAAGACACAGGCTCAGGTCCAGTGCAGTTCAAATCCTAGTACTGCTCTAAACCTATAATAGTCCGGGCCTTGAAACCCATGAGGCCTTGATTCTCCTGTCTGTAGAATGGGGAGACAAACTATTCTTTTTTTTTCTTTTGGGTCCGGTCGTGGGGCCTGAACTCTGGGCCTGGGCGCTGTCCCTCAGCTCTTCAGCTCAAGGCTAGCGCTCTACCACTTGAGCCACAGCGCCACTTCTGGCTTTTTTCTTTTTGCTTATGTGGTACTGAGGAATCGAACCCAGGGCCTCATGCATGCAAGGCAAGCACTCTACCACTGAGCCACCTTCCCAGTCCCGACAAACTATTCTTAAGGCATTCAAGAATCGAGTGCTTGGGAAGTTTGTAGAGCAGTATCCAGCTTAGAGTAATTGCTGTTGAAGTGTTTTCCACGTGAAATTGTTTGAGTATCCGCAGCGTAGTCCTACTATGATTGTTATAGCCCCTCTGCCTGATCCCAAAAGATGAAAAACAAAATGCATCTATGGGACAAGCTACCTCAAGAAAGGCTGGAACTTTCAAAAACCTCCAAATCTGTGAAGGGGTAGTCTGACTTACCCAAGGGCTTACTGTGGGATTCTTAAACTAGGAATTCATTTACAAAATCAAATTCCATGTAGAGCCGTCCTTTTAGGAGTTAATTGCATAAGCACAATAGCCAGTAAGATTGGTCATAAGACTGAGCCTCCAGTGTGCCTATCATATAGCCTGGGCTTTCCAATTCTGCGCTTTTTTTTTTTTTTGGTTGGTCATGGGGCTTGAATTCTGGGCCTGGGCGCTGTCCCTCAGCTCTTCAGCTCAAGGCTAGTGCTCTACTGCTTGAGCCACAGCGCTACTTCCAGTTTTTTGGTGGTTTATTGGAGATAAGAGTCTCACGGACTTTCCTGCTCAGGCTGGCTTTGACCTGGGATCCTCAGATCTCAGCCTCCTGAATAGCTGGGATCAGAGGCCTGAGCTCCCAGTGCCCAGCGCTCCCATTCTGTGCTTTGATGTACGTCTAAGCAGTATTTTAATCCCCAGTATTTTCTTATAAAGTGTAAAAGCTTTATGTTGGTTCTGCTGCTATAACAAAATGCCTAAGACAGGGTAACTTATACCTTGTAGAAGTTTTCCTCTCCATTCAGGAGGCCCGACAAATTCAGAGTCTGAAGACTCATTCCACATAGATGGTCCGGTCAGGGTGTCATCATGTGGCAAAACAGCAGAGCAGAGCCCTCTCTGACAGCTCCTCCTTCCTGACGTACCATCTCCCCCAAAGGCCCTACCTTGCAGTTCCACCACAATTGGGATCAAGCTTCAACGCATAAATTGGGAGGAAATTCAGACCACAGCATTCCTAAGCAATGATTGCTCTTTAGAACTCCAGTTTGTAAGTAGACAAAGGTTCCTGAGAAATCCCCTCCTCTCATTCCACTACTGTTTCTGCAATCAACAATGCTGACTCAGAGCTAACTCAGTCTCGCTGAGTACAATGCTCAAGGTCTCAGGGTGAATGCTCATTTTTTTCTAATACTTTTCTAACACAACTCCCTTTCAAGAAAAGCAGGTCTCCAAAGCTCTCTGCCACAGGCTGTGGCTAAAGTTTCATCCCACTGTGTTTTCCTTAGCGTCCCTTTGTATGAAAGCATTTGGGTTTCCCTGTGTGACACTTGTATTCAATCTTGACAACTTACACCAGATGAGCTTTTAAAGCAGGAAATGTCTGGAGTCTTCCTTTCCTCTCATTTAGCTGTGTAACGTTTTTAGGGCAGTACTAGGGTTTGACTCAGGGCTTCTTGTTTACGAGGTGGGTCTTGCCTCTAGCTCTCAGATGTTCTGAATATTTTGAGATAGGGTCTCACTATTTGCTCCTTCTTAGACCACAGTCTTATTTTTATACTTCTCTCTATAACTGGGATGACCGACATGGGCTACTGCACTCAGCTTCCTCTGTTGAGATGGAGTCTTGTGAACTCCTCTGACTGGGCTAGCGAGGAACTATGATCCTTCAATCTCAACCTCTTGAGTAGCTAGGGTCATAGGCATGAGCTACCTTACCCATTTGCTGGGTGACTTTTTAACTGTCCAACTGATTCTTATGCAGATCACTGTTGAGTACCATGAATTTATAATCATGATTTGCTATTTTAAAAAATACACAATGTTTTCTTTGTTAAGATCTGTGATTCTTTTCAATTGTTTTTATAGAAGTGCTATCCAGAGGGGCTACCATTTCATAAGTCAGGCAAGGAATACATTTTTTTTTGTTTTTTGGTTTTTTTTTTGGGTCCGGTCATGGCGCCTGAACTCTGGGCCTGGGCGCTGTCCCTCAGCTCTTCGCTCAAGGTTAGCACTCTACAACTTGAGCCACAGCGCCACTTCTGACTTTTTTCTTTTTGCTTATGTGGTGCTGAGGAATGGAACCCAGGGCCTCATGCATGCAAGGCAAGCGCTCAACCACTAAGCCACCTTCCCAGCCCAGGGGTACATCTCTTTTTGGATAATGTCTCCCCTTCCTTTGTTTTCTCCCAGTTTTCCCCTCCGATCTCTACACATAAGTTGTGTAGTTCATTTTCAACATAGTTTCTACTGAATATCACTGCTGTTATTTGTTCACCCTTTGTCTCTCCAGTTTTAAAAATTGTTATTATATAAAGGTGATATACAGAGGGGCTATAGTTCCATAAGTTGGGTAAAGAGTAAAATTCTTTTTGGAAAATGTAATCCCTTCCCTCATTCTCTCCAGTGTCCCTTCATTGTTGTATTCCCCTTACCTCCCCTAGAGACAGAAAAACAACAAGAAAAAAGAAAAGAAAGCCCTCTAATTTCCATTTTCTGGAGCTTACTTCGATAATTATTATTATTATTATTATTGTTGTTTTTGTTGGTCATGGGGCCTGAACTCTGGGCCTGGGCACTGTCCCTCAGCTCTTCAGCTCAAGGCCACAGTGCCACTTCCGGCTTTTTCTGCTTATGTGGTGCTGAGGAATCGAACCCAGGGCCTCACGCATGCAAGGCAAGCACTCTACCACTGAGCCACCTTTCCAGCCCACAGTAAATATGATTTTATGTAACCAGAGGCCCAGAGGCATTGCACCTTTGTGTTCCTCCTCTCGGAGTGGTCTCCTTGGTTTTCATTGTGTGTGAATGCCTAGCGTCCTGTATAATTAAGCATGTATTTTAGATCTAGCTTCCACCTATGAGAGAAAACGTGAGCCATTTGTCTCTCAGAGTTTGGCTTACCTCGCTTAACATGATTTGCTAAAAATATGATTTTATTTTCTTTAAGTCAGTTGTACAAAAGGTTTCAGTTCAACATGTCAGTTCACGAGCCCATCCTGGTCAGGGTCAGGCCTCCCGTCATCCCCCCATGTCTCCCCACCCCACTCACCTCTGCCTTCCTACTTCCATTCCCACATACAGACATGGACTACTATGGCTTCCTTCTCCTCCCCGTCCTCTCTTCATTTGTCTCGCCCCTGCCCCTCGAAGTACTTCTTGTAAAAAGGGAAGTAATAGCCCAGACAAGCTTGGCATGACTGAGGTCAGTCCGCACTGCTGAAACTCCCAAGCTAGAAGAAACTGAGCTGGCAGAGTCTCTCTAAGCTCATTGTCTCCAGCTCTTTGTTTTTGCTTTTTGTTGCTTTCCCCCTACATCAAGAAGTTTCTTACACTTGAAACAGTTGTGTGAGCTGAGGCTTCCCTTGGACCACCAACTGTATACCAATACCTCCAGTCTCCGTTGGGCCTGTCTCTCTATTTTGTCCATCTCTGTGTTTCGACGTGTTGGCTCCTGAAGGTTATTCAGATTGGAAAGTCGTGTTCTCTGGATGCCAATAATTCCAACAGTCACAGATGTATGTTAAGCTTTTTTTTAAAAAGTAGCTTCAGTCTAGCAAGCACCACGCTTTTCCTGTTCTCACTCCTGGGTCTCAGCATGCCGAGTGACAGCGTTCTCCCACAGTGTGGCGTGGCGTGCTGAGACCTTATGGTCTGGCCAATGAGCAGGAACCATCACCAGTGTCCACGTCCATCCGATGGCTGTGCCGGGGACAGCTTAGGGGGGCTAGAGTAGAATTCAGTCCCTTTCCAGAAGCTCCACAAATTGGGCCTCAACATATGTGTTAAATTCCTTCCTGGTGACCTCAGCTGCACCCCAACCAGACCACCTTCCTTTATTCCAGAAAGGTAAATCTCCCCTCCCCAAACCCCCACCCCTTATCACGTGGAATGGCTTCTTCCCAGAGGCCCCCGTGCACTGGGGAGTGTGTTTAATGAAAACCACACAGTTCTTCCCGGCAACCTTTGCCCTTTCTCTTGAAGTGAGAAGCTGCTCGTGACTTTTTCTATTTTAAGTGTGTGTGTTTTGCGGGGGGGGGGGGAGGTTACAAAATCAAACATTCCTTTGAATTTGTGTGTGTCCTTAAAAACAGACCAGCCGTGTGTCAAGAGGCCAGATTCCCCTCCCCCCACCCACCAGCAAGCTTGTGTATCTGTCAACCTTGGTCTGCAAACACAGAGCACAGAGGTGGCGCTGCCCCGCCCAGGTGAGCAGGGTGGGGTGAGCCAGGCTGCGGCCATTTGTGGACAACCCCGCTTGGGTTTTGTGTCCCGTGACCGTGGTCTTACAGGCACCAACCCACTGGGGGCTCAGAACAGAACCTGGTGGCAGTGCTCGAACACCACTTCAAAGTTCTGTGACTTGGACACATGCCATGCCTCAGTTTCCTTTTGCACAATGAGAGAAACGGATCTGGTCCTCTCCTTTGGGACCATTTAAAAAAAAAAGTGGACAGTATTTTAGAGGCATAGAAGAATTGAGAAGATTCAGAGTTTCCATCTACCCTGATCGTATCCAGGCCCAGCCTCCCTCTCTACCAACGTCTCCCACCAGAATGTTCTTTTTGTTAAAATTCCATAAACCAGAATTGGCACATGATTTTGTCACCCAAAGCTGTTCATGCCCATGTCTGTCCCCAGTGGGATGGCCCGGTCACCTCACCTGGTCCATGAGTGGCTTCACAGATTCTGCCAAAGCAGCCTGTGTAGATGGAAGGCTCTGATTGGTTCAGCCCCCCCACCCCCCCACCCCACCCCAGGAGGAAGCTGGTGTGACTTCCTGTTCTCGCCCTTCTCCAAACATGGCCACAGGAACTGTGTGGTGTCTGGCACCTAAGTGTATGTGGATTTGTTTTGGGCGTTTCTTTCAGTGTTAGGTCCACCTGTGAGTGATGCAGCATTTCCCAGATGCCAGATGGAGACACCCCAAGAATCCTGCAGTCATGGCTCTCAAGGTGTGGGAAAATGGCATCTCCTTCCACATGTGTGTATCCCTCTTTCCCCTTCTTCCTTTCTCTTCTCCCTCTTCTATCTCCCATTCTCCTTCATGTCCCTTCTCCTTCCCGCCTCTTCCTGTCTGACCTCCCTCCCCTTCACCGTCTCCCTCCCTCTTTTACTGGACTTACAGTAATGAAGGCCATGGCTCTGGGCAAGCTGACTAGGGTGGGAATGAATGCTTCTCTGGTCCAGCTCTCAGCCACAGCTCTCCTCTCTGCTTAGCTGGCTTATCTTAAAGGAAGGGAGCTCTTGTCTACCGTGATGTGGATTATTAACACTTGGTGGAAAACAATCTCCTCCAAACTGAAGTTAGATCATTTCAGCTGGAATACTTTAGGGCCTCATTCCAACAGGAAAATAAAGGCGGTTCCAGAAAGAAAATCTATGTGTTTAAATGCATCTCTAAAATTTATATGGGGCCATAAACCAGTGAGAAATATGAAAGAAAATTCCTAACAAGGAGAATTATGAGATGTGGCCATTCTGCACAGATGAACTTTCAGCTTATGTTGGCCAACAGCAGTTAAGTGGAACAGGATGGATCAAAGGAAGAACTTCCCATGTGCAGCTCTCAGAGTGTAAAGCAGGCTTTGTAAACCAATGAGGAATATTTATGCAGGCTTAGAACAGTGGACCTTCAACTGGAAAAGAGAGCAGTACCCTCCTCAAGTAATGGCTGAGAAACAGTGATGTATTTTTACATTGTTTATTTTAGGATTCAGGTAAATATATAATGCACGAGAGTGACATTGTTTCTGATATGATTGTTTAAAGCATTTATGCTTTTAACATAAGCAGTTATTTTAGGGCCAATGAATGCTTTTTAATATTTAGAGGTTTTCCCCCCTATTTTCTGGAATATTTTTGGATTTAAGAGAAAAATTTAATTTCTAAATGCTTAAAAGCCACTGGAAAACCATTAGTAGATGTTTGATAATTATGAATGTTTAATAGTCCTGTCATAACTCTGAAATCTAGTCATTGTTTAAAGTTTCTTAATCACAAATCAAATAATTAAACTATAGCTTTAAAAAACTGGGTATGGCAGAATATAGTAGCACATGCCTATAATTTTAGTACTCTGGAGACTTAAATAGGAGGATCTCAAGTTTGTGGTTATCCTGAGCCACATAGAAAAGCCCCATCACCTCTCCCCCTCAAAAATCTAGGTATGTCATGGGCATATACATAATAAGTCTGGAGCATTCTAAGTAGAAATCCAGGTACCCTTTAATGACCCTCAAGGTTTAGATTCAAATATTTTTTTTTTGTTGGTGGTGGTCCTGGACCTTTGCATTGTCCTTAAACTTCTGTGCTCAGGGCTAATGTCCTACCACTTGAATTCCACTTCAGCTTTTTGTGGTTAATTGGCCATAAGAATCCCATGGACTTGCCTGTCTGGGCTGGCTTCAAATCCTGATCCTCAGAATTTAGCCTCCTGAGGATTATAGGTATAAGTCACCCGTCTGGCAAATGTTTTAGATGCATTTATTTGAAGGCTAAAAATACACAAGTCCATTGAAGATGAATCCATTGCTACAGGGCACAGTTAATGTTTGTATGTAATTGAGTTGTTCATTTGATCATTTTTTTAAGGTTTCCTATGGTTTTGAGCTATTTTAAAAGATCCAATGGATCCTAGATTGACTTAAATCTTTTGAGGTGAATGGCATGATTCATCATTTTATGGACTGTCTGGTGATGTTGAGGGGCATGGAAGTCCCATGCTGGATTGATCCCTGTGGGCGCTGTGCCTGGCATTTTTCAGCCTTTGGGGATGGGCCAATAACATTTTCCTAGACGGTGCCCCCCTGGGGTATGTATGGCTCAGGTATCACCGCAGGAACCCCACATCAGAAGAATTGGCTTGGAAACTTTCTTCTAATTCAGATGTATTACAAGTCTAGAAATTGGGACAAGTCTCAAAATGCCCCAAGCAGCCCCTGTCTCCTGCTTTCATCTTTCTTCCTGCCCTGTGACCCAGCATTGGCCAGAGCAAAACAGGCAGTCACCTCTCTGGTGAAAAGTTACATTTCTCTCCATTTTCAGTGAAATCACCTGTCTTACCTTGCCTGTTCTGTTCTTTCTCTGAAGCTGACCTTTGGCCTCAGAAGTTGATTTGAAGATGATATTTTGTTTTATCCTGGGCAGAGCTTGTGGTCTGCACGTGTCATTGCAGAAGGCAATCTTGTTAAACCAGGAATGGCAGACTAAAATGTGTAAGCTGTCTGAATCTCCATTTGACTTTAAAGGAGTTCATGCATTGGCTGATAACTATTGGAAATGGGAAAGAAACCTATGGTCCCTCCTCTTAAGGAGATTCCAGAATAATCTTTCAACTCCCAAATCAAACCACTGCTTTGGTAGTAATTGCCACCATTATTATCGTGAAAGCAGTGTTGTACAGTGGTTCTCAGCTTTGGTGTCTTGTTTGAGTCTTTGATGGTGATGGATAACTTCAGATCTAAAAAGGTGGATGAAACTGATCTCTGGAGTGAAACCTGGAAAACACCATTGGTATAGACAAGGTTGGGAATCAGGAGGTTCCTGCAGCCCTGAGCAGGCAGGGCAGGCTGGCATGGTTTTTACTTGGTAGCTTGTGAAAGCCAATGTCCGGAGTGATGAACTCAATGCAATACCACAGCCAGTGGCAGAATTAGGAGATGACACTCCCTGACACTCGTAGGAATGGGCTTGGAAATGTAAGTCTGTCAACCCGTGCATCATGTGATGGCCATTGGGTGAAATTCTTTGGTAATTATTCTTACTACATTAAGAGCCAGGCACCAGTGGTTCATGCCTATAATCTCAGCTACCTCTAAGGCTGAAAATGGGAGCATCAGGGTTCAAGCCCAGTCTGATCAGGAAATCTCCTATGACTTCTTCTCGGCCCATAGCTGGGCACAGTTAGTGCATGCCTGGCATTGTAGATCATGAGGTGATTGAAATTGGGAGAAAAATCCATGAGAGACCCCACCTCAATGGAGGAAAGCTGAAGGCAGTGGCACATGCCTATCATCCCATCAGCCACAGGGTGCCTAAAATAGGAAGAATGCCAAATAACCAGTGGGAAAACAATAGAGCAATTGCTTAGTAAGTGTGAGGCTCTAAGTTCAAGTCCCAGTGCTACCAAAAGAAAATTATTCAACTTAATTCAACTGGTGAATCCTGAAACTCCCCTAATTCACTGATTCTCTTCGTGCACCCAATTTCTGGTATTGGGTGGAGACAGGTGAAAGGTGACTGGACTTTGAGAGCCAGGACTAAAAGAGTTGGTCCAGAGCTCTAGCATTTCCCAAGAGACACATTCCAGCCAAGATGGCACTGCCTCCCTCCGTCTGGGGAGACGTTCCCCGAGAGGAAGGCGAAGGGGCCGCGTGGCAGCGTGGCATGCTCTCACTCCGTACACTTGAAGCCGATCCAACTCTCGGAATAGTTTAGATAATGTTGCTTAACCTGAAACTTCTTACCTCAGAGTTTGTATAAACCACACTCGGGGACGCTCATAAATCTAACCACATTTGGGATCTCTCATAAATCACATAGCCACCATTTTTTTCAGGGCCTGTTCTGGCTCCCTTTCTGTTTCCTTTTTCCATTCTGCCAACTCTTGATTTCAAACAAGTCTTCTCCAACTCAGTCAACCCTGATCTCCCTCCCTCCCTCCCTCCCCCCTTCCACCTCCCTCCCTCCTTCTACTCAGTACTGCTATGTTCTTCCACAAGGCCTTCCATAGCAGCCTGGCTCATTTGACTGCCCCCCCCAGCACCTCTGGAGCCTCAGCTCATCCCCATTGGTCCTGAAGCACACCCCTGGGCAGTGAAGGGGACAGAGGAGCCCGGATACTCATTTTATAGGACCTGTGAAATGCTATTGCACAAATCAAGGGCTTACATGCATGACTTCTCAATGCCCTTAGATTTTCCAATATGATTCCAATATGATCATGGTAATAGGATTTTCCCCCTCTTGGGGAGAAGTGTTTATTTAGCACTTACGTTCTGCCAGGAATAATTTTATGTTTTATGATTAAGGTAGAAAGTGAAATTAAATATTACCAGTGTCCAGATCAAGAAAGCTCTCCTGGCCCAATGATCAAATCAGCATAGGAGAAATAAATGTAAAGGAAAAATATTCTTAGCTTTAGATTTTTATTAGCTTATATTAGTTATCCAGGAGAGAGGGTATTATTATTATATCTCCACATGTTTATTCTATATTCTAATCTTTCTCACCCCCTCTATCACATTCCCTGCTTCCATCCCCTTATGCATTAATTTATAAGGTGTAACCAAGTAAGGGCTTTCCTTTTAAGTGTGGGGATGAGAACATAAAAAAGAAACATCTTGATATTTCTTATTAGAATCCCGATAGTTGCTAGAAAGTCTGTATACTCTGAAGCGAACAGAGCACTTGCAAATGCTGGATACAGTTTAAAAACATTGTAAGAGTAAAACTTTGTAAAGTCTGCTTTAAAAGGGTCACATTTGCTGCTGATACAGAATAAACTTTGTAGGTTGAATTCTTCAGAGGGAAATAAATCATGCTTTGCTTTTTAATTTGAATGCATGGACCTGGTCATTTTTAAATGATTTTAAAGTAACTTTTGAATAACTTTTTTTTAATATAGAAAGCACTCTCAAAGGTAATTCAAACTCACATGAACAGAAAGCATATTTCACTGTTTGTGTCTTGACACTGCTTCCGTGGTGAGAAAAATGATTTCTGTGCCGAGTCTGCCCTGTGAGGCTCTGTTGTCACCTGCATCTGGCCCAGCTTTCCTTCCCACTGGGACATGCTCACTTGCACACATCTGTGGACCCTGCAGTCTTTCCCCCTGAAATACAGATCTTCTTCCTCCCTACCAGCTCACTCCCCACCTCCCCCCAGTCAACCTTACCCTTCCAGGGTCAGGGAGCTTAACTTCAGATCTCTCTTTTGTCTGAATTCCTTTAGGGTTAAAGTCCATACCTTGCAATTTAGCATGTAATTATATGTCCTCTGGTCACAGTCTAATGCTTTCAGTGTGTACGAGTCTTGTCTTGTCCTCTAATCAGACCCAGAATTCTCTCTCTTTTATTCCCCACATCTTTATTCAAGCCAGGCATCTACAAGATGCATTTAAAAAGAAAAGAAAAAGATGACCTCTTGTCTGGACTGCCTAGGTTTTGAGTCCTTTTCCCTAGCCACCTTGGGGGACAGTAGTCACAGAGGCACACTTGAAGAATCAGCTGTGCGGGCATCTGCCACAGCTCAGAGCTCACATCTTGGCTCCATGACTTCTTCACTCTGTGATCTTGGCTAATTGATCTCAGCTGTCTAAACCTCAGATTCCGCAAGGCTTACCCAGAACCTGGCATATACTAAAACCATGTAAGGATTCACCCTTATTGGTGAAGCCAGCGATCCAGAAGGAAAGCTACCACTTTGTGGGGAAGAAGCCCAGAAGCTCTCTGGACAGGCTTGAGGAAGAGGTGAACGGACAGTACGGGGCCCCTTCCTTCCTGGCATGGGGATGGCTCTTGTCTCTGGCTGCTCTCAGGGGGGGAGGGAGGTCGGAACTCTGGCTCTAGGGAAGTTTTGAATGAACACATGAACAAATACTCCCGCCAAAGAATGAAGAGCTCGTTTCACTCTGGGCCTTTGATGCAATCTAGAGGTCCCAGTTTGTTTTCTCTGCCCACTAGAGAATTAAAAGGCAGGAAAGAGTTTAAAATATAAGTTTACCTGAAAGTGAAAGGATTACCAACATTCATCTCACAACCAGACTGTATGGCTGTAATGAGATTCACTACATTATTGTTTTTCAGTGGTGAACTTAAGCCCTCAGTCCATCCAACAGGCACACGTTAGAAGAGTGTTCTTGTTGGTGTTAGTGGGGGAATGTGTTCCTTCATTGTACTCAGGCCTTTTGTATTGCACTCTTGATATTAAATGTGCCTTCAAAAACAAAACAAGAGAGGCAAGGAATGGGGCTTAGTGGTAGGGTGCTTGCCTAGCATGCATGAGGCCCTGGGTTTGATTCCTTGATACCACATAAATACAAAAAAATAAAAAAAAACTGAAAGAAAAAACTGAGACTACAAAGAGAGGGGCCCCAAAGAGGAGTCCGTAGGAGTCATTTCCGAGGGTGGTTTTCTAGTATGGAGCTCCTCTTGGATGTCCTCCTGCTGGCTTTACACATTGTTGGATGCACCTGCTCTTTTTTACTGGTTGAGCAAGCAAGCACCCAGGGAATTATGGGAACAAGAAGTACCACAACGGACCACACATTAAGTTCAACACTTTCTATCCCTATCTATCTAACAGTTCCCCTTTCTTCCCTTGAGCCTTATCCCAGTCTCAGTTAATCTATTCAAAAGTGAAGAAAAACTTGTTGATGAAGACATCTTCCCGCTTCCACCAGTTAGTAGCAGGACTCTATGCAGAGGCAGCTGCTGGCTCAGGCTATGCAAACCAGCCTAGCACTTCCCAGCAGGACTCCCATGTGTGAACTGAGTTGTTTTAAACCCTGCAAGCAGCTGGGTTAACCTGCTCCTAACACTTCTCAGGCATCTCTTTTCCTAGTGATTTGCATATCTCATCCCACAAATACCAATAAATAGAGAAAATATTTGTTTTCTTTTCAGGACCTCAAGATCTTGCTCAGCTTTCTCTGTTCACCACTGTGGCTCTACCATTTGAGCCACACTTCCAACTTTTTGCTGCTTAATTGGAGATAAGAGTCTCTTGAAACTGTCTGCCCAGGCTGGTTTCAAACTGAGATCCTCAGACCTCAGCCTCTTGAGTAATTAAAATTATAGGCATGAGCCTCCAGTGTCCAGTAATGCTTTCTGACAACAGTCCTGCAGGTGATCAGATCCTGAACTAAGAGGGCTTTCATGCTGTGCATGAGTTCACAAAGCAGGCAGAATTGGAGAACAAAATCTACAGCCTGCAAATACACTGTACATTTCCGGGTATCCTGGACAGGAAATGTGGAGTCAGTCTTAGTCTTTGAGAATAAGTACCATCCTCGTCCTTTGACTGACAGACTAAGTACACTTACGTGTTTTTAATTAGAGCTTGAGCACGTATTAGAAAAGACCTGGAGAAGCTGGTAAAGTGAGAGAAATTCATTCCTGCTGCTAGTGGAACACAACCCATTTTGGGTAAGAAAGCAGTCAAGCTTGAAGTCAGACTTCTCAGATTAAAAAGCTTTACTAGATTTTTGTTTTTCATTCTAAAACAGCTCCAAGATTAAAAATGCAGCCTCTGGGGATTATTCTTGGTTTATTTTTTGACACCCCTCGGAAGTTTGTTTATGTTACCCCGTTGCACAGTGGTCATGCGAGTTAATGAATAAGCCAGGGAGCTGAGATCGTTGTCATGGCCCTGAAATAATAGAGATTCCCGTATGGATGTTGTCTGAGGAGGAAAGTCATATTTACTCCTTTGTTTGAAGATAGTTTATAATAGGATGTCGTAAGGGCTAGTTAAGTATGTAGATAATGAAAACAAAGCCTGGTTTATAAACAAAAACAAGGGGAAGAGGGATATAGGAAGTCAGCATTTCTTGCATGCTTTTTTGTGGTTTGCTGTGTGGATGTGTGTCCCAGATGCCTCTCTGCTACCCAGGACAGGGTCAGGGTGTCCTTGCTACAGCTGCCCAATGGATGTCCATCCTCCGGATGTTGTTAGGGGTCTAAAGCCTCTCAATGCTAAGACAAGCTATGCAAATGTGGTCTCTACCCTGGAAGCCCTCCAGAGGCATTTCTGAAAACCATATTGTATTAATGAACAGTGAAGAAGTAAGTTTGGGTTACTAAGGAAACCATGTTTGTATAAGAGTCATGGAAGAGTTGAATCCAGAAGCACTGTAGGAGCTCAGAGCTGTGCTGTTGCTTGGGAGTGTGCTGAGGGGCTGGGTTTGATGGCCCCGAGCACGTCTACAGCTTTGGTTTGAGCACTGTAGTGGGATGACACAGCGGTGGCAGCAGGTTCCTGGCAGGGGACCATCTTGGAGAGTCGTGGATAAAAGAGGTTCCATGTCACCTTGGAGCTCACTGGCTCTGGGCAGTGGCTGGGCATACGACACAATCAGGACCAAGAGGCAGAGTGATTTATTTGAACAATGCTCTGAGGCGAATTCAGAGAACATCTCTGCCCCCATGTTCTCTCATTTTACCTCCTCTCAAAGACTGTTTCGACCACTAAGACAAACCTTTAGGGCTCAGCTTGCCTCCACCATGAAGCCTTGTAGATTGAGCTACTCCCAAACACGTGTGCTGAAGCCTGGTTAACCGTCTCCTATCACCATAGACACCCCCCCATTCTCATTCTCCCTCCCTCCCCCTCCCTTCTTCTTCCCTCTATTGCCTCCCTCCCTCCCTCCCTCCCTCCCTCCCTCCCTCTCTCCCTTCCTCCCTCCATTCCTCCCTTCTTCCCTTCCTCCCTTCTTCACTTCCTCCCTTCTTCCCTTCCTCCCTCCCTCCCTCCCTCTCTCTCTCCCTTTCTCCCTTCCTCCCATTCTCCCTGTCTGCCTTTCTCCTCCTTTCCTCTGTTGCCCTCTCCCTCCTCCCTCATTGTCTTCTGTACTGGAGTTTAAACACAGGGCTTTGTTCTTGCTAGTCAAGAGCTCTACCACTTTAGCCATGTTCGCAGAGAGCATGGTCTTGTGCTAACTTTTTCTGGACGGGCCTCTGATTACAATCCTACTATTTCTGCCTCTTGAGGTCACTGGCATGCATCTCTGTGCCCAGGTCCAAACTCCATTCCTCCTTCTCCTTCAGCTTGTAAAGAGAGAAGATTTCTTTTGGCTCACGGTTTTGAGGTCATGACCGGTGTTGGCTGTGATGCTTTGGTCTGTAATGAGTCAGTACATCATGGTGGGAGTGTGTGGCAGAGCAAAAACACTCATGTCAAGAGCCAGGGAGGATGAGGGAAAGGAAGAGCTCTTCTTTGGGGAAGGGAGCAGGCCCTCCATGGCCTCAGTGTTTCCCGCTCGACTCAACCTCTTAAGTGTCTGATTATTTTCCAATATTTCCCAGTAGTAGCACTCTAGGGGCGAAGCCTTTGGGGGACAGTCAAGATGCAAACTATGGAAGCGTTCACATGTTTTAGAGACGTGGCTTGAACCCTTTGTGCCCACCTGCTCTCTTCAGGCTGGAACTTACCATCGTCATCTTTGCATCTCTGTGCATGTCACAAGGTAGCTTTCAGCTACCTTTAACATATTCCAGAATACATTTTGTAAGAAAGACCACAGTTAGTGTTTCTGTGGAGGCCTCCTCCTCCTCTTTCTCTGCCATTCACACAGGGTGGCCCCCTCTGCTGGGCAGGTGCGGTACTGCAGACACCATCTTCTGTCCCTGCAGTCACATGGGGCTGGACACACTCTGACCAGCTGCTGTGCTAGGTGTTACTCTTCTCAGGCTAGAGGTGGATGCGGCTGTGTCCATAGCGGCTGAGCTCACATTTGGAGCTGCCAGAATCCTTGCCAGTGTCTGGATTAAATGAAGATCTTTCCCCCCCTCCCTCCGCCCCCCCTCCAGGTGTGGCCTTCTTGAATACCTCAGTAATAGCTGACCAAGAACAAATGAGATCTCTTGAAAGACTTGGAAGTATAATTTTAAAATACAACTCGTGCTAATCTGATAACACTAGAGAGCACACAGTTTGCTTTGTAAGAACTAAGCATTCTGGTCTAATCTATCTCAAAATTGCCTCTACCAATAGTATATAACTCAAGCACTGAAGCAAATGCCTATTGCAACAATCACAGTACGGTTTTCTTCTTTATCAAATATCCCATGTCTGCTGAACATTCTTCTGTTATAAAAGTAGATGAAGAGGCATTAGATCTTCTATATACAAGTGGCAGTAGCCAGTTATTCAGGATGCTGGATGATATGGGTTTGGGGGTCTCAGTAGCATGGGGTAAGGAGAGGACCCATATAAGGACTCATGTTATTTTTGCTGTAAGAACCTCTGTTTTGTGCAAGCACCAACCTCCAACTCTACTTGCAAGAGAAGCAATCTTCTTGCCAGCTGGTACAGAAGCTCCGTCTGCAATTTTTTTTTTTTTGCCCCAATAGCAGAGAACCTCTTCTAAAAGAAGATTCCATTTAGTTAAGTTTCCTAGTTTCCTGATCAGGTTTCCCATTAGACCCACCTCATTCCTCCAAGATGGAGCATCAGGGAGAAATGGAAGAGATGTTTTCCATATTTCTGTTTTCCAGAACTAACAGAAAATGGCAGTGGTCACTGTCTCGAGTTTGGGTTTTCACTTCTTTCCAAATATGGAATCTGAGCCATAGAGAGGTTGTAGAGGAAGTAAGAACAGAATGTTTCTAACTGATGTCCACCTCTCTGATCTGGGTGTTACTTCAGGTCCCCTCATGGCTGAACTGTTTATCTCTTAAAAAAAAATTCTGGTCTGGTGATTTGACTCCATCTCCAGTAATTTAGCAACATATGAGGTCCTATTTCTCCTAAAATAAAATCATTGTATTTCTTCACAAAAGATAAGAAATAGTTTTCAGGGGGTGAGAGAATGAACCAACAACAACGTTGTAAGAAGGAGAAAATGCTAACTTCCTTTTTTTCTCGCTGGATTTAATAACAGTGCAGAGCCATAGAATTACTTAGTCGATGATTCCATAATTACTTCAAGATGAGCCAGATGACCCAGGAAGTGAAAGGTCTTGAAGCTGAGAGACGCTCAGCCCAAGGCACTGTCAGTCAGATGTTTTTATAGAGAGATGAGCCTTCTTTATCTCTAAAGGCCAAATTCTGACTCCTCATACGGGTAGGGGTGAATGATTATTTTAGAAATAATAATAAAATCTTTTATTTACTAAGAACTTTTAGCCAAGGACCTGCACAGCCCACTTGACATTAATTCTTGAATCCCAGTAATGCTTTTCCTCTTCTCCTTTCCTCAGCTACTTACAGAGGAGCGTGGAGCGCTGGAGTCCCAACTCAGTGCCCTGACCTTATCTTCTCATGGTTGTTCTGGCATTTTCTGAGTGATTATTAACATTTGGCTAAGGTGGATATACCCTGGATGTCTTCAAGGATATCTTTAAACCAAATATTTTATTCTGTTCCCCTTGTGTGTATCATGATAGTTAACAAGTAGTTGATTCTCAGTTCTGGGAGTATGTGAGGGCGATCACAGCTGTATCTCCTTGAGTCTTACAATAATCTTGTGAGGTCAATATTAATTAGTTCATTTTATGGTTCAAGACAGTGAGATGTACACATGTTCAGCAAATTGTCCAAAGAATGCAGAGCCTGTAAGTGGGAAGCTGGGCTTTGGCCTCAGGTCTGCGACTGTTGAACTGAGGTTTGTTCTACCTCCTGTTTTAGAAGACCACAGGATCCCATTCACCACGGTAAACTATGGACTTCTTAGTACCCTCTTCTCCATGGCTTTAGGTCTTATTATTGTGTAAGATGATTTATGTCCTACAATTTCTGTAGCTCTTTGACTATTCTGTGTTCCTCTGATACTAACCCTTCCACCACATTGAGTATCTCTGTAGCCTCCTCTTCCTTAAGCCTACCATCTTCCCAGGTCTTCCCTACTCATGCCTTAAGCTTTCCCAAGAAGCCTTTCACAGTTATTCTAGTTGATAGTAAATTCTCCCTACTCAGACAGAACTCGAGATTTCTTTCTATATATCTTGTTACATACACCCCTTTCTGTATTACATGCATTTTCTACTTTCTTATCTAGAAAACTTTATGGGAAAGCATATTTCTTTGCCGTGTTGGTTTGTTGCTGCTATAACAAAATACCCGAGTCAGGCTACCTCTGCGGGGCAAGGTTTATTAGCCCACAGTTTTGGAGGTCCAAGGGCATGGCACAGGGTACAGGCATCATCTCGGCTCTGGTGAGGGCTCTTTTGGGCTGCATCACATCATAGCAAATGACAATGGAAGGGAGAGGTCACAGTTTAAATGGGAAGTGTGTGTGTGAGAGAGAGAGAGAGAGAGAGAGAGAGAGAAAGATTTGGATCAGTTGCAGGCTTTTATAACAACTCGATCTTGGGAGAAATCAACTCTAGACAAGTATCTCTTTCTGCAGGCAATGCCCCTACAAACACCAATGACCTAAAGCCCTCCCACTAGGCTCCATTTCTTAAAGGTGCCACCACCTTCCAATACCCTGGGGACATAACCTCTACTATAAACCTTTGGAGATAACAACTAATATCCAAAGTATAGCTTTTATCTATGCAAGCATTTTATGTTGAATTTATATGCTGCACATGAGTACTAGGAATAGAAAAAAATTAAATATAAGGTGAAGGTCACTGCTTTGAGTTTTGGGAGGGTAGGGATACTGCAGACTGAACTCAGGACCTCACTACGCCACTTCAGCCATGCTCCCAGACTTTTTTGTTTGTAGTTTGCTCCTTTCCAATAGAGTCCCACATTTTGCTTTCGTTTTTTGGCCCAGCCTGGGCTGCAGTCTTCCTGTTTATACCTCACACACAGTTGGGATAAACAGGAGCCATTACTATGCCCAGATTTTTATTGGTTAAAATGGCATCTTGTTACCTTTTTGCCCAGGTTTGGCTCAAACTGTAATCCTCTTGATATCTGATTCCCAAGTATCTGGGGTTACACATGTGAGCCACAGTCTTTAATGCTTCTCTAATAGATCAAAATTGGAGAAAGAACGACCATAGGAGGATGCTGTGAGTCTGCATGCTCTCTGCTGCTATGGTGGCTGAAAAGCAAAGCAGCTGGGCACTGGTGGGTCATTTCTACAATACTAACTACTCAGATGGCTGTGATCTAAAGATCACGGTTCAAAGCCAGCCTGGGCAGGAAAGTCTGTGAGACTCTTATCTCCAAAACACACCAAAAAGCTGAAAGTGAAGGTGTGGCTCATGTGGTAGAGCATTAGTCTTGAGCACAAAGCTCAGGGGAAGTGTCAAGGTCCTGAGTTCAAGCCCCAGGACTGGCACACACACACACAAAAAGCAAAGCAGAACACGAGAGATGGATAATCATCATAAGGATGTATACCTCGGATGACTGTTCAGCACCTTCTTGCAAGCGTAAGGAAGGACTTTGCATTCTAAGAGTTTGTACCCCTCCTTCCTCCCCAACTCCAAGTCCCTGGAACTAATGAAATCAATCCAGCTTTGAATTAGTAAAGGAAACCAAATGGAATTTGCAATAACAAATAGTCCTTTGCAAATCATAACAGAGAGAGAGGAGGTCCTTTCTGATACATCTTTTATTCCAGTCTTGCTATATTATGTATGTTTATGTATGCTTGATATTTGTGAATGTTTTAACTTTTCCATACAAGCAAACTGATCAGGGGTAGAATTTTCCTAATTATTTAAAGATGGGCAAAGTAGAAAACAAAAAGTCTTCTGGAAAAGAAATAGGGACAAAGGAGAGTGTTGATGGGTATGATGGGGGAGGCAGAGTTTCTTCTAAAATTTCAAAGATTTCATTAAGATGCTCAGCTTAACAAAAGTGGAATTCTCCACCTCCAGGCGAGACATATGCTTCCTCCCCATAAGTTTTGCTGGTGAATGATAGATCATGAAGGCAATTTAAAAAAAAAACGGAGACATAACTCATAAAATAGGCCCCCATGGAAAGTGGAACATGAGCCCTAAAAGTCTCCTGAAAGCAGGGAAATGGGTTTAAGAAAGTATTGCAAAGGAACCTTATTAATTAGAGAGGAAAACAGGGAATAGTTGTTATACAGGGAGGGTGAACTATTACCAGACATCATATGAAGTGAAAAATCCTGAGTTCCAACTGGAGAGAAAGCTTAAGAAGAGGCAATCTCCAGTCTCCTCTCTACTCCTCTTAGGAAGACAGATTCCACGGTATGAGGGTGAAAGGTGAGGATTTTCTTCAAAGAAAAAACAAACAAAACCCAGAACACTAACTAGCTTTACTTATGGAAAGGTGAGGTGCTGCTCCCAAGGGGAAACCATGTCCAGAGAGATTGGTCGTGACTAGACTGGAGGGAAAGAGGACAGAGGGACAGCTAGGAAGAGAAAAGGAACATGTAATAATCACATGTCTATGGGGGCATAGCAGAACATTTTAAGGTATACAGTGTGCAATAATAACTACAGGATAATGAGAAATTAAGGAGTTAATTAATATTAACTGTGCCAGGCGCTGGTGGCTCACGCCTGTCATCCTAGTTACTCAGGGGGCTGAGATCTGAGGATTGTGGTTCAAGAGCAGTCAGGGCAGGAAAGTCTGTGAGACTCCTATCTCCAATGAACCACCAGAAACCCAGAAGTGGCACTGTGGCTCAAGTGCTAGAGCACTCGCCTTGAGCTGAAGAGCTGAGGGACAGCGCCCAGGCCCAGAGTTCAAGCCCCACAACCAAAAAAAAAAAAAAAAGAATATTAACTGCCTAACTTGAACATTACATATTTTATACATGTATAAGTTAAAGTTATAATAGCCTTTTTTCCCCAACTCAAGGCTAGTGCTTTACCATTTGAGCCACAACTGCATTTCTGATTTTTGCTGGTTAATTGGAGATGAGTCTCTTGAATTTGCCTCCCCCAGCTGTATTCCAACCACACTCCTCAGATCTCAGCCTCACAAGTAGCTAGGGTTACAGACCTGAGCCATCAGCACTGGTAAACAATAGCCTGCTATTGAAGAAAAAGTTGGGGTACAAAGTCAAAGAGGATCTATTTTGGGGTTACACTCAAGCCTTCACTGTGGGACAGAAATGCACAATCTCAGGATCTCTGCCATCTCCATCACGTACCACATGAGAAACGAACGCTCTTCTCACCAGGCAGCAGGTGTGAGAACTTGGGCTTGTGGCTGGGAATTAGACACCTGATTTAGCTTCTGAGAGAAAAGAAGTCATTTACCACTTAGAACATTTCAGACCCCAAAGCCAGGAACCGTTGCTTGCCAGCTTAGTACTAGCATACTTCTGAAAACCTCTGCTTTTCCATCTAAAACAGTCCTCAATAATCCAGGAGCCGAACAATGTTTCCAAAAGGCCCAGTTTATATAAATGGCTCCATATACCTTTTGCTAAGCAAGGAAAACTAACTGCTTGATGACATTTTTAAAAAGTAGATTTCCTCCCTGGGATCTGTCCTCAGCTAGCCTAGAGCCAAAGGACCTCACCTGACGATGTTTGTGTTTTCTGTCCAAGTATATTTTCCTCCGCCAGTGCCCTCTGGCTAAAAAAACTGAAATATTTTGAGCTAAATATTTGCTAAAGAGACCTGGCTTCCTATGTAGAAATGAAGAGAAAGTTAGCAAGCAAATAATGACTCTGTGCAGATGTAGTGTTTATGGACTGTGTCTTTTCACCATTTATTTTAAACAAATATTCAGATGGAAGTTTATTCCAGAATGAAAAGGCAATAATATATCCAACATCTCACAGCGTGTGTATGTGTATGTGTGTGTATATGTGTGTGCACGCATGTGCACATGCACATGTACCAGTACCAGGACTTGAATTCAGAGCCTCATGTTCTCTTGGCCAGCTTCCTTGCTTGCAGCTGGTGTTCTACCACTTGAGCCACAGCATCAGTCCAACATTTTGCTGGTTAATGAAAGGTGGAGTATTGAGGAATTTCTTGTCTGGCTGGTTTTAGGACCTAGTTTCTGGAGTAGCTAGGATGATAGGTGTGAGCCACTGAGCAGTACCTGACTTCTCTAGGGTCCTTTTTTGGGGGGTAGGGGGTCCGGTCGTGGGGCCTGAACTCTGGGCCTGGGCGCTGTCCCTCAGCTCTTCAGCTCAAGGCTAGCGCTCTACCACTTGAGCCACAGCACCACTTCCGGCTTTTTTCTTTTTGCTTATGTGGTGCTGAGGAATTGAACCCAGGGCCTCAGGCATGCAAGGCAAGCGCTCTACCACTGAGCCACCTTCCCAGACCTATCTCTAGGATCTTTAATTACAGAAGTTAGAGGACGTAGGGGAGGGATAGGGACAATTTTAAAGATTCTCTTTTCTCTATCAGGAGGAAGATCAAGAGTCAATCTTGCTCTTTTTGGTCCTCAGGAGACATAGGCTGTAAGCAGGGAGAAAGCTAACCCAAGTTTGTCATCAGATTGCCTTGGCTTGCTAGTGAAGCAGACAGTCCCTGTACCACATCCAGACTTTGAGAGAAATCTGGGGATGGGGTTCTGCATAGTTACCCCAAGGGGTAAGACGGTGGAACTGTCTGGTTCTTCTGGGGAAAGCGTGGGTCAGAGCACTATCAGACTCAGCTACACAAAATGAGAATGGATAAGTACCGCCTTTGTAATGAGAAGGCCCGCGTGGGAAGCAGCACCACACAGGTAACCACTAAGTCCTAAGAACCCACTGGATCTAATCCTCCAGTTCGGTGATCAATTAGATTGCTAGCCCAGGCACCAGCCTTAATCCATTACAGTTTGTACAACTAACCGATAGAAATTGGACATTGAGAGCAACCTTGATGTTATTTTAGTTTTTGTTTTTCCCTAATTTTTTTCACATGTTCAAATGCCAGCCCAAATCAAAAATCTTAAGGATGTGCAAGCCAAATTTGCTTGTAGCCAGAATTATAAAGATTTACAAATGTGTCCAGGGAGTCCACAGCGTTTCAGGCCTTATCTTATGTAACACTTGGCCTCTGTTACCATTGCTTAGATTTTTCTTAACAAAGTGGGGGTTTGCCTCTCATTGTCTGGGCTACTGAAGGAAGATGGTAGTACAACTAATCGAAAACAGCACATGTAGCATGCAACTGAGGATTTATAGCTGATACTGGAATGCATTGCAGAAGTTATTGTTGGCAACACTTAAAGAAAGACTCCTATTCATGTTTTTCTTAAGCTAATCTGAAAATGAGAATACATTCTTTGATCCCGTACCATGTAATGGAAGGAATATGTTAACAAAATATGCTAACTAAAGGTTTAAGAATACCTGTGTATAAACATAGCGCAAGCAACCAAGACATGGCTAGACATTTAGTTATTTTTCTAAGTGTTAGATTACAAAGTGAGACACAGTGGTATCAGAAGCTCAGGCCTGTAATCCTAGCTACACAAGAGGCTGAGACTGAGGACCACAGTTCAAAGCCTTCTCAGCAGATAAGTCTAAGAGACTTATTATCAGCCAGCAAAAATCTGGAAGTGGAGATATGGCTCAAGTGGTAGAGCACCAGCCTTGATCAAAAAATGTCAAGCAAGAATACAAGGTCCTAAGTGCAAGCCCCAGTACTGGTACAACAAACAAACAAAGCTAGGTGCCAGTGGCTCACACCTGTAATTGGAGCTTCATAGGAGGCTGGGATATAAGATTCACAGTTTGAGTTCCAGTTTAGATACGAGATCCTTGTCCGTTATTTGGCTAGTGAAGATCTTTTCCCAATCTGTGAGCTTTGGCTAGTGAAGATCTTTTCCTAATCTGTGAGCTTTGGCTAGTGAAGATTTTTCCCAATCTGTGGGCTTTCTATGTGCTTTGCCATGCAGAAGCTCCCCAATTTCATGCAATCCCATTTGTCCAACCTTTCTTTGATTTGTTGTGTTTCTGGGTCTCTTTTAAGAAAATTTCAGCCTGTGCCAAGGAGACCTGTAATGTTTTCAGAGTGTCTTCTTTGACTCAGGGATCTTTGATCCATTTGGAGTTGATTCTGGTGCAGGGTGATATATAAGGATCTAGCTTTAGTTTTCTACAAGTGATTTACCAATTTTGCCAGCATCATTTACTAAAGAGGCTTTTTTCCCATTTTATTTTTTTAGCTCCCTTATCGAAGATTAGATGGCTATAGGTCTGTGGGTTCATTTCTGGGTTTTCAATTCTATTCCATTGGTCCTGAGGTCTGTTCTTGTGCCAGTACCAAACTGTTTTTATTACTGTGGCTTTGTAGTAGAGTTTGAAATTTGGTAATGATATTCCTCCAGCACTGTTCTGTCTGTTAAGGATCATTTTTGCTATTTGGGAACTCAAAAAATTAAATCCCCCAACAACAAATCCTCAAAGAAACAACTGCCCAATAAATAAGTGGGCTAAACTTAAAGAGAAACTTCTCTGAAGAGGAAAGAAGGATGGCCAATAGACACATGAAGGAATGCTTAACCTCTCTAGCCATAAAAGAAATGCAAATCAAAATAACATTGAGATTCTACCTCACCCCAGTTAGAATGGCTATAATCAAGAACTCTAATAATAACAGATGATGGAGGGGATGTGGACAGAAAGGAACCTTACTGCATTGTTGGTGGGAGTGTAAACTTGTTCAGCCACTTTGGAAAGCAGTATGGAGGTTCCTCAAAAGACTCCACATAGAGCTCCCCTATGACCCAGCAATCCCACTTTTGGGCATTTACCCAAATGATCACAAACAAGACCATACTAAAGCTACCAGCACGGCTATGTTTACTGCAGCATTATTTACCATAACTAAGATATGGAACCAACCCAGATGCCCCTCAGTAGATGAATGGATCAAGAAAATGTGGTATATATACACAATGGAATTCTATGCCTCCATCAGAAAGAATGACATTGCCCCATTTATCAGGGAATAGAAAGACTTGGAAAAAAATTATATTAAGTAAGCCAGGCCCAAAGAAACATAGGTCCCATGGTTCCCCTTATTTGCAATAACTAGTATATGTCTGAGACAAGCAGAAATGGTCAGATAAGTTGATGTTAGGCGAAATGAACCCCAAGATAAGGACTCAAATGTTTTTTTTCTTTCTTGCTATTGTTTCTAACATATTTATAAGATTATTTCTTTATTGCTTTGTATGTCCCTCCCCCACAGTATAACCCCTGCTTTCATGTATTTGATGTAGGTATAATTTGTGGAGGGGAAGGGAAAAAACAAATTGTTTAAATAGGGATACAGGTGGACCTATTGCAACAATGAGATGTACAAGTCGTTATGTCAAAAAATGAGCTTTACAACTTTGGGGGGCATGGGGGTGATGGGAAGGGATAGGAAGGAGAAACAAAGGAGGAGGCAACAATGCATGATAAGAAATGTACTCATTATCTTGCCCATGTAATTGTAACCCCTCTGTACGGTATTTTCACAATAAAAAAAAGGATTCACAGTTTGAAGCCAGCTAGGCAAGAAAGTCCATGAGACTCTTATCTCCAATTAATCTCTAAAAATTCACAAGTGATAGAATGCTACTCTTGAGCAAAAAAAGCTATAGGATTGTGCCCAGGCCCTGAGTTCAAGCCCCAGGACCTGCACAAAAGCAAAACAAACAAAAAAACAGAACAAAACAACTTCCCTACCCCAATTGTCCACCTTAGTATATGCACATCGCCTAAGTCAAGAAAAAAACTTTGTGGGTAACCAAGAACTCTTTCTACCTACCATTCCCTAAAACACAAACTTTCCATCTCTCCCAAAATAACCCTTTGCACACCAGTACCTTCTTGCATTTATACAGTTTCATCACTGTTGTGTGCATTTATGAACCCTAGAATTTGCCCAGGTTTTAAAATTAAAAATGTCTTCGAAATCCCCCCCTTAGTCTATGTTGTTTTTCCATCCATTTTCCTCCTTTTCAGTCCTTTGACAGTCCTGACTCTCCCTCCCTCTCTGTCTGTCTCTCTGTCTCTGTCTCTCTATCTCTCTCGATCTCTGTCTCTCTTGTATCTGTCTCTGTCTCTCAGTAGAATGCTTTGAATCTTGCTGTTTACATATTGTGGCCAAGGTGATTTTTGAGTATATGAAATGTAACCAGGTTTCAGAAGGCAAACCACACAAAAGTACACTGAGAGGTGTAACTTCCCTCTCAAATCCCTTTATTCCACTTGCAAACCTGTTTCTTTCCCAGAATTCTTTCTGCATATATCAGCATGTGCAGCTCTTTATCTCAAGTTAGAAAACAATGTCTTTTTTTTTTTCTGGAGCTTGAACTCAGGGCCTGGATGCTGTACCCAAGCTTCTATGTGCTCAAGGCTAGCGCTCTACTTCTTGAGCCACAGTACCACTTCTGGCTGCTTTTTTTTTTCAATTTTATTTTATTGTAAGAGTGATGTACAGAGGGGTTACAGTTACATAAGTAAGGTAAAGAAGACATTTCTTGCTGAACATTGTTACCTTTCCCTCATTTTCTCCCTCTCCCCCCACCAGACTCCCCTTCCCCACAAGTTGGACAGTTTGTTTCCAACATAGTATCTTGTGAGCTGTTGCATTAGTTCAACCTTTGTCCATTGTCTCATCATTTTATGATTCCCCTTCCTTTCCCCAAATCAGATAAACATATGTACAAGATACAGGTACCAGAATCAAAAACAGTGACAACAATTGATAAACCAAAGGGAAAAAAATGAAAGAAAAAAGAAATAACTTCACACAGTGCATAAAAACAAAAACACCTCTTCTTTCCATGTCTTGGAGTTCATTTTGATTAGCATCATTTTATATGGTCATATGTATATAACTATTGAGCTATTGTGATCCTCTGCTAGGACTATCCTAGATATATACTAATTATTACAAATGAGGGAAACCAAGGGGCCTATGTTTCTTTGTGTCTGGCTTACTTCACTTAAGATGATTTTTTCCAAGTCTTTCCAATTACTTACAAATGGGATGATGTCATTCTTTCTATGGAAGCATAGAATTCCATTGTGTATATATACCCCATTTTCTTGATCCATTCATCTACTGAGGGGCATGTGGGTTGGTTCCATATCTTAGCTATGGTGAATAATGCTGCAATGAACATAGTTGTGCTGGAGGTTCCTCAAGAGATTAAACATAGAGCTCCCCTATGATCAATCCCACTCCTGGACATTTACCCAAATGATCATAAAGGCCACACTAAATCTACCAGCGTTTTCCGAGTAGTTTATTGGAGATAAGAGTCTCACGGACTTTCCTGCCCAGGCTAGCTTCGAACCATGATCCTTAGATCTCAACCTCCTGAGTAGCTAGGATTACAGGTGTGAGTCACTGGTGCCCAGCAGCAATGTCTTTTAATTCTCTGCTTTCTACATTTATCAATATATTGTGGAGATTTTATATCATTGTATAAAGTTCTTCCATTTCTGACAATTATGGAACATTTTGTTATGTATGGATATGTTATTTTTATTCAACTTCTCTTGTGTATGGATATGTACTCCTTCTGATATTTTTAAGTATACACAATTCTGCAATGAAGTACAGATGATTTCTATTTAAAGTTTTGCCTGATACCTTCTTATAAGGGTTGAGCCAGCCGTGTGTGGGCATGTCTGTGTTTCCACAGGCCAAGCGGGAATGTGTTTTCAAGTTCTTTAATTTTTTTCAATCTGGTTGATATATGAGGTATTATTTCAGTGTAATTTTAATTTGTTTATCTCTTTTTAGTAAATTAGGATATCTTTTTATACACTTAAGGACCATTTTGTGCAATGAATTGTCCAGTTATGAATTTTAACCATTTTGTTGACTTTTTTGTCTCCCTCTCTTTCCGAGTTTGATCTTGTATATGCATGTATAATCTGTGAGATAGAGCAGCCTTTTATTTGTAGCATATTCCTGATATTTTCATTTGATTTTTGACTCTGCTTACAATATTTTTCACAACACAGAGATTTTAGAAGATTAATTAGACAAATGTATTAATCCTGTAAAAATTGCAAATATAATTTTATCCTACTTAGAAAACTTTTTATACCAATGCTCTGGAGAATTTCTGTCCTATTTTCTTCTACCACTCATTGGTTTACATTTTTACATTTATATCTTAAATCCATTTGATGCTTGCCTCCTATGGAGTGAAGTTCAGAAGTAAATTTATCTTTGCTGCAAATGGCCAGCACAATTTTATTAAAAAGTCCATCTTGTCCATTTGGGGGGGGATTGCACATTTTATATACTAAAATTTCCAAGTATCCAGCCTCCTTCTGGAGTTTTAATTCTCTTCTTTTGGTCCCTATGCCCTCACATGATAGCACCACCCTGCTTTCATTTCAGAACTCATTGCGGTGTGTTTTCATTCTGGCAAGGCCCTTTGACTTTTTAGTGTTTTCTTAACTGTTCTTACATGTTTGTTTTTCCATATGAAGTTGAGTGTGATGTCTGGCTCTATATAAACCAGAAAGTTTATTGAATTTTTATTGGAGTTGGTAATTTTACTGGAATTTATAAATTAATTTAAGCAGAGCTGACATCTTTATGATGCCGCCTCCCACACCAAGCACAAGGGATTTCTTTTTTCTGTTTGTTCAAATCTGTGTTTGCCTTGCAAGGGAATTTTGAAGTATTCTCCATACAGATGTTGCAAATTTTCTTGTTAAGCTTATTCCTCAGTATATTATGTTCATTGCTATTTTCTATGCTACGTAGTAAATTCTTTGTTCTTTGGTTCTGAGTTTTTCCAGGTATGGTATACATCATATACACATAGTTTGGCTTTTCCAATCCTTATGCTCCTAATTGATTTATCTTGCTTAATTTGGGTTTGTTGCTATTAACATTAAATGAGATGGTGATAAATAGCAGTGGAGTTAGTGTTTTGTTTTGTGTGTCACTATAATGGAATATATGTATGTATGTATGTGTATATATATATATATATATATATGACTATAGTATATAGTGCTAGGATTTGAACTCAGGACCTTGTGCTTGCTACAGAGATGCTACCACTGGAGCCATGGTCCCATCCATTACTACTTTCTTGAGAGTGTGTGTTTTATTCCAGAATCAGTGTTGAAGCCAGGTGTGGTGGTTCATACCTGTAATCCCAGATGAAGCAAAAGGCAGAAGTATCATGAGTTTGACCAGCCTTGGCTATACAGCAAGACTATCTTTTAAAAATCTGTGTGCTGTTATGTTGAAGGCTTTGCAATTTTTTATTGTTATTATAAAGGTGATGTACAGAGGAGTTCCATTTCTTTTTGCACACTGTCACCCCTTCTCTTAGACTCTCCCAGTTTTTCCATCCCATCCTCACCCACAAGTTCTTTTTTCTAAAATGGTATAAAAATAACTTTATGGTTCTCCCGCCTGTACATGCTAAGGTATATTATACTGTTAGGATTCCTATCGTTGAACCAAAAACATACATCCCTGATGATCACCTTGCTAGCTGTGGTACCTTGTAAGTTTAATGTGAGAGGGACTCTTTTCCACTGATAATCTTGTGTCATAACTTCTCTGGTGCCATCAGTTGTACCATTTATGTGCCATTGGACCTGACTTACCTTTGACTGTTTGTATGCAGTTCATATGTAGTAAAACTGCATGGCCTCCCCCCACACTCTGTGTGTGTGTGTGTGTGTGTGTGTGTGTGTGTGTGTGTGTGTGTGCGTGCGTGTGTGTGTGTGTGTGTGTGTGTGTGTGTGTACTGGGGTTTGAATCAGGGCTCCTTGCTTGGCTTGCTTGCTCACAGCTGGTGCTTTCCCATCTAAGCCACACCTTCAGCCTGGTTTTTTGCTGGTTATTTTGGAGCAGAGGTCTTGTGCACTTGCCTGCTCAGGCTGACAGTCTTGAAGTAGTCTTGAAGATCTCAGCCTGAGATATGTATGAGCCATTGGTGTCCAACTATTTCTGTTTCTTAGTAAACTGGTTTGTGTAATATTTTTGTCACTATTGTGGGCCATAATGATGAGCCTTCCCAGAGAAATGATATACTTCATATAGACTTATGAAGTAACTAGACATGCTGTAGCTGAGATGGACAGCCAGGAAGAAATTCCTTTCTCCACTTTTGGTGCCCAGGACTCCCTGAGTGGGCTCCAGACTTTGCAGAAAAGGGCACATGGTGCAGCGTATTATGGAGGAGTTGTTGAGTTGTTACAATGCTCTGGGAGTGGAACTTGCTGGAAATAATCTGACTGAAGGCAAAGGGGCAAGTCCTCTAATGGGAGGTATTTCTAAACCTTGAAGAACCCTATAAATCAGTCTCTGTGTGATTGGAAATGCCATTCATGGATGGTTTCCTGCTAACAGTGACTGGCCTGAGAGCCTCCTGAGAAGCTACCAGGGATATGTTTATGAGCTGCAGCACAGGAATCCTTCCCTGTGCTCCTGCTCCAGGAAACATCAGGAGAAGCTGATGGATGCGGGTCACTGCACACGACATACAGTGTTTCAGTAGCTGGGTGCTGAAAAGCAAGTCGCTGCAGATGCTGGTGAAGCTCTCCTGAGATGGTCTAGCCAGAGGGACATACATGCCTGGTCCAGGAACAGGAATGCTTCCTGCAGCGCAGTAGGAAAGTTGCCTTCATCTTCCAGTGTCCTAAACCAGTCAACAAGAGAACATATGAAATGGATCAAAACCAGAGTCACACTGGCCATTGGCGGTAGAGGTCACAATATTAGCTGTTTCTCTGTGGGGAATTAAAACTCAAAACATCACGGGGAAATTTACTGCATACAGGAAATATTGACATCTTAGTTTGAATGGTTATTGAATTGCATCTACCTATGGAAAAAATAACTGATCTGTACCTTGAGATAAAAGCAAGTTAGAATGATATGTGTGTGTGTGTGTGTATGTATGTCATACTATATATGTATATGTTGTAATCAGTTTCTTTTTTAAAAGCTTTTTTAAAAAGTTCATTGGTAGGCGCTTTAAGTTGTTCAGTTTTCTCCAGCACATCTCAAAGTCTTTTTTGTTTTTTGTCAGTCATGGGGCCTGAACTCTGGGCTTGGGTGCTGTCCCTCAGCTCTTCAGTTCAAGGCTAGCACTCTACCACTTGAGCCACAGTGCCACTTCCAGCTTTTTCTGTTTATGTGGTGCTGAGGAATTGAACCCAGGGCCTCATGCATGCAAGGCAAGCATTCTACCACTGAGCCATCTTCCCAGCCCCAAGTCTTACATTTTCTTCAAAGAGTTCTTCACTTTATCCCTAGGTAGCTACTTAACACTTTAATGCTATTAAAGTAACAAATTTGTGTGTTGCCTTTTTAAAGAAAAAGTGTGATTTAATTCAAATATAAAATGAATAAGCAGCAAACTTGATAAGCCCACTAATGTTAGTAATCGATAGCACAAGTCATTTGGATTTTTGTCTTGTAATCTTAGTTGTGATTAATAGAATATTTTTTTCAGTTGGTCGTGAGGCTTGGACTCTGGGCCTGGGCGCTGTCCCTGTGCTCTTCAGCTCAAGGCGAGCACTCTACCTCTGGAGCCACAGCATCACTTCCAGTTTTCCAGTGCTTTATTGGAGATAAGAGTCTCACAGACTTTCCTGCCCAGTCTGGCTCTGAACTGCAGTCCTCAGATCTCAGCCTTCTGAGTAGCTAGGATTACAGGCATGAGCCACCGGCACCCGGCAATAGAAGGTTTTTTTTGTAAGTCTTGGTATCTCTTTCTTTATTCTTGCTAAAGTCAGTAGCCAAGACTTCCAGAAAAGTGCTGGGTGGAAGTGGTGACAGGAGCTAGAAGACGGGTTCATCCTGAATTTGTGTTACATTTTAGAAGATAGCTTTTCTGAATGCTAAGGACTGAAAGCAGGCAATAGAGGAGCAAGAAGAGACTTTGATGTGTGAAGCTGCTGATAATGTCTGAGGTGGTTTGTTTCTGCAGCATATGTGGCCTTCACATGACCGGATTTAAACAACTCTCAAAAGACTTTATTCCCCCTCAGTGTCGATCCTATCAACTGCCTTTGACACAGAGAAGGTTATATGATTTTCTTTCCTTTTGAATATGTCAAATTATATGAATTGTTTGCAATGTGAAAATGAATTTCCATTCCTGAGACAAATCCAAGCTGATGATTATATATGATTCTTTCTGTTTGTTGCTGTTTGTGGAATGATAATATTTGGTCTAGAATTTTCACACTGATACTCATGACTTGAGATCAAGTTTCTTTCTCATAATGCCTTCAGTGAATTTCTAATTATGGTTTATAAAGGGCCTTGGGAAGTGTATCTTCATAATTCTCTGTAGACATTTTAGTAAATTCAGGATGATTTAGTCTGTTTATATTTGGTAGCCAGTACTATAGAAGTCACATTCAATGAGGCCTGCAAGTTCACAAGTTTTTATTTCCAATGAACTGAAATATTCCCTTCTCTTTAAAGATCTTATTTCAGTGTGTATGGTTTCCATCTGCTTCTGTTTTCTCTTGGTCTTTTACTTCTGATCTCTAGAAACAAAACTCTATTAGAAGGTTGTTTTGTTGCTGTTGTTGTTGTTTTCTAGTCCTGGGACTTGAACTCAAGGCCTGGGCACTGTCCCTATGCTTCTTTTGCTCAAGGCTAGCACTTTACCACTTGAGCCACATCTCTACTTCTGGCTTTTTTCTTAATCAGCAATAAGAATCTCATGGACTTTCTTGCCTAGGCTGGCTTTGAACTCCAATCCTCAGATCTCAGCCTCCTAAGTAGTTAGGATGGCAAGCGTGAGCCGCTAGCACCTAGTATAATACTCTGTTTCAAAGTAAGTTTTCAGAACACGCCACTACGTCATCATGTTACATCAGCGAATTCCCTCATCTGCTGTGTCTATCCAGTATTTTTGTCCTGGATCTTCTGCTAAGCTTTTCAGTTTTGTGTGAACTCTCATTTCCATGCTTCCCTTCAGCACAGGGATACATCTGCCTTTCTGTTATGGAATGTAGGTGCCATCATTTGAAAAGAGGCTTATGCTAGAGGTTGTGTTCATTCACAGGGCTGGGCACACCCCTGCTGCCCTTTCCTCCCTGAGTCACAGGGAATAGTCCACTTCTGAGCATAACACAGAGTGTGTTAGGACTAATTTGTTTGTGGAATCTGTTAGGCTACACGCAAGACTCCTGAGTTATTTTGATGGATCCCAAGGAAGATGAAGCCAATGAAAGACTAGAGACCAAAACCACTTGCTCTTCTCTCCATGGAAAGCTCTCTGCTTCTTCTTAGTCCCGGGCCTGTTAATTTTAGAGAAGAAGCCTTTTCTCTCGACCAATAAATCCTAAGGGAAATTTTTAGAAGAAAAGGCGTTGGCTGTTTGGATAATGAAAAATCCAAAGCCAAAGGACAGAGCACATTCTTGTCTTCCTAGGTTTCTCAGCTTGTGATACTTCTGCCCTCTACCCCCACGCGAGATAAGTTATGGTCAGATATGGAGCAGAAATCTCAGAAATAACAAGCACTAAAATAGACAGCAGGTGAGTTGCCTCAGAGTTCCCTTTCATCCGTGAGAATGTTTAGCTTTATGTCAAGCTTAGGAAAAGTTCTTGCTAGCATCTTATTTTTCTCCCCATAGGCTGAACTGAGAGAACGCATCTCAGCACTGAGTTCAAGGTGACAAATCTAATGGTTAGAATTCAGCCTAGTATATGACTAGATGCTCCTTAAAGCTACAGTACTCAGGCAGATGTGGTGACTCTCATCTTTAATCCTAGCTACTCAGGAGGCTGACAGCTGAGGATTGGGGTTTGAAGCTCATAAAAAATCTGTGAGACTCTTATCTCCAATTGACCAACAAAAAGCTAGAAGTGGAGGTGTGGTTCAAGTAGCAGAGTTCTAGCCCAGAGCAAAAAATGCACAGGGACTCAAGTTTAATCAAGCCCCAGGACTATTGGTACACACACACACACACACACACACACACACACGCACGCACACACACACACACGCACGCACGCACACACACACATACACACACACATACACACACACACACACACTGTAGTAGTACTCAGCAGCTAGCAAGTTGAATACTAATCTTTACCTGATGGAAATATAGAATTTGCTTTCTTTGACAGCCTGAACCTGGAGCACAGCTGGAGGGGTGTTAACTCACCATAGACAATCAGACCCATCTTGCTGCTGTACAGCTCAGCATCTGTCCTCTTCCTTGCTTCCTCCCCCCTCTACGATGCACATGATACCATCCTAAAGAGCTCAGCTTTCAAGCTGAAGTCTCTCTTGCCTTGGTCTGCGGTGAGAGTCTCCAAATAAACTCTGAGTCTGTTTGCCCAACCTCTACTTCACTTGCAGATTTTCTTTGTTTTAATCAAGTACTTGGCCTCCACAGTGTGGGCTGATGATTTACAAGAAGATTGGGATCTGCTTGGTTCCACAAAACCTCAGGCTGGGGCAGAGCAAACCACTGCGGTCTACAGTGACTGGAAGATCCTAGGATGAAAAATCAATGGAGCTTGCATTGCCTGGGGTTGCCATAGTTTTCCTTTTCCTTGTTTGCTCATGGGAATTCAAGCTCAGCAGGAGGTATAGGGGAAGAAGAAGCAGAGTGCTGTGGTTTGGCTTGATGACCTCTATAGGACCTTTGCCTAAGACCTTGTCCTCAGCACAGCACTGTTGGGAGGTGGTAGGTCGTAGTGGGAGATCTTTAGGTCATTGGGCATATGCCCTTGAAGAGGACTGTGGAATCCAGCCCCTTCCTCCTTCCTCTTTTGTTTCCTCACCATGCTGTGAGTGGTTGAGCTTGACCACACCTTCCCTGCCAAGATGGACCCTCCTCAGCGCAAGCCATGACACCAACCAATCATGGACTGAAACCTCCAAAGCTGTGAGCTAGAGCTTTTTTCTAGGTAAATTGATTCTCAGATACTTGGTGTCATAATAGGAAGCTGATTCACACAGACTGGGAAACTATTAACTTGAACCTTAAAGAATGAGTAAAGTGAGCCTGGCAAAGAGAACATTCCAGAAGGAAGCGGAGAGGATGAGGATCCTCTCATCAGTGGATGAGGATCTGTGGCTGCCCAGGCAGGTGTGGACTGTGTTCTGTGACAGGAAGGGCAGCCTCACCCTGGAGGCTGTTAGGATCAGATGATAAATGCAGGTTTCACACTCAAGTCTATGTGGCATGGAGGGCTGGTTAGTTAGTACTGTCTGCAATGATACAAGGGTAGAAAACCTAAACCATTGATTGAAATTGCAGATGCGTTGGGTCACACCCTCAGGGCCTAGAGAAGGGCACCGATGGTAAGGTCGAGAGCCAGTATTTGTTGGCACAATGGAGGGTAATCATTACTAGTCTTTGTGAAATAGAAGCCAGGAATTCTGCTAAGCATCCTACGGTGCACAGAACGAAACTCTTATCCCCAAGGTAAAGAGGTGTTGACTACACTTGTCAATGATTCAGAGCTTATAAATGTGCTAGTGGTTGTTATATTTGAAGGGACCAGAACACTTCCTTCTTACTCCTTCTTTTAAAAAATCAGTTGTGGGACTAGAACTCAGGGCCTGAGCACTGTCACTGAGCTTTTTTTTTTTGCTCAAGGCTAACACTCTATCACTTTGAGCCACAGTTCCACTTCCAGTTTTCAGGTGGTTAATTGGAGATGAGAGTCTCATGGACTTTCTTTCCCCGGCTGGCTTCAAACTATGAGCCTCAGATCGCAGCCTGCTAGGATTACAGGTGTGAGCCACCGGTGCCTGGATCTTTCATTTATTTGTTAAATGACTAAAAACATTAGCAAATTGTGAGGTATTTCAAAGCACTAGGAGACATGAAAGTGTTTTGTTAGCCAGTGAATCTGGATATTTCCAAGCTGGGGTCTTTTAGCTACCCTATCTTACTCCTGGTATCCAATATCTGCCTCTTTGGGGGCTTTTCTTTTCAAGAGAATTGAAGACGCATGAGTGGGACTGCCTTGAACACTTTCCACAAGAAATCAAAAGCCTGTCAAATAAGTTTATATTTCTCCTGTCAACATATATTCCACTTGGCGTCCTCTCAGGGTAAGCAGTATGAAGAGTTGTCACTTCGTTTTCAAATGTGCTGGCAACGGTGACCCAAATTAAAGGAAATAAATAACACTAACCAAAGGAAATAGCCCAGAGCAGAGGTCCCTTTTCTCACCCTCTCGGAGGCTGTTCCTAATGGAAAGATGCAGGGGCGGATTTTAACCACAGCCAGATCTGGCCAGCAAGTAGTATGCACTTGTTCCTAACTGATGCATGGCATTCCAGCCAGCATAATGCTTTTTCTTCCTACATGATTCCTCCCTCCCTCCTTCGTTTATTTCCTTCTGCCCTTCTTCCCTCCCTCCCTTCTTCTTTTGCTTGCTTGATTCCTTCCTTCCTTCCTTGTCTTTTCCCCTATTTCCTCCTTTCCTTTCTTTTCCTTTTCTTTCATTTCCACCCTCATTTCTTTCCTCTGCTTAGAATATTGACTTAGTAGAAAGGAATATTAGAAGCAAGTCAATAGTCCTTGGAAAAATCCAAGATGGTATCATGAGATCCTTGCCTTTACCTTGGCTTGGCCGCCAAGATGAGAAGGTAGAGCTGGAAGTGTATCTAGGATTTGCTCACCCTGAGTTTACCTGTAGACTTTTCTGACTTTTTAGACTTTCTTGTCTGGGCTGGCTTTGACCCACAATCCTCAGATCTTACCCTCATGAGTAGCTGGGATTAGAAGCAGGGCCACTGGTGCCTGTCTAGCAAGGAGTGAGTTTGTTTGTTTGTTTTTAAGCTGCCATCCTCCTCTTAGACCTTCCCTAGGATTATTTTTCTTGATTTTCATAGAAAATATTCAAGTCAGACATGGCTCCCTCTCTTTGATTTATAGAAAATAGAGACGCTTCCACTTCTGTGGTCTTGGCCAAGGGGCCAGGGTGTCTCTTCTCCTCCAGTGTTCAGCACTCCCAGCTCCAGTGACGAAGGCGATGATGGGGCAGGCTGCTGGATTATTGTACTCAAAACACATTCCGTTTATCAAGGACAAGCTGGGTCAGTGTGCACTGGTAAAACAACTAGAAGTCCCACGGTGGGAAATATTACGGGGTTATCTGGGGACAGTTCTGATTCAAATTAGACAGGGCACTGATACACCCGTTGCTTTTAGTCGGCAGCCTCCGGGCCGGTGGTCACCACAGTGTGGGCAGTGGTAAGAGCTCTTCACAATCGGCTGCTTTCTTAGGTGCGGCAGTCTTTGCAGTGAATGTAGACTAATTATGGCAGGGGATGGAATGAAGACTCTCTTCCACTAGAACCAGAATGATGATAATTATTTCTAATCCCCACAGCAAGGAGGGTTTTTGTTTTTATTTTAGTTACTTGGGGCTTGAATGTAGGGCCTGGGCTCCATCCCTAAGCTTCTTTTGCTCAAGACCAATATGCAACCACTTGAGCCACAGCTTCACTTCTCTTATTTTTAGTAGTTTACTGGAGGTAAGAGTCTCACAGACTTTCCTGCCCATCAGATCTTACCCTCCTGAGTAGCTAGGGTTACAGGCATGGACTACTGGTGCCAGACTAGCAAGGAGATTTTTGTTGTTGTTTTTAAAGAAGCCGGTGCCCAAGTGACACACATGAGAATTCATGTGAGACTTCCTGGTACCGGTCCCCGGAATCTTTTTTAAAAAAGATCCCCATGATTCTAGAGACAAAATGTAGTTGTTCTCTGCAAATGTTGGTCAGGTGCATGTCCCATGAGCTGTTTGTACATTTGTGGAACTTTGACTTCATATCCCTACTATATTTTCTTTCACGTGTGTAGCCAATTTTAACAAATTTAGAGGCTAATAATGTCATCTGGCAGACATACAATGGTAGTAATTGTCAAAAAAAAGACCCAAAAGTTGTCAAAAGATGACACACTTGTCACAGCTTTGTCAAAAGATTCTTATGCTTTGAGAGAAGTTGGGTAAGAAAATGTCCAGTAGTCTTCCTCTGAGAGTCTTAAGATTCAGTGATTTAGATATCACTCAGTGAAACTAAAAATAATCTGTTTTTAAAATGGTAATATGACAAGCTCCTGTGTTTGATGATTTTAATATTAATTTGTATATTCTCCATAATAAAAGCAAGTTCTTGAAACTGTTTTAGCTCTGTGGATTGGCACAGCTTTGTGGTATGTTCACTTCAGCCAAAAAAAATCATGTTATTGAATTTTTTTTCTATGTATGTCTGCTCAGATTTAACATAATGCAATAATGTAACAACTGTGTTGGTGTGTTGTCCTAATAATATACACAGAATGTGAATTGTGAATGTGTGTGTGTATACACATGCGCACATGCCCATGTCCACACGGAGGCGTATAGTATTGTATCTGTGTGCTCATTTAGTCATAGATCCATATGGAAATGATTGTTCAAAGTCCGCACATTCTCATTAACACTTCTTTCTACTGGCAAACAAATTTGAGGGTATTTTCATCAAATGTGGCCTTTCGAGTTTGGGAGAGGCCTTCTGCTTCAGCTTGAGAAACTGGGAATAGCTGACGAGCTGTCAATCAAGAGCAGTGTAAACCAGTCCCCTGTGTCCTTCCAGGAGGCTTTCCTTTTATGAAATTAATCTTCAGACTCCTGCTGCCCTGCCAGAGTTGGCTTTTGTTGGAGAGAAAACCAACTCCAGCTGGAGCTGTCACCCCGAGGGGGACTTGGGACTGCCTCCCACATAGAGCTGCCACGTCTGGTGACCCTGTCAAAATGCCCAAGCCTGTTGTTCAGGCTCACACTTTCCTTTCCAGACCTTTCCATCCTTTCTCCATCTTCTGCCAGCTGCAGAGCCAGCACGGTCATCTACTCTGACAGGCACTCACCACAAAAATGGCCTCTTCCCCACAAGCACCAGTTCACATAAGGACCCTTCAGAGAAGGGGCTGGAGTCATGGAGTTCTCTTATGGGCAGACAAGCTGGCCTTTAGCTTGCAAACAGGATTGCTTTTGGTCTGGAGTGTCACAAGCACGTTCATGTCAGGTTCAGAGAGAAAGCATTAGGGAGGAATCAACAGACAAAAACACGACTGTTCAGGTAGGCAGAAGACACCATGCAGGGTGGATGGTATTCTCATTTCAAAGGACAGCAGGGAACAGATCACAGGGGATGGGCCGTCTGGGGGAGACATGGCAAATTCGTACAAATGAACACAAAAAGCTCTCTGAGCTTTTTGAAGTGATCATTCATTTGGCATAGAACTAGAAGCACTGAGGAGGCACCGTGGTGGGAGGGCAGGTGGGGAGCAGGGAGATGGAGAATGGGGGTGTGAAGGAACTTTGATCTGGTCCTACTCACAGCTCCACTCCACAGGGGGAAGACAGCAAAAGCAGCCCCACGTCTAACAGAAGCAAAATAAAGACAGAAAAGGGGCAGGTCTTGGTCTTAATTTACACTGATAAATTACAGATTTGCTCCAGTTTTTGGTTTTCTTTTCCTCCAGATCATAGACATATTCCTACATAATGTTGCTATTTCTAATGAAGCCACTCATGGGCAAAGATATGTTTACTGACTTGCTGTAATCTTTTCCTGGATGTCAAGTGTTATATGGACCCCAGGCTATGGGGAAGAACTGTTTTCAGTGCTGCCATCTGACCGGTACAGCCCTTTTGAAAACACTTGGACTGGATCATATGACCCAGCAATGGGTACAGCCCTTTTGAAAACACTTGGACTGGATCATATGACCCAGCAATGCTTTTCCTGTGGGGTAAAAAATGTGTACTTCCCCAAATATTTATTGTGGCTTTATTTGTAGTCTCCCAAAACTGGAAAGAAGCCACATGTCTTTCATCTGGGGGTTCATTTAAGGCTACGAAAAGCCATGCCATGGCATACTACTTAGTAATAAAAAGGAACAGCTAGTGAACACACAAGAACATCCAGATGCAAATGTACCAGGTTGAGAAAGCCAAAGGCAAAAAGGCTATTGTCTATGATAGGACTGCATTTGTGACATTCATGCAAAAGAAGAGTTGTGGAAAGAAAAAAACCGTTCATTGACTGCTCAGGACTGGAAAGAAGAGCTAAAGGGGTACTGAAGAGGTTAGGGTACTGGGGCTGCTCTGTCTTGCTTGTGATAGCCAAGGCTGGTAGTGTGCTTAGCAAAACTTGAAGAACTTTACCTGTGTGAGTTGAGGGGCTCGTACCCAAGCCATCAGAACTATGGTTGCTTAAAGTGGATTACTTTAACCACTGTCGCTAAGGACTTTATGAATGATACAGGAGCCAACCTAGCCAACATGAGCCAAGAGACTCATCTCTAGCAGAAAACCAGAACTAGTGGCTTAAGTGGTAGAATTCCAGATGTGAGCAAACCAGTTGAGTGAGAGGGCCAGGCCCTGAGTTCAAGCCTAGTTCAAGCCCCAGCACCAACATACACACAAAATATCTTCACATGTTCAGTGCCAATGCAGTTTTTGTTTATTTTTTTGTTCTATTCTGGATTGAGTCCTCAGATATGGAACCCACGGGTCTGGGGGACTGACTCAAAAGAGAATGATGGATTGAAATTATTAGCTTGTAAATGTTTGCAAACCTGAAATCTACACAGAAAGCTGGCAAGCTAGAGATTTATAGAAAGGTTGATGTTGTATCTTGAGTCCGAAGGGTGAAAAGAGGTGCATGTTTTGTGCTTCCTGAAGGCAAGAACCTCTGCTCTGAACATCTTTAATGATTACATGAGATCTCATTGTTAAGGGTCATCTGCTCTTCTCCCAGACTATGGATTTTGATGTTAATAGCATCTTAAACATTGCCTTTATAGAAGCATGTAGATTGGTGTTTATCCAAACAACTGGATATCATACTGTAGCCAGATTGACCCAGAAAAATCAACCATGTCAGACACATGCGTATACAGTCTTCAGTGTCTTCAAACTGGATGAAGCATGACCCTTCAGAGGTCATGACTGAGACTCGGGAAAATGGTACTAGATTTGAACCTCTTGCCTCTGATGGCAATTTCAAGACCCATGGGTCACCCTGCTTCCCTGCCCAGCACATGCATGTGCTGGAGCTTGAAAGCAAGTAAAGTTAATCCAGACAAGCAATAGAAATGATATCATCCTCATCTCCTGTATTTCGACATGTCTCCTAAGGCAGACTTTTTTAAACAGTGTGATATACAACTACGATAAAGTATGTGAAAAAGGAAAACTACAACATAGTGATTTTTTCCCCTGATATATGTCATTTGGAAACATTGTCAAATCAATCTGTGCCAAGTGGGCTGTGACAGTTCACGTGTGTTTAATTATGTTAGCAAAAAGAAATCGACACACTATTATTCTAACATCTCAAAAAAAATCCATTCTATAATAACAGGAAATCCAGGACGTCTTTTATTTAGTCTCTCTGTGACAATTGGTTCCAGCTTCACAGGACAGGGGCGGGGAGGGGGAGGGAGAAGCCCATAAAATTTGTGACAGCTACAGTAACACTACCTCAGCAGCAGAAAGCTCAATTATAAGCTGATCTGGAGAGTGATTTGATGCTGTAAGACATTTAAAAGCATGCGCATGCGTGTGTGCATGCGCTGTTCACTTCTTGGTTTCTTTTCATGCTTCTTGCCAACTATGAAGATGCCAGCAAATGCCAAAGAGGTGGCCAAGTAGTAAGTTCTTTTCATTTTTTTTTCTTCCCCAGATACCATCTTTGTCAAAACAACCACTACAAAGACCTACTTTGCTGTCAGTCTCAGAACATTCTGGAAAGGATGTAGGGTGTTAATGACTTTCTTCCATGAATAGACTAGTCTAGACTAAACTCCCTGGTAGTCCAAAGAATAAGTTTGCATTCAGTGTCTAGACAACATTTGCACCCAACTTGTTGAAATTTAGGTTGTTGTACCCAACCTAGTTTCAAACTTAAGAGATCTGACATAATTTGCATTTTCTGACAAGTTGAGAACCAGACTTTGAAATGACTCTCTTTGTATGCAAGCAGTAGAATATACTGGAAGTTAAATCAACTTCATTGTAAGCTCTACACATTTCTGGTTGCTCATTTCATCCATCTGTTAATTGACGTATTGATTTACATTTTTACTGAGACTAATATGGCTATATCTATAACCATATAAGATGATGTTAAGAGAAATGAACCCCAAGACAGGGACATAAGTGTTTTTTTTTCTTTCTTGCTATTGTTTTTAACATACATATAATGTACTATGTGATTTTTTTTGTTTCTTTTGTATGTTCTTCCCCCAGGTATAACCCCTGTTTTCACTGTATTTGATTCCAGTGCCCTGCATCTTGTATATACACTTTTCTAATTTGGGGAGGGGAAGGGAAAAAACAAAATGCTTAAATAGGGATACGGGTTGACCCATTGTAACAATGAGATGTACAAGACACTATGTTGAAAATGAACTTAACAACTTGTGGGGAGGGGAAAAACAAAGGAGACAATGCTCGACAGGAAATGTACTCATTACTTTATTCATGTAACTGTAACCCCTCTGTACAGTATTTTTACAGTAAATAATGTATTTTTTAAAGTTGTTTAAGATAGTCAGGGGCAAATGATTAAAATAAAAGACATTCAGAGACTTAGCTTAAAAAAAATCCCTGTCATTAAAGACCTTATCTAAAAATTTTAAAGTAAAACACACACACACAAGGAGAAGTTGCCCAGAACTGGGAAGCAGTAGTACATATATGACTACAGGCCAAATAGTTCAGGATTTCCTAATGCCATTAGCAAGCCAACCTGTAAATAAAGGCAAGAAGTTAATCTGGGTTCGTTTCCCCTGTGGACCCAAACCAAAGGAGCGCATTTCTCTTTGGAGGCTGGCTGTTGTCATCATCAGTAGTGCTAGGGGGAATTTTTTGGCTCAAGCTCAGACATCACAAATCAGCAGTCAACTTACTCTTCTGATGGAGCATGAAATTGAAGCAATATGCCCCCAACCGAAGGACTAGTTTTGTGGGATCTGGGCCCAGGGCACTATTAAGGAGCTGAGTGAATGTGAGAGGCTCTGCTGTCTTGATTTCTATCCTGGTAGGTGGGCAGCCTCAGGCTGCGTGACACTCCTGGAGCCAGGGAGCTGAGTTTCTACACAGCAGCAGTTCTGCCCTTTGTCCTTTCTGAAGACCTCACACACAGAGTCTAACTATCACATTGATGGGCCGTCCTCTGCCCCTGGAGATCCTGGACTCCCAGCATGCATTGGAGGTTGCCTTGAACCTCCCTTTCATTTCCTGGGAGGTCACTGCCCTGGCTACCTCACATGGGATTCTCTTCCATTGATTGCAATCTCAGGACCTTGGTAACTCGTCTTAATCACAGCTTTCTGGTGTGTAAGTCAAAGCGAAGAGAATGGATGCAGAGCCCTGCAGAAGCCAGGAATGTTTCAGCAAGCCGCAGAGGGCTAGACACAGTGTCCTTAAATGCCTTTGACTCCCCTGATCCAAAACCTGCAGTGAGCTATTTTAAGCCTTGGCTTTCAGACAGGCTTTGCAAACCCCTCCCCAATGAGCCCCTGCCTGGCCACATGCATGTTGGGTCTTGTCCCTCCCTTGTGTGCACTCTTGTCCCAGCACACTCTGCTCTACAGGAGCATTGCTGTGCAAGTACCTCCTTAATGCTTCATCTCCAGCCATGGGGTGAGGGCAGAGGGAGAAGTTTCCCCCTCCCGAGCTACAGTCCCAGTGGAAATGGTTACAGCGGCCCAATCCTCTCTGCTGAAAAGGATAAAGTAGAATTTACCCCTTACTCATTATAGGATTCTGTAAGGCTTGCAGTTTGTGTGATTTTATCATTAAGATGGAAGCATTTTCAAGAATGCATTTGAAGAGTTAAAAGGATACTAGGATTGTCATAAAGAGGGGCATTATCATGCAATTCCGTGTTAAAAATAAATCTTTTAAATTGTTATTATGAAGGTGATGTGCAGAGGAGTTACAGTTTCATAAGCCAAGTAATGAGTACATTTTTTTGGACAATGTCACCCCTTCCTTTACAGTCTCCCAGTTTCCCCCTCCTGTCCCCGCCCACAAATTATATAGTTCATTTTCAACATAGTGTCTAGTGAGCACCAACGCTATTGTGTGATTCATGAAATCAGATGACTCTTAGGCAAAAGTCTGACAGCCTAAGGTTTGTCATGCTTTTGCTGTTCATGCACTTCTTCTCAGACAGCCTTCTGGAACTTTCCACTGATCATGCAGAAGTTCATCATTCCAGACAGTCATTCCCACATGTGTGCTATGGTTCATGCTCTTCTTTCCTGAGGAGCCTCAAGTTCCTCTTCTTCCATTCAAACAGTTAATCTCACATTTGCTGTCTCTGGGTGCCCGGCCAGGGCTAATTCTTCCATCACCCCGAGGTGCCGAGGATTTGGGATTAGGAATGTGAAGGGCCCTTTGTAGATCTAATTCGTCTGCTTTTCTGACCTCAAAGTCCCAAGCTCCTGTGCTGGTGAGAATTAGCTCCCAATCATCTTTTAAGTCATCTGCAGTGTGGGAAGTCTGTGTACCTGGTAGAACTTCAACAAAGACTTGCTGACTGGAAGGGAAGCCTAGTCTGGGTTGTACAAAGACTCGAGTGCTTTCTTTTAAAACCAGACGTTTAGCTACATCTGATCACAACACTGCCAGTCGTCACAGATAAATGGCTGAATTGCTGCTTTCATAGTTTATTACAAAGAAGACCTACTGATTTCCTAATCAGGGGTCATGTTTCCTTCAGCTAGTAGATGAGAAACAGTGTTAAGAAGGGTACGTTGTAAGTGCCTTATTCATGAGATACAAGATCGCTAACTATAAAACAGTCTTCAGTACTTCCGCGGGGCAATCTTGAGGGATTTTCTTGCCAACATCTACTGTGTCTGTATCTTTGATGAACAAGAATGTTCATGATAATGATGTATTCATCAAAACAATTTTTAAAAAAATCCCAAATCCTTCCATTATATCTTTGTGCAGCTTAATGAGAGCTTGGAGAGCGAGGAAGGAATTAGGCCGACAATTGGAGTGACAGAACGATGGGGGATTTGTTCAAAGGGGCTACTCTATACATGTGTGACTCTGTAGCCTCTGTAAGGCCATTGCCTGGTGCTGAGTCTCTGGCTGGGAAGGTCAACACTCAGGAAAGATGGATAGATGGGACGATCCGGGTGTGCTAGACCCCAGGATGAGCTGGACTCTCACACACTCACCTTCCGCCATGCTGAAGGCTCTTCGCTGCAGGGTGGCTCATGCTGGCCTGGGATGCAGAGAAGTTGAAAGCACAGGAGGTATTGGATTTGTTGGGGAGAGGGGCCTAGCTGCTGTTCAGTGACCTTGGAAACAGACACAGCGAGCTGTGACTATATCACCTTCCAACTTGTGCCCAAGATGCCCCTGGTGACATCACTGGGCCAGTTCTAAGAAATGTAGTCCCTGCTTAGCCCTATTGCCACAGCATGGACGCAGCAGAATTCAGAAGAATGCAGCAGAATGCAAACCATTCTGCTTTGTTTTCAACTTAAGCGGCCCAGAACATTTGACTTAATATGCAATACGTCTTTTCTTTCATTGACTTAAATCAGAGTGGCTTGGAAACAGTAAGCATGATACTATATAATTATTGATTTCAGAACCTATCATATCCTATGGGAAAACATGACTGGCTCTCTAAGCAGAATGCCACCTTTTAATTAAATTCTGACCCCGCAGGTCATTGCCTGCCCTTCCACTTTTGCTCTATGGCAGGCACTGTGTTCTGGAGGCCTTTAACATCGCATAACCCTTTGTCTGCTGCATCTGGGCCGCATTCAGTAAGTAATTACAGCACATCAGATTAAGGTCACTCCCAGAACGCCTGTTAATCATCTCTAGGAAAGCATACTGGGGAGGCCAATGTTACCGCAGATCACTTTCTCCTGTCCCGTTGAAGGGAGCCTTCCTCGAACTCTGCACTTGATCCTGTCCCCCACTCTAATTGCTTCTAGAAAACAAAACACAACCAGACCCCATTCACCTAAGAGGTTTGGCTCTGTGAAGATCTCAGAAGCTTTTTGAAGACAAGATGCCCTATCTGTATTTTGATCACTTCTGATAGCAGCAAAACCAGGAAGGTCACCTGCGACGTCCTGGGTTATGTCATGGCTGACCTGAGAGCTTGCCTGGTTGTGAAACCCAGATACTCTTGCTCCTGACTGGATACTGCAAATGGAAAGTTAAATCTCCACAGACAGGGGCATCTGAATGGTACAAGTTTTTGCCTAGACAGTCCAAGGCTCTGGATTTAATCTCCAGCACTACAAGAGATGAGGCATTTCTGAAGGCCCCCCTCAGACCTGTAGAATTCTCTACAGGTTTCACTATCAAGGTGGCTGACAGGAGTTTTCTCTTTCTAGCACCTTTGATGATTGCACCATGCTCCTGCACTGTAATTTCACTGCCAAGAGCTGACTTTATGACAAAGGACTAGTTCTTCAGGGTATCATGATATGACACCACCATCAGTGGTGAAAAATGTGAAAAATGGCACTAGGGTTATAGACATTCTTATATGATATGACAGTGTTTATTTTAAACTTTAATACATTCTGAGTGAAACCAACAGCATCTACTGCGTGTTAGCCTGATAACCATTTCTTCCTACAGAAACCACACGACCTACTCTCTGGGTCACTATTTGCATTTTTCTAAAAATAGAATTCCTAAGATATGGCACAAGACCCAAATTCTTGAATTGTGACATTGGACCTGAGCCTGTGGCACACTGCCCAGACACACCACTGGGTTGTGTATGGAACGGAAGACAGTGGCAGCTCAGGATTGGAGTCACAGGGCATTGTTACAGCTTTAGTGACTGGCATGTGTCCTTCTGAATTTGCCATCATTCAGTTCGTCCTCTAGAGAGAACGAGCTAAGAATCAATAAAATCTTTTTACCTTTCACTCTTTTGAGGACTAAGCAATTGATGTTTCCTCTGCTTGAAAAATCTTTGACATGTCATTCTGAAATCATTTATTTACCACTGTGTTTCGTAAGTAGGGTAGAAAGGGCCACATTTTCAAGTTACATTGTTGGAATGTGAGAACACACGTGCCGAGGGATTAAGCTGTCTGGGACAGAATGAAAATCCAAGTCAGGGAAATCAAGGGAATTCTGACCACCAGCTGCTAGATGGCAAAACCAATCAGTGCCTGCCTTAATCAGGTCTGGTTGCTGGCAGAAGACCAGATAGTGCATGCTCAGAAATCCCATTTTAACAGTATCATGGGAGCCATTTTGTTTCCTCCAGACAATTTGACAGTCAGCAAGAGACTGCCTGCCACCCAACTGGAGTTGGAATGCACTTCCCAGGAAGAGACTTGGCTAGGGGTATAGGACCATGCCCAGCCCTCTGCTACCTACCCTGCTCCCCTATCAGTTAACTTCCACAAGGCTACCCTGCCCAACTTGGAGAAGGCTGGTAACCCTTATGAGACTGTGGTTATTTTCTTGTCACCTTCTTGCTTAGTATCTTTGCTGGAGAAAGAAAAGAGAAACTTGAATTGTCTGTAGATAATAACAGTTCCTGAAGGGTTCACTATGGGGCTTCTGATCTTCCCCTGAGCTCTTCTTATAATCTCTGCCCCCCCCAGCTCCCCATTTCTTGGGAGCAAAGGGAATGGGATGCCATCTGTCCAGCCAATACAACGAAACTACTCTGGGTACCCAAAGGACCAGGAAATGCCTGTGTGTGTTATATCATCTGAATTTTAAAGACAGACAATCATGTAAGTGGGATGCACAGAAATTTCAAAATCAGAACTAAGAGGCAGAAAGCCATGACATGATGAGCCAGCTCTGCACCCTAATACCTGTACTTCAAACTCAAGCTTCTTCATTGAACTGTGCTCCATCGCCAGAACTCTCTTCCAGATGCAAGAATGCACAGCAGTATCTGAGTCAAGGTCTGGTAGAAAATGGGAAGCTACAGGAACATCGATCATGACACACACACACACACACACACACACACACACACACACACACACACAAGGTCTGGTAGAAAATGGGAAGCTACAGGAACATCGATCATCACACACACACACACACACACACACACACAAGGTCTGGTAGAAAATGGGAAGCTAC
>NW_012267259.1:9175266-9190518 GCF_000151885.1 Dipodomys ordii | reverse complement strand
TCAGGTCCTGAGTTCAAGCTCCAGGACAAGTGTATGCACACACACACACACACACACACACACACACACACACACACACACACACACACACACCGACACCACAGGCATTGCCCTTTCTCTGCCCTCCGAGTCTCCACAGTAGACAGGTCTGCAGTTACCAAGGGACATTCTGGAATCTGTCTGGCCAGTGTTGCTGAACACACAGCATGGCATTTCAGCTCCATTTGTCTTTTCAGAGTTTTTGCCTCAGTAGTAGAAGACTGCCTGTAAGTGGTGTGTGGCCACCTAAAAAGTACGTTTTTCTATGCAAGGAGTGATCCTGGAGCTGGTCTGGATTTTATCTTAAACTTTCACCTCCTCCTTTCTCCATGGGAACGGAAAGGACTCTAATGGCTTGGGTTTATGATGCCGCTGAAAAGGTTTATCATCATCATGTAGGGGAATTGGCAGCCGTAACTCCATACCCATGAGGGGGCCAGCAGACTGAGTGTAGATTTAAATCTGGGGCTGCTATTCTCATCTGGGTTGTCTATACCTGGTGGATGCAGTCATGTGTTTCTACTTGGATGTGACCTCTCTGGGCCTTAGTTTCCTCATCAGTCAGAGAACAGAAGATCCCTTATGCTTGGGAGGGGGTGGGGTCTGTGAGGCTCTATGTGCTTGTGCTGATAGGAGGATCTTAGTTAGATCCATTAGCAGTAATGGATCATCCTCCACCCTCTTCCCAACTTATTGATGTGTCTAATTATGGGTAGACATTCTTGCTCTGAGTTATTCTGTTAGGCTGCAGGTGAGCAGAATGGGTGCTGTTTGCACTCATGTGGCCAGGGCATTGCTGTCGTCTTTTGTTGATCTGAGGATGATAAACTCGGTGTATTTGCAGGATGTGACCAGCTTGACCAGAGCAGCGTCCCTTCCAAGGACAAGGGGCACATAATCCCCTCCAGATCCTCAGTTGTTACTGCTTTCTATCTTTGTGTGGATGGATGTGTGGCACAACTAGATAACAGAACTTCAGAGGTCAGCCTGATCGTTTAAAGCACTTTCCTTAACAAAATCTAAGCATTCATTTCAAGAGTATTGCAGTGATGTTTTCCCCGAGGTGATCTTCTCACTAGAGAGGCAAGTGAAAATAACTCAAATAGGCTGTCACTTAATGTTATTGGTCGCAATAAATGAAATTGCCCAGGTATTTTTTGTTTTTATTTAGGCAGTTTCCCATGGTAAAGTTATCTTTCCCAATCAGATTTCCTCACGGAAGATCTAAGTTGGAACAGTTGCCAACTTCGGTGCATGCTTCTTTTGAATTATTAAGTGAGTTAAGTGGGATGTTTGGGATAGCTGAATCCTAAGGAGCGGATGGATAAGCTCCAGATACAGCCAGAATCAAGTTGCTCATTAGCAGGAGGAATGTCTGTAAGACATATAATCTTGACAAAAACTGCATGTGGAGCAGTGCAGCTCTGTCTGTACGACCCAGATAGTTCATGAACTGACCCTCGGATGAAACTGTCGACTCGTGTCTCTTTCATGCTATAATCACAGTACACACAAAGGCATGAGTGCATGGGGAGGAGGGGGCTTGCAAAACATGGCCAGAACATTTTGCAACCTTTTCAGCAAGAGGCAGAGTCCACTTCCCCATCCCTTGAGGCTTTCTTTAATAAATAGAATATGCCAGAAGTGATGTTGTGAGCTCTAGGGCCCAGTCACCAGGAGCCTTAAGGTTCTACCTTCCCGCTTTGGAATGTTGTGCACAGAAGTCCAGCCTACATAGACTTCTGAATGATGAGCAGCCCAATTGATAACCAGCATTAATGTACCAGCCATACCCACCAGGTCTTCATATACTTTCCAGCCCTAGGCAAATAGCCTAGAGCTGTATGAGTGAGCCTGGGCAAGAGTCAGCAGATAAAGTAGGTGGAGAATGATTGGCAAGTTAATGATGGTGGTTTTAAGCCACTGAAGGTTGAAGAAACATGTTTCACAAAGGTAGATTTCCAGTAATACATGTCTCCATATCAATAAAGGAAAAACTGAGGACCAGAGATGCTAAGTAGCTTGCCCAAGGTCTGTAAGATAGTAGGTAGAAATAATGATTTGAAATTGATCTGGAGTCATCCAGAGTCTTTGCTTGTTCATATAAAAAATAACTCCATTTCCCTGGGCACTGGTGGTTCATGCCTGTAATCCTAGCTACTCAGGAGCCTGGGATCTGAGGATTATGGTTCAATGCCAGCCCAGCCAGGAAAGCCCATGAGACTCGTGTCCTACTAACCACCAAAAGGCCAAAAATGGAGCTGTGGCTCACATGGTAGAGTGCTAGCTTTGCAGAAAAAGCTCAGGGACTGACCCAGGCCCTGAGTTCAAACCTCAGGACCTACACACGCACACATGCATGCACACATGCACACACAAAACCTACTCCACTTTAAAAGTTTTTTAATTGCTTGGACTATTAGCTCATAAATGGATGTTGATGAAGAGTGATGAAAATATAATTTTGCCTAGTATTTATTTTTGTGTCTCCACTTATTAGTAAATGTTTTAGTGAGTGTACCGTGTGCTCTCTAGGGTTTATACTTACAGAATGCTTTAGCAGTTAATTTGCTCACAGCATGAAACACAGACTTTGCCTTCCATGAGAGAAGCTATCAAGACGTTCAAGCTCAAGCCATTTGAGGAGGTAAAGACTTTCCCAGGGAGTCAGCTCAGTGCAGAAGCTGGTAGTCTGCAGCCTGTGAAGTCACAGAGGAAGATTGGGAGAGCCCATCTGAGAACTAAGTCATCAATTAGACAGATCCAAGGATCCTGTGAAGGCCAGGTGGGCTTTCAAGTCTATATGATCTGTGACAAATGTTGAGTTCTGTTTTGTAGTTCACCAGCCATAAGCAACAGAGAAACAAATGAGTGTAGGTATGTCCCGTCCATTTTATTTATAAAAATATACACCGAATTGCATTTGATTGATGAATCATAGTTTGCCAGCCCCTGAAATGGAGAAAGAGGCCAGGTGCTCCGGAGTCTTGCCTGAGCATCTGGGATAATGAGTGGCTATGTGTGTAAGCGGAAGCTGGGGCGTAATTACAGTCCATAGGACCAGGCAGAGGGTTGCTTTAAGGTTTCATGCAAGCACCCTTTCCTATAGTACCATCATTCACCAGAGGCCCCCAGTGAAACAAGGCAGCAGACAAGTGAACAGGATAGACAGTTGACTGGCCAAGGCAAACTTCCACAGTTATCCTGGGGCAGATTTCATTCTGACTCTTTGCTTTCTTATCTGGTCAGCAGAGAGAATAACAAGGAACAGCCTTGGCCAAATGGGTGGGCTGTTTATGCCATGTCAGTGTTCATCCGATCTTCATGCTCACCATTGCATTTGGTGGGAGCAGCTGTAGATGATTAGAGTATATGAGTGCCAGCAAGTGTGGCTAGGACTTAGCTCATTGCCCAGCTGGCCACTCGATCACAGCCATACCATTGACGGTGGGGCTTCCTGCTCCTCCTCTTCTCCTCTGTCTTGGCATCTCCCATGTGACAGGCACTCAGAGGGGAACAGGTAGCCCCAACAGGCTTCCTGGGGTCTAGTGCCTGCCATTCCCTGGGGCTTCGTGGGATGATTGACAGATGATTGACAGGTTACCTTCCCGGGCTGAGGCATACCAGATGGAGTTTATTTTTAAAATCAGCCTCAATCAGTGAGATCAAATATTACATGGTTGTAATTCAGTTTGCATCTTGGAACTCTCTCGTATCCCTCAGTGGGGGTGGTCATTAGTATTTGCTCCTTCAACCGGAGTCTGATTTATTTTGCTGGAATTCCTTTGCAGATGGCAAAATCACAAAAACAAGAAGAAGAATGGTTGAGCTAAGCCAGCATGCAGCATGATGGATTGTTGTTAACAATGTTCATGTCTACCACATTGCCATACAGGAATAAGACGTTGCTATTTTACAGCAGGGATTACTTTTAAAACAGCACAAGGAAAGTGCTGGGTGGTCTGAATTTCAACGTGAAATGAAGAGCTTCATGGTAGCCAGTATGTGTGTGTTTCTTTGGTTCTGTCTTTGGTTTTCAGGGCTTTTTTGCAAAATGATTTGTCAGTCCATGATTTCATTTATGATGACAGCAGTTGAGTTTCTGTGTAGGGGGTCTATCAGAGGTGGGCATCCTGGGGTTTTCTTTCTTATTCAATGTTTTTTTTTCTTTTTGTCAAATCAAAAGGATCCTGGCAACTTAGCCAAGTCCTGTGGCCTCAACCTGCCCTTCTCCTCCATCTTTATGCTGGGAAGTCAAATCCTTCCGCAGTCTTCAGTAAATGTAATCCGCTGTATCTGAGGAGGAGTCCATACAATTTGATTGCCCTCCTCTCAGTTAAGGTGTTCTTCCCTAGGGCAATGGATTCAGAAATTTCCTTCAAGTGGCCTCCCCTTGGGTGTCTGATATCTAATAAAGACTGCTCAGCCACATGTGCTGGCACCGGCAGACCTATAATCTTAGCAACTTGGGAGATGGAAGCAAGAGGATCATGAGTTCAAAGGCAGATCAGGCAAAATACAAACAGAGCGGCTTGAGGGTAAAAATCTAGGGGACAGTGCCTAGGTCCTGAGTTTAAGACCTAGTACTGGCACATACACAAAATTATTATTCATCAATCTTGTCAACCACGTGCCTTAAAGAGGTAGTGAGAAGTTAATAGAATCCCTTATGGGACAGAGGGAATTTATTCCTATTTTGTTATGAATAGAAGACATATAGAGGGCTGAGAAGGTGGCTCAATGGTAGAGCGCTTGCCTTGCATGCCTGAGGCCCTGGGTTCGATTCCTCAGCACCACATAAGCAAAAAGAAAAAAGCGGAAGTGGTGCTGTGACTCAAGTGGTAGAGCGTTAGCCTTGAGCTGAAGAGCTGAGGAACAACGCCCAGGCCCAGAGTTCAGGCCCGAAGTCCGGATCCAAAAAAAAAGAAGACATATAGAATTCACCTAAAATTATTTTAAAATATAAAAGACTCTTATTGTGTCCAAAATGTAACAAATAGAAAGGCAACTTTACTTAGTCGGGTAGAATATCTAAAAGAAATTGAAAATCATGGTTATAGATTAGTATATAAGCTCTGAAGATAATTCAGGCAATATTAATGATAGGAAAAATAAAGAATTTTACTTCAGATTTAGAGGAACTAGAAAGTATGATCTGATTCCTTAGACCTAGAGCATCAGGTGGTATTTGTTATAAATAACTTTATTCTTTGTCAGATTTCATCATTAGGTGATAGCTTCAGAGCCCCTTGAAGGCCATAGCAAATGTCAGCCCAACCACAGTTGTTTCAGCGTTCAGCCAAGAAAGGATGTGCTTCTTGGATCCTGTGCTCGTAGGCAGGATATGATTTCTCACAAGCTGTCAAAGGGCTTTCATTTGTCGCGGGCTCTCGGCCACCTTCAGTTCCTTGCCAATGGGGGCATCTTCACAACATGGCAGCCTGCTTCATCAGTGCCCATGAGCCACAAAGGCATCCGAGTCAGCCAGCAAGCTTAGTGCTGTGGACTTCCCTTAATTGACCAAAGAAGTGACTTCCTGTCATCTTTGCCAAATCTGCTGGTTAGAAACAAGTCGCTCTCTTCAAGATTAGACAAAGAGGTAAATATGAGGAGGCTGGAATCGCTGGGGTCATTGCCTGTCTGTCTCCAGCCTCTAGATTCCTTCCTATAGGCAAATCAGTAAAGAAATGGTGGTTCATGCCTGTCATTCTAGCAACTTGAGGCTGAGATCTGAGGATCGTGGTTCAAAGCCAGCCCAGGCAAGAAAGCCCATGAGACTCTTACCTCCAATGAACCACCAGAAAACTGGAAGTGGTTCTGTGGCTCAAGTGGTAGAGCGCTAGCCTTGAGCTGAAGAGCTGAGGGACAGTGCTCAGGCCCAGACTTCAAGACCCACGACTGACAAAAAGAAAAAGAAAAGAAAAGAAATGTCCTATGAATGTAACGAGGGTTTCCACACGTATGCTCCTTTGCCTCATCCCTTTCACACTGGGCACTGATTTGCAGTCACGTGTACCACCCCTGGCTAGATCTTCCCACAGTTAAGCACAAACATTTCCATGTCCTTAAGTTGTCTTTTTTTTGAGACTATGACATAGCAAGACAGCCAGAAAAAACATATTTTCCATAGAAAGAGCACAGGAGCGACAAATTTGGGAGATGCGGCCTATCACATTTGCTTTGTGGCATTGCTTTGTTCCTTGTGTAAATATCCCAATGGTAGGTACAAAACTGTTTATGATTATGTTTCCTAATGGAGCTCAGTTTCTCTGTGGAGAAATAACTTTATCAGAGACATTTAGAAATGGAAATTAAGAGAAAACAAGCATGCATGTGTATTTTGGCAATGGATATGATGAATATTTCTTTGAAGTTTTGGGATACATCTGAAATTTACTATGGAGTTTTTTGAGAATGAACTCATCCGTTTTATAGCTATTCTATATTAAATTTAAATGCATTCATAATATTCCTGACAGTCTTGGTTTATGGAACCATAAATTGTTAAATGCATTATCTGCTGGACATATTTAATGAAAGCCAAGATGTTCTGTTAAATGCCACTTTGCCTAGACAAAATAGCTTATTTATAACTATATTCATTAAAAATATATACTGCATTTACTGGATGCCAGGCACGCTACTAAAAAATTTAACTTATGGAGGTTCCATAAAACTCCTGGGAATAATCTCTATTATTACTTCCATTTACATATAGGAAAAGTGGCATGCCAGATTAAGAGACACCCCAGGCCATAGGGCTAGGGCTGGGTGAAACTATGAGTCAAATTTTATTGTGGTTTATGTGTTCAAGTTTGATGTGTGATATTAAAAGCACATTGGGAAGAGAAAATGGATTTGCCAAGGGTCTTTTGAATAGATTTATTGAATGGCATATAGTTGATTTATTTGCTGAAATAAGATATTTTGGCAGCCGTATTTGGCATATGCCACATTGATTTGGCTGGTATTTTGCCACAGAGACTATAATGACAGAATCTGAGTTTAACATGTATACACAGACTAGAAAGTGACATTCTTGAGAATGGATCAGAATTAATATAAAATAGATGTGATTATCTATTTGAAAAAAGAAAACCAGCTCAGAATGAAATCAGAGGTCTCCTAAATACAACCAAGAACTATATGTTAAGAATTACTTTAAATTTTCTGTTTCTAAGCAAGCTAAAACAAAAATGCATATTTTTTGGTTTATGTTAAGAAATGAAGAATAACTGAATCCAGTTTTATTTCATGGAAGCTTGTGTTGCTCATTCTCCACCAAGACCAGTGATGGCCAAGTTCTCATTTTCACGTTTCTGGAAAAGCTGATGTTTTCCCAATCCAAGACAATTTCCTCTTCCTTTTGTGTATACACACCTTTTTCTTGGACTGTCTGGGTAGTTCCAAAGACAGAGCAGTTTCCTGCACCTGCTGCAGGAGGTGAAGGAAGGGCCTGTTTTGCAAGGGAGAAGAGCTCTGGTTGTCATGTTATAGGAGAGAAAGAAAAAGTTGGGGACCTTTGAAAGTTTATGCATGCATTTCCTACGTGCCTGCTGTGTGAAAGGCTCTATATCCAGCCCCCAAAATTTCCATACCAGGTGAAAAAAAAAGAAAGTTCACAGAGGCTAATTAGATCCAGTCCCACTATCAATAATTACTGAAACAGAACTTATGACTCCAAATACTTTGATTTACCTGAGAGACAACACATTACAAACACAACTGAAACACTCTGTGGTCTTTCTCTTGAGGAAATCCAGCCAGCCCGCCATCTCTATGGGTTCCACTGCCCAAGATTCAACCAGAATCAGATGGAAAATATTTGGAAGTTGGGTGCTAGTAGCTCGTGCCTGTAACCCTAGCTCCTTAGGAAGTTGAGATCTAAGGATCACAGTTCAAAACCAACCCTAGGAAGACACATCTGAGAAACTCTTTCCTACAATTAATGAGCAAAAAGTTATAAGTGAAGGTGTGGCCCAAGTGCTAGCGCACCAACTTGAGTTCAAAGTGGCCCATATATCAAAAGGGATTTGGGGAAAAAAAGCTGTATATCTATTGGATTGGTAAAGATATGTTTCTTTACTCTTCAAATAGTATAATTTAACAGCTATTTCCAAACATTTACATTGCATTAATCATTGTAAGTAATCTAGAGATTTAAACAATATGAAAGTTTGTGCACAGGTTTTATGCAAACAATGCACCATTTTATGCAAGGGAATTAGCATCTGGATTTTGATAACCTCCATGTGTCCTAGAACGGATGCCTTGCAGATACTGAGAGGTGACTACAAACAATATCCCAAGTTTGAGTTGTAGTATTTTTCAATTCCTCCTAAATATCCTTATGTTGAGAATATGTGTGTTCCTTAGCAATAAATGCTATTTTTTGAAGTATTTGATCTTTGCTATAAATACTTCATAAGTTATAAATACTTCATGAGTTAGGCTTATCCTTCTACATTTTTTTGTGGGCTTCACATAATGAAAGCATGTGACTTTTTTCGTGTGAGAGTAAACCACACTTTATATGTCGTCCTGTAAATTATTCTCTTGTTGATGGACATTTGAGCTGCTTCCAAAATGTAGGCTCTTTAAAGTGGTATTGCAGTGCTTTATGAGCAAGTGCTTCAATTTCTGTGTTCCTCCCCTCAGGACCTGTAAGACTGAAGTGACTGAGGGTCGACTGTGGACTGTCAGCTTGACAAGGCATCGCATATTGCTCCTCATTGTGGCTATGTTAGCTTATAATTGGGCTTTTAGGTTTCTGCCAGTATGGCAAATGTGAAATATTTCGCTGTGCGTCTAATTTGAATGTCTATAATTAGCGCTAAGGAAAATCCTACAAATAAGAGCAACTATCTGTTGGATCTCCATCTTGTTAAATCTGTAGCATGGTGGGGGTGAGGTGGGAAGAGGTGGGGCTTATTCTCATTTTCACGGTGAGAGAAACACATAGCTTTGTAGAACTGCATGCTCTGAGATCAAATGATAGTACAGTTTACCCAAGTCTCTTTATTCCATAAGCTCAAGGTTCCATTTGGAGAGACTGGTGTCGAAATTGTGGTGTGGAGAAGCGGTGGCATAGAATTTTTGCTCTCAAGTCCAACCACAGGCATCATTTCTTTCAAATTGAGGGAAGAATGTGGGGGGGGGACTAAGGCTTTCCCCTTACTCAGCCCGAGCGCTAGCTAAATTTCTAACAATATTATTTTTCTCCGTCCCTCCCCACACATGGTGATCGACTACTGTGTTTCTCTGTGTGTGGTCACAGAGGCCTGGGAGAAGTATGCAGCTGTGACCTTGAGTTGTGCTTCTTTAGGTCTGGAGCCACAGCCTGGTCATGGGGTAGTGAAAGTACTTGCCTCTTGCTATTTTACTATACAGGTGTGACTTATTTAGGTAAATGGAAGAAGGTGATGCTTGTCCATATACATTGTGCGGATATGTAAACAAACATATATACATACCTATGTAAGGATCACCTGAACAACTTGGACATTAAAAATAGAAATGGTCCATTCTTTATATAGTAAAGCAACAATTTTTTGCATGTATATCAGTCCCGAGGCTTGAACTCAGGGCTGGGGCCCTGACCCTGAGCTTTTTCTCTCCAAGCTTGTGCTCACCCCTTGAGCCACAGCTTCAGTTCCAGGTTTTCTGGTGGTTGGAGATAAGAGTCTCATGATCTTTCCTGCTTGGGTTGGCTTCGTACCCCAACCTTCAGACCTCAGCCTTCTGAGTAGCTAGGATTCTAGTAGCATGAGTCACTGTGCCCTACTAGCAACATATTTTTTTAAGTTGTAAAGATAGTGTACAGAGGGGTTAGAGTTGCATGAGAAAGGTAATGAATACATTTCCTATTGAGCACTGTTACTCCCTCCTTTGTTTTTCCCATACAATCACATCCATTCCCACCTTCCCAACTAATTTTTTTATAAAAATAATTTAAAATGGAAAAAGGCTAAAGATGACACCCAGATTTGAGCTAAGGTCTTAGTTGTAACCTGGATAATGTTCAAATGGGTCTTTCTAGATAAATAGTAATTACACTGAATTACAATAACTACTAGGCGGGGACTTGTATGTTTTTGTTTTCACAAAAAAATACACTGAATAGAAGAAGCCTAAAACCAAACTACTTAACATTTTCTTTCCATATTGCTTACATTTTTGAGTGTATATTCATACACTCATATATATGTATGTCCATACACATATACATGGATATATGACATTGGACTAAAAGCAAAATAAGATATTATCTTCACTTCCTTTTATAGTCTTCCTTTTATGGTCTTATAGGGGAGCATTTAGCTCAGCTATTTAAAATTTTCTAACAAGAAAGTTTACCTTAGTATGAGTTTTCATTTTTCCTTTTCTCATTCAAAAGATAAATGTAGTTCCATAGGCTGAAGTAGTGGGAAATGGTTTTGTATGTACTGCTATAATCACTGGTATCTTAACCCAGCAGAATTCTGACACTCAATTTCTTTTGAACTTATGGTGCTCTGAATAAAATGTAATTCCTGCTTGTAATATACTCTGTTTTCTCTTAAGAATTTTGTTTGAACATATATTAAACAAAATGGAATGAGAGCCAAAAATAGCTGAAGGATGGGGGAAATGGGAGCTAGGTTCAAGGTTTCAAAATATTATGAAAAGGAAATATCAACTGCAACACTTCCCTTTTCTGTTTGATCTTCTCATTCGGGTCTTCCACCGCCGACCCTCACTGAAGTGCTCTGACGCCTGCGGCCCCCGGTGACCCGTCAGACACACGGTCACCAGGCAGATGCAGCAACCTCCTGCACTATGGTGAGGAATCGGGGGGGGGGGGAAGGGGAGAGTTGACAAAAATGAACAAAACCTTGAGATCCTTCCAAGTAATTTCACTGTATTTATTGTTCTCTTGGGAAGAACAGTTAATGTGTAATCTCAACATTATGAATTCTGAAGTGGCTTCACTTGGTAGAAAGGACATGAACTTGGAAGTCAGATGGGTATATAAATTTCCACTCAGGACAGCTGCCATTGATCAACGTTTGCTAACCATAATGTCTATGGGAATGCTGCTTCAGTCTGTAGAATGGGCCACAAACCACATCCTAGGATTTTGAAGATGACATGAGACAACTGAGAGAATCAGGCAAATTACGGATGTTGGTTCCCATCTCTTATGTGTGTGTGTGCTGGGGCTTGAATTCAGAACCTAGGTGTGTCATCACATAAGTGTAGCACGCTAGTGCTCGAGTCACAATTCTTCTATCTTTTGGGTGGTTAATTCAAGATAAGATTCTCACAGACTTTTCTGCCAGGCTGGTTTTGAATCACAATCCTCCTATTTCAGCCTCTTGAGTAGCTAGGATTACAGGTGTATGCCAATGGTTCCCAGAAATTTCCATCTACCACTTCCCATCATTTCTTGTTCCATGCTGGTTCTCAAAGCCTGGCATCAGCAACTTTCCAATCATCAGCTTTGCAATTTGCAGACCATTGGCATGGCTCTCTGTTACCTGATGCCATTACTGAAATGAATGCATCGAATGTCTTGCACCCTTGTTTGATGACACAGTTCCTGCATTCTAGAAGTTCTCCACATGATACATGCCCCTTCCCACCACTGTCCCTCTAAGGGACAACACTGAGCTATCTGTACCGAGTTGGGTGCATAGATGCTTTCACACAGTCCCTCCTACCCTGCATCCTTAGGGACTGGAACTCACTTCAGTCTTCCTAAGACCTGGCACAGAACCTGTTAGCTGGACAAATGAGCCCATAGATGAATGAATGAATGAATGACATGTAGGCTTGCCCCAGCAGACCTGCTTATGTTCTCACGATACTTTAACTGCTCCCAGAGAAAGATTGTTTCTGCGGCTAAGTGAGAGATTTCAGAGCCCTTCAGAAGAACATTGACTAGAGTACCTTCCTACTTTCTTGAGTCGCTTCTGCATTCACTGAAGAGTTTGTTTGCTTTTGTTGCTTTTTCATGCCGGTACTGGGATTTGAACTCATCATTGCTTTAGTGATTCTTTTTGTTTAGTCTCTCTTCTAGTGCTCACCTTTTTTTTTTAAAAAAAAGCTCATGAGTGGTGCTCCACTACTTGATTCAAGTCTCTATTCCAGCTCGCTGGTTAATTGGAGATAGAGTCTCAAGGACTCTTAGGCCTGGACTGACTCTGAACTGTGATACTCACATTACCAGTCTCCGAAGGAGCTAGGATTACAGGTAGGAGCCACTGGCTTCCAACTTCACTGAAGTTCTTACATTTGATTGGCTTTAAGTTTGATCAGCTCATCTGGATTCATCAAACATCTTCATGTCTTGGTCTGCATTGTACATAGACAGCAAACTTATGATGGAAGGCTGGACCATGCATTTTGGCCAGGCAGAGGGATAGTTTGTGTTCTAATAGGGCTTCTCACTTAGGACACACATACCTGAACTTCCACGTGAAGACTTTTCACAGATATTAAAGGCAGCACTGAAGTGTTGGAATACCTAAGACAGAATAGCCACCAGTCAGTATACTCTGGTTTTATGGTGAGACATATGTTATGATGAGTTTTTTTAATAGGGAGATGGACTCTATAACTCAGATTCTTAGACAGCAAGTCTGTTGATTTCTACATTGACTTGAGTCCCATAACAGTATGAAGCAACCAAATACTTAATGAATAATACTACACAAAGAGCATATTGAATGTTTATTATGCATCAATGTTTATGATGCATTTTACCTTCCTTTGTATGATTTAACCCCACAACAACCCCACAGGAAAGAACTATGGTATGATAGTATATGGTAGAACTGCAGGATACAGATTCCATGGTCATCTATCGGACTCCAAGTTGCTTTAATGAAGAAATCAAGCACTAGATAGTCAGAGAGAGACATCCCATGCCAAGAAGAAAAACAGTGGCAGAACCGGGGCTGAGTCTTGCATGTGTTAACTTGAACACCAGTGCTGTGTTCTTTCCCTGACACCACATTGTCCTTACGTATTTCTACAGACCTATTTAGAACAAAGTAGAATTTTTTTAAATTGCAAACAAAATATGAGTACTATCAGCCATTACTACTACTGCCGCACACAAACACCATATCAGACTTTCCTAATCTCTGTCCCTGACTGTGCCCCTCCACCTCCCTGTTGGGTCTTCGTCCAAAAGACGGACAGGGTCCGAGGAAAGGTAAGTGCCCGTTCCCCAGCTCGTTCCCCAGCCTCCCTCAGCCCAGGAGACAATCAGACACAGCGGGGAGCCAAATCCAGCAGGTAGAAAAACTCGTTTATTAACAGAGAGCAGCCCCTTTTAAAGACAAAAAGGGTGGGTGGTATGATAAGGGAGGAAGAGGAACCAATCACTGTCAAGGTCACACCCTATCATTCACCTGAGCCTTCAGGGGCTGGTTAGGCACCAATCGGCAGATCAATTGGGCTCTGCCCACTCAACCGTCTCCCAGCGCCATCTTGGCTGCCCATGTGCTCCACACCTCCCCAGTTGTATCTGTGTCTCTCTCCACTTTTCTGTAGGCATCTTCTCTCCCTAGGCCCCAGGCCAACGGTGTCCAGTTCTGAACTAACTCCCTGCTCATCCGCTTCTCTTTCCTCAAATGTTATCAACATGGCTAGCTCAGACTCGTTATGCAAGATCCAATTCTAATCCCACGTCTTCCAGCAACTCTTCCTGTCCCCTGTACCTGCTCCATCTTCTCCTTGTCCTCAGAAAGCTTGTGACTCTGGGAGTCTCTGATGTCTCTGTACTAGCCACGTGCCAACTTGAGTGGCTCCTTTTCTTCTATGTTTGTGCATCTCTGTTCCCTGATTGAGTTCCCATTTGGAGACATTAACTCCTCTAAGAAATGTTCTCATTACCTTGCTCATGTAACTGTAACCCCTGTTTACAGTATTTTCACAATAAAAAAGTATTTAAAAACTGCTATAAATACATGATACATATTTAAGAGTTTTCTTTCTGTTCCTGAAGATTGTTTTTGCTCTTATCTCTGGACATTCATTGTTCTTTTATTTTCTCTAATAAGCCTGATTTGACCGTCTCTGAGATTCTTGGATAAGAGGGAGAAAAAGATCATGCGTGGTTGAGAGTAAATATGTTTTTTATTTTTAACTTGACTGTGTCTCTTATTGTCTTTCACGCTGGCTATGGCACAGATGCCATGGCCTTTTTAGTGTCTGGGTCATTTGGCTTTTAAAGTTGGGAGTTCTTCCCGTACAGTAATCATGTGGTCAACAAGTTGATGTGGAGGATAGCAGGTCATTCAGTTTACCCTCTGATCCCTCCTGTTGGAAGAACACAGAGTACTTGGATATATTAAAAGGCAGCCCTCTCTAGAGAGGGCTCCAGCTGAGATTTTTGGTATTTTTAACAATTTGTAACCTCTCAATTCAAGGCCAGCACTTAGACAGTGGATGTAGTCAGAGTGGAAGAATTTACTTATTGTTATAAAATGTCCTATTAAAATATTATACTTAAACAAACATGGGCACTTAAAATAGGTACAGTGTTAGAATATAATAACATGTAAAACTATATCTTCCATAACAATATAACTCCTTATACTGACTGAAAAGAAAATTATTAGGACAGTGGAAAAGTGGCACTTAAGGAAACTGATTTTCCTTGATTTACATGTGTGTTTGTGTGTGTTTGTGTATGTGTGTGTTTCTCTCTGTTCAGTGTTCCTTTATTGTATATGATAAACCATAGCTAAGGTCATATATAGAGAATCACAGACTATTATTGTCTTGTTCCTGCAAAAAGGCCTTTTATGCATTAAAAGCTTCAAACATCTCAGGATGTCTCAGAATAGTATCTTATCACCAACCCAGAGGCTAGCCTGCCCAAACATGATTGTATAGAGCAGAAACCCTAGAAGAGGACAGCCAGGACTGACTCTGGCCTTTGCACCTTAGACAGTCCACATGTCTTAGCTTCAGTTTCTTCATATTTAAGAAGGGTTTAACAATATGCAACCCCATCATACTATTGATGAATGTCTTCAAAAGAAAGTAAAATAAATGCGTGTGAAGTCATCATAACAACCCTCAAGTACTAATTAGTTTTATGGTTAATATTATAATTCCTATTTTTTTGGGTCCGGTCGTGGGGCCTGAACTCTGGGCCTGGGCGCTGTCCCTCAGCTCTTCAGCTCAAGGCTAGCACTCTACCACTTGAGCCACAGC
>NW_012267259.1:9063729-9172375 GCF_000151885.1 Dipodomys ordii | reverse complement strand
CCTTCCCATCCCTTCCCATCCTCCCCCCACCCCCCCCCCCATCCTCCTCCCCCCACCAAAGTTGTAAAGTTCATTTTTCCACATAACAACTTGTACATCTCATTGTTGCAATGGATCCGCCTGTATCCCTATTTAAACGATTTGTTTTTTTCCCTTCCCCTCCACAAATTATACCAACCTCAAATACAGTGAAAGCAGGGGTTATACAATGGGAGAGGGACATACAAAGCGAACATTTCTTCATGTATCTATTGACTATTCTTATTTCCTCTCCAGAGAAGTCTCCTTGTAATGCAGCACTCCCACTTCTGGACATTTACCCAAATGATCACAAACAAGGCCACACTAAAGCTACCAACACAACTATGTTCATTGAAGCATTATTTACCTTAGCTAAAATATGGAACCAACCCAAATGTTCCTCAGTAAATGAATGTATCAAGAAAATGTGATATATATATACACATAAATACACATATATACATATATATGGAATGTATAATGGAATATATATACATATATGGAATATATAATGAAATATATATATACACAAATAATGGAATTCTATGCTTCCATCAGAAAGAATGGCATTGCCCCACTTGTAAGGAAATGGAAAGGCATGGAAAAAGTCATATTAAATGAAGTAAGCCAGACCCAAAGAAACATAGGCTCCATGTTTTCCCTCATTTGTGATAATTAGTATATATCTAGGATCATTCTAGCAGAGGATCACAATAGCTCAATAGCTATGTATGTATGACTATATAAAATATGCTAATTGAAATGAACTCCAGGATATGGAAACAAGAGGTGTTTGTTTGTTAATGTACTGTGTGAAATTACTTCATTTTTCTTTTGTTTTTTCCCCCTTTGGTTTATCCCATTGTCACTGTTTTTTATTTTGGTACCCTGTGTCTTATTTATCTGAGTTGGGGAAGAGAAGGGGAATAACAAAATGGTGAGACAAAGGAGAAACATTGAACCAATGCAACAACAATACTCACATGTTGGAAATGAACTTTACAACTGGGAGGGGTGGGGAGTGGAGTCAGTGGGAAGATAAGAGAAAAATAAGGGAGAGGGTAACACGAAATGTACTCATTACCTTATGTAACTGTACATCACCTTTACACTAAAATAAAATTAAATAAAAAAGCACATTCCCAATCTTTTCCTTTTTCACCTTCAGTACAGGATTCAATAAATTACATGAGATATTCAACACTGGATTATGAAACAGGCTTTGTGTCAGATGACTTCACCTGCCTTGTAGACTAGTAAATGTGTTCTGAACACATTTATGGTAAGCTAAGCTAGGCTGTGATGATCCATAAGTTAGGTATATTCAATATATTTTTAACATGTTATTTTCAGCTTGTGTTTATTGGAAAGTAACACCATTGTAAATAAAAGAACATCTTAGCAGAGTACTGTAACTCCTGGTGTCTGCATCTTTTCTTCTCTTTTATTTCATTCTGCTTAATTTTATTCCTCTCTCAGTAAGAACCTCAGAGCTGTCACTAGCATGAGATGAGACTCCAGGCAGAGAGGATAAGACTCTGTCCCAGCCAGAAGCTTCTTTCACAGAATAGAAGGGAGAGCCACCTCGCCTGAGTTTGTCTGCCTCTGGCCTGCTTTGCAAGAAGTTTTATAACACTGGTAGACTTGGTAATGGGATTTCATTTGACTTTCCCCAGAAATAGCCCATTTAATTCCATGCAGGAATTCAGCACATGTAGTTCATTTGGGAGAGATGATCATGGAGTGCAAGTGTGAGGAACGAGGGAGACAGGGCACAGAAGACAGCCGGTAGAGGCTGGGTTAAAATCAAATTACCACTGGGAGTCTTTGGAGCTTGCTTGATCCAGCTAGTCTGTGAGGGTGGCGGAAGCAGGCCTTCCAGCAGGCATGTAGGTAAGGTGACAGGCCTGGTAGAGGTGGGAAATGGGACCCACAAACTGCAAATGAGAAGGTATGAGGGGTTTGATGGGGTTTCTTCAGTGTGTACTACAGTATGTCTGGCTGTAGCCTGAAACCTAAGCACCATTCCATCCATATAACTGTCTGTGCTTTGTTGCTGTTGTTGCTGATTTTTACTTTGTGTGTGTGCACATGCACATGCATGCGCGCATGCACGCGCGCACACACACACACACACACGTTGGTTTTTTTTTTTTGCTTCCTTTGTTTTTTTGAAGTAGGGTTTTGCTGTATTGCTCATGTTCACCTCAGACTCACTCTGTAGCCTCAGCTGGCCTCATCTCATAACCCTCCCACCTGAGCTTCCCTAGTGCTGAGGTAAAAGGCATGTGCCATCATGTTTGGCTTGTTCTGTAAATTTTGGAGGCAAGTTACCACATTCTCCCAATCTGTCCTCTAATTAGCAAACAGGAAATCAAACCTATGGGCATTAATTTACATGCATTATAGTGGAAGAAGAAAGTAGATCTAATAGCCAAATAAGAACAACCCAGAAATACTTACAATTCTGTTTATTGTTATACAAATTCTGTTTATAGTTATAGCAAACCAATGACTGAGAATTCTATTTATAGTTATGTTACAAATAATTTTTCTTCATTGTGACTCTCCATTATAATGTGTCTACATACAGCGCCTGCCTACAGGGTAGAAACTCATAAATTGATAAATATTGTTTCATGCTCCAACTCATTGTACATCATCTCCTTTCTAATGATACCTGTCAAAGACTCAAGCTCTCTCTACCCCTAACTTCCCAGAGAAAAGTTCTGCTGGGTTCAGAACCACGGACAGTGACCAGGAGGCAGTACTCCACACCCAGCAATGTTGGACATTCTCATCCTGTGAAAGATCCCTTTGAGTCCTGGGAACACACCAGTCTCAATAGGCATGTTTGTTGAATGCTGAGAAAAATGTGCACTATCACTTACAAACTCAAGGAATGTGGTTCTCAGCCATGAACCCTCCACCAGCTTACCTGCAAGTGCCAAAAGAAAAAACTAGGTGCCTGAGTGCTCGCTTCTTTACGTTTGATCAGCAGCATCTGCTTTTAAGTAAGACTTATCCATCAATTTTGGAAAAAAGAATAGAACTAATTAAGTGGGTGCACAGACACAATTAAAAATCGGGCTTTCATTCCACCAAGAGCCTTGGGAATATTTGCCAGATCTAAAGCAAGATAATGTGGTATATTTTAGGAGTGTCGGTGAGTTTAGAGTTCAAGTGTATGTAGGTTATATGCAGGTCTTCCCTGGCATGAGGTCCTTTGTATTTTAACAAATGGCTTTACGCCTGAAACAGAATGTCTCTGTCAACATAAATAATCACAGGTGAAGTGTCCTTCTCCATGAAAGGGATTTCTGACTATAAGGTAGCCCCATAGAATATGCACAGAATTTGTATTTCTTACAGTTAACAGCAAAATAAAAGAACAAGTTTATGCATAGGTGAACATAGTGATACAGGCAAGCACCATGGTCTGTTTTCTCAGTTTCTCCTTTCTGAAATGACTTTAGCTATGCTGTTCTTCTCTCCCATTTTTGCCAACATGAGGAAATAGAAGTTAAATGACTTCTGTAGTAACAGAAGCTTACCTTCAAGTACCTGTTCTACACACCAGAGAGGACACGGGAGCTCTTCATTTACATGCTTTCATCTCCAGTAGTTCATGAATATGAGGGAAAGGGTCAGGGGGAAGTGATATTCAGATGATCAGGCTGACAGAGGAAGCTTAGTAAGGATTTAGCTTATTTCAGGATGTTAATAGGAAAGCTGGTCACATCATGCTTTCTAAGGAAGACAAGTGAAAAGAGTTTCATATAGACAGAGATTCATATCCTGGCATATCATGGAAGTCCCTGCTCTGATCCACTCTCAGTGTTTGCTATGAGGTGTTCTGGTCCTCTTTCAGTGTATCCCACACTGTTACACAGACTGCTATAGCCTTGCCCAAGAGGGTTGCGAATCAGCCTTCAGGCTGGGTCTCAGGAACAGGTCTCATTGTGAAAACCAGTTTAATAGAAATTTGGCTAGCAAGCCAGAAAGGTCATGGTAATGAGCCAAATCATCTCCTAGGAAGAGAAACAGACGCTGGATGAGTCAGAGCATGAGGGTAAACAAAGATAAACTGGAGTGAACCCCCCAGCCCTCCTTTCAGCACACATTATTTTACCCCCTATCAGTGGAATGTTAATGACTCTCATCCATCCACAAGGCACCGTTGCAACAACAAACACTGGCAGCTATCGCCACTTGACATGTTTGCTGGCCCTTCTCATTTGCACTGGTTCTTGCTGATCCCTCAGCCTTAATGAAGAGTGGAAGATACGTACATTCCTAGCAGCGGAGAGAAAAGGGGAGGTCATTCTGAAGAGGAAAATCGGTGTCTTTATCCCTTTCCTTGGTAACAATGCATCTATCAATATGAACAATGGTGCTCTGGGAAGCTTATGTAAAAATGGAAATATTTACAATGTGTCAGCATTGCTTGTGCATCCCTTTTAGTCTCCTCCTGTTCTGCCCGTGCTGCAGATGAGCAGACTGAGACACAGGAAGAACTCAGCCCAGTTGTAACTGGAAAATGGCAGAGGCTGGGCTTGAACCCAGATAGGCCTGGATTTTTCTGTTCTGCTACATCTGTTCCTAGATGAGTTTGTCAGGGCAAGAGGAGAGTTAAACCAGAGCCTGCTTAATTTTTATGTGTGGGTTTGTTCCCAAAAGATCATTTTTCCCATCTAATAAATTTTCATCAGACTCAAAGATTACCTTGATATTCCAATGATCAATAGATTCCAACAACTCTGTCTCTCAGAAGGATTTAGACCATCTTCATGAACCACAGTAGGAACCAGGAATTACTGGTGCCAGGAGTTAGAAGAGAGGAACTTGGAGAATATACAAGCAGAGGAGAGTCTTGGTGGGCTGCATTTGGAAGTGGTACCTTCTATGGGAAAATTATGGATCCAGGCCTTTCTGAGAAATTGTTCCATGCTCATGCATTCAGAGAAGGTCTTGGTGCCCTGGGCTGCTTAGCAGGCACCAAATGAGTGATTGTTGCTTTTTTTTTTTTATTTGTGAACATACTTTACAGAGGGGTTACAATTACATGGGCAGGATAATGCGTACATTTCTTACCAAGCATTGCAGCCTCCTCCTTTGGTTTACCCTTCACATCCCTTCCCAGCCTCCCCCCTTGATTGTTGCTTTTAATATGAAGATCCATTCTATTCATTCATGGACAATTAGTCTTTCAATAAAACAGAGTGGATATTTGTAACTATCAGGTAGAAAGATGGAGACAGGTGTGGGGCTCAGTATGTGTAGAGACAGGTGCACAGTATTTTTCTTTTTTATCTTGGGCTTCATTCTGATTGATTCTGAGATCTCATTCTACCTTTCTTTTTCTTGCATCTCTGGTTTCTAATTTCCGTTTCTCTTGTATTTTGTGTATGACTTGACATGACTTCAGATCTTCTTTGCAGGCAGCTAAACATGCATGCGTTCAAAAAGCAAAATGAGCATCAGAACTTCCTGCTTACTGGCTTTGCAGACGTGAATTCGTGTACATCTGAAGTTGGCCTCTGTTTATTGTCATTCCAGGCATCAATTGAGCAAGGATCAAGAAAAGTCAGAAGTTAGAATTATAGAAACTTATTGACAACCACTGAAAAAATCTAAGTGGCAGCCAACACACATTAAAACATGTCTATTAAAACCAGTGACTTGTGTCTGGTGTTTTCGTGATTGAAACCAAAAGGCATTCTGTCATAACAAGGGCACTTTGGGACAAGGAGGAAATGTTTATTCTTTAAAGTCAGCAGATGCCACTTAGATGAGTGTCATAACCTTAAAAACGAAAGATTTTAAGGAGGAAAAGAAAGTCTGGAGAGGAAAACATGTCTAAACTTCCCATGGGAAGCCTGTATTCCATAGTAAACACAGCCCTGGCCTGCAGCTACCCTGTACACACTCAGGGCTCCAACATCAGAGCCTGAGCCAGCTGAAAATGTCACCCATGGCTTTCCAAGTCAGACTAGCCACGAGGTCACTGGCGTTGGCTGCACCCAAGGCCAAGCTTCAGGAAAACAAAGTGGCAGGTCAAAATAGATGATGGTTCTCAAGTCTGCTCACTTGCCATGGCCACACATGGGTTAGGAAGCCCTGGCAGGGGCCTGCCCTGAGTCTAGGTGTGATGATCAGCACATAGTACATGCTGCTGAGAACTGTACTGTCAAGTAGCAGTCTAGAAGATACAGTTAAAATTTGAAGCTCAGAATCTATGAGCCTCCATTTTTTATTTCAATCTCTGATTACAGAATCCAGTGCTTTAGTCAAGATTAGGTTCTTCAACCTAAAAGATGCAGAATAGGTTGCTCCTTCAAAGAGCTTATGAATGAATCTTACAAAATGTGTAATAGGCAAAAGGTTTCTGAACATTTATTAGAAAGGATTGTGGAGCTGTGATTGAGTGGGAAGGTGCTGGTCATATTAGTGTATTTTTTATTGTTCATTAGTTTATTTCTCCAAATGTGTAATACATTATAAATAAGCAGATATCCAACGATTGCATTGACAATGGCAAGTCGGCCAACTGTTTGAAATCTAAATGAAAAAAAAGAAAAGATGATTAAGGCACATTTGATCTGTGAGTTGAAAACAAACATTCCGGTGTAATGAGACTCATTTCACTTTTGTCCCCAAAACACATGGGTGTGAATATTGTCCAAGAACACTTAATATGTAGTAAAACAGGAATGTAAATATTAAGGAGGGGTGGGGAAATGTTTTCAAAAGGAAATCTTTTGGAGATCAGTTTACTCAAAACATCTTAACTACAACCCTGGTACACATAAATAGTAGTACCGGTATATTACAATACTGGTGTAATACTTGGGTACTGATGACCCTGAAGGCTGTGCAAGTCCCCAGTCCCCATAACAGCTATCCTGCGATGGTCAAGCCTGGTATGTGGCTGTCCTTTCCTTATTCCTGGGAGAAATTGTGGTGTGGCAGGAGGAGCTCAAGCTTGGAGCCAGTCAGACATGAGTGGACATTCTAGATGTGAGACTCACCTAGCATTGGGGTGCACAGCTCAGCAAGAGTCAAGACCCTTGATCTAAATCTCATCAGGCCTCTTCCTTTTATCTCTCTCTCTCCCTCTTTTTATTTTATTTTATTGTAAAGATGCTGTACAGAGTGTTACAGCTATATGAGTAAGGTAACAAGTATATTTCTTGTCAAACATTGTTTTACACCTCCCTTTGTTTTTCTCCTACTATCCCTTCCCTCCCCCACCTCCCCTACCCCTGCCCCATATCCCAAGAAGTTGTAACGTTCATGTCCAACATAGTGTCTTGTGTCTCTCTCCCTCTTGAAGGGTAGCCCGCACCGATTTCCAGGGTAACCACGAGGTAGCTGTTCCTATGAGTAGGACTCTGGCAAGTTCCTGGTACCCTCCTTTACTTTGTGAGCTGAAGGACAGGACTCAAATCTCTCTTTCATGGACACAGGCTTGCCAGCAACGTGTAAAGATTCTCATGAGGGCAGAGCATTAGGAGAGCTGGATTCCTGTAGCTGCTTGTCGTGCGTTCTATGCTTGCTGAAATGGAAACCACCGCATCCCACTTCAGATGAGCAAAGCTGAGTTAAAAGGCTACAGAGGGACCACTATGCCCCAGTACTAAAAATTCAGTATACATGAGCATCAAATGAGCAAGAATTGAGGGCTAATGTCATTTTCTGTGTCTCCTTAAACACTCGTTCTGTCTCCTCATGAATTCTTTGTGTCATACGTATTCCACCTCTTTCTTCTCTTCATCTTCCTGCAATTATTTAACTTATGCCAATCACTTAAATGGCTTCCTTCACTCCTCAGCGGGGCTCCCAGAGCCGAGAATAAAGGATGACATCTCTCGTGTCAGAACTCCTGAGGAAATTTGATTGGTTTGGCCCAGCTGTCAGTGGATCCTTTCAAGACTGGGGTCCTTTGCTACAGGAGGGAAGGTCTGTGAACTGTGACGCACAGGGCTTCTTTGCTCAAGACTGTTCCTCTTGAGTCTCAACTCCACACATGGTTTTGCTGGTTAACTGGAATTAAGAGTCTCATGGAATTGTCTTCCCTGGCTGGCTTCAAACCATGATCTTCAGATGTCAGCCTCCTGAGTCGATAGGAGTACAGGCATGAGCCACTGACACCTAGCAACATTGATTTTTTTTAAAGAATTTCTTTAAAACAGTGCATCATGAACTCTCTAGATAGGCAGAGTTGCTGATGACAGTTGGAAGAGGGATTTGAAGATAGTCCATCTCCCTGTGTGAAAGTATTTTGAGACCCTCTTAACCAGCCAATTCTGTTTTTGTTTGACTACATCCTTATGACATGATAATCTACTTTGGATTAAGAGAAAGTAAACTACTTTATTCTGATCTTGAGAAAGAATATGTGCTATTTGTTTTTCTCAATCTGGATTATCTCACTTTGCATGCAGAATCTAGATGTAAAACAATAAGAAGAGTGACGCAAGTATAAAGTAGGATTTATTTGGGGGCTGGAATCAAAGTAGGAAGGTAAAAGGAGAGAGTTAAGGGAGGTGAATATGATCAAAGTAATATGCTCTGTGTGTGTGTGTATGTGTGTGTGTGTGTGTGTGTATAGCAAGAATGCCTGTTAAAATGATTAGGAGGAGGTCCGGATAAGAAAGAGTAATGGAGTAAATTTGGTCAAAGTACATTATATGCACGTATAGAAATACCACATTGAAATGCCTTGGTACAAGTAACATACATTAATATGAAAGAACTACTTTTTGTAAATGTAGAAGCACTTCAGCGACACTGAAACATAAAGTAGCAACTTTTAAAAAACTGCATTTCCTAAGACCAGTGGCTTGTCTCACAGTGGATCATGGTCTCTGATGGAAAGAAATCCTGCAGCAGTAACGGCACAGGTGACAGGATTCTGAATAGCAAATTGAACAAAATCCTAATGACTGTGTCAACCTGCAGTCTCTTTCAGAACGCATGTACCCGGCCAGCATGGCCTGCTATATTCACATGATGGTAATAATGGGTGATGGAAAAGAATCGATTCCAGAGTGTGTTTGTCTTTCTCCATCTAAAAGGATGTTTCCCACCCTGGCTGGACCTCTCCATTTCAGAAGTATTTGGATCCTGCTGTGAGGAGGGCTCGTATTTCAACATTTGAACTCCCAGCATCGCTGTGGCCTTGTTTTGGGGTTCACGGGGTTCTTGGATGACTTCTTTCTTCTGACAGCCCAGCATCCTTGTCCCGTGAAATGCGCAGCCACTTCATCTCCCAGCTCTCCCTTTCTCCCAGCCACCCTCTCTCCATCGCTTTGAAAACATGTTGGGGTCACTTCCACAATTATTCCTTTTCTCACCCAGCTCATTAATAATGACATCCCATTAATCAGTCCTATCTAAAAATACCTTTCAGAGTGTCAAAGCCATCTGGATTTCAGGAAGGTTAGTGCAGAGCACATGGGAAATAATTGTTTCCTAATTCCCTCCTGTGTGAAAAATGGCTCATTTCCACAGGCACCAAAGTTCCTCTTTTCTTTTATGCGGTGAGCCGCTATGAGCTTCAGAAATGTGCTAGATTCAAAGTAGGTCCAAAATCTCATTGCTTCAATGTGTGCCCATGAGGAGTCCTGGTTAAAGACCAAATGCTTTGTTGTTTTTCCTCTCTTTCCCCTGGTATTAATTACATTCAAAATAAAATCCTTAGCATTTTATTACTAGATGTCAAGCATCTGTGAATGCACTGTGAAAATGAAAACACAATTGCCAGGCTTTGGCTTTACATGTTAATGTGTACGGTGGATGTGTAGATGGTTATCTTTAAAAACTTAGATCCAATTGCCGTCTATTACAGCTACTGGGTGTAAGCATTGAATTTTTCATTCTTATTTACATCTTTATAGAGACAGCCTTCAGTTAACCTCTGACTGTTCAACAATGCCCAGGAGCCAGCTAATCATGTTGATAAATGTGGAAGGTATGATAGCCACTCTCTCCTGTGACCACAGAATCTGTATGTTGAAGACATAGGGAAGTTTGGGACCCTTAGAGGCACAGATCCCAGGTTGGTTTATTTAGAAAAACTGTGGTCCAGAAGCTTGTTCACAGGCCCAATATAGCTGAGCAAAAATGTGGGCCTTAAGAAAACAAAGAAAGTAACAATGGGGGACAGATGATGTGACCAGCTTGTAGTTGGGCTTCATCTGGTTTAAAAACATTGTGCTCATTTGTTAGTCTTAAGTGTAAGTTATCTGACTCTGCTCTTTATTATTTACATGGGTAAGGGTCTAACTTACACCTACCCTGAGCCCGGCATTTCACATCAATTCTCTCTTCTTTCACAATAAACCCGGAAGGCATGTGTCACATTCCCATTTCACAGACGAGAAAGCAGAGGCACCGGAGAGAGTCTAAGTTCCCATGCATAGTGTATAAATGAACTGAAATTGCAACTCAGAGTCATTTGATTTCAACACCCTTGTCCTCAGTCATCTACCCTAACAGGTTTTTGCACCAGAGAAACACCAATGACTATACCATAGTACATGCAGATTAACACTGAAAACCAAGATTTTACAAAGAGGTAAGGCTTTATGCTTACTACCAATCACAAAGGAAAGGCTGAGTGCACAGATGATAAGATTTGGGACATGTGTTTAGTTCTGTTGGGTCCATGCTCTGTCCTAGTATCTTCTGTCATCAGGATGGGGTGGACATAGGACAGCAGAGCAGCCTGATGCATGATGGGAAACAGGTTAGAAGAGTAGAAAGATTCAGATGAGGAAGCTCCTGGGGTGTCAGGGAGAGGGCTATGGGTCTGACACGAGGCAGAGGGGTCATGGGAGAAATGGAACCAAAGAAAGACACTACTGCCTGAGCTGTGTCAAAGTTTGAAGAGCTGGGCTTGGAAATGTGAATACCTGTTTAAAGCTCATCATCCATGTGAAGACGTGGCCTGGACACTGGCAGGGATAGTTGTAGAAATGGAGAGAAAGAAATAGCTGAGAAGAAGCACCTGGGCAGGCCTGGCCATCTGGAAAAGCTTAGCGAACTGAAGGGTTTAATCCCAGATGGCTGGTAGTGGGAGAGGAGAATCTTGTTTCTGCTGAGGGCCATTTGGATATTTATCACATCATTCAAAGGCTACACAAAGCTATGGAGACAGGCAGATGGGCCAGGGGTGGCCAACAAGAAGCATATGTGTCTGCCCTGTTATGTACCGAATGCTTTTGAGGGTCTTAAACCAATAGACAGGGGTAGGTTTCAGGAGTGGGGAGAAATGAGAAGAGTCATTCTGAAGATACTGTTTGTGCAGCGTCTTTGAAATGTGGTTACTAGTCAGATGTTTTGACTTCACACAGTTTATGAGATCCCTTGGTTCTGATTTCCTGGGGTCACTGGAAAATAAGATTAAGATTGGAGGGAGAGGATGGACTGAGGATACAGATATGGGAACCAGAAGTTCCAGTATAAGACTGGATGTGGAGTCTGAAGACAGAACAGTGTGGGGGGGGTGGGGGTGAAAGAGAGAGCATTTGAGTTAAGAGATCTCAGCTAAGGAAGGCAAGAGACAAAGTGAAGATGGTATGGGAAAAGAGGTGAACTCTATCCTTAACATAATTTATCTCTGGAGAAAGCAATGGCTATGTTAAACAGAGATTTAGGTTAGTACGTTCTGGCTTGGTTATTACACCTCCAGATGCACACACCTTTACTTTCCACCTTTACTTCCTGACCGCTGACCTGGGGAGGTTGCCCATGGCACCTGCCTGTAGGACTCCTGGCCCATAGCTCTCTTCTTTTGAGGTTGCCACACACTAGCTCTCCCCTTAAAGGTCTTTGCTCCAGCCAAAGTGTTTTTCCTACTGAGCTCAGATGATCTCTGTCTCTACTGTCTCTTTAGGAAGTGGAGTTGTATCTTGGTGTCCTTGGATGGTTATGACAAATGACCGGAAGCTGAGTGTCCTACAACATCCGAAATTCATTTTCCAACAGTTGGAGAGATGAGAAATCTGATACCTGGATGCCACCAGGGTTGGTTCCTTCTGGAACCCAGAGGGAGAAACAGTTCTATTCCTGACTCGCAGCTGTTGCTGGCTGCAGAATCCCTTAGTATTCCCTGACTTGTAAATGCCTCACTTCAGCTTCTGCTTCCATCTTTACCTGCCCACCTTCTTTGTGTCTGAGTCCTTTCTGCTCTCTCATGAGGATGCTGTCATCAGACTTGGGGCCTATTTCTACTCTAGAATGATCTCATCTCAATCCTTATTCACATCTGCATAGACCTTACTCCCAAATAAGTTCCATTCAAGGTTCCTGGGTAGACATAAGGTTTGGAAAGCAGAGGATACCTGCTGTGCAGTCAGCCCCAAGTTCTTAATTTGCCCTCCATGTTTCCCTGCATCTGCCCTATGTAAACATCCCCTCCTTGAATTACCCTAATTCTAGCATGCCCTCTGGGTCTGGGACTTGAACTACCAAACATCCCATTAGTGAATTCTTACTGTATTCTATAAACACTTATTTTTGGCCACCCATGCATCTTGAACTCAGGACTTGGGCTCTGTCCCTGAGCTTTTGTGCTCAAGGCTAGGCTCTACTACTTTGAGCCACAGTTCTACTTCCAGTTTGGTGGTTGTTAATTGGAAATAAGAATGTCATTGTGAGGGGGTGGTGGGAGGATGGGAAAAAATAAAAATTAAAAAAATTTTTTTTAAGAATCTCATGGACTTTTCTTATGGGGCTGGCTTTGAACCGTGATCCTCAGATCTCAGACTTCTGAGTAGCTAGGATTACAGGCATGAGCCACCAGCACCCAGCTGTATAAACCTTTTTAAGAATAAATTCACCATATCTTCCTTTTAGAGCTCAGCAGCTAGGAAAATCAGCCTTAAAAAAGTTTCAACCTAAATTTTAGGTACGTTTGTCTTTTATACTGAATGACTCTTTTGTTCTCATTTTCACAGGACTTTGTTAACTATTTTAGAAGATTTGTGAAATCTAGTAACTTATAGTACACTTCTCCCCTTCTCTTGCCAAATCAGATTTGAACATTCTATTTTTCACCTTTTGCAGGCTGTATAGTGGCTAATCTAAAGTCAAATGTCTTGAGCTCAAACTAGTTGATTGATTAGGGTTGAAAGGAACATTTGAATAGTTTTTTCTTGTATGTGACGCTCTGTGCTATATACAATTGTGACAGCCCAAGGGTATGATCATGAACTTTTCTTCGCACAGTTAATATAGCCTATGGCATCAAGCCATAATGGCCCCTCTTATCCTGCTGAACCAGGTTTAGTTTGAAGATGTCATAATGTGAACCTTGGGAAAATGGAGCAGTACATAACAGCCAGATTATTGCTTTAAACTTTGAACAGTTTGAATGTGGCCAAAGTTGTATACTTTCCCACTTCTTCCATCTCACTGGGGATCTTTCAAGCATCCAGATAGCTGGCATTTCCACAGACACTGAGAGTTGGAAGAAAGCATAGTGGCCATCTCACTGAAGAATCTAGCTATCTCGTTCTGTGATGAGAAAATGGCCCTGAAAGGTAAATTGTTCACTCAGAACCTTATGATTCATGTGTACTACAGCAATGAGGGAGGCCAGGGGTTTGACCTCCCCAGACAGTGACCTTTCCACATATGACCTTGACAGGGTAAAAGTGGCGCTGAGAGTATGTGCTGCGGCAGTTCAAGGAGAATTTAAGGCGGGGGGGGGGGGCAGGCCAGTGCCTGCTTGGCTTACAGGTGACAGAGAAGGCACCAGAGGGAGAAGAGAAACGGAGGTGAATGCTGAAGTGTGAGTAGAGTTTATCTAGGTTCCATTACCCTTAGGCAGGCAAAGGAAATCCAAACCCTCCATTGGGTTGACGTCAAGATTTGCCATGGAGTTTGCCTGGAGGAAAAAAAGGCAATGGTAGTATTTTTAAGGCACATCTGTTTTCTTTGCTGGTCAACTTAATCCAGGCAAAAGTGCTTCAATTAAAGAGGTTAAGACGGAAGTGATCCGCCAGAATCCTCAAAGTAATGAAGAAAATTGTCCTTGGGCTAAAAAAGAATAGGCATTCCTAGTTCATCTTTGACTATCAGTAATGGCTCTTATTGAGGAAAATAATCTTGGAGTGGAACAAATCTAAATTACAATATCAAGAAAACATGTGAGAGGGTTTTTTTTGTTTTTGTTTTTGTTTTGTTTTTGATCAGTTGTGGGGCTTGAACTCTGGGCCAGGCATTGTCCCTCAGCTCTTTAGCTCAAGGTTAGCGCTCTACTTGAGCTACAGTGCCACTTGTGATTTTTTTCTGTTTATGTGGTGCAGGGATCGAACCCAGGGCCTCATGCATGCAAGGCAAACACTCTACTACTGAGCAATATCAAGAAAACATGTACATAGCTAGAGATTAACTTTTTAAAAGCCTAATGTCTTGGAATTCTTCCAGAGATACATAAAATTGGTAAATCTATGATATAAGAATTGTTGATATTAATTACACTAGACCACATGCATATACATTTATTTATATAGCTATAGTTATAGCTATATATATTTAGCTATCAAAAACTCAATGATCTTTGATGAAGTTTTTCCAGCTTTGAGATTGGGTACAGTCATTGAGTGAGTTGACTACATTATGAAGTTTCGCATATATCTTCTGCCAGATCCCAAGGAAGTTACAAAGATAGACAAAACTCTTGCCTTCTTGAAGCTCATGGTCTGGGGGAAAGACAACTATGTTATATGTCAACAAAGAAGAGCTGAACTTGGAGACAGAGAATGTTTCATTTCTGGGTGGCACTTATGGATAGAGTGTCAAAGGGTAGAGCTGAGGCCATTTCAGGAATACTGAGATATGTGGTGTGACTGGATCACAGTGAGAAATGACAGGGAACAGCCTCCAAGAGTGGAGTGTGGCCACTTGTGCTTTGCCAGAGATTTGGACTTGACTTGTAGACAATAGAAGCCAAGAGATTGTATTACACAGGGTAATAAAATAGATACTTAAAAGTATTTGCACTTCATGCAATGGGGAAACAAGATTGGAGGGAGGGAAATGAATTAGGAGGCCTACAGAAGGTAAGAATGAGAAATGTAAGGGCAGAACTAAGAGAGCTGGCACCAGAGATGGAGAAAGGTGACTGCCAGCAGTGTGTTCAGATGTTCGTCCTGGGACCAGAGGGGCCGGATACTGGATTGATTGGGAACCTTGGCCGATTCTAGCCAGGCAGATCTGGGCACAGATTCTAGCCCTGCCAGTTACTGATTGCGTGACCTGGCAAAACTGCTTAACTTCTCCAAACTAAAGACTAATGCCTCCCATGATACTGCAGTTTGGCATACTGGGCAGACTGATTTGAGAGCAAAATATGCACATGATACATAATAGCTGCCTCTGCTGGCATTACACCCAGGGCCCCTGTCCTCTAGTTGGTGTGTCTCCCAAATTCTTCTTCAGGTGTCACTATTGGCCTTAACACTGGCCAACCCCATTCTCATCACAAGCCAGTCCTTCAAAAGAATGAGCACACACCCATCTCCACAGAGAGAAAAAGCGCATCTTCACATTATTCTGATACAATACATGGAATTCATAAACTGCTTTGTTAAATAACTACTTACAGATAATAAAATATTTAAAAAGCTGACAGAGGCAGATATTAAAAAAAAAAAAGAAGAACAGCCAGGCACCAGTGGCTCACGCCTGTAATCCTATCTACTCAGGAGGCTGAGATCTGAGGATCCTGGTTCAAAGCCATCCTGGGCAGGAAAGTCTGTGAGACTCTTATCACCAATAAACCACTAGAAACCCAGAAGTGCCACTGAGCTCAAGTGGTAGAGCACTCGCCTTGAGCTGAAGAGCTGAGGGACAGCGCCCAGGCCCAGAGTTCAAGCCCCACGACTGACAAAAAACAAACCAACAACAGCAAGAAGCTGGAGCCTATCTGGTATGAGACAGCCTCCCTCTCACTTCATTCAATGTTCCTCTCCCTTGTAAGTAGATTTGTCATCCATTGGTGATGTAGAATGTTAAGTGCAGAACTGCAAGGGCTTAAGTGACTCTTCCTCACTGCCAGCGAGTTAGGACTGTTTGAGTTCCGTTACCCAGCAACCAAACTGGCCGCCAGCAGACCGCCAGCAGACCAGCGCGATGTTCTTATAGCTCCTCTCTGGCGTGCTTTCCCTTTCTGAAATGGAATTTATGGCTTTGTCCCTAATGTGCCTTTTTAAAAACTTTTTGGAGGAAATTAGATCCACAAAACCAAATCATGTCAGCTTGAGAGTTCCAAGGCTGGGAGCTGGGCTCCAGGGCATTGAACAAATGTCTGGAGCTGGCCTCTGGCTCACCTTTGTTTAGATAAATAATTGAAAGTGTGCCATTTACAAGGCAGGGGTCTGAGAGAGGCCCGGAGGAATCTGACTGAAGCTGTGTAATTGGAAGCAGAAGATAATCACCACCAAACACAGCCTGCTTCTCCCTTGAGATGCTAACTGGGATGAGGAGATTATTTTCTTGGGAAATCGTGTTCTTGGGCTGCCAAAGCAGAGGACGACACATATAAGCTCTTCACCTTACAGAAAAAGCAGTATATGCACCCACACCCTGCCAGAAGACTGCTGAGATAGTAAAGCCAGGATGCAATTGCTTAGCACATGTTTGAGGGGCAGCAGCTGATGATAGGGGGTGCAGAACAGGGTGCTTTCAGCAGCCCTTCTAGAGGCTGTGGCCTACAGCAGCAGCTAGGTGGTAAAACTCAGTATCCTCAAACTCCAAGGCATTACAGCCATGCTTCGTGTGAGTGTGAGTGTGTGTGTGTGTGTGTGTGTGTGTGTGTGTGTGTGTGTGTGTGTGTGTGTGTGTGTGTGTGTGTTTAGGCACCAGTCCTGTGGCTTGAACTCAGGGCCTGGAGGCTATCCCTGAGCTTTTTTGTTCTACCACTTGCCTTTTGGTAGAGATAAGAGTCTCATGGACTTTCCTGCCCAGTCTGGCTTTGAATTACGATCCTCAGATCTCAGCCTCCTGAGTGGCTAGGATTACAGGTGCCCAGCTCTATTTTAAAAATGCAGATTCCTGCTTCCATCCCAGAGAATCTTATTCAATTGTGATGTGACTGAGCCTAGGCATGGGTCTTTCTGAATTCAAATGCAACCCCACCAGCTGCCCCACACACCCCAAAACAAATTAAGCTATTTGTGGCGTGCATGCAGGAGACTGAACCATTGACTTTACTCTCCGAAACACCCTGAGACTACCACCAATGATGAGAACGAGGACGAGGATGTTCAAGGGAAGTAGAAAGCCCTTCCTGTGGGCTGGGAATTCAGGGAAGGCTTCGCATGGGAGGAGGAGGTGGAACTTATCCTCAAGAGAGTAGGGCAGCCGGGCGCTGGTGGCTCACGCCTGTAATCCTAGCTATTCAGGAGGCTGAGATCTGAGGATCGCGGTTCAAAGCCAGCCCGGGCAGGAAAGACCGTGAGACTCCTATCTCCAATAAACCACCAGAAAACCGGAAGTGGCGCTGTAGCTCAAGTGGTAGAGCGCTCTCCTTGAGCTGAAGAGCTGAGGGACAGCGCCCAGGCCCAGAGTTCAAGCCCCACGGCCGACAAAAAAAAAAAAAAAAAGAGAGTAGGGCACATGTGTTGGGACCAAATAGGAGAGGCCTGGTCAGGCTACACCTCAGCAGGTGAAGACCTGAGGGTTTTTCCCCTGAGTACCTAGAACATTCTCTCACGAGTTCACCCCTCACTTTAACCATGATCACTCAGACCTCTCTTAGGAACATGGTTTTCAATTGTTTTTGTATGCTGGTCAGCACCTCAGGCCCAAGGGTCTTCCTCTGGAGTTGTAGTGTGGCGGAAGTTTTGTCTTCAGAGGGAAGGGACAACCCAGCTCAGGACCCCTAAAATCCCCATCTATTGGTTGGTTCAGCTGTCTATCATGGTTACTTCCCAGCTCAGAGCGGGTAAACTTAATAAAGCAGGTGCAAGGACTCTCATTCAGAGCATAGTGCTGAGCAGCCATCCCAAGCCAGACACTGGGCTTCTGAGAGCTTGAACTCCTGAGTCCAATTGTCCTTTCCCGCATAATCTCAGTCAAGACCCTTAAGCTGTCTGAGACTCCACGTCTTGACCTGAAAAATAAGCTAATGGTGGAACCTTCCTTGTCAGTGGTCAGAAGGATTCCGTGAAACTCAGACGTGGGGAAAGCTTCTTGCCTTGTGGTTCAGTGCCCTGTGGCTTCTGCTAGTGGAGCCCTTCTCTATGTCCTGTCTCAAGGAAGAGGAATCCGACAGTAGTAGCCACATAGTATTTGGAAGAAGGGCATGTAGGTCTAAAGTATGTAGTTGCCTTCAGCGTCTTGATTTCTTTTACTGAGGTTCACGATGGTGAGGGGTCAGGAATGCAGGGAGCACAAATGATGGCCGCTGGTGGTGCTCCTTGATTTTTTTCCCCACCACTACAATTCTTCTTCCAGAGAAAGGTCCGCCCTGCCTGACCTCGATTTTATTCAAACAGTGAGTCTAGGCGAAGCAGTCTCATTAGGAAGGTGGATGGGGACTTGCTGACAGTTTGCTGGATAAAACTGGCTGGGGTCTTTGTCCTCCACATACTGAAGACATCTAAACACCCAGGAGACCATCACCAACCAGAATCAAACATGAGTCAGTGGAAAAAGTCAACAAGTCAAGTAGAAGTGACGTGCTTAACTTTCTAGCTGACCTTCAGCTAAAGACCTTGTTCTCATGGCTATACAGGTCTTCTCTGCGGCAGTGAACATCCAAAAAGCATGGTGTGGAGTTTGCTAACTGTAGTTTCCCATAGCTGCATTCCAAGTCAGGAACTGCCATTCCAGGGTCTGCCGGGACCTGTGGGAAGACATTCTGCTTTGGCGGGGGAGGGGGTCCAGCTGCTTAGCGTGAAGCCCATTTAAATAACTACAAAGTAGGACCCGTTTCCTTAGAATCCATGTGTCTTGATGCTCTCATCTGGGAAATCAGCCAGTGCTGAGGGACTAATCCCTACCTTGTAGAACTAGGCCACCTAAAAAGAGTGGTCTCTTGTTTCCATTCCCTGGAGTTCATTTCGAAAATATTCTAACTGATCAGATGCACATAGGTATTGAGTTTTTTTCTTAGTTGTTGTTTTTGTTTTCATTTCCTTTTGTCTTATTTGTTAATTTATCTGTTTTTAGAGGGTTGGGAAGGGGGGGCACCGAAATGGAGAGACAAGCCAGTGGCTCATACCTGTAATCCTAACTGCTCGGGAGGCTGAGATCTGAGGATCACAGTTTGAAGCCAGCCCAGACAGGAAAGTCTGTGAGACTCTTATCTCCAATAAACTACTCAACAAACCTGGAAGTGGAGCTGTGGTTCAAGTGATAGAGTACTACCCTTGAGAAAAAGAAGCCCAGGGAGAGTGCCCAGGCCCAGAATTCATTCCCCAGGACTGGCCAAAACAGCAACAACAAATGCAGCAGTAACACTTACTAGACACTATGTTGAAAATGAACTTTACAACTTGTGGATGGGGATGGGACGGAAAAACTGGGAGAGAGAGAGAGGGAAAGGGTGGTGGTGTTAAAAAAGAAATGTACTCTTTATCTGACTTACATCACTGTAACCTCTCTGTATATCACTTTTACAGTAACAATAAAAATACATGAAAAAATGAGTAAAAATATGGACTCCATCATGTAGGCCTTCTCCACGCCTTCTCCCGGGGCTCCTTCTGGTCCAAAAGGAAGTCCCTAGGGCAAGGGAGGCTCTCTTGTGAGGATCCTCTTGTCTGCACTCGATTCGCCTTACTGTGTATAGAAGCATTTCCCTCAGGTCCTCAAGCACCAGAATCTTCCGTAGTGATGAAGTGGCACTACAGGCATTGCGTATCACTGTACTCTTAGAGAATAAGGATGCATGTGTAGTTTTATTATCGACACATCAGGAAGTGTGTCCCCTTCTGCTCTGCCCTCCCCACAGAAACACCACTTCTGCCATAATATTTGAGATTCTTTATCATAGTCCCTGAAATTTCAGGCAAAAGAATCACTCCTTGTAAGTGAAAGCCATCCTTCTCCTGGTGGGATATTATGATGCCCATTTCTCCTTGCCTTGAGTGAGAGACTTCTCTGTCCCTGGGCTTTCTAGCAGTGCCTGAGATGCATGAGTGAATGAATGATGCTCTCCCTACTCAGGCTAGTTTCCAATGTCACATGCATCATTTAATCATATGGCACTATTTGCTGTTGATCTTAAATTCTGTGCTTGGAATGGGGAAGAATAACTGTTCTCTAAATTCTGAGGGTCACATGGCCTGAGAGTACACTAGAAGATCAGATGTAAAAGCATTTCAAAGATCTGTGGGAGGCAAGTTGATTAATAACATAACAGGAGTGCCCAAGTGCACAAAACAAATACATCCACTTATCAGTCTTATCACTGATGGAGCCTTTACCAGGATTGCTTTGGCTGGGACCCCAGGGAAAGCCAAACAGAAGACAGAGAGCAACAAGACATTACAAATGAATTATGCACTCAAGTTGCCAAAGACACACGCAATGTCATGTTATTTAAAGCAAACTCACATTTATGGAACACATATTTGTGTTTCTGACTCTTCACTTGCTTGGCTCTGTCTGATACAAATAGTTTCTTATTTAAACTTGGCTTCCAACTCTCTCAAGGTGACCATTAGATAATTTGCTGTGCAGTGAAACACCTGGACATTCTATTACTAATTGGTAACATCCCAGTCTCAATACAATTGAGAATGCTTACATTTAAACCACTTGTGTAACTTCTGTCCATGATACAGAAATTTGAACCTTTTCTAAAGTAGCACCACAAGGAAGTATACCAGTGATTAGCAGTCAAACCAAAAGACAAAATTCTTTTACACTGCTACTTCCCCGCAAACTAGATCTTTGCCTATTTCCAGAATAGCTAGAAAAGAACCAAATTTGTATTGCAAAGAATGGAAATGCTACATGAGGCTCAAGAATGCAGAAAGGTCTGGACAGGCTCCCTGGGTTAGACCTGAAGAGTTATCAAAAGGTGAAGCAGTCCTAGGAATGGCTGTTTCTACCTCCCTCTGTCTCCAAAAAAAGATTTTCCTCCTATCATTCTCATTCAGAACATCAGCATATTCTACTCTCTCCAGATCCTTTCTCAACTACTGTAGTCTCAGCTCTACTTCCAAGGCTAACCAGACAAAGGATGGCTAGATTGACTGAGGAGATGTCCCTCCCAGTCTTTGCTACGTAGGTAGGCAGGAGTATTCCCTGGTAGTGCAGTTTCCAAACACCCATACCACCTAATCAGAACGGAACATGGGCTGGGCAGTTTAACTTCGAAAGACGTTGGGCCATAGGCATCATGACAGCGTTGGTTCAAGGAATACCTGGTAATTGAGGTTCTGTTATAAGCATTGTCACCCTGTGGTAAAGGAGGAAAACAGTGATGTGTCCTTAGATCAAGACAATCAGCAGTTCTTCATGCATTTCTGCATGCCCCCTTCTGCCTTTTGTGGTTTTATCCATAAAAATCAGAATCATATCCCCGAAGAATCCTCAGACCATACCAGATGGGACCTGCCAGCTTTTGGAAATTACTGATAAGTTGGGCATTTTAGGGCATTTTGGATATTTTATTATTATAAAGCTCATACTGCTGAGAACATTTCTGATGTTCTTTGTCCTCTATGATAGTCTAAGATCTTTTTGTCTTACATCTCTTTCTATTTTCTACCAGTGGCTTGCCTCAGACCAGCATTCATTAGTTACCTGTTGATATTCATGCTTACATTTTGCAATGCTTTATCATACCCATGTTAAGCATTCAATTCATGTATACCTTAGCTCCTTTACTGTAAGAAGATAACAAAAGAACTACATTCATATTACTACTATTCTTATTATTGCCCTTCACCTGACATTAGCCATACAATGGGTGCGATGCTGAATGCTTTATACACCTCATTTAATATTCACAATAGCCTTCATGAAGTACCGTATTGATATTCTACTCTGCAGAACAAGCTGAACTGTAACCTTATATGCAACTTTTGTCACTTACTTAAGTGAGAAGTGGAAGAATCAAGTCCTAAACTCAAGTCTGCCTGTCCTTAAAAGCTATCTGTAACCCTGATACTATGTAACATTGTTTCTGTATCTGTTCATAGGCTTGTTTCAGTCATACCTTCTAAATGGAAGTCCATATTACCAGAGCTGGAGATATAGTTCAGTGTTAGAGGGATTGCCTAGAATATGGAAAAAACCCATCCCAGATCAGGTGGTGAAGTTGCCAATCAACACCTAGATTCTGAGTCCAGTGGAACCTATTGGTTCCCTGGACAGCTTTCCTGGACCGCCTGTAACTCTTGGTTCTGCATTGCAAACAGCAGCATGGATGGTATTTTACTTCAGATAAATTTGAATATTTTAGGTCCCATGAGGCTGAAAGATGATAAAAAATGATCTGTTTTGTCATTCTTTCCTACAAGAAATATTACTGAGGTTACACCATGTGCCTGGCACTGCTTCAGTCAGTTCCTGCCAATCTCCAATTCCTTCTAAACTCTGTAATGCAGGGAAGGAGGAAGGAAGAAGAACAAGAGCTCACAGTGGGGACAGAAAAAAAGAAAACACAAGGGAAGAGGGAAGAGGAGGAAGAGAGAAAACTTTGTCGTTATAAATGGTGTCTTGGATAGGCTCTCCCCAAGTCAAGGGCTATCGTCAATTACAAGTCAGTGAAAATACACCCAGTAAACGTGATGCTTCAGACACCAGGCGAAGTGGCTGCAACTGCGGAGGCTAAGCCCCTGCCCTCTCCCAGTTCATGGTCAACAGTCGGGAGCTGAGCAACAGCACGTCCTGCCATACCCTAGACGATACTCTCCTGAAAGCTTCCTTTCATCACAGAGCCAAGACTAACATCGTTGTCAGAGGAAAGACTTATTAGTCTAAGTCCTATCATCTCTTCCTATTGTAAAAGCAAGGAGAAAAGGCAAAGAGCATAAACTCCACAATAAACTCAATTATAGAGATCGGGAGGCCCCTCCCTTCTCATTAAACTATACATCAGCTACCAAGGAATGTATAGGGGTTGAAAAGTGGGTCTACCATTGACAAGGAACATTTATGATGACTTTTCATTTCCTATGATTTTAATATATTTAATATATGATTTTTATTGCTTTTTTTTTTTTTTTGGTCGGCCATGGGGCTTGAACTCTGGGCCTGGGCGCTGTCCCTCAGCTCTTCAGCTCAAGGCGAGCACTCTACCACTTGAGCTACAGCGCCACTTCTGGTTTTCCGGTGGTTTATTGGAGATAGGAGTCTCACGGTCTCTCCTGCCCGGGCTGGCTTTTAACCACAATCCTCAGATCTCAGCCTCCTGAGTAGCTAGGATTACAGGCGTGAGCCACCAGCGCCCCGCTTTTTATTGCATTTTTTATGATCTTTAAAAAAATGTTTCTGAATGATCTTTAAAAAGACTTATGCTGGTAAAATATACCTTAAAGACTATCTTCCTGAGCCAAGGATATAAGAAATCATTTCCTAGAGGGAAAAAGACATTGTGCAACTGAGACCCTGTCTTGGGGCCAAACTGGTATTGAAACTGGTCATCAATGAGTTACCCACACTCCCTTTTGTGTCCCCACGAAGCTGGCTCCTCTGTAGCCTGCTGTGTCTGTCTGAGTCAGGAGCAACTCCCATCATACTCCATAGTTCTGTGTCTCTGTGATATTGTTAATGCTGCCTGTGTCATGCGTCGCTGTGCCCACACCGAGTGTCATGGAGAATAAGTTGCTAGTCTTTGTCATCTTCTCTCCTGTACCATCGGCTTAGGGAAGAGGTGGTATCTGCATCCCAGCAGCCTGGATTCACATTGCACCTCAACTACTAACATAATATTTAAGGGATGGGGGCTTCTGTTTGCCCCTCAGTAAGAGAGAGTTAGAACCAAACAACACATCGAAATGCATAATATTTACATAGTACATTCTTAATCAGAAGTTGTTAAATTAAGTCACATTCAATGTTTCTGGTTTTAACTAATCTGAATTAAAATGTGTACTGTGAGGTTGGGTCTCCTGCTAGTGACTTAAACTGTTGTATTTCACTGAAGGACCCTAGGTATGGAGGAATGGGACATGTCACATCATGATCAAATAACTATGAAAGAAGATATCTGATCTATCTTTCCATCTTTTAAAAAGTCAGTACAAGTGAAGCTGTCAGACTTCCTCACTTAATTCCCAAGCAGGAGAACTGGGGCCAGAATGTTGAATGCGTGAACTATGGTGGCGTGCCCCTGCATAGAGATCTCCGGAAATGCCTCACATTGTCAAGGGTAGAAAAACGAGAGCTGAGGGCCAATGAAAATCTGCTCACACCTGGTGGTAAAAAGAGAGGGTATAGCCTGTCAAGGCACAACATCCTTTGGATTTAGATAATTTACATGGAAGGTTCCAGCCATTTACATTTCAAGGATCAGCATTTTACAAAAGATTCAGGGGCTCCAAATGAATGATTGTTACTGGAACAGAATAAAAGTTGTGTTCTTGGGGCCCCTGTTGGCTTACTAACCTTGCATTTCAGTAGCCTTTCTCCATGAAGCCAATTCCTCCTGTCACTTTGGCTTTGAATGTGTGTTAGGTTCCAATAAATGAAACCAACAATAATAATTTAAGCAGGATGGATTTTTTCCACCCTCACACAAGGCTGTCGGGTGTCTTTGGCTGCTATGGTGACTGAGCAGTATTGTAGGATGTTTGCTTTGGCATCGGTTCACCCATTACCCAGGTGTTGACCTCACACGGCCAAGCTAGAGCATCACCAGCACCGTTACTTACCCCTCATGGAAAGGTAGCGGAGGGGAGCGCACGGTTCCCTCCACGAACAGGGCACCACCTAAAAGTAGCAATTCTCATGACTGCTCACATCCCATTGGCCAGACTACATCACAGACTGTATCTGGAAGGATGAGAGACTGGGGAATGCGGCGTTCGTTCTGGATGGTTATGTGCTCAGCTGTAATTTGGCTTTCTTCTGTAGAAAAAAAAAAAAACAGGAAATTAAAATACAGAGAAACAGCCGTCTCTGCTGCAGGAATGACTTGACAGGGTTGCTGCTAGATGGGGGAGGGGTGGTTATTTGTGTGATTTTAGGGAACAGAAGATAATATTTTAAAATAGGTAATTTGCTTTAGATTTCTGGTCCATTTAGAGAAGCTGAGTTTCCCCCCCCCCTTTGGCTTGGTAATGAAATTGAGTTTTATATTAGATTTAAAACATCACATTTTCTCATTACAAAAATAATATGTAGGGAAAATTTAGAAAATATAAGTAAGTAAAATGAAGGCTCTGGAGATCCCAGAGAATTACAGCTTAGGAGCTGTAGGCAAAAAAAAAGTGGGAGTTGAAATTGTACAACAGAAGCCAGGCATAGTAGGACACCTCTATATTCCAGCCACTCAGGATGGCAGCCTGATGCCAGCCCAGGGAAAGGAACAAACTGAAAAGCAAGATGCTGAGAGGTAGCTCAGATGCCTGGAGTAGGGTGTTTTCAAGTTCTGAGTTCAATCCCCAGAAGTACACACACACACACACACACACACGCACGCACGCACGCACGCACGCACGCACGCGCGCGCGCAAGGAAATATAGGACAAGAGCTCCCCTTCATCCTATTCCACCCCCTTTTGAGGAGGATAGGAGTTAGGAAGCAATGGCCAAACTGTAGAAAAAAGTCCAGAGGGGAGAATGAGGCAGTTTATCTTGTGTAATACAGTGCTTGATAAAAGCTATAATCATGGTATTACTGATTCCTGTGTTCCTAGAAGGCTTACTGAGTTAAGGATAAATTCAGAATAAATAAATCTCCAGGACTTTGGATGGTGTCTTCCAATGTCTCTGCCCACAGAGAACCACAGTGCTGCCAGGGAAGCATCTCTTTGCCTCAACTGTCCCCTGACGATGACCCACGGTGTAAGATTCACAACTAGCAGTGCTTCCAAAACTCACCAGCTGTAGGAATGCATGTCAGCAGAGGTAGCAGTCTAAACATGCCTCACAAATGAGAAAATTGTTCCCATTAAAGTGGCCTGTAAAGCAAGCCACTGACAAAATAGTAGTTGGAAGCAAAGAGGAAAGTATAAATGTCCTAGTAAATGATACTGTAATTTCCTAAAGTAATTTCTGGACTTTCTGAGCTCCTAGTAACTTGGTCAAAAACAACTGAGTTGAAACCTAAGCTGTTCATGTGGATGACACTGCTGAATGGCAATTCCTCCCTGGCTCGTCTAGGGAATCCTGATTGGCACGGTTATGACAGAGTGCGAGATGATGATGGTTGATGGGGTGGAAACACACTTGTATCTCCAGGAAGGAAGCAAACTGGGTCAAGAGAGAGCTAACAGATATAGTATAGATGTAGTTACAAAGAGGAAGTAAATGAATCCAAGGCTCTCATCTCCAAAAAAAAAACCCTCTGGCTTCTGGTGTCCATCTGTCTGTTATGGCTTTTGACCTACTTTTCTGGGGTACAGTAATAAGTACGGGAGATGAGAGGCTGGTGGAAACAGCAGTTGAGGGTGACCACGTGCATTCTCAGATGTGGGGGCTGTCACTGATGTCTCCTGGGAGGTCCCAGGCCTTCTTTTAGTAAAATCATCTTCTCATTGAGGTGGATATCATAATGTACACAGCGAAGAAGATGGCTCAGTGGCCTGCATGGTTCTCCATTCCTGCTAGCTGAGAAAAAAAATCTTCATTGTGCAGTAGAACATGGAGACACAACAAGAGGCCCCAGTCTCCGTGCTTACTCTCAGTGAAGACTGAGCACCTACCACGTGAAGCCAAGCTTGATTAGTGTCTCCCTGAGGGCTGCTTGTACCTTGTTCTTCCAGATCTACAGCACACACAGTGTCCTTGAGATGCTCTCTGGGCAAAGGACACAACAGGGAAATCAGAGATTGCCTTTTACATTTTCTGCTGGGGCTGATGTGTTACCAACACTTAATAAGTTCTCTGCATTTGAATTCATTAAATATCAATCACCCAGAGTCTAGGGGGTGGGCACTATTACTATGTCATTTTATAGATGAGGACAAGATGGAGGGACTTATCAATTATCCAAGACCTGCAGATGGAAATTAGAGAGTATGCATTCAAATCTAGGAAGTTCATTTCCAAGCCCCAGAAACTATAATCCACTGATGTTCTATCTTTTGAATATATGATAAAATATTGGTTGGATGCAAACTGATCACTCATAGTCTTGTTGGAAAATGCAACCCTGGAGGGTAACCCTGCCTTCCACACAGACTTCCTGCAATTCAAACCCCATGATCATGTTTTAATGGCTAAGGAATGACTTCAACCACACTATTGCTTCACTTGATCATTGTATTGTACAGTAAAACATACAAATACAATTTACTACTTTCATCTCTTTTATGTATTGTTCAGTGGCATTTAGAACATTAACCTTCTTCTGCATCCATCACCACCAGCCGTCTCCACAACTTTCTCATTTTTCCCAAGTGGAAATTCTATTCCCATTCACCAGCAAGTCTTGCCAGGTACCTGTGAGTTCCCACTATAATCCTAGCTACTCAGGAAGCTGAAATCTGAGGATCACTATTCAAAGCCAGCCCAGGGAAGGAAAATCCAGGAGACTCTATCTCCAGTTAACCATCCAAAAAAATAGCCAGACTGAAAGCATGGCTCAAGTGGTAGGCAGAAAAAGTAGAGCCAGATTGTAAGACACTGAGTTCAAGCCCCCAGTACCAGCATATGCATGCACACACACTCAATCTTCACTTCCCTCTCTCTGTAAAATGGCAACTGCCATTTTATTTTCTGTGTTGATGAACTTATCAACTAGACAGCTCTAAGTACCTCCTGTTGGTAGAATCCTATAATATATGTCTCTTTGTGTCTAGCTTAATTTGATTAGTATTTTATCTTTAAAGCTGATTCCATATTATAGCACATGTCACCATTTTCTTTTTAAATGCCTAGATAGAAAGTGAATCCTTTTATTCACTTCTATTCTCAGGACCCTAGTGTCTGTATATCCCATGTTTGTTTATGATTTCCCCAATGGACATTTGGGTTGTGCTATTGTGAATAGTATCACTATGAATATTGGTGTATAAATATCTTTGAGCCCTTGCATTCTTTTCCTTAGAGTATATATCCAGACATGGAATGGCTAGATCATATGGTTATTGTTATATTTGTTAGGAATTACAGTTAACTTTTCTTTATTTAATGTTTTTTTGTTTGTTTGTTTGTCGGTCGTGGGGCTTGAACTCTGGGCCTGGGCACTGTCCCTCAGCTCTTCAGCTCAAGGCGAGCGCTCTACCACTTGAGCTACAGTGCCACTTTCGGTTTTCTGGTGGTTTATTGGAGATAGGAGTCTCACAGTCTCTCCTGCCCAGGCTGGCTTTGAACCGCGATCCTCAGATCTCAGCCTTCTGAGTAGCTAGGATTACAGGCGTGAGCCACCAGCGTCCAGCTCTTCTTCATTTAATGTTGACCATCAGTGATGGTGAATATCCTAGAAACCCATGTCACATAGCTTAATTATGGCTCTCAATACTGTCACCAAAACTTGGTAGTAACCTTATATGTAGATAAATAGCTAGATTGGAGGTGGGGAGCACTGGCTTTATTTTGAATTTACTTAAAAAATGTTTTATCCTAGGTAGTTGTACAGAGGAGTTGTCACTTAACAAAGCCATTTATGAATAAAATATGTCTTGATCATTGTCACCCCTGGTATAAAATGTGATGCTATGACCTTTACTAGGAAGGGCTTTGTTTTTGGTTAAAAAGCAGGACCAAGCATGCCTAAATAGAAAGTGAATCATTTTATGTGCTTCTCTTTTCAGAGCTCTAGTGTACAAAGGAATTCTAGCAGCTCATGGGAAGTTATGCAAAACTCAATAAAGATTTTAGTCAGGAGAAAAAAGGTTAAAGGGAAGAGAGGAAACATTCTCTAAGGAACTTTACAGAGAAATTAAGAATCACATTTAAACTCTGAGTCCTTTAAATGTGGTCCTGAGGAAACATAGTGCTGGCTGGAGGTTCTCATGGCCTCTCTTCTGTGGTACACTACAACTTGGGCAGACTGAGGAGCATCAAATGTGCAGATTCGGATCTCTCCTTCATTTAGCATTGAGTAGCTGTGAGGAAGACACCATTCAATATGCCTTTAGAAGACACTGATGAGGGGGGCTTTGTTTGGGGATGAAATCCTCAATTGAAGGGATTCTTGAATACAATTTGGAAACTATGTGTGTTGTATAAGACTGTACCAATGGGACCTTCTGCTTAGGAGTCTATTTTGATGTTCTGGAGCCTTGAACATCTTGGATACAATTTTCCAAAAATCATATATCTCTTGCAGAAGTAATCAAATAATATTCAGTTGAACTGGCTGAAGTTGGAATGAGACTGGAAGTCAAGCTTTTTATCAGACTTGCTGTCCATTGGCCCCCACTTTCTGCAATAGCTGGTGCCTCCACTTTCTAAGCATTGTGGAGGTTTTTTATGGTGGGCTGGCTTGTTTCTCCCTGGTAACCCCCTCTGGAGACACCTGGATTTGAAATTACTCCACTCTGCAAAAATCACTGGCCCTCTTCCATCAGTTCACCACATTCATGTTCCATCGTTCAAAGTTAGAGGGATCTCCTAAGTCCATTCAGTATAGGGTTGGCAAGTTTATTTCTTGTTCTTATTACTTGAGCTTTACCTAAAGAAAGAAAAGGGGACAGAAATATTACTATTCTTTCATCTCAAAATCAGAAGTTTTTGTCTCTCCACCTTCTCACCCCCATTCGGTTTTAGAAGAGGTATGGCTGCTATTGATTAAGCAATGGGAGAAATAGATGACTTGTAAGGTGAAAGCAACTGGACAAATTCACAAAGTAGCTGTTTTCATAAAGTGCAGCAAGAACACTATGTTGACCGCAGGCTAGGCCCCTTCTTTATGTTAATGACCTAGAAGGCAAGTATTGCTTTATGCTGAGGAGACAAACTCACAAAATTTAAAAAATAAGCCTGAGGTCATCTACCTACCTTGTAAAGGGTCAAAGCCAAAATCATAAACCAGATTTGCTGGACCCCAAACCAGGACTGCATCTACTACACAAAACTTGATACCAAAATCTATAGAATACTCTTTATAAATTCCACTGCTCTTAACAGGTGTGGTGGTGAGAGAATTGCAGTTCTCTCTATGTAGTGCCTAGAGTACCAGCTACTCAGGAGGTAGAAGTAGGGGCATCGTGGTCTGAGACTGGCCCCAGAAAAGTGAGTGTGAAACCCTATTTAAAAAACCCAAAGTGCAATAGACTCATGCAAAACAAGTATGTATGTTTGCCTAACAAGTATGAGCCCAAGAGTTCAAGTCCCAGTACTGCCAAAAAAGAAAATAAAGACAATCCAATGCAATATATTAAAATTTTTTTTAAAGAAATCTAACAAGGAAAGCAAAAGAAGAGAGAGATTGTCCAAGAGAATTGTATTCGTCACCCGGTTTATGGAATTGTAACACCTTTGTGCAACACCTTAATAATAACAAAAATAGATTGAACAAAAGAAATCTGTATATGAGGTGCGTGAGAAGGCAGTTATGCAAGGGAAAGCCCAAGTTGATCTTAGGATCAACGTAAGATTAACCCTTCAATTGCAGTGAGAGTTTAATTTATCTGCTGACTCGCTTGTTCCAACAAGATCCCTTCTAGTCCTCTAATTCTGTAGGCAGAATTCTAAAAATTCTTTTCCTAGCGCAACACTAACCTTCAGCACACAGCCTGATGATGTGATCTCTGTTATCTTCATCTCCTTGATTTAGCATTTCCTCCTCAAACCTCTTACACACACCTGGCTGCGGGGATGTATTCCTGGCTGCATCATTTGTGTTCATAATTTTTTACATGCGATAATTCTCAGGAGCACCCAGGAGAAATGCCTTAATCAAGAAAGCCTGTACCAGACATTGCTTTATCTATGTCACAATTATCTGACGATCATTTCCCTTTGCCAAAAACTGAGAAGAGTATTTGCATTTGGAAAATCAAGTTACAACACCTGAAGCACATTAAGAACCACCGCCTCCCTGGAGTCTCCATGAGATTTCCTCATCTTAGTTTGTTTTTCTTAAAGATACAAACTGCACAGCAGTGTTTGTAGTTGGGGCTGATGAGCACCCTGGCTTGCATGATAAGATTTCACTTTGGCCAACTCAACTTTTTTATACATAAATTAAGTTGTAAGTAAGCTTTGAAATAGTATAACATACATCATTGGGGTTTATTTAGAGACATTGGAATATTTCAGTATTTGTTTTAAATGCAAATTTAGGATCAGTGAGTGTTTTTACATACAAAATTATGACATGTTGGCCAGGAATTCTGGGGTCGGCAGGAGGATGCTTGGGAATCTTAATTACCCTTGCCCTGGAGTAGGGCTGGGCTCAGTGACGTAATTAAGGACAAACCCCAAGAGAAAGTTAATTCTGAGCGGAGGGGATGTTTAAATAACGCATATCCATCAGCAAACTTGGATCTTCTCCTGCTAGAGCTCTATAACCTTTGAAAGCATTTCAGATTGCTGTATTATCACTTAGTTCCTTCAAAAAGCATGTAACAGAGCCAGGCATGGTGATACTTTCCAGCATGGGCTACTTAATCAGACCTATCTCAAAAAAAAATTGCTTCTGGCTCAATTGTGTGGACAAGCTCAAGTCCTTAAAATGCTCAAAAAGGCGACAGTGTCCAAGTTTAATGTTTCACGTTCAGAGAGCTTGCAAGTATCCTCTCCATTTTGAGAACTTCAAAATGACTTTCGGCATCTAGGAGATTATACCTTAGCCACAGTATTTAAACAGAAACAAATAGAACCACATGTTTCAATGCAGTGCTAGACGTCAGATTTGACTATCAAAACCACATGTTTTCCTTCCCCCAGTGCAGCTTTCTTACAGACCACTTGACTTCCAATCCATGTAGTGTACCATTCCCTCTCTTACAGCTTTCTGCAGGATGGCTGCAAGTAATACAGTAGATAATAACTGTAAATTTTTAATGAATACTTCTTTTAAAGTTGGTTTTCTGTTTGCTTGTTTGGAGCTTGGACTCTTTTAAAAACCATGAGAAACCAGACTTGAGTTTTAAGTTCCATACAATGTAAAGGTAGATCCTTTACATCTGGTCTAAATCATCATCACCATCGTCATCATCATCATCATCATCATCATCATCATCATCAATCTATTCTCCATGGGTTTCCCTTGGCATGTAAGATTATATTATATTTTGGATATGGTTGAAAATTATTTCAAATGAGAATGGTCTGAACATTGCTATATGCCATTAATATTGAAAAATTGGATGAATGTGTGGATGGATAGAAGGAAATGTATAGTAGGAGGAAGGGAACCTAGGCTATTTTGCTCAAATCTGTTTTTAGAGCATCCTAAATGCACTCTTTCCATCATGAAAACCCACTGCTATGCTTTGTGTGTGTGTGTGTGTGTGTGTGTGTGTGTGTGTGTGTGTGCGCGCGCGCACCAGTCCTTGGTGCTTGAATTCATGGCCTAGGCACTGTCCCTGAGCTTTTTTGCTGTCTCTCAAGGCTAGCATTCTAAATACTTGAGCCATAGCTCTACTTCTGGTCTTTTGGTGGTTAATTGTCTTATGGACTTCCCTGCCTGCACTGGCTTAGACCCATGTTCCTCAGATCTCATCTTCCTAAGTAGGTAGATAATAGGCATGAACCACCTGTGCCCAGCCCTATTTGTGCTTTCGAAGTTTCCTGCCACAGCTGCGCTGCATGTGGGAAATGATACCGGGAGAGGAATGAAATGACATTGCTGTACTGATTGGATTCAGACTTCTCGATTATGTAAAATTCAAAAGTCCTTATTTAATGTCTTATGTTCTAGAGATTACTTAGGTTTCTCTTCTAAATGAGAATTCACCCAGGAGACAAGCCAGAGAATGTAATTTGACCAATACTGTAATTAAAGGATAACAATTTGCAAACATAGAAAGTAATTGTTGCCTTATTTGTATTGAAATGTGGTAGAAAAATGAACATAAATCTGTCAAAACAATTTTGACCTAGGTGATGGCCCTGACCATTTCCCTCAGGTGGGAGCTTGCTTTCAGACTTATTTTACACATCAGTAGTATGTGTCACTTTCACTGAGCCATGGGAATGATCTGTCCCCACAGGAGGCTGTGAGTGATGTACAGTCCCCAGCTGGTAGGTTGTATTTAATTTAGCCACCTAAAAATCAGTGTTCATAGACATCCCAACAGAAATAACCTTGAGTATGATTTTTATAGTTGCAAAGAAATAGTTTTTAAAATGATAGTTTAGCTATCATTTTAAAATCATGGCTTAGCCAATTGGAGATTTCTTGGGTGATAATCTTGAGATTGGTGAATCCTGGTTAAGTCTTTGTTTCTGATGCATGGCATGGGAAGTGAGCTCATGTGGGCTCCACCTAGGAGAGCACAGAAGGGAATGTACTGGAAGCAAGAGATGGAAAAGCAGAGAGGACATTTCCACTTCAGGGAAAATGTCTGTACTATACCATTGCACACAAAATATAGAAGTGTAGCTCCATTTTCCCCTAGCATGATCACATTTATTGCATCTACACACATCATACATCTTGCAAAAAGCACTTGTGTACAGTTTTGAAAGGCAAATTTTAAGTCTTTTGTGCCTATCCAGATATTTACCATTCATGGTACTCTTTACTTCTTCCTATACATTGTAGTTTTCATGTTTTAATTCGTTTTTAGCCTCAAGAAATGTCTTTATTCTATCCTCATTCTTGAGGATGGAATAGAGAACTGGATTTATTTATTAGTTTGCAGCACTGTGAGAATGCAAATGTGTTTCTTCTAGCAGTCAATTTACTTGGATAGACTAGAGGTAGAAACTGGTTTATGGTCGGTGGCGGATCAGGTTTTCAGCCAGCCCCTTTGATGGTTCTTTAGGTGAGTTTTAAATGGTTGGTTTCCTATATTATGAGGCAGATCCTGGTATTAGAAGATAGGGATATGTAATTTTGATAAAACTTTTCATTTTACTCTTACACTATGTTAACAGAATTTCACTTCTATGCCTCAGGTTTTTCTAGGCACAAGGTCATTTCATTCTCTGTTAGAAACGGAGCTGGGCATGCTGGGCATGTCGTACCTCTCCGAGGATGGGGGGCTCACCCTCAGAGGCTGCCCTCAGGCAAAAGTTCCAGGCCCTGTCTGAAAAATGAACTACAGCAAAAAAAAAAAGGTCTGGGATGTGATTCAAATGGTAGAATACTTGCCTAATAAGCATGAGGTCTTCAAATTCAAACCATAGTACTGACAAATAGATGGATAGACAACACTGTAACAATTTTATTTTTAATCTATCATCATGTTTGTTTGTCTCTTAGGAAAAAATGCTGCAAAGGGTATAAATTTGTTCTTGGACAGTGTATCCCAGAAGGTATGTACTATAAAAGATCTTCCTTTATTCGCAATGAATCATTAGAAGTCTATAAAATTCAAGTAGACATGGATAAATGTTGTCTATGTTAGGTATCTGTGTGTCTGTGTATGATTCTTGTGGACATTATATTTTTCACATGCTGATTCATTAGATATAATACATTCTGTCAAAACCATTACATGTTTCATTCACACACATCAAACCTTTTTTACACTTCTGCTTTATGCTTAATAAGCTTTCAATTACCTAGTTAGCATTTCATGGCTCAATTGTAGCCCAGCCCTCTCCTGGCTGATGGCTGGACCTGTCTGCTGTGTGTTGAACTTTTTGTCCCTTTTCATGACCATCATCAAATATTGCTTAGCATAGTATTGGTGTATAAAAATGGACCCATCTCCCGGGGAACACTTCAGAGTGAGGGATAGGAACGGGGTCCTCGGGAACCAGAAGAGCTTAGATTGTATTATGCTTCCATATTCTACTTAATAGGACCTCAGGAAAGTTCCTTGCTGATCCTTAATTTTCACAGGCAGATGTTGATACTGAGGTCATAGGGATCTTTAAAGCAATTTTGCCATGACTGAGTGAGGTGGCTCATGCCTATAATTCCAGCTACTGGAGAGGCAAAGTGTGGCTGCTCAAACCTGAGGGCCAAACCTGTCCCATCACCTGATTCAGGAAATGAAGTCTGAATAAACACAGTCGTGCTCATAGGCTTAGTATTGTTTCTGCCTTCTTTTTCATGACAATAATGGAATTGAGTAGTTGCAACAGAGGATTTGGCTCATTTCTGGAAAAAGATTTCTAATCTCTGCTGTTTGGCCAGGTGACAGGATGATCTGATTTGTCCAGCTAAACAGTTAAGAATTGATGAACGTGGGGCGCAGAGACCTCTAATGGTTTTCCTGGCTTATAACTAGGAAAAATATATTTGCATTTATATACATATAGAAAATCTCCAGTGTAGTTATAACCTATGATAGTTCTAGTTCTACCTTTGTGAGAAAATTTATACTATGATCTGTAATGGCTAGACAAATTTACATTCCCACCAAAAGTGTATAAGAGTTCCTATTTTGTTTGCTGCATCAGTATTCACAAGAGGCAAGTTGTAGAATCATCCAAGATGCCCATAAAACAGGTGCTGGAGGGGATGTGGACAGAAGGGAACCTTACTGCATTGTTGGTGGGAGTGTAAACTTGTTCAACCACTTTGGAAAGCAGTATGGAGGTTCCTCAAAACAATCCCACTTTTGGGCATTTACCCAAATGTTCACAAACAAGGCCACACTAAAGCTACCAGCACGACTATGTTTATTGCAACATTATTTACTATAGCTAAGATATGGAACCAACCCAGATGCCCCTCAGTAGATGAATGGATCAAGAAAATGTGGTATATATACACAATGGAATTCTATGCCTCCATCAGAAAGAATGACATTGCCCCATTTGTTAGGAAATGGAAAGACTTGGAAAAAATTATATGAAGTGAAGTAAGCCAGGCCCAAAGAAACATAGGTCCCATGGTTTCCCTTATTTGCAATATCTAGTATATGTCTGAGTCAAGCAGAAAAGGTCAGATAAGGTGATGTTAGGGAAATGAACCCTAATATATGTATTCAAATGTTTTTTTTTCTTTCATGCGATTGTTTCTAACGCATTTATAAGATTATTTCTTTGTTGCTTTGTATGTCCCTCCCCCACAGTCTAACCCCTGCTTTCACTGTATTTGATGTTGGTATAATTTGTGGAGGGGAAGGGGAAAAACAAATCGTTTAAATAGGGATACAGGTGGACCCATTGCAACAATAAGATGTACAAGTCGTTACGTCGAAAACGAACTTTACAACTTTGGGGGGGGGAGGGGAGCGGGAAGGATTGGGTGGAGGGACGGGGGGAGGTTGGGAAGGGATGGGAAGGGGAAACAAAGGAGGAGGCTACAATGCTTGATAAGAAATGTACTCATTGTCTTGCCCATGTAATTGTAACCCCTCTGTACAGTATTTTCACAATAAAAAGAAAAAAGATAAAAAGAAAATGAGTGCCAGGGACAAAAGGAAAAGAGGGTGGAGAGAGGGTAACAGGGTGCAGATATGATGAAAGAATGTTATATGCGTGCATGTGAAGCTCCTAATTGTGTACAGTCAGTGTGTGCTAACAGAGGAGTTGAGCACAAGCTGTGTGGAGAGGCTTGCTCTCGTTAGCCAGGGGACTTAGTCTCTGACAGGTAACCAGCCAATCATGAGCACCTATAGCAGAAGAAGCAGAGCAGAGGAAGCTTTTCCCAGGCTTCGGGTACTGTGTTTAATGCACTTTCCAATTTTATCTTCATTTTAAAAACAGCACAAAGACACTATTGTTGTTCTTTTTTTGTTGTTCGTGGGGCTTGAACTCTGGACCTGGGTGCCATCCCTCAGCTCTTCAGCTCAAGGCTAGCACTCTACCACTTAAGCCACAGCACCACTTCCAGTTTTCTAGTGGCTTATTGGAGATAAGAGTCTCACAGACTTTCCTGCCTGGGCTGGCTTTGAACTGTGATCCTCAGATCTCAGCCTCCTGAGTAGCTAGGATTACAGGCATGAGCCACTGGTGCCAGGCTTGTTGTTGTGAGGAAATCAAGGCTCAATGAACCTGAGATCAGCAAGGCATGATGATATGCTCTATAATCTTAGCACTTGAGAGGTTGAGGTGGGAGGCTTTGAGCCCAGGGTTTGAACCCAGACTGGGCTGCATAGTGAGACCAGAGGAGGAGGAAGAGGAGGAAGGGGAGAGGAGGGGGGGAAGAGAAGGAGGAGGAGGATCTGAGATCACAGAGAGAATGGCCAAGTTGGAAGGTGGGCACTCATATGTGAGCTAGAGAGCTAGCGTGTTGACAGGATTGAGTAGACCGTGTTGAGGAGGTAGGGCAGGCTTGGCACTGACAGTGGCCCTTGAAAACTGGCTAGGATGCCACCAGTAACGAGGTGCTAAGAGTAAGGGTAGAGGAGCTGGCTGGGCATGGCTGGAGGTGAAAGCGTGGATAGAAGGAAGAATCAGTAGCGAGAAGGCACGGCTGTGACAAAGGACAAAGGAAAAGACAACTGGGGCTTGTGAAGTTGAAGGAACACATAGTGGGATCCTCTAATTGGGAAAATCTCAAGAGCGAATACCAGACATCAAATGCAGAAGTAACCAGTGAATATTTAAGACTTATTTAGTTTAGGTTGAGGCTCTTTCTTTTCTTACCCCTCACCCTCTTTCACCTTCTCTTCTTCTTCTTCTTCATCCTCTTCCTCTTCCTCCTCTTTCTCCTTCTCCTCCTTATTTTTTCTCTCATTCTGTCTCTCTCTCTGCTTTTTGTGAGACAATGTCACGCTATACAGTCCAAGCTGGCCTTAATCTCTAGATCCTTCCGGCTTTACCTCCTATGAGTCAAAAATTACCGGCCTGTGCTACCACACTATGGTTCATTAACTCTTTTCCAAAATGCTTGAGATCAGAAATGATTCCTATTTCAGAATTTTGGGGATTTGTGAATGTTTTCATAGATTTATGAGTTGAGCATCTATAATCTAGGAATCTGAAATGCTCCAAAATCTAAAACATCACTGCAGAGCACATTTACTAGGGTGCACTGCTGGCTAGACACCGGCAACTGAAAAGGCAAAGAAGCAACAGCACCCCAGAGATAAGTGCGCCCCGCGCTGCCACCCCGAGGCTAGGCATGCAGAGATGGTGGCCGATTAGGCTCAGAGGAGGTGCCGTTGGATGCGTCCCAGACCTTCCGGGCATGAGTGGCAGGTGCTCTTTCTCTCAATTAGGGGTCTGGGAGCCATATCTTCACGAGGTTGTACCCAGTGGCTGGTGCTAGTAGCTCAGAAATGGGATGTAATAGGCCAGTTCTACAATTGTAGGGAAAGCTACAAATTGACATCTGCTGCTTCTACCAAATAAGCTACTGGAGGGCTAGAAAGGGGGAAGAATGAAATGAGGCTTGGGGAGCACCAGCAGTAAGCAGAGAGGTCCATATTCCTCTTTCCTCTTCGTGTGTATGTGTGTGTGTCTGTCTGTCTGTCTGTCTGTCTGTCTTCCTGTCTCTCTGTCTTTCTGGCTGTTTCCCTTCTGCAACCCAATATCATTTATCCGCAATGATAAATAGCTGTCAAGGAAGAAATGTGGTTTTTAAAGTCTCAAGTCACAAAGTCTCTGAGGGAAGGGATGGAGAACAGGTTTGAAATCAATAGAAAGGCTCAATCTGACACTGCCAACGTACCTGAGACTCTCCTAATGCCTCAGGTCATCAGACTTCAGGGCTCAGCAGAAAACTTTCATATCATCACTATAATGTGAACACTGGAGAGTTATCCAACAAAATGTCAATGAAACTTTTGGCCATGAAAGGCCTGGGAAGCGGAGAACTCCAGGGTTGGGTGGGCAGCAGTGGGTAAGGCAATGGAAAAGCTAAATGTGAGCTGGGCACTGGTGATTCACACCTGTGATCCTAGCTAGGCAGGAGGTTGAGATCAGTGGGGATAGCAGTTTGAAGCCAACCCTGGCAGGAAAGTCTGTGAGACTCTTATGTGAGAAAAAAAAAAAAAGCTGGAAATGGAGCTGTGACTCAAGTGGTACTGTGCTAGCCTTGAATAAAAAGCTTAGGGACAACTCCCAGGCCCTGAGTTCAAACCCAAGACTGGAAAGAAAGAGAAAGAAAGAAAGAGAGAGAGAGAAAGAGAAAGAAAGAGGGAGGAGGGAAGGAGGGAGGTAGGGAAGGAGATAGGGAGGGAAGGAGAGAGGAAGGAAGGAAGGAAGGAAGGAAGGAAGGAAGGAAGGAAGGAAGGAAGGAAGGAAAGCAAAAGCTAAATGTGCCTCTTCCAAGGCTGGCAATCAACAGGGAGAGCTTAAAAGAAAGAAGCAATGCGTTCTAGCCATCTGGAGATGTGGCGTGAAAACACCCACAGATGTGGAGGCAGACAGGGATTGCTGCACAGGGGTTGTGGGAAGCTCAAAGCAAGCCTCAACGCAGTTCTTTAGACAGCCTCTCTGCCTCTTTCCTCTCCGCCTTTCTCTTCCTCCTCTGGCAGTAGCAGCCATGCGTGGACAGCTCGTCTCCAGTCACGCTAAGACCTTCTGCATTCCCAACTTGGGTTGCCTAGAGGTGGAGTTTCTTTGGGGAAAACCCATTCAGCCTGAGGCAGCTTGTGTCAGGGTTGGTGAGAACCCATGCAGGAAAGCAGGCCGGGAGTCACGCCTGTGGGAAGGCGCCCACAACCAGGACAGCTCTCCAGAGTTACGTGGGAGTGATGGATCCTTGTTAAGCCAACCCTTCCTGCTCACCTTCACGGCAGATCCAGGCTCCCCCTGTGGCCAGGAAGAGTGTCCCCGTCAGCACCCGGGGAGATAGTGCTGTGATTGATGATGCGCTGGGTCTGCTCTGGGAGCAGATGCTGAGCCTGAGCTCCTGACTTAGAGCCAACGTCCCGACAGAAACTCATGAAATAGCAGCTCATAAAAACCCAGAGGAGCAGATGCTCTAATTCTTTATGAGTAGACGAGCATGCACCCCAATTTGCACAAGCTTTGCAAGCACATACCTTCGGCACTCGCTTATACAAGCACTGCCCCTGAGAACTCTCTCACGTTTTATTTTTTTAGTACTGAAGGGGCCGTGCACTCACCGAGGAGACTGCCTACCACTTGAGCTATGTTCTCAGTTCTTTTTGTCTTTAGTTTGTTTCTCAGATAGTCTCACACTAACTTTGCCTAGACTAGACTCAATCCACAGTGCTCCTACCACCTATCCAAGTCTCTCAGAGAGTAGACCTGCACTACCAAACCTGGCCTACCTGCATTTCTTACCCTTCCCCTCTTCCCCTCTTCTCTTCTTCTTGCTCGACTTCTGGCCCTTCCTCTCACAAATACCCATCACCAGGGCTGGCCTTTCTGTAGATTCTTCTGGAAGGAATTCTCTGTCTCTGTGTCCATTTGGGGGGGAGGGTGGGGAGACAAAATAAGCCCCAAGTGAATTCGGGAGAGCTGGTCACCAGCTAAAGCACCAGCTCTCTGAATAACGATGAAGACCCAAGGACCCAGAAGAGAAAGCACAGTGACGTTTGCTTTTAACCATTGCTTTTAACTACATACTAAGTTATCCACTACAGAACTCTCTATTGCAGAGAAATAGATGGACCTGGAAAAAAAAATTATGTGAAGTGAGTCAGGCCCAGAGAGATGAAGGATGCATGTCTTCTCTCATATGTGGAAATGAAATCTAATTTATAAATCTATAGGTACACATATTCAGGGTCCTATGCAGCTATCCACAAATGTGTTAACCAAGCCTGGTCTATGCAGGGGAGAATTCCACTGGTGTAGCTCCTTTGAACAATTAATCTGTAATATAACAAAAACCAGGAAACCGGAACTCAAGGTGGGGGCAAAGTGAGACCAAGGGGAAGAAGAGGGGAATGCAGTCCTAATCATCAATGAGTATTTTATTAAATTAAGGAAACTGGGGAGGTGGGTGGGTTTGGAAGAGATGGACGAGAATGATGGAAGGGGATCATGGCTCAAGATGCATTATACTCACAGGTTGAATGGAAATCCCTTTGCATAATTACTTCAAGATAATAATAATACAACTCCTAGAAGAGCAAAGAGTGTTGCTCCCCACCAACTCCCGTGGCTCACGTGATTGTACTTTTCTTTTTCAGATTATGATGTCTGTGCCCAAGCCCCCTGTGAGCAGCAGTGCACAGACAACTTCGGCCGAGTGCTGTGTACTTGTTACCCGGGATACCGATATGACCGGGAGAGACACCGGAAGCGAGAGAAGCCATATTGCCTGGGTATGTTAGGATGCATGTTGGATGCCAGCACTTAGGGACATGCCTCGTGAGATGGTGTCATCTCTGTGGCATGTTTCTTCATGAGCAGGACTGGCTCAGAAATGTCACTCTGATCTTTGATTCCTCTCCCTTAAATCCTCGGGAGGATGGAGTTGGATTTGGACTTACTCTCCATATTGTTCACTACCTTTCATCCTGATGATCAAAAAAACCCAACTATGTCCCCGGGCTCCCTAAGGGAGCTGATAATATCCTAACTCAACGTGAGACAAGAGCTGGAGAAAAGAAACAATGTCAAGTGTTACTAGGATAGTATGAAGCAGAACATAAGTGATCGGGCATAAAAACAACAAAATAAGACGTGTTCTTAGAAGACAGCTAGGAAAAGGAACGTGTCCGTGTAGCAGGCAGGTTGTAAGAAAGTCGGAGGGAAGTGGAGTCAGCCACCTGGGCTGCAGCTGAGCAAACAGCCCAGCTACCCCCAATAGCCCCCCACTCCGTCCTTTCTTTCCCAGCCACGAGGTTTTCCCACCATGCATTCTGTGAGTTCCGGAGGCAAGTGGAGGACCCGTTGTCCCCCCAGAGCCCCGTGTTTCAGAGTGCGCTCACTCCATAGGCAACCTGTCCTTGTTTGCTTTCAAAGTAAATAGGTCCTTGGCCTTCCCTCCAGACCTGGTGAGTCACAACTCCAAGGGCTGAGTCTGGAAATGAGCATTTGTTTTCACCAATGAAGTTGTCCAGTGAAGTTGCAGAATCAGGTGGAGGATGAACTGGGACTGGCAGGGGCTCCTGAGTGGGCCACAACCAGTTGTTAGACGTCCTTCTCCTCTCCCCAGCAGGGGCTCTCGGGAGACCCCATTAGAAGCCTGTTTTCCCCCTGCCACGTCTGGGCATGGTGCTCTCACTAACCAAGGAAGGAGAATGGAGTGGACGCACTCTTCCCTCTGACGGCCCAAGCCACTCCAGATGGCCTTGTCCTAGGCACCAGGGCTTGAATTTCAGTTTCTGGTATCTACCTTACCCTGATCTTTGCATCTAGGGGATCTGTACACCTTACATTGAACTAAAAATGATGTCCTCTCCTTCTGGAGGAAAAGGCATTCAGCCTGAGAATCCTCCTGAGGGAGGGTCCTGCTAGACTCAGCCGGCTACAGAGGACGTAGCCTGTGCTGTCGGGGAAGGGAGCCCACGTGACATGAGCATGCTCCTCCCCTTGGCACACACATGGCCTACCAGAGCTGAGTCCTCTGCAGCTCGTCCAGAGAGCAGCTACCATGCCATTGTGCTCCTAACGTTCAGGGCGGGGCGCTATCTGCCCACCACATGTGCATGGCCTGCGGCTGGGTCCTGCTTCCCACCCACTGCTGCCCTGTGTCTCCAGCCGGTGAGCAGGAAACGGAATCAGGCCTCCCCGCTCCCCATGGTGGGAAAGGCTCTTGTTTTCACCCCATGCCACCGCAGGGAGCAAGCCCATGAGCCACACAGTTGGCACAGACTCTTGTTTGATGCTATCATGACTCATTTCCACAGCTCACCCAGGGGTCTGCTTGGGTCACTATGAGGCAGAAGCTTCCTGGGGAAACTCAGACTCACTGTGGCTCTTTTCTTTCATCAGAAGTAGCGAGGATGTCTCCTAAGTGGGAAGAGGCCATTCCTGAACGACCTCTGGGTCACCATCATGCTTTCCAGAACCCCCAACTATGAAGGGGAACTTAAGCCTCAGGCCACTAAGCTACTTGTGAGAGGTTACTTATCTACTATCCGCTTCTTGAAGGGTGTTGCCCTTGGCTTTCTCACATCCCCTTCTGAGGAGCGTTTAGGGCAGGCTTCATGGTCCTTGTGTTCCAGGTGGGTCTCTAAAGGCTAGCCAGGCCTGCACCAAGCCATGTGAAGGCAGGAAGCCCTGAGCAGAGTCCAGCCTGGGTGTGTGATGAGGGTAGCACACTCCCCAGGGCTGCTTGCACAGCTGGACTGCGCTTCCAGCACCTGGCTCTGTTTCAGATGTCTCTGGTCAGCATCAGGCTAGGCATCATCGACGTTATCAACAGAAGGGCCATGCCCGGGCCCGCCCCAGGTCATCAGTTGTGTTGCAGTGGCTTCTCTAAGCTGCGTGTTCTCTCCCTTTGATTCAAACCAGATATCGATGAGTGTGCCGCCAGCAACCAGACGCTCTGTGCTCACGTCTGCACCAACACCGTGGGCAGCTACCGCTGTGAGTGCCGGGAGGGCTTCATCCTGGAGGACGACGGGAAGACGTGCACCAGGGGAGACAAATACCCCAACGACACCGGTGAGTGACAGTTACAGACCATTTTTATACGTTATCAGATCTGGACACAATTTTACCTTTTTATCTATCTTTATATACACTTCTCTATACCTTTTTACCCTGTATGTTGTATAAATATAATACCATAATGCCTGTTATTTCATGTAATATGTATTATGGTCTCTAATGTATATTATTTATGTACTATAACCTATAAGGGTCTCAAGTATGTATCTATCATGGCATTAAAATATAAATATGTACAACATATGGTTCATATTACATAATTATATTTTCTGTAACATTTTAGTGTTTTATATGTCATATATCCTATTTTGCATAATTTGCCTGTATTATAATATATACATAACATGCATATTATTATTACCTATAGCCATTGGGGATCCCCATGAGCAAGAAGGAAGGGACACTTACACAAGTGGTAGGAGGGACCTGGGGTAAAAGGATATAAGTTCAAATGCTTCTAAGGAAAGGTGGTGGGATGCAATGTCGATTTATCATCCAGAGTTAGAAGAAGGCAGGAGGCTCATGGGAAATCAGCAAAGCTTGATTATATATTAAGCGTAATGTAGGTGAACTGGGGAGAGGGCAGAAAGATCATGTCCTCTCAAAGGAAATGTGCTGAAATAAAAGCACAAACCATTTTCCACATAAGGTACCAATCTGTATGGGTGCTACTCAAAAGTGTAGCCTTCTGCCTAGGCCCTGTCCATGAGCTGTTTGTTACTTGACTCATGATTAGATTTTTTTTCAAAAACATGAAGAGTGCTTGTGAATTTTTATAGCAATGTGACAGAGGAAATTTAGTTCAACCCGGAAACTGTGTGCTGGTGTTACATGTCCTGATTTCTCAGGCAGTTCATTTTGTATTTTATGAAAAGCGTCAGCCCACCGTCCATAGGGATTGGTCTAACAGCTGGAGTTCCGGCACAGCCTGAGCAGCTGGGCCACCTCATGTCCCCCGATCCCACTGAGATGTCTGGTCACCGAGGCACATGATCAGCCCAAGTGCCAGGTTCCTTCCCAGAGTGTGGAGTTAAAAAAGAACAAATGAGATGGAGGGGAATGGTAAGGGAGCAGGGGAGAAGAAAAGGAAAAGACTTCCCCAAACTTATGTCTGTGCTTCAGAGAAGGCCTTAGTAAGTGAACTGTCACAACAGTCACTCATTAAGTAACTCTGATCTCTGCCAAGTTAGCAGTGCCTGCTAGCCATTAAAAATTCAGGATTTCAGTCTATAGGCCATAATGTCGCTAAGTCTTCCTATTGGACTGAGCCAAATAATCTGACCAAAGTGAACCAGGCAAATTACCTAGATCGAAAGTCCTTAGTCTCTTAAAGGGCCGGAGGCCAGGTCTTGTACTGACTGCCATGGGCCTGGCTCCTCTACCCACCAATGTAGGCAGGAAGGTGCTACGGGCTGAGCTCTGTCATCCAGGCTTTGCTCATTCTTCCTCTTGGGAAGAGACTATAACTAGAACACGGTCATGACAGCTGAAGGGAGCCAGGGCTATTTTTTTTTAGAAGGGAATAGTCTTTCAGGTCAAATCCCAGCTCCCTAGCAATGCAGGGAGATGAAGAAGCCAATCCGAGCGCTCAGGGGAGCTTCAAAGGGGGAGAAGAGATAGCAGACAGCTGGGCCCCAGCCTCCTCCGAAGGAAAAACTACAAAGCAATGTTGAGTTGAGTCATGAGGAAGTGTCATGTGTTAGAAGTGAATGTACAATACCTATTTAGAGCCAGCTTGGGGGCGGGGTTGTTGAGGTTCATTGCATAAGCTAGAAGACTGGGGCTGGGGACCGTTTTGAGAGCCTGGAACATAGGGGAGCTTGCCCCCTCCCTCTCCCCCTCCCCAAGGTGATCATAGAACAAGCAACAGCAGACTTTGAGGCAGAGGTTGAGAGAGACCAAAATGATGTCCACAGATGTTTTTTATTCAAAAGTAAAATAACTGCCTTTTGCTCAGAGGCAGAGAAGGTGGGAGGAGGCAGCAATGTGTAATTTACCTCTTAGATTACAGCCTTTATTGAAAAAAAGAATCTCATGGTGGGGAGAGGGGGAAAGGAAGGGGAGAGTGGACACCATTTTTTAAGCTATTCATCTGTTCGTGTGTGTGAGTACTTGAGAATTAGCTACCAGACAGGAGCTTTCTGATTTTTCACATTGAAACTAGATTTCCAGCTCCTGGGCTTGGTGGGCTGTGGGCTGCCCAATCTGGCGATAGCATTTGTATCTTTGCCTCAAGTTTAGGTGCAGGCAAATCCTCTTTTGCCTGATATCCAGGAAGTCAGGAGTGACCCTGATCAGAGCAGAGCCATCAGAAACTGCAACGGCCCACTCTACCGAGTATCAAGGCAGGAATGAGTGGGTTGAGGATCCATAACACGTGGGACCTGACCCCTCCCACCTGCACTCTCTACCTGGTCAAGGAGAATGGGCTGCAGGGAAACAGACCATCACTGGCAACAACCAGAGAGGTTGATGACAGAGACTAGCAGCAAATATTAGATGCTGAGTCTTCTTGTTCTTTGGTTTCCGGTTCCCTCCACCCGCTGCAGTGATATCCAGCTTCTCCAACGCTTTCCTCTCCAATCTCCAGTCCAGCAGCTTATATGGTCACCCTGCTGCATGTGGTACCCAAAGGATGGCTCCGAGCGAGAGTGCAGGGAGAGCATCTGCCTTGTGGAAAGGCACTCACCGATGCCCTGACCCTCTGTGAGGGAAGTTAAATCTCTGTCATTTGTGTTGCAGCAGTTCTTCCATTAGGTCCCACAGGACTTTGGGGGCCTGTGAGGTGCTTATGAGTTTCTCTCTTAACCATCCTGTGCACACAAGTTTGGAGATGTGCACCTCACCAGACCCATTCTTTGAAGGATTTGCAGCTCAAGTAGACTAAAAGAGAGATTGCTTTTTTTAAAAAAAAGTTGGCTACAAATTGCAGCTGAGTTTTTTTTTCTTTTAAAAGCTCCATTCTTTCACCCCATCCCCCTGAGACAAGATCTCATTCTAGAATCCAGGCTGGCCCTGAACGTGAGCTCCTCAGAAATACTAGCATGCCCAGAATGAAAAATTATTTCTTAGGAAACTTTATAGCCAAGTGAGGTACATGCCTATAATCCCATCACTGGGGAGGCTGAAGACAGGAGGTCATGAATTTGAAGCCGGGCTAAGCTATAGAGTGAGACCATATCTCAAAAGTATAACAAATACGGAGCTGGTGCCAGTGGTTCACATCTATAGTCCTAGCAACTCAGTAAGCTGAGATCTGAGGACCATGGTTTGAAGCCAACCTGGGTAGGAAAGTCCGTGAGACCCTTATCTCCAATTAACCATAAAAACACTGGAAATGGAACTGTGGCTCAAGTGATAGAGCACTAGCCTTGAGCAAAAGAAGCTCAGGTACTACACCAGGCCCTGAGTTCAAGCCCCAGGACTGGCACTCCAAATGAAAACAAAACAAACCAAATATATACAAAGCATAAGCATTTGGTTCTGTTTTATGAAGAGAAACCTCCCAACACTGAGAAGAGTCACTCACACACAGTTCTGAGGAGGGACCTGCATTGTACACACAGCCTTCGCATCCTGTTTCACGTGGTTGGGCCACTGAGCAGGGGAGACTAGCTCTGATGGTTTGGCCAGGGAGGAAGCCCTTTGACAGCTGTGATGCTGTGGGATGTTCTCGGGAGTCAGAAGAGCTGGAAACCAGGCCTGCTGTAGGACTCACTATCTCTGTGACCTTGGTCAGATCTCTGGGGCTCTGTTTTCCTACCTGTAGATTAGAGGGTTGACACCTATGAACTCAGAAGACCCTCACAGCCTCTTAAACTTGTTTCCAAATTTGGTGTAATTAATCGAAGCCCCTGCCAGCCTTGGGCACCCTGCACAGTTCTCATTTCTTTGTGCCGTCAGTACTGAGACTTGAAAATACGACCAACTTCAATGGGTTCTAAGCAGAAAAAGTTCCTTACAGTATCTAAAAGGTGAGTAACCGCACATCTGAGCATGTGAGGCAGCTAAGAGGTTTGTCCTAATTAATAACCCCAGTAGTTCACATAATCGTGGTTGGGGGCAGGAAGGGGGGATATGAATGATGATTGAATACAAACACATGTCATCTCCCCTTCTATCTTCTCATTTTTAACTTTGCATTGTCTAATGTCTACAAGGTAGGAGGGTTGTTTTTTTTTTTAAGCAAAGACAGAGTAGAGGGGGCATGGCCCCCACAAGACTTCTGAAGATGGAGAGCTGGAGATTCCTGGGTTCAGTGACACAAGCCATCTGGCTAATAGGCGTTTCAGTCTCTTTGATTTGGGGTTTGGAAAACATGGAGCTGGAGCCAGTTTCAGCACCCCAGGGAGTCTGCTCAGTGCTCATGGGGAGACGCGTGAAGGAGATGCTGGCTCCGCAGTCATTAGCGTACCTTTTATTCTTCAACTTTTGTTTCTTTTCCGATAACACGGCCATGACCCCTGGCACCGTTCACGCCAGTTCAAAGTCAAGAGACAGCCAGGTGTTCAATCTCACTTTCAACCTCTGATTAAGTCATAGACGCATGACTCTCAACCTTGCAGTCACCTGGGGAGCTCTCGAACACGCAGATCCTGTTGCCGCACGGCCTCCCCGAGATGGATGGGGTGCAATAGATTTCTCAGCATTTTTAAGAGCCCCCAGAGGATCATAATCTGGCATGGCTGTGCACTTCCACGAAATCTAGAGCACAGATCTGCACAACCGACCTTTCAAAACAAACATGGTTTTTGTTCATTCGTGACACCACCCACATGAAATATGTTGGGAACATTCTTTCGTTTTTCTATGTTCATTTGGTCTTGCTACCATGATGGGCTGAGTGTCAACATTTCTGATGCTTCCTATGTATAGCCTGCTAAATTTCAGTAAAAATATGAGCTCTCTGCCCCCTTGTGGCCAGTTGAGAACATTGCATCTTTAACATTGCAACACGCTGGAAGGATATTGTTAAATGCTACCTGGAAATGCACGCTCACACCATTAATGAAGAGGACTGAAAACACACAGGAGAGATCCCATCTTGATTTCTAAATGAACCACTAACATACCATCTATGAGATGGTTTTAGCGCCACAAGGACCTTTATCAGGGTGTATTCCACAAACTTCACACACAAACAAGGTAGAGTGTTGATCTTCATCCCTCTCAGATCTGTAGTCACAGAATGATATCAAGTGGCCTGCCTAGTAACACTCATTTTTTTAGGTAAATGATAAGCATTAGGATTAATGAGTATCTTATATTGGGAGCATATGCACTGGGAGAGGCAACCGTTGTGGGACTTTTGCGTCTTCTTTCATTGATTCATCATAGGTGACAGGTAACAAGTGTTAGTACCATCTTATCATCCAAGGCACAGATGCACACAGAGATGTGGTTTGTGCAGTCTGAAAGGTACTGAGTGACAGCACTAAGATTAAAATCCTGATTCTCTGAGTCCACCAGCATCTGCATTGTGTGCTTCTGTATCTGTGGGACTGTCAAGTCTTTTGGATGATGTTTAATCTTGATGTTTCAGCATCTGATCATTGTACAAAGGAACAGAATGCAACCCGGGCCATTCCATGACAACACTCAAGTTACTTCCTTGTCTGGATCTTGCTTTCCTTTTCTATTAGAGACAATGGCACAGAGATGGGCCAGCTCTAATATTCTATGATCCAGATGCAGTCTAGAACCTACCAATGAGGTTTATCCGGTCATAAAATTGTCACATTGCCCAGTGACACCAACACTAGGAAAATTTCAAGTAGTTATGTTAAAATACAAATGTAAACTTTGGTACGTGACCTCCCATTTCTGCCAACAGGACTAGCTTCCAAAAAAGGTCAAGTATGAATTGTGAACTAGGTTTCATCATGTTTGTTGCTGTTTTTAGTTTGGTTTTTGTTTGTTTTTTGTCAGTCGTGGGGTCCAGGAGCTGTCCCTGAGCTCTTTTGCTCAAGGCTAGCTCTCTGCCACTTTGACCCACAGTGCCACTCACAGTTTTTGAGTGGTTAATTGGAGATAAGAGTTTCACAGGACATTTTCACCCCAGCTGTCTGAACTATGATCCTCATATCACAGCCTCCTGAGTAGCTAGAGACTTCTCAGGTTACATGCATGAGCCACCGGCACCTGACTCATATTTCTTTTATTTAACACACTTTGCACAGGCAAAATAGCAGATGCTGAATAGATGAGTAGAAGGGAAAGGAGGTTAGGAAAGATGGATGGATGGATGGGTGGGTGGATGCATGGATGGATGGATGGATGGATGGATGGATGGATGAATAAATGGTTGGGGGGATGGATGAGAGAATTCTAGATGGAAGGTAGGGCAGACATCTGGGTGGGATCACATAAAATGGATACTTAGGGTTGAAGGATGGAAGCTTTGGTGAACTTAAGTTGTGTGTACCCAGAATGTGAGTTCCTATGGGAGCAGCTGACCCAAAGTCCAGAGTGACTAGGTTTGTTGATGACCTATAGGTAGTTGATGCCATTCATCTCTCATGGGCTAGTCATTAACCATTGGAATGGAAAGCATTGGGCAATGACCCCTTCAACCCCTCTACCTGCTTTCTGGCTAGGCTGTCTCTCTTCCTCTGCTCTTCTACAAAGTCCTCTTTTTGTCTCTCCTTTTCGGGTCCCACCCAACCCAGCCCAACTGCCATGAAGATGTGAATTGTCAGAAGCAATGAAGATTCCCTTTGTGAGTTCCGTTACTTAAGCTCAAGGATATTGCTGGCCTGCGAGCAATAAAGCAGATTTATAGAGCGGTGTCCTGAAAGGCACTGATGAAGGCGCCATGTTTTCAGACATGAAAGGCATTGATAAAAGAACCCTGGTCCACATTTTCATGCATTTGGGATGTCTAATGAGGAACAGCTGCCCAAAGGGTAGTGGGGCCTCTCTTCCTCTCGTGTCCCCTCTCCCCTGAGTTGGGGCATGCCGGCTGAGACCTCAGAACTGTGAAATCCTCTGCATCCACTTCAGCGGCTCTGTGCCCACCCCACCCCACCATGCAGGGCCCTTCCTCATCCTGCCTCATTCCCCAGGGCACGAGGAGAAGTCCGAGAATGCCGTGAAGGCCGGGACGTGCTGTGCCACCTGTAAGGAGTTCCACCAGATGAAGCAGACGGTGCTGCAGCTGAAGCAGAAGGTACCGGGAGTCTGGCGGAGCAGTGCAGTGTAGGGAAGGAGGGTCTGGCCGGAGTGAAGGGCGGGGGCATCCACACTGAGCATCGCTGTGGTTCATGTCAGCTGAGTGGATACACGCTGCTTCCCCACGCCAGATCTGAGAGTCTAAAAGGTGACACGACACAACACACACGCATACCCTAAAGAAGTTCATATCTTACATAGATTCTAGGAGGGAACACGCGGTAGAACTATCGAGAGGATAGAGATGCTACTATTATGTTTTGTTTTTTATGACAATTTTATTGTTACTATTAAGATGTTGTACAGAGGGGCTGTTATTTCATAAGTCTGGTAATTATTACATTTCTTTTGGGGGGGATAAGTTACCTCTTCTTTAACTTTTTTCCACTTTTCCTCTCCAATCCTTGCTTATTTTGTGGGGGTTTTTCTTTGAGACAGAGTCTTTCTTTATAAGTCAAGCTGACCTTGAACTCAATCTGTATCCAAATCAAGCCTCAAACTCATGATTTTCCTGCCTCTGCTGGAATTCCTGAGCACTGGAATTACATGTCATATACCATGCCCAGCATGATTGTGAACTCTTGTAGAACATACACTCCTGTTCTCTGTTCCCTAGGATGGCTACCATTTTATCTGTGCTTCATTGACAAAGAACTTCTTTTTTCTTTTTTAAGAGAGAACTTCCTCTCTAAACTTTTTAAAATGGTGAGTTTGTACATAGCTTTATTACACATAAAAAATTAAGGTCTGGCCCACAAAAGGTAACCTTTGGTAACCTCAGGCCACCCAGAGTGAGACCTGGCTCCCTGGATGGAAAGATCCACCCAGGAATGGGCACTAGGTCTGTGGTAACATTGTTGTGCCTGGAGTAAGGGCCTCACGAGGGATCTGGTGGCCTGACTTTTGGGAGACTGTCGTGAGCCTGGATGGTCAGTGTTTATCATACCTGAAATCAGTCTGTTTGATGGCCCTTAACACTGCTCCACACAAACTTCCTGGTTTATTCATGTAATTGCTCCCACTCACGGCTCTGAACAGATCGCCGAGGAACATAGACTCTGAGTAACATTGCCAACCAGTTCTCCTAAGAGGCAAAACGTAAGCCTGAGGCATTATCTCTTCTCCATGCTCAGCAAGCTTGTAGCCAGCCCTAATGAGAACCACAGCTACCCATTAAGTAAGAGAATAGATACGCTGAGAAGAAGTGGCTTTCTGGAATCTGCACATGGTTAATGATGATCTATTCAGCTTTGTCAGGAGACCTATATATATATGTTATATAATCACAAGTAAAACATACAATTATGTGATTCCAACAAGCTTGTGATCAATAGAGACCAAGCAGAATGCTTCGCATGGATGCCAGTATAACCACAGAGAATGAATAAATGCACGCCACACAGATATCCTCAGGTGAATCATGAATTGATATGAGTTTGGTGTATGTGTCTCAAGCCAGTACTGAGTCTTGAACTCAGAGCCTGGGCACTGTCCTTTCGCTTTTTCTCTGGACGCTAGCACTCTACCACACCTTCACTTCTGGCTTTTTGGTGGAAAACTAGAGGTAAGAGTCTAACGGACTTTCCTGCCAGAGCTGGCTTCCAATTACAATCCTCAGATTCTAGAAATACATTTGGTTAAGTTTGCTAACTATGTGACCCCAGGCGACTTAATCTCTCTGTGTCTCCATCAAACCTGCTGCACAGGGTTTTCAAGATGAAACAGTGCCTGCCTTTCTGTAAACACCTACTGAATACATAATTAACATCAGCACTAATTATGAAGTGCCTTTCAAGCTGCATCTCACAAATTCATGCCACTGAGCTCTGTACTTCATTGTGGGCTCCAGAGTTATATTATACAGGCTAACATGAAACGCTGATCCTCCAAATTTCACTGATGGAAGCTGAGGGAAAATGGAAAGTACTAGAGCCCTCCTCCGAATTCTTGCATAACAATATCTGCATCCCACAAGCCCACCTCGGCCTCGGTTGTGCAGAAGGCCGCCTCTAACACATTTAACACACAGGTCCCTTCACTCCTGTCCCCCCACAGCCAGAATGTGAGTGCCCATGGGGGCAAACAGGAGGCCAGATCAGTCTTTCCTGGCTTGTCTTTAGCTTTGACAAGGAGGCCCAGGGTACGCTTAGGAAGAGCACAGTGAACAGTTTGAAAGCACAATCTTGTGCACGACACATCCCCAGGCTTGCTTTCCTGACATTTGAAGTGTGCAGATCTGATCATCTCATTCTGTGGACATGAAGATGAAAACCTAGAAGGCTATGAGGTCATAGGTAACAATGTCAGGCAACCACTTAGGATCAGAGCCAGGAACAAGTGTAGCCAGAGCATTGCTCTGTGTTAATGTACAAAAGCTGGACTCTGGTCCAGGCACATTAAAGATATCATGAGTTTGCTCCTATAGCAGCCCTGTAGGTGTTCTAAGACCAGTCTTATGATGAGGATGTCCAGATCCCACAGGCAGAAAACAAGAGGCCTGAGGTTTCAGCGGGAGTCTGCCCAGTGTCAGAGTCCACCTTTCAGCTGCTCCCTCAGAGTGGGTAATCTGTCTTCAAAGCTTTACTGTTCCCCTCTTCTCTTTGTAGATTGCCCTGCTCCCCAACAATGCTGCTGAGCTCGGCAAGTATGTCACTGGGGATAAGGTACTGGCCTCAAACACCTACCTTCCAGGACCTCCTGGCCTACCTGGGGGCCAGGGCCCACCTGGTGAGTGTGTGAAAGGCCCCCAGAGGCTGAGAGAGCCAGCTGGGGCCTGCTGAGAACTCATGCACAGCGGGGCTGGGTGGTGTTCTTGGGCCTCCACTGTGAGAAGTAAAACAGGTGTTGGGGGGCTGGCGTACACCTGTGCCAGGAGGGGTCCTGAGGAAGTGGGAATGGACCTAAAGATTGTTTTAAACTAGAGAAATACACAATAATAACTGCATTTTTAAACTTTATACTAGAAAGAAGTTAACAGATACAAAAATAGAACAGTGTTATCACTCAGTTCTGCTAACCCATGACCCACCCCCCTTGTTTCCACTTTTTCCCAGTTCTCATTCCCCTTCCCTTGATATTGTAACATATTTATATTTATACTCACAGTTTTGCCTATCTATATATTTTTCTTTAAAAGTAGGCATTAGGCCAAGCTTAATAACTCAGTGGCTCAGGAGGCAACCATCAGAGAATCGCAGTTTAAGACCAGGCACCCCAAATTGCTATTGAGACCCCCATATCAATAAAATACTGGGTATGGTGCTGTACACTTGACAGAGTAGTTTTGTAGGAGGCCTAAAATAGGAGGATCACAGTCCAGACTAGCCTGGGCAAGAAGAGCAAAGACCCAGGAAATATGCGATAAAAACTTAAAAATAACTACAAGCTGTTTTATATTTTATTATGAGCCTCTGCACAGACAGATCAATAGAATTTTTCACAAAAGAATATGATATCAGTGCTTATGTGAGTCTAAATAACTGTCTTATCTCAGGTTATCAGAGTTTAGCAGTGCCAGGTATTCCAAATGGCCTCCTACCATCCTAGCAAGATACATGTGGTGAATGCAAATAGAGGTCAAGAATATGAACACACTGCCAAATATGAAGAACCACATGCTTTCTGCCCTGGGACCTGGAAGAAGAGAGAGGTTACATTAGCTTGTAGGGGATAGGGTTTGGGGCCTTGGTACGGATACAGAAAAATGATGGAGTTTGCATGAGCCAGAAGGGAATGGGTAGGCTTTAGCTGGGAGGATAAAGCAGGAACGTAGGCTCAGAACTCTTCCCAATGGATCTGGATGGTTTCTATGTCCTTATGCCTCATGGCTTTTCTCAAGCACAGGAGGCCTGGTGCTCAGTCTAGATAGAGAAGAACTGGCCGAGGGCTTTAGATTGTTCATGTCTTTGACCTGAGCTTGTTTAGACAGGCATGGACTTCCTCCAGCATATGCCACACACAGGCAGCTTCTGACTTTTTCTTTTTAAATTGTATTGTATTATCTTTAAGTAGATGTACAAAGGGGCTGCCATTCCACGTGTCTGTTTATAAGTACGATGCATCTTGATTGATTTCGGAGATGACAGGAATCTCTTCTTGGCATAGCATTTCCTCCCCCACTGTAAGAGGAGTTTCTGCTTCTGTGGAGGAATCTCATCTCCAGACGAATGTCCACACCATACCACTAGAACAAGACAGCTGTCAGAGTAGGAAAGATTTGCTTTTCTTGCTTTTCTTCTCTCTCTCTTGTTTGTATTTGTTTTGATTTCTGTGAGTTGTGAAAGTCTCTGCTACATAACCCAGGCTTGACCTTGAACTCCCAAACCTCTTGCACCAATCTCCCGAGTGCTAACATTACAGGTGCGTATCACCTGGTCCAGCTGTTTTCTTCATAAATGACTTGCTAGCAATTCTGCTATCTGGTGTCTAACATGGTTTGAGCTGTCCAGGGTCCTTGCAGGAGCAGAGAGGTAACTGAGGATGAGTGAGATTCACAATGGACCAAGCCCTCTCGCATGAAGAAATTTTCATTTCTTATTTCTAGTGCTGGGTTGCTCTCCATTAAGATGTATTAGAGAAGCTTAAAAGCCAATAGGGTTTCTCGCACCTGCAAATAAAAGTTCAGTCCAAGTCCATGCTGAATGACAGCCTGGCAGCCACACCAGAAGCTACACTGGGTCAGAATCCATTGACTTTGGTAGTTGAGAGAGTGGCTGCTGCTCTCTGAACCAAGGACAGACGGTGGGAAGCATCTCAGGTTTCTGATTTGAGATTGAGGAAGGAGAGGAAGATGGAGAAGACGATAGTGTTGCATTAATATTCTCATGAGGCATGTTAGTGGAGCTACCAGAAGGCCAGTCAGATGCCGGTGGCTCACACCTGTCATCCTAGCTACTCAAGAATTTGAGATCCAAGGATTGCAGTTCAAAGCCAGCTTGGGCAGAAAAGTCCGTGAGACTCTTATCTTCACATAGCCACTAAAAAGCTGGAAGTGGAAGCGTTGGCTCAAGTGTCAGAATGCCAGCGTTGAGCAAAAACAGCTCAGGGACAGTGTTTAAGGCCCTGAGTTGGAGACCTGGCACAGAAAAACAGGGTTGGGGTCAGCGGTTGCATGAACTGTGGACTAACCTGTCCGCCAGAGCCTTCTCAGGGGATGTGTTCTTTCCTTACAGGCTCACCAGGACCCAAAGGGAGCCCGGGCTTTCCAGGTAGGCCTGGCCCTCCCGGGCAGCCTGGCCCCCGGGGCTCCATGGGACCCATGGGACCGTCTCCGGATCTGTCCCACATTAAGCAAGGCCGGAGGGGCCCTGTGGTCAGTATCTTAGCAGAGGTGTGCTGAGGTTGGAGAAGGTGATTCTTGTCCTGTGCTTTTTCCTCCGGTTAAACCAGATCCTTGTGTCTCATAGGGTCCGCCAGGGGCACCAGGAAGAGATGGCTCAAAGGTAAGCCTTGTAAACAGGGTCCATATAGCTGAGGGTCTCTCTGCTACCACCCACTACACAGACATCTGGTCAAGCTCAACAGGCAACTGTTTACATCCACACATTACCTAGGGCAGAATGGAACCACAGATAGCAAAAATCCCAGTGCTCCAAAATCCTAAACGTTTAGAGCACTAACATGACACTCAAAAAGGTTTTTAAGCTGATCATAGATTTTTAAGCATCAGGAGTTTAAGCTGGTCATGGTGGTGCATGCCAAAAAAAACCGACCATGAGAGGCTGAGGTATAAACATCTTGAGGTTGAGGCCAGCCTCAAAGAAAAACAAATGGAGTGGGAGGGAGAGTTTGAAGCAGCTTTTCAGATGAAGGATGTTCAATCAGAAAAATTTTGCAAATATTTCAAATTCATTGAGCTCCAAAATCTGAAACACTTTTTGTCCCAAAGCACTTTGGATAAAGTATACTCATAACTTACTTTAAAAAAATAAAAAATGAGGGGGCAGGGAAGGTGGCTCAGTGGTAGAGTGCTTACCTCAAATGCATGAGGCTCTGGGTTTGATTCCTCAGCACATAAGTAGAAAAAGCTGGAAGTGGCACTGTGGCTCAAGTGGTAGAGCACTAGCCTTGAGCTGAAGAGCTGAGGGGCAGCGCCCAGACCCTGAGTTCAAGCTCCACGACCGGCAAAAATAAATAAATAAATAATAAAAATAAAAAATGAGAACAAGCTGAGTGCTCATACCTGTAATCTGTAATCCTAACTACTCAGAGGGCTGAGATCTGAGGATGACGGTTCAGAGCCAGCCTGGGCAGGCAAGTCTGTGAGATGTTTATCTCTAATTAACTACTAGAAAATCAGAAGTGGCACTGTCAGGGACAGTGCCCAGGCCCCAAGTTCAAGCCCCACAACTGATAGAAAAAGAAAAAGAAAAAAAGAAAAAGGAGACCAAAATCTAAAAAGCAGGACTCCTTTATTTGTATGTTTGATTTTATGTTTATTTTTATGTTATGGAAAGCAAAAAGGAAAAAACAGTCACCAGTCTCATTACTAGGAACATAACCCTGGCCTCTCTGTTGTGCTGGCTATGCTGGTTTTGCTCATTACCATGTTTGTTTTGGAGGATGGTTTTGCCTGGGCCCTCATTTCCCTGCTTGAAGTCAAGAACAGAAGTTCTGTTTCACTTTTTCAAGCTGACTGCTTTCCGATCTCTTAGAGAAGCTGGCGTGCGTTGCTTTAGAATGTGTCTGTTATTTTACACACTGCCTGAACATACAAGTATTCCTCTTGTCAGATCTGGTTAAAAAATATATGGCCTTAGGGGAACTTGGCAGAGAGACACTTGACCTAAGCAGTTCTGTTCAACTAATTGGTCCCATGAGTCTAGCTTCAATCCCACATTTGTTTCCTATAGAAAAGGCCTGGTTTGCACAGGGAGATGGATGGTGGGTGTCTAGAATAGAGACGATGGAGGCAACATCTGTGTGTTCTGAACACTAACCTCGACCTTTCTGTTTCCAGGGAGAGAGAGGAGCACCTGGGCCCAGAGGGTCTCCGGTAAGTGGTACTTCCTGTCAAGCTGGGGGCGGGGCAGGAATGTAGCTCTCAACCTCTAAGAGCGATTAAGAGGGTCTTAACCAGAGAAACAACGCCCCCTCCCAGCTGTCACTCTGAAATTAGGGAGAATCACAGAGGCCTGTAATCGCCGGTTTGGGTTTCATTTTTTTAATTTGTTTTCTCTGGTTACTTTTTCTTTTATCTCAGCTAATCTTTATACGAAGTATCTACTCACCAGTCCCACTATATATTATATACTATTTCCAAGTATATTATAACATACCTGAAAGGACCAGTCTACCAGGCAGTGGGTGGTCCTGACGGGATGGAAGAAGAAATTAGCTCCCTGTAGACATAAGCATCTAGGAGATTCAAAATGGACACGAGCCCGGCTCCACCGGCTCACACCTATAATCCTAGCTAGTCAGGAGGCTAAGACCCAAGGATCACAGTTCAAAGCTAGCCCAGGCAGCTTGGTAACCACATCTCTTAACATCTCTGGTCATTCCTCACCTCTCAGCAGGCTTAATAGTGGAGTGTGATCCGCCACACTGGTTATTATGAGTGTGAGCTGACATAAAAACACTGCACCTGTACGCTTTATGGTATATGCCATTGCATCATTGTACTTTTAAGCTTTTCCACCAGATCCAGGAGATATGTGTATATACTTTGATGGTGGTAGTGGAGCTTCAACACGTTGTTATTGCTTTGTTGTTGTTATTGTTGACGACATGGAAATTAAAGCTTAGTAAAACTGGGGACCCCTGACTCATAATCCTAGCTACTCAGTGGGCAGAAATCTGAGGATCTCAGTTCAGTGCCAGCTTGGGCAGAAAAATCTGAGAGATTCTTATCTCCAAACAACCCATCAAAAAGCTGGAAGTGTAACTCAAGTAGTAGAGCTCCAATCTGGAGCGAAAAAGCTATGTAAGAGCACAAGGCTCTGAGTTCAAGCCCCAGTGCCAGCACAAAAATAAAAAGTTTGATAAATACTATATAGTGATAATAGATGTTTAATAAATAGGAAAAATATGAAGTTCTTATTTGGACCTTTTCTAGCCAATAAGGATTTGGGGGCTTTTTTGTTTATTTGTTTTTTATGCCAGTCCTGGGGCTTGATCTTAGGACTTGAGCATTTATTCAAGGCTAGTGTTCTACCACGTAAGCCACAGTACCATGTCCAGCTTTTTCTAACTGGACATAAAATAAGAGTCTCACAGACTTTTCTTCCCTGGGCTGGCTTTGAACCATGATCCTCAGAGCTCAGCCTCCTGAGTAGCTAGGATGACAGGTGTGAGCCACCAATGCCCAGCTAGGATTTGGTGTTTGCAAACCATGCTCTCAAAACTATCTTTAAATGTCATTTTTAAAGAATAGCTGATAACATTTTGTGCTTTTAGTATAAGTCACTTAAATGCCGGTGTCTGAACTCTGACAGTCTGTAAAGGCAGGACTGTTATTATTATGCCCATTTTCCAAATGAGCAACTGAAACTCAGAGAAATCAAGTGATTTGCCCATGACCACACAGCTTCCAGTAGCAAAGCTGAGACTCGAACCCAATCGAATCTAGCCTCTATTCTACGGTCTTCACAGTGACTTCCACACTCCTTTGGAGCATACCTCAGAAGGTTGTTCTCATATTCTTCTGGCAGATTGGTGGTTGCCTGGAGTTAGGAGACAGGAGACAGGGGAGTATGTCACCAGTTCTATGTGAGATGGGAAGTTAGAGAACAATCTGGAAGGTCCCAGGCTGTTAGGCGACGTACTAACAGCCAGAAGGCTATAACTGGGGTGAGGGCAAGTCTGCCATAAATCATAGCTTTGATTTCTCCCACGTGCCCAGGGCCCCCCGGGGTCATTCGACTTCCTGCTGCTTATGCTGGCTGACATCCGCAACGACATCGCTGAGCTGCAGGAACAGGTGTTCGGGCACCGGACTCACTCTTCGGCAGAGGAGTTCCCTTCGCCTCAGGAATTCTCCAGCTACCCAGAGACCATGGACTTTGGCTCTGGAGATGACTATCCAAGAGGAACCGAGGCAAGAGACTTGGGGGGTCCCAGAGACTTGTACCCATAGCACATAGTTACATCTTCAGCGGCAAAAGAGCCCCTTGTCCTGCAGTTCAAGCATCTAAAGAAAAAGCCACTGGAGGCCTACAGGATACATTTTGTTGTCTTTCCTCTCATTCCTTCTTTCCCACTAGGCCTCTTCCAAATACTGTTTTCCAAGTCTCAGTGAGCCCTGCTGGAGTTAGATAGCACATGGCAAATGAACACACTTCCTGTGGAGGGACATTGGATGGTGTAGATCATGCTTCTTCCATGATCTGTTGGACTTCTGTTAATTACTCTCACGATATCGTAAAATTAGGCGGAATACCAAAAGGGGGAGAGGGGATTGGGATTGGCCAAGTGAGCTCTTAAAACATGTGTGGCTACTTCTAAAAACAAGTGTGTTCAAAGTAGACTAGACCATTCCATTTAAAAGGGGATGGAGGAGGATCTTTCTTGACAAGCTAATCAATTTTAAAGTATTCCATCTCATTATCCAAGTGTGTCACTCATATTTTGTTACAGAAAGGAGAAAATTTAGGAGTGGAGATTAGGGGAAATGGAGAAGAATTATAGTCATACATTTTTACTGTCATATAACTTGCCATATTTTGAACTCTACATAGGACAATTAGAGGGTCATATCAACTATTTATAAGTGTCCTACGTGGAAAAGATAGTTCCTCTGGCTGTATAAAAAAAATCTTCTTTTAAAAAAAATCTTCTTTTACAACGAGTAGATGGGAATAAAATCCATTTTGTTCCTTGCTTAGGGCTGGGGGTGTGTGGCTCAAGTGGTAGAGCACTTGCCTAGAACACTGAAAGCCTTGAGTTCAAGCCCCGGTACTACGAGAAAAAGAAAACTTTCTTAGAAACTGTTTGATTATAGGCGTACCTTGTTCCATACAGCACAGATGATTTGTTAAATAAAGTGGTTTGACCTTTAGAAAGAGGTGCAGAATTCCCTGGCTCAGACCAGGTGCCCAGAGACACACCATTGGGTCATGATGCAAGTTGAAAATTGCAGAGTGGGGTTCAAGGCTGGAAGGAGGGTGTTAGCCTAGGCTATGGGCAAAAGCAAAGAGAGGAGGGGCCCCATTGAAGCCTAATTCGTGGAGGCAGGTAAATTTGCTCTTCCAGGGCATTTGAGGTTCTTGTTTAGAGTCAGACCCACATGAGAATTCTCTTGAATAGGGAAATGGAAAAAAAATGGATTTTCTGTGCTCAGCAGAAATTCTCTCTTTCTTCCTTCTCTTCCTTCCCCCACCTTGGGCCTGGGTTCTATCCCTTAGCTGGTTTACTCAAAGCTAACATTCTGCCACTCCCCACTTCCACTTTTTTTTTTTGGTAGGTAATTGGTGATAAGAGTTTCACGTGCTTTCCTGTGTGGACTAGACTCAAACTTCGATCCTTATACCTCAGCTAGATTACAGGTGGGAGCAATCTTCTTGCTGACAAATAGGAGGAAAGGGCTCTGTCTACAAAGCTCTAGTGCTTCCTTCCTTTCCATCCTGTCCAAAATACAGTCTTGGGTCTGCTGTTTCTTACTTATGCCAAATCCTCTGTGACTGTCCACTAGCATTTTTAGAGATGAAGACAAATGCAGTCCTAGGTTTGCTTTCTGTCATCCCTTTATCCCCCTCTGTCTCTACAGAATTGGGCATTTATCATGAACCACACATTTGTGAAGGGATGGAAGCCACAGCTGCAGGGTCCTGCCTGGAATCTATTTAATGTTTGCTGCTTGTGGAATGCAGTATTTAAAAGGTGTGGATGGGTGGATGGATGCATGGATGCATGCATGTTTAAAAGAAAATTATGCACAGGTTCTATGAGAGATGATTTGCTCCATCTTTAATTTTTTCATGAAAATTTTTTATTATCTTGACTTTTTGGACAGTGAACTGTATTTAGAAATATAATCTTTACTGCCAAAGGCTTATAAAAATGCAAGATAACTGTAAGTTTGGTAAGAACCCAGGATAATATATTAAAAGAATGAATGGAACATTATAATAGCTAGGATTTGTGAGACTATTCCAGGTAAGTATTTCCAGCAAAACTCATAATAGCCTGTATTTTGTAATATCAAACTGCTAGGCTGTATCCATTTAGAAAGTCATTACTATCTTCAGCTTTTCAAAACTTGGGTAACTATATGATCAAATGTATACTCTTTAGGCCCAAATTATATTTTTCTAAGGTATCATTATCTCTAATATGTCTTAGTTGGGGCTTTAAAAAAAATCAAAGCTTTGATGTTTAAATAGGGCTTCTGCACAAAACATGAAAAAACATTAGGAGTAAGAATGAAACTTGCCACAGATATACTAAATCAGTTCTTGTTTCATGAGGGAAAATAGACTTTTATGTACCTCTTGAACTCTTTAGTAGACATGGTGACTTCATTTTTTTTTTTGCATCTTCCTAACCAGAACTGAGAGTTCTGGTTAGTTATAAGTTAGTTATAAGTTCACCTATGCTACTGCAAAGCAGTGGGAATAAAAGTCGACTGCAGGTAGTAGAAGGAGGGCATGCACTTTAGTATGAGGAAAACCTTTTCCCCTTCCCAGTTCCAAAGGGAGAGTTTCCCAGCTTTCTTGTGCTAATAGGGGCACAAAGAGGAGTCTGCCTTTTTTCACCGTCTGTGTTGATTTTCAACACCTACCACCCATTGACTAAAGTCATTTCTACTGTGTAAACTCAGACATGGGTGTAGCATGAGTAGAAAATAAATGCTCATTGGCATTTGGGAGAAGAGGGAAGTGTCAGTCCACCAAAAATCAGGTACAGAATACCCTGCTGGGTCATGTTTCCTTTCCTTTATTCAGGACCACTGTTGGCCCTCTTGTAGCCACACCCAAGAGTACAGGAGACAGCCCTTTCCATGACCAGTACCTGTTTTCAGGCTGCAATTCCTCATTCTATTTTGGATGTGATTTCCCTCTCCAGTTCCATCCCTGGTTCCTGCAGAGAGAGAGAGAGAGACAGACAGACAGACAGACAGAGACAGAGAAACAGAGAGAGACAGAGAGAGAGAGAGCGTGCGCACCACTGCAGCCTCATTCTGAGAACTTATCTTCCAGGCAGCCTTCCTGAAGGCTGGCCCAAACACTTAATAGAATAGAGCCATCTGAAGCTATTAATCATGAATTCGGGGAACTAGATGAAATGTTTCCTGGCACCATCAGCGTGTAGGTTTCATAACAAACCAAAAAAAATAATTTTCCATTTGGGAAAACAAAACCACAATGACTATAGTTGTTAATGCATAAAATCATGGGCTTTACGTTGTCCTTCTGCAAATGTTCCTGCTGTAAAGAAACCATAGGAAAGAATCCTTTTACTACATGTAAAATTCCCTGGGGTTCCCCAGGGGATTTTCAGGTGGGTTTACATCTCCTGGTGGCTATCATATGCTTCTGTAACTCTGCTCATTATTTATATTGGGTCATACCACAGTTGAGCTAATATTCCAACCAGTAATGGATGTGATACTATGAAGTACTTTTCTATGAATGTATATGCTTAATAACAAAGTTATTTTCTTATATGGTTCTACTGTGTTGTGTCCTGACACCAGTCCTGCGGATGGAACACTCTGTACCATGTGAATGCGAATGCAGGAAGATAGAGAACGACATTTCTCAAGAACTGGGGTGCACTGGGGATCCATCGCTCCCTGGGGGCTAGAAGTGGTCTGAGTCTAAATCAAGGTCTGAAGGCCCATGCAGCCCCTGAGGCTGGGCCTTATGAGATCTTTCTGTAGCTCTGAGTCCCCTGAAATGGGATTCTTAAATTAGGGGCTCTTTGAGAGTGCTGGGGTCTGGAAGGGTTGCTAGCTACCCCAATGCCCACCACTACTGTACCCAGAGTGACTTCAGTGTACATTCAGCTCTGACTGTTTTCCACTAGAAATTCAAATGATTTTCTTTGGGGGGTTGGGGAGAGAATGTAGACTACCCATAAAAGACAGACAGAGAGAGAGAGAGAGGCTAAATAGAGTTGGGAGAAAGAAGGTCTTGGAGTTGATAATTACAGTGTTGTATGGCAAGAGGATGGAAACCTTTATGCACTAGACCATAAGGGACTGTATGGGGTGGGGAGGAAAGGGAAGGAAGAAAGGAGGGAGGGAGGGAGGGAGGGAGGGAGGGACTGCTCCTAGGAGATTTTCACCATCTCAGGGTGCCATTAGTATCCTGAAATAACCTATATATTTACACATCTCCCTTTCCTTTAGTAAATACTTGTTAAGTGCCTGTTGGGAGCTGGATGTTGTGTTATGAGCTACACACACAATGTGGAATAACATGTCATAATTCTATTGCTCCCATGGGGACTTTTGATTGAACAGATAAGTATCCTTCCAGACAAAATAATTTAATCACATAAATATGCAGTTATAGACTCTGATTAGCACCCTAAGGGAATGTGCTGGGTACTGGAGAGCCAATAAGGGCCCATCCTGGGCTCCTTCCCACAGTCACACACAGCTCACACAGGCTACACAAGACCTCATGGCCTCTGGCAGAGAGAAGCTTCATGGATGTTCTGTGTGAAGCAGTGGACAATGGAAATCTTTGTGGGAATACTGTCAGACCTTAACTAAGAGGCTGAGTGAATGTCTCCCCCACCCCACTATCCTACTGAGGGAATGTCACACGCTCCTGCCTTGATTTCCAGCATAATCTGAAGCCTGGTATGTTCTCTTAACCAAGAGACTGAAGATTTAAAAAGCATGCTATGCTCTGGCAACCTAGAAGGTTGAAGCTCCCTGCCTCAGTTCCATGTGCAGCTTTTCCCAGTCATGAGCCTCATACATGTCTGGGTGCAAGGCTGCATGAAGATGCTCCAGTGGGAAGCGCCTTGAGCCTGGATGGTCTACAAGGGGTCGACAGCTCTTCAAGGACATTTGGGCCACTACAGCTCAGGGAAGTGGTTAAGGGGTCGGTCTGTTTCCAAGACTATAACAGTGCCCAAGACTGGATGTCTCAGAACACGTGGTCCACTTGCTCACGGAGTTCTGGAGGCCAGAAACCTGAAAGCAAGGTTTCCAGCAGAATCAGCATCCTCTAGAGATCAGGAAGGTGTCATCCCATGCCGCTGTCCAGTGTCTGCTGGCCTCCCACTGCTTGGTGCTATTTGTCTCCCTTGTCATATGCTGTTCTTCCATCATGCCTGTGTCTCTATTCGCATGCTGTAACAGCATTCTGAGTCTTCTAGGTCTGATGTTTCTCCTTTTCTTTTTCTTTTTTTTGAGCTGTTCCTGGGACTTAAATTCAGAAGCCTGGGCACTGCCCCTGAGCTTTTTTGCTCAAGTCTAGTGCTCTACCACTTGAGCCACAGCTCTACTTCTAGCTTTTCTAGTGGTTAATTGGAAATAAGAGTCTTGCAGACTTTCCTGCCCAGGCTAGCTTCGAACCACAATCCTCAGATCTCAGTCTCCTGAGTATCTAGGATTACAGGTGTGAGCCACCAGTAATTGACTTGGTTTCTCTTCTCTTAAAGGCATCCTAATCTAGGATGACCTCATCTCAATTTAAGTAGATTCTGCAGAGATCTGGTCCCAAATAAAGATACGCTTGGAGGTTTCAAGAAGACATAAAGTGGAGGGACACTATTCAATACAGTAAATAGGAAACTTTCTTCCCAGCCATTAATTCTCATCACTTTCTCTAATTGCATGTTTCCACTTTGAAATTCTTATTTTTTCACTTCATTCAACAAAATCTTCTAGAGGACATGATTAGCTAAGTAAATACTGCTATTCCTATTTATGGGGGCCTTACATCTGGTCTAGGAAGACAAACACACACACATCTATCAGTCAGTGTCACCCAAGAAACAATATGGAGAGAGAGCTACTGGGATTAAGATTTCAGGGATTGTCTCATGCAACTCCAGAGGCTGACATCCCAAATCTGTCAAGGAAAATTTCAAGTCCAAAGCTAAGTGTCCTGGCAGAATTTCTTCTTGCTTGGAAGAGGTAATTAAGGCCTTTGATTACTGAGCCCCTTCCTCACAAACACATTATGGAGAATAATCTGATTTGCCCTACTAAGTCAATTCATTTAAATATTAATTCCATCAAATAAGTCCATTCACTGAAACACCAAGGATAATGATGCACTAACTTGGCGCTGTGTCTTAACCTTGTGGATACCGAAAATTAACCATCATCCTGCATATGGATATAGAAAAGAACACCCTGGGTCGGGGGTGGAGGGGATGAGGGTATCAGAATAGAGTGCTGAAGGGTAGAGAATCTGCGTTAATGGTAGGGGTCTTGTCAAAGGCCTCAGGAGCAAACATGCCACCTGAACAGAGAAATGAGGGAGAGGTGAGCCATGTAGATATTTGGGGACAGAATACTCCACACACAGATTTTTAGCAGCTTCTTGAGATAGACCTACTTTCTCTGTTCAAGGAATATCCATGGGATGTGTGTGGCTGGACAGAGGAGGTGGTCAAAAGAGGGCTGGGAAATGCCTTGGTGCAGCAGAGGAACGCATTTACTGTCCTGGGGGAGGCTTTGTAGCTTCTCATGGACCCAAGGAGGGTTTCTGAAGCCCAACTGAGATTGGGGAAATCCATCAAGAGACTGTTGGAAGCCGGGCGCTGGTGGCTCATGCCTGTAATCCTAGCTACTCAGGAGGCTGAGATCTGAGGATCGAGGTTCAAAGCCAGCCCGGGCAGGAAAGACCGTGAGACTCCTATCTCCAATAAACCACTAGAAAACCAGAAGTGGCGCTGTAGCTCAAGTGGTAGAGCACTCGCCTTGAGCTGAAGAGCTGAGGGACAGTGCATACTCTCATGTTTCATCTATACAATTCTTTCTTTAAAATCCTGGTCACCAAAGGAGAGAAAAACTTGTCAATACTTCATCCTAATCACATGGTAATCCAGAAAACATGATCCAAGGTAATAGATAAGAAGTAATAAATTGCTAGTATAAATGAGGATGGAACTATGTTGTCTGCTTAAAAGGAGCTTTTCTCAAGAGTCGGGAGCTTTATGAATGAATAATCATTTTACTTGTCCTTGTTGCTGTTGTGGATACATTTTCTTAGCAAATCAATAACTTCAGTGAAAGCAAAACAGTTCTCATCACAACCACTAAATAAATTTTATGACTTATTGCTAGTAGTTTGAAAATCACTTGGTTCAATCAGTATTTCTCAGACTTGATTGTACACCCGATTCATCTGAAGATTTTTTTTTATGAGGATGAAGATTCTGATTCAAGGGGTTTGAGGTTTGCCTTCTAGCAAGTTCCCAGGAATGTCTGTGCTGCTGTTCTCTGAGCCGATCTGTGAGTAGCACTGACTCTCAGATCAGCCACAGGACCCTGTACTCTACACTTTGGATGGAGCAAGACAAGAGGAAATTATCTGAACACTCCGACGGGAGCCAAGAATTCACATATGGCTCTTGCATCCTGATTATTCAGTGCAGAGTATTTGCCAATTTTTTGGAAGTATTGTTAGTCCTCTTTTCCATGTCCACAGACATAGGTTAGATAGGTTAGACCAATGGCACATCAGAGTATTTGGGGAAAAACAACAACACTACATTAGTACTGAACACGTCATACTTTTTAAACTTACCATTCTCCAATCAGTGTAACAATGATTCATCTAGCATTTCCATTGTATTAAGAACTATACGTGGCCTAGAGATTTAAAGTGTGGCAGTAGATGTACATAGGTTAAATGCAAATTCTACAAACTATTTTATTTTTAAATTTTATATCTATTTAAATAGTTGTACAAAGGGGTTACCATTCAACGTATCAGTTTGTAAGTGCGATACTTCTTAATATTACCCCCTTTCGTTATCCCCCCCATCCCTCCCAAACTTTTTTTTGTCAGTTATGGGGGCTTGAATGCAGGACCTGGGCACTGTCCCTCAGCTCTTCAGCTCAAGGAAAGCACTCTGCCACTTAAGCCACAGCACCACTTCCAGTTTTCTGGTGGCTTATTGGAGATAAGAGTCTCACAGAGTTTCCTGCCCAGGCTGGCTTTGAACCATGATCCTCAGACCTCAGCCTCCTGAGTAGCTAGGATTAGAAGCATGAGCCACTGGTGCCCAGCTAACCTTTTTGTTTTTTTAAGACAGAGTTTCAAGTCCAGTGCTGGTGACTTGTGCATATAATCCTAGCTGTTTAAGAGGCTGGCATCTGAGGATCATAGTTCAAAGCCTGCCCAGGAAGAAAAGTCTGTGTAAGTCTGACCTCCAATTAATCATTAAAAAGCCAGAAATGGAGATGTGGCTCAAGTGGTTAAGCACCAGACTTGAGCAAAACAGCCAATGAGAGCATGAGCCCCTGACTGCAAGCCTGAGCACTGGCACACACACAAAACTGTCTCACTCTGTTCTGGAACTTACCATTCTCCTGCCTCCGCCTCCCAAACGCCGGCATTAGAAGCATCTGTTACTACCCTCCCCACGTCTTTTTATAGAAGGGTCTTGAACATCCTCAGAGTGGGTAGGGCTGGAGCTGGGCCAACTGTAGTCTCCTTCGAAAAGAGCACATCCTAAAATAATACCAAATGAAACGTCTCCAGGAACATTTTAGCAAGAATCAAGCTGATAGCCAGCCAACGGAGAAAGAAAATATCTGAAGGGAGAAGGAAGATTCCGGAAGAAAAATGGAAGGTAACAAATATGAAACTTGCTCTCTGTATGGGTTCCTTCCGCAGTCTGCATCTGCTTCTTTATGCTGGAGGTTGGCTTCTAGCATTGGAACGGGAGAAGTGGGAGTTCAGGTTCCCAACCCACCTCGTCAACATGCATTTACCATCTGTACCTGTTTTGCAATGGCTTCTCCCTGTCCCAACATGACTCGGGGACTCTTGATTCTTTTCTGTTTCTGGCCAGCTGACAATTGGTGTTTTGAATTCCCACTTCTCCAGCCTGTTTATCCTGTCTCATCTGTAACATTACTGCCCACCACACTGGGAATGAGAGCCGAGGAAGAAAATGATTAAGCCAGAAGGGAAGTTGCATGTGTGGACCCAGATCGCTTTATAGTTGTCGGGATGCATAAGCATGGGATAGCTTCCAAAGGCAAATTCTGTTGGTTTCTTTACCGCAATCCATGGGTGGTTCTTGGCTCTGCCTCCCTCATAGTAACATGGTAGTATACAGGGCCAGCTCTGACTCGTCCAGGAGACTTGCCTTCCCCAATACTGTCAGAGATTACACAACAGCCTGCTAGACTGCACTATGGTATGTAATTGAAGCACCATGAAATAGTTTCCCTAGTACTGACAGGCTCATCTATTTACAAGTCAGTAAAAGTCTCAGCCAAAACCAGCTGAACCAGAGAGAGACAAAGACAGAGACAAAGATAGAGACTATAAAGAACCATCTGTGGAACATTTGCCTTTTGGAAGAAAAAAATCTAGAAAAAAAAAAAGCAAGGTCCACAAATTGAATTAGGCTCAGATTATTCAGAAAGGAAATAACAGCCGGAAAACATTTCAAAGAGAGGTTCTTTCAAAACAGCTTTTCAAGACATCAGGCAAAATGTATTTTTCTTCCAACGCTTTTTGTACCAGTATTGATGATGGGGTCTGAGATCCAATGCCAACAGCAAAGACAGTCTAAAAATATTCCTGGGGGGAGGGTTGAAAGCCTTTGGGTTGATCGGATTTGATCTAGGTATTGCAAATAAATGAAATTAGCCCCCAAATCACACAGGCACTCTTACAGCAAGAATAGAACGTGATCTCTGTGTTGAGGCAGCCCCGCTGAGTGTACGGGATAAGCAGCATCTTCACTGCAGTCTGGGTACTGCTCCTACTCCCTCTTCGGCTCTATGTATGAATTTACATGTGGGGTTCACAGCCTTCAAGACATGCCCAGGAAACAGAATTGCTTTACTAAACCTAAATCGTGTTGTAGACCCAAACTTGAGAGAAAAGTGCGCATTTTTGGTAAATATTTTTTATGATACAGGTGATAGACGGAGGGTGCTGCAGCCACATAAGTGAGGTAAAGAGCCCATTTCTTTTTGGACATTCCCTCATGCTCTCCCCATTTTCTCCTCCCCTCCCCATGTACAGACAGCATTTTTTAACATGGTGTCTGGTGAGGTCCACTGCTGCACAAGATGCACATTCTGAAGGAGCATGGCGGGCATCGGGGGCTTGTTCAGACCCAGAAGAGGAAGTGCAGACAGCCACAGAGGACACAGAATTCTCCATGACAAGAGAGACCCCACAGGCCCTAGAGGAGGAGGCTGCCATGCCTAAATCCCACGTGAGAAAGAGCGCCTGGCTATCATTCCTTACCATTTGTGGAGCTTGTGAGAATGGGAGAGAGAGGTTCCTTTGCTGGCTGGGTGGAAGCCACACTGCACAACTCAGAACTCTCCCTCACAACTCTCTTGTAGGCCTGGCAAGAATGTTCTGAGGAGGATGACAGAGGAATAGCCCCGTTGGGTTTCCTCTCCTTTCCAGTGTAGAAGGGGTTGCTTGGCATGTGTGTCTGGAGAGCAGGGGTATCCTTGCATGTAGAGACTAACACTTGCTCCCGTGAAGTTAGAGGCCTGGCGAGAGCGTCTTCCTGTCTGTGGCTGGAAGATGCCCCGAGCTGTGGACCAAGGGACCTGCCTGTGCGAAGGGACACAGACGACGGGCGAGTGGGATCCCTGCAGCAGTGAGAGGACCTCCCTCCTTCTGAAGCCACAGAAAGCAGGTCCTTGGCTTTCTCCACAGCCGTCCTCTAGAAGCTTCGATGAATCCAGGGGAGCCTCCGATCCAGACTCTTGCTTCTTTTATAAATAGCCAGGCCTATGGAGTTGGGAAAAACCAAGCTTTACGTTACAAGATTTTCAGATGAGCAAGACTTGATTTAAGAATCCCAACTGTAAGAGAACGTCAGAATTTGGGCAAGATTTCACAACAAGAGCACAACCGAAAAGGAAATGGAGGGAGGCATCAAGATTTTTTTTTAAGTCTGTCCCTGACTCAGCTTTGTAATAAGTCAGAAACAGACGAGTATGTACGTAGTATTTTGGGGTTCATCTATAATCATTTGGTTTTTACTTCATTTACTTTATTTATACATGGAGATAGTTCTCTTTTCTTTCCTCTGAAGTTTGCATGGATCCAATCACAGTCCAAAGGAAGTGCCCAGGGAGCTGTAAATCTGAAAAGTGGAGCTTGTTCCTTTTCTCGTTGCAATGTGGCCCCGCCTTGTGTATTAGGACATCCAGCAGAGCTCCGTCCTCTGCCGCAGAAATGCCACTCTGCTCTTACCATTATGACATTTCACGGCTGATGTGACCTCAGGGAATGCACGTGCAGAAATCCAGACGTGGCAAAGATTTTCTTCACAAGCTGGGGGCAAAGTGAAGATGGTCATGGCAAGCCAAATCTTGAGGCTATTTGGTCTCCGAATGAGAGGGAGAAGCACGCTCATTTGTGAATTTCAACGAAGATACACAATGCTGTGAGCTCAGCATAGTAATTCAATTGTGCTGTTGGCATCGGGGATGTCCAAATAGCTCCGTAATTATTCCTGATTAAGGTGACTCATTTGGGGGAAGTTGGATGGAAATGATGGGATGGAAAAAACACAAAATAATCTATTTTGTTGCTGTTGACCAGGTTTATTCAATTCTGATGTGTGGGCGTGTGGAGGTCAGTCTGTGAGACCATTCAGATACTTTATTGTCATTTTATGGGTTCTAAAATCTTTTTAAATAATTACTTGAAATACTAGAGTGCCTGTCATAGGATCCCCTAAGTCTTATAGGGTGAAAAATGGGTGAAAATGTAGACAAAGCAACGTTGTATATGTGCTGATGATTTTGAAAGCTGGCTAGATGTTCGTTACAGCTTTGGTCTGTCTGAAGATATGTTTACCCCTACAAATTCGTATATTTATTTCATCCTGCCTGACAAGATGATGTCATTAAGAGGTGAGGCCTTTGAGAAGTCATTTGTTCCTGAGGAGAAAGTCCTCTCAAATGGAATAAATGTACTTTATGGGCTTGAACTCAGGGTCTAGGCACTGTCCCTGAGCTTCTTCTTGCTCAAGGCTAGCACCCTACCACTTGAGTCACAGCGCCACTTCTGGCTCTTTCTGTTTATGTGGTACTGAGGAATCAAACCCAGGGCTTCATGCCTGCTAGGCAAGCACTCCACCACTAAGCCACATTCCCAGCCCCAATTAAGGCATTTTAAAAAACAGATTCCCAAGAGGCTCCATCACCGGAACCAGAAAGTGAGTCCTAACCAGACACCACATTTGCCAGCACCTTGAACGTGAATGTCCAGCCAGCCTCCAGAGCTTGAAAAAAATGCCTGTTATTTACAAGCTTCCCGTTTCATATGGTTTTGTGACAGTCACATAAACAAACAACGACAATTATAGTATTCCCTGTGTATTTATACATGCCTGAAAATGAAAAGCCTTTCAATTTTGCATGTATTTATTTTTAAAAAGCATGTGCTAGTTATCAAAAGGAAGCAGTCTCCTAAGATAGGGTCCACACCCTGGGCTGCTGGTACCCATTAGGAAATTTCTGAACGATCTCTCTTTCTAGAACACACCCAATTTTGGAGAATCAAAAAAATCAGAAACCATTTCCATTGGGTTAAATAAAACCCCATGTCTCTATTTTTCAATCTGTTTTTTCTTCCTTCCTTACATCATGGACTCCATATTTGTGGAAGAAGCTGAATTATCTGCTCTTCGCTGCTATTTCTAGACAACCCTGTGCCTCTAAAAATCTCTAGGAGGTTGATCTAGTTATTTGGGAATTTGTCACAGTCCTTTCCCAACTCCCTGCCCCAGGCAAAGAAGCACTAGCAGTAGGTTTGGGCTCTAGTGAAAAGAATTTTCCAAGCCTCAACAGGCTAAAAACCTTCACGTGGAATTTGCCTCAAGGCCCATCTGCCCAGCAAGATGGATTTATAACTGCCTCTTTCCCTTCCCTTTGGATCTGTTGGGGAAGATTCGAAAGACTTTCCATTTGTCCCATGGGACAACTAAGTGAGTTACATCTCATGGGAATGAATTAGAAATTTTTATTTTTATGAACAAACATAATACCTAATATGCAGTAAGGTTATCTCTGTTCTTGTGGGCTGCATAATAATTCTGAAGGTAACAAAACCTGTCTTTCCTTTGGGAGACCTCTTTGATAGGGTCGGAGTACAGCTCACTGTACTTTCACTGCACAGCTGGACATACAGCATATCAGACATGATTCCTACTGCCCGTCTGTGCCCCAAACATAGAAGTATCCGAGGAAAAAAGGTAAGCTACCACAATCCATCACTGAATACATATCTTGGCAGTTCTCAAACTTTTTTTAAATCCCAGTGCTCTCTTATACTTTAAATACTATTAAGGACTCCAAAGAGCTACCTTTTGTGGCAGTATTTCATCCTGCGTGAGAGTGAAGACAACACACAGGAAAGCAGAGCCAAGAAATAAACCAAACCACATGATCTAAACACGTGGAACAAGCCTGAGTGAGGCCTACCCTGGTCCTTTTCACTTACATGAGCTGTAATGTCCCTGTTTAGTAAAGTGCTTAGATTTCTGTTGGAATTACTGGTTATTGCAACTTAAGCTGTATGTGGGTGATGGCTTCCTGTGCCTGTGCTCACAGCTCTGAGACATTGTTAAGATGGCTGTAGAACTCACAACTGAGCAGTCTTTAGAACCTCTTGTGTATGGGCTAACTTCCACCGGATATTTGTGAGGTATCATATATTTGAATGATATAATGGCTTTGAGCCATGGTGAGTATATGCCTCACAGATCCTTCCAGAATGGACAGGCTCAAGGATGGAGAGCTGCTGCTCCAGCACAGGGATGTGTTCAAGGCTCCACATTGTTTCTTTGGGGCCTTACGGCACAAAGACAGACACTGGGCAAGCCTGTCTCAGTTGCCTAGGACACCCTTGATGCTGGCTGAAATCCAGGCCAAGTTCCTGACTATATCTGCGACTCAGCCATGAGGGTTTTCCTTCCACATTCTGACTGAAAAAACCACACAACAGCGTGCTCTTTCAGGTCAGTTCCCAGTCTCCAAAGTGAGTTGGATAGAATAATACTGTTACCAGGTGTTCCAAAGCTACTTTTTCTGATAAGCATTCATGCCCTACTTGAACTTGTAAGGTAACTGAAAACAGAGTAGAAGCTTGGAATTCAGCCCTCAGTGTGTATCTGTCTCCTGTGAGGAGTCTCTGAGTTTTCCCCTTTTCCCTCTTCCCTCCTTTCCTCCCCTCTCTCCCTTTCTCCCCACTCCCTGTCTCAACATCTTCACAATGGGAAATTACCCAAGGAAAGAAGAGCCCAATCTCAGACAAGATCACCTGCCAGGAGCAATGGCTTCTTATAACAAATTTCCACCAAGCCAGTCCTGAAACAATGGGTAATCAGACCAATAGTGGCTGAGTCTGGGACTACCAGAACAGATCTGTGACTGGCTTGAATAATGAATGACACATACATCACCCCGCCTCTCCTTCCTCTATGTAAACAGAAAGCAAACATCTCTACGAAACAATATGGGTGAACACGCATGAACACTGCAGACAAGAGAATTGGGGAAGGGAAAAAACCAATTGTTTAAATAGGGATACAGGTGGACTCATTGCAACAATGAGATGTACAAGACGTTATGTCGAAAATGAACTTTACAACTTTGGCGCTTGTGGGGGGGGGAGGTTGGGGGAGGAGATGGGAAGGGATGGGAAGGGGAAACAAAGGAGGCAGCAATGCTTGATAAGAAATGTACTCATTACCCTGCTCATGTAATTGTAACCCCTCTGTACGGTATTTTCACAATAAAAAAAATTTTTTTAAAAGAGAGAATTGGGGAGGACTTAGAGAAACGATGTCCACGTGGCTGAAAGCTCTGAAAGCTAAATCTCTGAGACAGAATCTGCAAATTATCCAACTCTCTCCCTTAATTTTAGCTGCACTCACGGCCATCCAGAATAAAGACAACTTTTTCCAGCCACCCTTGCAATGAGAGATGGTCATGCAACTAGGAACCAATCAATGGCTGTAAGCAAAATGCCATGTGAAGCTTCTAGAATGTCCTTAAAGGAAGACTTCCTCCTTGCTGCTGGAGTTTATGTTGTGTTGAGAGCAGAAGCAAAACCTTTATACCATGCATTGGCCCATTAAGGATGATAAAGAAGAAAGAAAAGGCAGAGCCCCTAATCACCATGGAACAATTCCACCAATCACTGGCTGCCTTCTCCCAGCCTTGCATGTGAGAGGAAAGAGAAGCGGCCATCTCTTCTGACCACTGGAATTGTTGACATCTGGAGTTTCAGTAACTTGCAACCAAGTCTAATTGAATCTGATAAACCCCCAGCAGGCCAATGTCTTACAAGTAAAGAGTTCCTAAAACCCAATTAGAAGAGCTCCAAAACTCAATCTATTGTACTACATTTACTATGGTACATAGATCTACCATTGTCGTTAGATGTAATTTGTGAGTGGAGATTTTATTCTATAGCCCTACGGTCTGCAGAAAGGATGAAGCATTATTGAAGGATTGCCTAACATGTTAAAAAATGGATCAGAGCCAGGCTCCAGTGACTCATGCCTGGAATCCTAGCTATTCAGGAGGCTGAGATCTGGGAATCATGATTTGAAGCTGGCCCAAGCAGAAAAGTCCATGAGACTCATATTGCCAATAAATTACCAAAAATCCATAAGTGGAGCTGCGGCTCAAGTGGTAAGGTGCTAGCTCTGAGCTAAAAAGAAGCCCAGAGACAGTAGCCAAGCCCTAGGTTTAAGCTTCTGAACTGGCACAAGAAATAAAGCAAAGAAAATTAATTTGAACAATTTAAATGATTTGAATAATTCACAATTTATATTGGCAATTTACCACTTAAAGCACTATGCAGAGTACTGCTAAATATTTTCTCTTTTTTGGTTGATTTTTAAAATCTTATTTTATGGTAAAGATGCTGCACAGAGGGGTCACAGTTACATGAGTAAGGCCATGAGGACACAGAGGGGTGACAGTTACATGAGTAAGGCAATGAGGACATTTCTTGTCGAGCACTGTTACTCCTTCCCTTGTTGTTCTCCCACTATCCCTTCCCTCCCCACCCCCCCCCACCCAAAGTTGTAAAGTTCATTTCCAATGTACTGTCTTGTGGGTATCATTGTTGCAGTGGGTCATCCTGTGTCCTTGTTTCAGCATTTTGTTATTCCCCTTCCTCTCCCCAAAGTAGACAAATGTATATACAAGATGCAGGTTGCCAAAAAACAAGTACAGTGAACACAGGAGATATACCATAGGGGGAAGACATACAAAGGAAACAAAAAAAATTACACAGTTCTTGATTTTAGCCATTCTAACTGAGGTGAGGTGGTATCTCAATGTTGTTTTGATTTGCATTTCTTTTATGGCTAGGGAGGTTGAGCATTTCTTCATGTGTCTATTGGCCATCCTTCTCACCCCAGTTAGAATGGCTATAATCAAGAACTCTAATAACAACAGATGCTGGAGGGGATGTAGACAGAAGGGAACCTTACTGCATTGTTGGTGGGAGTGTAAACTTGTTCAACCACTTTGGAAAGTAGTATGGAGGTTCCTCAAAAGACTCCACATAGAGCTCCCCTATGACCCAGCAATCCCACTTTTGGGCATTTACCCAAATGTTTACAAACAAGACCATACTAAAGTTACCAGCACAACTATGTTTACTGCAGCATTATTTACTGTAGCTAAGATACAAAACCAACCCAGATGCCCCTCAGTAGATGAATGGATCAAGAAAATGTGGTATATATACACAATGGAATTCTATGCCTCCATCAGAAAGAATGACATTGCCCCATTTGTTAGGAAATGGAAAGACTTGGAAAAAATTATATGAAGTGAAGTAAGCCAAGCCCAAAGAAACATAGGTCCCATGGTTTCCCCTTATTTGCAATATCTAGTATATGTCTGAGACAAGCAGAAAAGGTCAGATAAGGTGATGTTAGGGAAATGTATTCAAATGTTTTTTTCTTTCATGCGATTGTTTCTAACACATTTATAAGATTATTTCTTTGTTGCTTTGTATGTTCCTCCCCCACAGTATAACCCCTGTTTTCACTGTATTTGATGTCGGTATAACTTGTGGAGGGGAAGGGGAAAAACAAATCGTTTAAATAGGGATAAAAGTGGACCCATTGCAACAATGAGACATACAAGTCTTATGTGGAAAACGAACTTTACAACTTTGGTGCGGGGGAAGGGGGGCCAGGGGAGGGGGGAGGAGGAGCGGGGAGGATTGGGTTGGGGGGCAGGGGGAGGATGGGAAGGGATGGGAAGGAGAAACAAAGGAGGAGGCTAAATGCTTGATAAGAAATGTACTCATTATCTTGCCCATGTAATTGTAATCCCTCTGTACAGTATTTTCACAATAAAAAAAATTACACAGTACCTTTAAAACAACAACAGCAAGGAAAGACCTCTTGTGTCCCTATCTTGGGGTTCATTTTACTTAGCATCATCTTATATGGTCATATGTACATAGCCTTTGAGCCTTTTCTGCTCATGTGATAAAATTATCCTAGATGTATACTAATTATTGCACATGAGGGAAACCATGGGACCTATGTTTCTTTGGGTCTGGCTTATTTCACTTAATATGATTTTTTCCATTTCCTAACAAATGAGGCAGTGTCATTCTTTCTGGTGGAAGCAAAGAATTCAATTGTGTGTATAGATATAGATACAGATACCACATTTTATTGATCCATTCATCTACTGAGGGGCATCTGGGTTGGTTCCATATCTTAGCTATGGTAAATAATACTTCAGTAAACATAGTTGTGCTGGTAGCTTTAGTATGGCCTTGTTTGTGATCATTGGGGTAAATGCCCAAAAGTGGGATTGCTCGGTCATAGGGGAGCTTTATGTGTAGTCTTTTTTTAGGAGGAGGGGGGTCCGGTCCAGGGGCCTGAACTCTGGGCCTGGGTGCTGTCCCTCAGCTCTTCAGCTCAAGGCTAGCGCTCTACCACTTGAGCCACAGCGCCACTTCGGCTTTTTTCTTTTTGCTTATGTGGTACTGAGGAATCGAACCCAGGGCCTCAGGCATGCAAGGCAAGCACTCTACCACTGAGCCACCTTCCCAGCCCCTAAGTGTAGTCTTTTGAGGAACCTCCATACTACTTTCCAGAGTGGTTGAACAAGTTTACACTCCCAACAACAATGCAGTAGGGTTCCCTTTTGGCCACATCCCCTCCAGCATCTGTTGTTATTAGATGTCTTGATTATAGCCATTCTAACTGGGGTGAGGTGGAATCTCAATGTTGTTTTGATTTGCGTTTCTTTTATGGATAGAGAAGTTGAGCATTTCTTCATGTGTCTATTGGCCATTCTTAGTTCTTGCTCAGAGAAGTCTCTTTAAGTCTTTAGCCCACTTGTTAATGGGTCAGTTGTTTCTTTGAGGATATGTAGAGTACTGCTAAATATTTTCATTTTTCTAGGCATAAAATTCCTTCCAGGATTATATTTTGTTTACTTTTCACATCTTTCATACTTTGTGCTCGTTCAAGTTGAAGAATATTTGGGGAGGTTTATTTTAAAATGTTGGGCACTTGAAATTCTTATTTCTTTCCAGGAGAAAGCTATATAGGTGCTTTGCATTCATGTTACACCCAGAGCTTCTCCATTCCAGGAGTCCTTTAGTTTAAATATTCATAAGAAAGCATTCCTTTTGTGAACCTTGAGGTGATGAATAAAATGTTTTAAACACCTTTTAGGAGCATGGGTGATTTGGTGAGAAGCTAAGGTTACTATGGAGGTGAGAAATGGCAGAATCAGAGAGGCCAGAAGGAATTCCAGTTGGCATTTATCCCTGGTCGCCTGAAACCTTCCTGTTAATAAACTATGCACATGGAGACTGGAAACAATCCTAATGAAAAACAGGGCTGTTATGGGCTGGAACATCTCCCCTCAAATTCATGTGTTGGAGTTCCAGCCCCTAGTGCTTCAGAAAGGGACCTGAGAGGTGACTCTAGGTCCTGGCAGATGTAATGAGTTGAAGTGGGATTCTATAGTGCCCCCGACTGGTGTCCTTTGCAAAAGGAGAACAATTAGATATAGATGTGCAGTGAGCAGGAAGACAGCATGGGAACACCAAGACAGACGGCAGGGTGCTCCTCCTCCACCCCGAGAATGCCAAAGATCACCAACCACTTCCAGCAGCGGGAGGGAGACCGGGACCAGATCCTCTCCCATCCAGTACTAAACCGCCCGCTCAGCCGCCATCTTGATCCCCTTACCTTTCCGAACCGTCCTATTTAAGCTGCACCGTTTATGGTACTTTACTATAGCAGCCCTAGGAACTAGTGCAAGGCTTAGGCCCTCACCTAGACACTGAAAGAACGACAGACTGTATGGAGGCCTTGAAGGACAAAACACCCACATCACCAGCCTCACCTCCAACTACTTTTATGACCTATACATAGAAATCAGTATTTGCTTTAGAAGGATCCTAGGTTCAGAGTGTTTCCATTCAGCTGGCAGAAACAAATAGACATCCTGCTGGATGAACAAATTATGTTAAACCCAGGCCTCAGAGAAAAGTTCTGCAGATAAATTCCCAAGAAACATGAGCCCCTGGACAAAAGTCATTACCCATGCCAGGCACCAAGTGTCAGCAAGGATGTAACTGAAATGCTGAAGCAGAGCTGCAAAGAGTATAGACCGGGAATTTTTACATAAATCAAAAATCACAAAGCCAACACATTTAATATTATCTTAGAAAAAAAGATGGTTGAAAATATGAAGAGGAGCATGGAACTGCTAACATTTTTGGCAGTACTAGGGCCTTGTAGTTGCTAAGCAAGCACTCTACCACTTGAACCATGCCTGAATCCTTTCTTGCTTTAGTTTACCTTTTTTTTCTTGTCGGTCATGGAGCAGGAACTCTGGGCCTGGGTGCTGTCCCTCAGCTCATCAGCTCAAGGCTAGCGCTCTATTACTTGAGCCACATTGCCACTTCGGTTTTCTGAGCAGTTTTTTATTGGACTCACGACTTTCCTGCCCAGGCTGGCTTTGAACCGCAATCCTCAGCTCTCAGCCTCCTGAGTAGCTAGGATTACAGATGTGAGCCACCAGCACCTGGCTTTTAGTTTACTTTTTAGGTCAGGTTTCATGCTTTTTCCCAGGCTTCTTTATATAGCATAGACACACAGGCAAACCTAGAAGCAAACCATATGTCTATCAGAATGGGATCTTTGGATAAAGCATGCTATGCCTAGTTGATAAAATACTTGCAAAAATAACTAGGCTGTTCTATCTTCCCTAATACAGTAAGAACCCTAAATCAAGCCAGGTGCCGTGGCTCACACCTGTAACCCTAGCAACTCAGGAGGCTGAGATCTGAGTATCATGATTTGAATCCAACCAAGGCAAGAAAATCTCTGACACTCTTGTCTCCAGTTAACCACAAAAAAAGCCAGAAGTGGAGGTATGGCACAAGTGATAGAGCACCAGTCTTGAGTGGAAAAAGCCCAAGGGATAGCACCCAGACCCTAAGTTCACATTCTAATACTGGTACACACACACACAAGTATATTCCCAAGTGGGGTGGGGGAGACAAAGCTATTTGAAGCTTTCAATTACTTATGCAAATATATCCCATAACATAGAAACACATTTCCAACATAGGAAAGCAAGAGTACAGAAATGGTCTAGACTGATACACATCTGTTGCATCTAAAGCATGTGCTACTCTCTAGTACAGAGGGGCATACTAGAAGTAGGCTAATGATTTATTATTTTTATTAGCACACATTCATTGTTCAGAGTGGGGTTTGTTGTGACATTTCCATACATCTGAACAATACATCCCAATCAACCTTACCTCCTCTCCCCTCCCACTTGCCCTTCTTAAAACAATTTCATTGTTCTATTTCCATACATGCAAATTAAGTATATTTACCATATTTATCCCAATTTACCCTCTTCATTAGACTCCCTCCCTCCCATTGGTACCCACCCAAGATTGATTTACTGCTTTCCTGTCATTCACTTTTTACTATGTTTTAATTGCACCAAGGACTGTTTTGCACAGAATAAACCTTTCTATTATATTTTTTTACTCCTGCCCTCCTAATCTCCTATTGATCCACAGAATTAGTCACCTTCCATCCTTCTATTTTCCTCTCCCTTTCTCTTCATCCTCCTATGAGTCATATTCTATGTGTGTAAATGTATGTGTTTATATATAATATATAGGTGTATCCTTCTATAAATCATGGTTTATGTGTGTATGTGTATATGTAATGTATGTAACTATATGTATACACATGTCTGTGTCCATGAATATGTGTATCTTCTAGGTGTAGCTTCCACAGATGAGTGAAAATGAGAAATTTTTCTTTGTAAACATGGCTTGCCTCACTCACTCAATATTACGTTCTCCAATGCTATCCAACAGATGGTTTATTTTTATCTGCATTTTTTTCATTTGTACAAGAACAAGAAATAGATAAAATTGAATGTGAACTTTACCTTTGTAATTGCAAGAAAACACAAAACGTAAGATTGTGCTTTTTACAAACAGTCTAGATTACAGTTTTATTTCCCCCTGAAACAAAGCAATTTGCTGTGGAATCTTCCAACCATGAGTTTCTTGAGTCCTGTGCAAAGTTCAGTGCCCTTTTCTCATCGCTGTGTGCTGTGTAAAGCGATGTGTATCTGCACATTGGAAATGGTGGGAGAGGAAGTCAGCCCAGACTTAAGACAGGCTGTGGTCCTTACTATTTTATCTCAGTATGTCTTCAACTCTCCATCTATAAGGGCCAAACTTTGCAACCAGGCGAGGTCTCTAAGTTTCCAGTTCTGTACTTCTAAAAATCAGGTTAGCCTGTACCTCACAGGGTTGCTTCAATAACTGAAACATTAGGAGTGAAATCATTGAATATAGTGTCTGATCAACACTGGCCTGCCATACTGTTGATAAGAGAAGGCATTTCAAAGTCAAGCACACCACTTAACAGCTACGTGAACATAAGCACAGAAGTACAACCTGTAAGTCCTCATGTCCTCCTTTGTGAACGATGAGGATGTTTTTCATGCCCACATGCCTCTGAACCGTAAATGGAATAAACAACAAGCTCCATGCAGTGGAGTTTGTTTTAGCTGTCATTTCCAGCATTATTTTCCCTTTCTCCCCCTTCTCAGACATCCTCTGCATTTCCCAGATCTCTCAGCAGGTGGCGCAGTTGAATCGCACAGTGCAGCTGCCTGAGTCACCGGCCCGAGGCCGCGTGCTGTCACTCAAGCCTGTCATCCTTCTGGAAGATAAGTCAGTGAAGGAAGCCGACCCAGCTCAGATGTACAATGGAAGTTTCAAGTATAGCCCGAACACTGGAGACTCCATCCAGGCAGTCAGGCAAGGTACAACCCTAGCTCTGTCTCTTCCACTCTCCTGAACAACCTCTAGGAGGCACTATGGCCATTGCAGAGAACCACAAGCATGCAGAGCTGGGGTCTAACCTTCACCTGCCTTCCAGAACTCTCTTAGGAAGTATCAAGTTCTCTGGGTGATTACCTAAAACCTTTCCAACTGCCAAATCCAAGGCCAGAGTGCTCCTCTGGAAATTTCATCAGGGCAAATTAGGCCAGAGGCTGAGATCTAGAGGATGACGGTACAAAGGCGGCTGGAGCAGAAAAGTCTGTGAGACTCTAAGCCCTGGGTGGGACCGGCTGGGACCTGGGTGGAATGGCCTAGAACATTCTTGTTGTTGGCTGTGGTGGTGGTGCAGGGGATAGAACTTAGAGCCTTGCTTTTGCTAGGCAAGCACTTTGCCTTCTGAACCACACCCTGAGCCCTATTGTTTGTACTTTGTTGGAGGTTTTGTTTGTTTGAGTTTGTTTTTGTTTGTGTTTTGTACCAGTACTGAGGCTTGAACTCAGGACCTGGGCACTGTCCCTTAGCATTTTTGCTCAAGGTTGGCTGGTGCTCTACCACTTGAGCCATAGCTCTACCTCTGGCATTTTGCTGGTTAATTGGAGATAAAAGAATCTCACACTTTTCCTGCCCAGGCTGGATTTGAACTGTGACCCTCAGATCTCAGCCTCCTGAGTAGTTAGGATAACAAGCATGAGCCAATGACACCTCAGCTTGTACATTTTTTTTAATGTAAGGTCTTCCTTAACTTTACTTAGACTGACCTCCAAGTCATGATCCTCCTACCTCCACATCCCAAGAAGGGGGGACTAGAACATGTGCTACCACATGCAGCTGCAGTACTGCATTTTAACAAGCTTTCATGTGTAGCGCATGCCAGTAGACTCTGAAAAAAATGTTTTGAAAATACTACCTGGAGATGGCGAAGCTGAAATCGATATTTCTTCCACGGTTTTAGTTAATACCTAAATGATGCATCCACAGGTAGACTCTTCTTTGAATTTTTATCAGTACACTGTCAAGAATGAGCCAACAGTAGAACCACGAGGTATTAAGACTGGGATCCTAAACATGCCCTAAAGTGTTCCTTGCCTACCTGTGGCATTATTAAGAGGTAGTGGAACTTTTAAGAAGTAGAGCTAAGCTGGGTGCCTATGATCCTAGCTACTCAGCAGGCTGAGATCTGAGGATCCTGATTCAAAGCCAGTGGGACAGGAAAGTCCATGTAACTCTTATCTCCAATAAACTACTCAGAAAAAAGCTGGAAGTGGCACTGTGGCTTAAGTGGTAGAGCACTACTAGCCTTGAGCACAAAAAGGCTCAGGGACAGTGCCCAGGCCCTGAGTTCAAGCCCCAGGCCTGGGAATTAAAATAAAAAAAAAGTGGAGCCAAGTAGAAAGAAGTTTGGCTGTCAAGGCTGCCATACCAGGAATATTGACCTACCCACTCCCACCCACTCTCTCTTCTTCCTGGCTGCCATGAGATGAACAGTTTCCTCCTCCATTGGCCTCTACCAGGATGTTCTGCCTCACCACCGGCTCAAAGGTAAGGAGGCCGAGCAACCGGAGACTGAAACCTCTGAAACTATGAGCAAAAAGGAGACTACCTTGATTCCCGCCCCGCCCCCCAGGTATCTGGTTATAGCAATGGAAAACGGACTAACAACAAGCACACACACACTACAATATATTATGAAGCTTCAGAAATGATCATTTTGCCCATCTTGTTTCATCGACCCCTCCCTCCATAACCTGTGTTTCTTTTAAAACCAGACAAATGGTTTCATCTGTGAATGTTTCCATCTCTATCTCCAGTAACTAAGCACTCTTGCAATGTATGTACTTGTTGAAGGTCACTAGGACTGGGTAGGCTTCTAGAGCTATGGAACCAAGGAGAATGGGATTGATTGGATGGATCTCCGGTTGACCAGATGTCATGTGGACCTCTGTTCCTTTCTCTGCTCTAGGCTTTCCTTGGCTGATTTCCCCACTCTACCCATAACCCACTTTCCTGCCCATTCATCAGATGACACCAGCTCCAAGAACCTTCCACCACGGTAATCCCAGCATGCTCCAGCCTCACGTCTCACACAGCAGTGAGGTAAAACCTTTGGCCTTCTGCTGCCCTTCTTCCCAGGACACTGCAAATTCCCTGAGGGCAGTGTGGGCTACACACACACACACACACACACACACACACACACACACACGTATCCTCCACAGCCTCTCTGTGCCAGTCCTGGGTCTATGCCTAGGCAGGGATTTATTCCTCTGAGGCTGCTGCTCCTTCACAGTGTCTGCTTCTCAGCTTGTCAGAAGGCTGGCTCCAAGGAGTTCAGGGAATTACATTTTCTGGGCTTTCCAGGGGTCAGTGGCTCACGCTTGTAATCCAAGCTATTCAGAAGTCTGAGATTGTGGTTCAAAGCCAACCCAGGCAGCAAAGTCCATGAGACTCTTCCTTCAAATTAACTAGCAAAAAGCCAGAATTGAGGCTTTGACTCACATGGTAGAATGCCAGCCTTGAGCACAAAAGCTAGGAGACAATGCCCAAGCCCTAAGTTCAAGCCCCAGATACTGTCACATGTACACAAAACAATCTGAGTTTTACTGGATACCAGACCTGGGCCAGGTGTGTTGAGGTGTGTCGTGCCAGCAGTGGACCTTCCCATGCTTTTTGTAGATCTCCGCTAGCACAGGACACAGATGTTACACCTAATCTGCTCTTTGCAGACCCTACCGTTATTTTATACTTTACCATCTACCAGGACAGGTCCTAGAAATCACAGGGGTGTTACGGTTGCTGTTGAACAGGTCTTGGCCCTGGTGCTCATCTGTGCATCTGCAGATCTGCATGCATGCTCACCACTGCAGCCGAGTAAAGCACAGCCTTCGCACCCCAGTGTTGACTTTAATGTACTGCAGAGAGACTTCTTCTCTGTCAAGCTGTTCTTCATTGTATCAGTTGTCTTCACCCAATACAGTAATAATGCAATTAAGACCCTGAATTCAATCTACAGTATTGCAACAAAAGAAATAAATGTGTGAGTGTATGTAAAGGTGCATTGGGGAAGGAGGAAAAGAAAGAAGGGAGGGAGGAAAAAAAGGAAAGAGGAAAGGAGGAGGAAGGAGGGAGGGAAGGAAGAAGAAAAGAAAGGAGGAAGGGAGAAGGAGGGAAAAAGAGGATGGAAGAAAGGAAGGAAAGAAGGAAGAGAGGGAGGGAAGGAAGGAGGGAGAGAAGGAGGGAGACAGGAAAGAAAGAAAGAAAGAAAGAAAGAAAGAAAGAAAGAAAGAAAGAAAGAAAGAAAGAAAGAAAGGAAAGAGAAAGAGAAAGGAAGGAAGGAAGGAAGGAAGGAAGGAAGGAAGGAAGGAAGGAAGGAAGGAAGGAAGGAAGGAAGGAAACTTCTTCTGCTAAAATGCACTGCACCTTAACTTGGGCCCATGAATTAGCTAAAATCAGGAGGAAAGCTTGGTATCCAGCTGCCAGTTTACATCTGTCTCATTGACTCTGAGTCTCTCTCCTGTGGAATCACCATGGGTTCCAGGAAGGACAAGAACTGATGGATGATATCTTTATGACAAGGGACCAAAACTACCCCCAAAAGAAAGGAACAGTAGAGCCTCGTCGGTAAGACCACCCCAAATAAGGACCAGTGTGTCTAACGCGGAGACGGTAGCCTGGCAGAGGAGGAGCCATCTTGCAGGAAGCATATTGCCTTCCTCGTGTGATGGCAACTTTTGTAGACTCCCACAGAGCCAGACCTGACATCACCAACCTGACCACGCTTTGCCTAGGGCTGCTGAATTGTGCATACCTCTCACAACCCAGGTCTTCCTCTATTTAAACCTAAAGCTCCTGTCTGTATCCCGAGGTGAAATGCTTCCTTTGCCTCTTCCTGTAGCATGCCCATGCCATGTAATAACCCCCCTTGCTCTGCCCTTCACCACGTCTTGTCTCCTTACTTGGCCTAGGGAGGCAAGGGCTGGAACCCCAGGAACTGGGGTCGGAGCTCTGATTAGAGTTGGGGGAGCCGTGGCAGCACTTTGTCTCATTGCTGCTCACTGAGGGATTTCACAGAAGACCCGGTGGAACTAGTTCACCCCGCAGAAGTCCCAGAGACATGAGGATGGGGGTACTAAGGCTAAGTATCCTGACTAAAATGAAGATGTGCATTTCTGACCCTTTCAGGAGAAGAAGATGAGGCTGACTGTAGCAGGGGACAGGTTAATGCCCACCTGCAGGGCAGATGTGTCCGAATTAACCCACCCATAAAGCCAGGCTTATAAATGGGCCGTGAGTGTCACACACATTTACCTTAGGTGACAGAGGTCTGGAGGTACAGGGTCACAGGTGAGCAAATGCCAGGGGCAGGAGGCAAGGAGGTTACCCAGAATCCTTCGTGCTTGGGGGCAAGCTTGAACCCACATAACCAGTCTTGATGAGATCCAGTGTTTGAATAGAACCATCTAAATAACCAACAACCACTAAGACTTTGGCTTCATCACCATTTTTTCTTTTTAAAGTAAAGTTGGGCGAGCGGGACAAGGAGGTCTTGTGAGAATGTGTTGCTGGTACTTTCCTGGTAAATTATAAATTCCTCTTTGGAAGCAAACAATACAGTTGGAACACACTGCTCTCAGCCACTAGAATAGCAGCCTCTTCTGCTCAGCGACCCTCCCACCCCCACCCCAGGCTAAGCCATCTCTCTCCTTGTGGGGCAGACAAATCGCCCCCTGTGGTCTTGTGGCCTGCCCTTGCCCCTGGAGGACCTCCTTTCTTTTTTTTCTTTCCTTCTTTCTTTCTTTTATGTGCATTTAGTTCCCACAGGCTTCTTTTATCAATATTTCAATTGCTGACCTATACTTGAATCCAAATATTTGCCCTATTCAGTGTGAATTGTCCATTCAGCCTCATGCTCGATTATGTCTGTGCTCTTTTGAGCAAACTGAATAGGCTACTTGACTATGTAATGCCGATATAACCTGGTCATTAGTAGTGTTTGTTAGAGTTGACCAGACGCAATAATGGAAGAAGGGAACAGAAGAAGGGATTTGAGCTCAGTGTTCCTTCCAGTGCAGCCAGGTTGAAGAAAATGAAACTGTACTTCCCAGTGTATAAATACAAACTGTCCTGGTGACCTTCAAAATGGACCTGAAGTTTACTATGGACCAAACGGCCAGGAATCAAGGTAGATGGATAGCTTTTAAGATTCTGTCTTATTTCTTTGCTAAGGATTGAAAGCTGCTTATAAAGTGAAATGGTGTCTTTTTAATGGCAGCCGGGATTCCTATTTTCACCTATAGGTCAAGGACCCAGGAAGTCCCATAAACTGATACACATCATTTGCCCTTGGTGGCTATCACTTCTTGTACTGATCACCTGGCATTTCTTTCTGTATTCAAGCTGATGACTTGTGAACATCAAATGGCACACTTGCCTGCACAATGTTTCTTCTTGTTCTTTGTCTGTTTTTACTTTGCTGCCCCTATGTCTTTTAACTATCAGAGGGTGGACTATAATATGTTGAATGACAATTCATACTTTCCATTCTAAAAGTTGAGCTAGGATTCAACTTCTAACTACCATAAGTTTAACTAGACTTCAACTTTTAACTAGCATAAGTTGAACTAAAATTCATACTGTAAGAGAGGAAAAACCGTCTCCTCTACCTTTTCATGTTTGAGATCTACATCTCTGCCCATTAGAATGGCAAAAGAAAAAAGCAAAATAACAAGAGGAAAGAACAGTTTATCTGTGCATACACATAGGAGAATACAGTGAGGCATTACTAAAACGAGGTGGCTAGATTTGAATCTTATACAGCATCTTGACAAAGAGTAATAAAGTATAGAGAAGAGGCTAGACACAGGAAAGGTCAGAGAATTGGGGACTTCAGAGGGGGATGTTACAGGACAGTCACTAAGAAATGTGTGGCAAAGAAGGCATTATGAAAGCTTGCGCTTTCCCATCAAAAAAGGAGATGCCTTTTTATTTTATTTATTTATTTATTTATTTTATGGGGGGGGGTCCAGTCATGGGGCCTGAACTCTGGGCCTGGGCACTGTCCCTCAGCTCTTCAGTTCAAGGCTAGCGCTCTACCACTTGAGCGACAGCACGACTTCTGGCTTTTTTTCCTGCTTATGTAGTACTGAGGAATCGAACCCAGGGCCTCATGCATGCAAAGCAAGCACTCTACCACTGCGCCACCTTCCCGGCCTGCCTTTTTAATATGTTACCTTGCCAGAGGGAAACATGCACTGTTTTGATTTTTTTTAATTCTATTTTATTTCTATTTTTACAATGATGGAGTCGAATCCAGGATCTTACCCAAGTACTCCACATTTTATTCAGTCACATGCCCTGTTTTTAGATAGGAAAGGAGATGAGCTGAATGCTAACTGCTTCAAACTCAAACATTTCCTAGGCCCAAGTTTCCGAGTAGCAGTTCTTGATACAATTATTTGTGAACCACTCATGATATGCCCTCAACTCAGTTATGTTGAGGAAACTTCATGCAGAACAAGGGTGAAGAGTCTCATCACTGAAGGAGGGAAGAAATCAGGAGGGCCTTATCAGAAACAGGAGAGAAGCCATTCAATGCTCCAAAACAGCATGACAATCAGCTCGTGCATGTCTGTGTATACTTGCTCTCAAGTTCACACCTTATTGGTAATGTAGAAGAGCAAGAGGTGAGACTCTGTGGGATAAAGTACTGAGTATGTAGTTATGGACCACAAAACAAATCAAACATAGATAGGAGGATCCCTGTCTTCCAGAAGCTTACAGTCAGTCTATTATAGGAGCTAATTGATCACTACAATGAGTGCCATCTCAGACCATGTCACCCCAAGGTGACACGGTCATACTGAACATAGTCTGTGTACACGAAGCCTGTGTTTTCAAAGCCTTACTTGAAGTTTGTGGTTGCTTGTCCCTTGCAAAGCCAAGCCATGTGCCCTTTACGTGTATCTAAAGAGTCTGAAAAATATTGTTTAAGCATCTTCCACATGTCCCTTGGATTACAAGCAGGTTTAAAGTCTTGCCACCCTATCTCTAGCACATGAATGCAACACCTTATTCTATAAAAGAGGAAAGGAGTGGGGGAAATTGACATTTATTAAGTATTTACAACATCCCAGGCATTGAAATAGGCACTTTCCACTTGATTTCCTAGTTATTTATGAATTTTTCTTTTACTTACTTTTTGGTTCTGCATCATTCCAGAATCCTGGTGCTTCAACATTCAAATTCCTACTTCTTGGATCGCCTGGTCACTTTGTCATGGGCCCTGGAGGGAGTCTGCTCAGCCCTATCTTGAGGGCACAGGGATCAGTTTGTGCTTCTGGCTGGGCAGCCATACAGTTTCTTAAACCATCAGCCCTGCCCTGCTTGGTCATTAGAAAAGATTCTAAGAGCAAATCAGATTGCTTCTAAGATGAAGGGGGTTCCTGGAGAGGTCGACATGTGGACCAGGCCATGGGAATTCAGCTTAGATAACCTAGGAAGGAAGTTACATCATACAAATGAGCTCACACTCGACTTAGAAATGATTTTAGAAGCAATCTATCTGTTCTGTAAAACATTGTATTGAAGAAGATATGTTGTGTACACACACACACACACAGACACACACACACAGAGTATACATACCCTAGGGAATGAACAGATTATTCTGTTAGACTGAGGTAGAATTTCAGCAGCCATCAAGTTGAAGGTCTGTGTTTCTCAGCTTTTCGGAAAGTATTTTCCTATTTTCAGGACAAACAAATACAGATTTTGATCAAGAACATGCAGTGAGCATGTTAACAATGATCAAGCACAATGACTCATGACTAAAGGTTAGGAAATGAATTGAGTATCACAGGAAGAACTCAAGATCCTCTTACCTGTGGCTACAGGTGCACATCACACCAGCTCAACACAACGAATATTAAGAAATATGTGCTGCCTTGCTGGTAAAATAAACATTTTTTTTTTGTCAGTCATGGGGCTTGAACTCTGGGCCTGGGTGCTGTCCCTCAGTTCTTCAGATCAAGGTGAGCACTCTACCACTTAAGCCACAGCGCCACATCTGGTTTTCTGGTGGTTTATTGGAGATAAGAGTCTCACAGAGTTTCCTGCCCCAGCTGGCTTTGAACCACAATCCTCAGATCTCAGCCTCCTGTGTGAGCCACCAGAGCCGGGCTTAAAATAAACAATTTTGTGCATAGTATCTATATCCTAGGGAGTTAACAGATTATTCTGTTAGATTGAGGTACAAGTTCAGCAGCCATCAAGTTGAAGGTCTGTGGATGTAAAACTCTACTAAAAATTACTTGATGATGGGCTGGGAAGGTGGCTCAGTGGTAGAGCGCTTGCCTTGCATGCATGAGGCCCTGGGTTTGATTACAAAGCACCACATAAGCAGAAAAAGCCGGAAGTGGTGCTGTGGCTCAAGTGGTAGAGTGCTAGACTTGAGGGACAGTGCCCAGGCCCAGAGTTCAGGCCCTATGACTGACCCCCGCCCCAAGAAAAAAAATTACTTGATGAAATGGAAGTGATTTTGTGTAGGAAAAAAAAAACAAATGTTTTCCCCCTATTGCTGCAAGGTCAGGGCTACTTGCATTCACTTATTATATTTGTTTCTCATTTGTTATATTTGTTTCTCAGCTATTTATATTTTCATGACATCCTTAGTACATTGAAACCATTGGCGCTGAACACATTATCTGATAAGCCATAGGTATGAAATATATACAAATTAACTAAAATTTAGAAATCAATGCATCTTTGGGCTTTTCCAATGTGGGAAAACAGTTGGATTGGTTCAATAGATTATCACTTCCTTACTCTCTGAAACTTGCAAAGCAGTAATTGTGTTTACTCTTCACATGTATTATTTTATCTTCACACGTGGAGTGTTAGGGAAGAGTTTGGTTTATATATTGTTTATATCTGTATTATATTTAAGTGGTTGTACAAAGGGATTACATTTCAGCATGTTGGTTTGTGAGTAAAAAGAATCTTGATCAGTATCACCCCCATCATCATTCTCCCCTGTCTATCCCAACCCCACCCATCTCCTCAATTTTCCTAGCGTCATAGGATATACCTTGAACATCATGACTACATTCATCTACTCCTCCCTCTCCTCAACCCTTCCCACTTCACACACATACTGTCAGTGCCAACGTTCTCATATTCATTTTGTTAGAGTGCAAATTAGTTATTCAAAGGTGTTATAGCATTTGAATTCTCCTTTGCATGGTACCGTACTTCGATTAATACGTTACGTTTGTGAACATGTGCATATGGCCTTGTATATGTATACATGTTTCTCTTTCTTTCCCCTTTTATTAGAATCTGCATCTTGCCTACACCAACCTGTTGCTCTTCCTCTCTCCTCCCCCAGTTCTGGGTCTTGAACTCGGGGCTTGAGCCTCTCTGTGCCCAAGGCTAGCACTCTACCACTTGAGCCACAGAGCCACTTTGGGCTTTCTCTGAGTAGTTTATCTCCAGATAAGAGTCTCACTGACTTTCCTGCCCAGGCTGGCTTTGAATCTTGTTTCTCAGATCTCAGCCTCATGAGTAGCTAGGATTACAGGTGTGAGTCACTAGCACCTAGCCTGTTGCTCTTTTACATCAGACGCTCACTCAGCTGCTTCTCTGCTTCTCCATCATGTCTGTCAGTGTGTGTCTCACCTTTCTCCCTCCTGCTAAAATGATTGAACTTTACTTGATTTCCAAGAAAACCTATGCCCATCTATTCATGATTCAGGACACACCATGACTCACATGCTAGAGCATTTTATTTGTAATAGAAATACTGCCCCTAGAATAGCATCACTGTTCTAAATGCTGCCTGGCTGCTTTATCTACAAATTGAGACAGAGCCAAGATAAACCCACTCGATCCACTCACTGAGTGTTACCAGGAAGCAGCTTTCTCTGCCTTCAAAATTGAAAGGATGGTGTTTTCCCCACTTTCACTGTAGCAGGGCCTGGTCCTGAACAGGGCAGGCCCTCTCTCACTGCAATCTTGAGCCACTTTCCCTAGATCCCTGAGCCTCTGCGTTTTTCTTTTTTAACCAGGCACTTGGCATCTACATCTTACTGCACGAAATTGTTTCACCCAATAAAGAAATGCCAAGGAATGATTTTTCTTGTTGTTGTTGTTGGTCGTGGGGCTTGAACTCTGGGCCTGGGCGCTGTCCCTCAGCTCTTCAGCTCAAGGCAAGCGCTCTACCACTTGAGTCCCAGCACCACTTCCAAGGAATGAATTTTCTGGAAGTTCAAACCCCACCACATACTATAATTCACATGTGCTCATGACTCAGAGCTCCGCCCACCAGCTGGGGAGAGGCACTCCAGGCTTTCCTACTGGACATCCTTTAGAACTTATGTTCGAAAACATAAATAATACATTATTAAGGAAACAAAGCCGGAGCTCATGGAGAAGCTATTGCTCTGTGGGTAAATAGAACCCCACTGTGTATTAAACAAAAATTAAACCCTATTTTCTTTTTTCATCGTTAAGTTGCCATCAATTGAAACACAGAGAACAAGGCACTGGACATACTTAATAGTCGGCTGACTGGCCAACCCGGGCTTTGAAAGCATTTAAGCTTTTCTGAAGTGCTGCTTATGTGCAATTATAACTCACTACCTACCATCTTCATAATTTAAATCTGTCCACCCCTCAGGGGAAGAAATTTTTTGCTAATCAAAGCCATGAATGCACCTTTTTCTTTTTGACAGCATTCAATTAAAGCTAAATGGTCGGTTTTGAATGAGTTACTGTGGAGAATAAAGGCATTAATGAGGTAATTTCATTATAGAGACTAGTCCAGGACTATGTGAAAACCCAGGGAAGTAAGTGGAGGAGAAAGCCGCTGAGGAAATTAGGGTTCCTTCCACCCTAATTAATGTCGGCGGGCATTTAATACAGGCACCAAATTAACTGCTCCAAAGAACTCTTATTGAAAAAAAAATACATTGTTGCTCTCCCTTGTAATTAGAAGACAGTACAAGAAGAAGGCTTGGAGAGTATAAAGCCAGCCTTTAACTTATTTGGCCGGCCACAGAAAACACACCATTAGGGAGCTGGAGTTTTAAGGAAGCTTGGGCATACAATATAGGATTGTTTAGGTCCTTGGATTTTCTGAGCTGTAAACAGGTAGCCTCTGAATGAGGAATTATGAGACTCCTGTCAGGGGGCCTGTCTTCCCAGCAAAACAGTCGTAAATGCATCCAAAAGGAAGAAAGAAAGGTGAATAGGGCCTGTATGGGTCGCAAAGAGAATGCTCAATGCTTGTCTTAAGTGATTACTCCGTGTGGGTAGGGGGCTCTCACTGAGTTATCTTTATACCGCCTTTGTCTCCTCTAATTGGAGCTGATGAGGTGCTAACTGGAGGCTTTTTTAAAAAGCCCACTACTTTAATCATTGGAAAAGCAAGCAAGGCTGAGGGAGTGGAGTTAATGAGATGGAAAAAGAGAGAGACAGAGAGACCGAGAAAATGAATATAGGGTAGCTTGACAAAAATAAAGCTGTGGTTTGTGTGTGTGTGTGTTGGGGGGGGGAGGAAGAGAAGTTAGATCGGAGGGGACATATTTTAAAATCTTCCCACAGCATCTTTTACAGGTCAGCAGGGAGAGGTTGTATCTGGTTAGTCAAAAGCTTTTCGCTCCTTAATTCAATAGTTGGACTGAACCTTTATGTCCCAGCCCTGTGGTTTGCTTGTAGAAATCATTTGAAGAAATCCTCTGAACATAGGCAAGTCTCTGGAGGAATCTTGTCTTTCTTAAGTCATGAGCCCTCTGGATATAATTCAATGTTCCTTCTGGCTGTGGATAAAAGCTTCTCAATCCAGTTTCTTCCATATTCATGGGGTGAAACAGGGTGACAATCTCCTTAAGGAATATGAAGCAGAGAAATCTAGACCATTTGACTTACCCATAATTCACTCTAAGGGTTGAGTATGTTATGATTTGGGGTATTTGGTGGGGGGGTGTGGAATTAGTTTTTGTTTCTTCTTTATACTTTCATTTTTTGGTTGGTGCCAAGGTTTGAACTCAAGGCCTCATGCTCACTCTGCTTGCTTGCTTTGTTGGTACACTCCCACTTCTCCAGCTCTGCTTTTTGCTGGTTATTTTCAAGATGAAGTTTCAAAAACTTTTCTGGCTGGCTACAAATTGTGATCCTCCAGATCTCAGCCTCCTGAGTAGCTAGGAGTACAGGCGTGAACCACCCACATCCAACAACTTTATACATTTACATGCTTTCCATATCTCTAGAAGAAGAAAAAACCTGTAACTTTCATCATCAGAAAAGTAAAATTTTAATATCTTCACTCACGGTAACTTGATTTAAAAAAGAAGAAGTAAGACAGAAATGAGAATAAAATCTAGACTGGGAAGAGCTGTGGCACATGGGCTTCCAGAACCATCTTGAGGGTTCTGAACCTGACTTGCTGCTTTCTGCTATAAAACAAGATGCTGAGCAGTCAAGACAGTATGGAAAATTAGAGATAAGCATAAACACATAGGTGACACAGGTGTCTGTAAAACCATCTGTTCCCTGAAGTCTGGGAGGATTGACAGAATATTACCTTGGAGGATTTATGAGCTATGCCAAACATTCTGTTATATTGTGATCAAACACTTCTTGAAGGTTAATCTCCCAACACACTGTAGCTTACATGACCCTGCAGTTTGTCTTCCATTCACACCCATGCTTAAGTCACCTCCTGCAGACTGCCATCATCAAATCCTGCCATCAGGTAGCTCATCACTCAAAGAAATATGAAGCAGACATGACATGGGTCAGCCTGTAAATAGGAACATGTGATGCATGCAAAAGCTGGTAGGAACTGAGTTTTATCCTTGGGAAACAAGTTGATACCTGTCAAGTGCTTGGAAGAGTGCCTGGCACACAGCTAGGGGTTGATGATTTCTAGTTGAACCCGAATGACTAGAGGGAAGAGAGAGGAAGTCAGAAGAGGCACAGAATGCTTGTGTGCAGCAAGAGATGCAGTGCTAGGTTGGAAAACAGTAAGTATAAGAAAGAATTGTGTTGAGAGGAGGATTTAAAAATAACATCATTGGTAACCTCCATGGGCTAGGAAGGCAGCCTGCCAGTCTCTGAGTTCTGTCTAGGTTGGGGAGACAACATTTACCACTGATAGATCTTGGGATCTCAGAGATAACTGTCCTAACCTGCTCCAGCTCCAGACTGCTGTACTGAAGATGAAATGAGGGACTTGAAATCATGGAGGTCAACCAGGTGGCCAAGTGTGCACCTGATTCTCGATCTTTCTAATCAGATTGGTGCTCTTTTTACCTAATGCCAAACAGATTGTCAGGATGAAGAACTGGACAGTTCTTTGATTTTCTGAGTATATTAGATTAGAATAGAAGAACTTTGTATGTATTTATATTAGAATAGAAGAACTTTGCATGCATGTATGCATGCGAGAACATAAATTTATGCACATATCCTGACACCCAGACAGTCCCACATCAGAGGAGGAAGAGAAACTTCTTTTCACTGACATGGACAGTTTGTACATCAGTGTGTCCATTAACCTGCCTTCCTTGGCTACTCCTCCACCCATGCATTTGCCAATCCTGCAAAAAAAAAATGGGGCACCTGGGACACAGGGGTGAGTGAACACAGCCTGCCCTCGTGGAACATAATATTCTACATGCAAACATCATACGTAAAGACCAATGCACCAGCGCTACGGAGGGAAAGCACGGTGCGTCAGGGTGTAATAGGGACACTGCACAGAATAGATGGGCCTACTGACCCAAGTTTCCAGGTGACACTCAGGCAGACGCTGGAACGGCCTGAGCTGCAGTCGCGGACAGCAGCACCTCCCACCCTCCCCATAGCCCCCAGTTGTGGCTGACGCAGCTTCTAATGAGTTAATGAGCAGCCTGAGGATGGAGGGTGACGGGGTTGGAGGGGGCAGAGGGGCCTGGGTAATGTGCAGAGCTTTAGCAGATGCTCCAGCAGGAGGCTGGGGAAGCTATTTGCCAGTTGACTGCAGCTTCTGAAAGAGCAAGCAGAAGGGTCAATGCATGTGGCCTTCATCAGTTCAGTGACCATATTTTAAATAATAATAACAAACCCCGGAACATGTAATTAACCATGTTTTTACTTTACAAATTAATTCTATAAAAAAGTAACCTGCACTGACACAAAAATTAAATTGAACTTAGTTGTCCAAGAATTCAATCTGTTTTATTTAAAAAAAAATCATCTTTATGGGAGGTATGTGAGAGCCAGACATTAAGATCTCAGCATTTTAGCTGGAGAGGAGGATTTGAAGATTATTGAGGCACATTTCCTAATTTAATAAGGGGAAAGAAAGATCCAAAAAGATAAGTGGCTGTTTTCTAGGTCATGCCAATGGCAAGATTAGAGCATAGAGCTCCTGGTCTATAATTCAGTGCACTCTTGCATATAGTTCACTGCCTGTTTTTGGCCCATAGCATGGAATGGTCCGTTGTAAACTTGATGCACTCAATGAAAGACAGAGAAAGTTCCTTCACATCACTGCTAAGCAAAGAATGCAAGTGAATACACTAACCTACAGACTAGCCCCTACCTAGCAGATTGGAGAAGTTCAAGAATGCAAACAAAACTATGCAGATGCTGGGACTGTATTTCCAGAACTCAGAAGCCAATAAGAAGAGGTTCCAACCATAAGAAAAGACTCCCCCTGAGATGATTGGAGCATTATTAAAGCTAATAATTTATATGGACCAAAATCCATCAAATCCATACAAATCTACAAGTTCAAAATGACATGAAGCACTCAAGAAGCAAGGCAAATGACAACAACAGCAACACGAAGGTTATTTCTAAGGATGCCTTACAATCAACTTTGTTGAAGGAAGGGAGGGAGGGAGGGAGGAAGAGATGAAGAGAAGGAAGGAAGGAAGGAAGGAAGGGAGGGAGGGAGGGAGGGAAGGAAGAAAGGGGAGGGAGGAAATGAGTAAAAGGAAGGAGGAGTAAAAGGAAGGAGGAAAGGAAGAAGAAATGAAGGGGAGAAAAGGAGGGAGGAAAGGAAGGAAGTTGGAGAGAGGGAAGCCCTGTAATCTGTAGATCAAAGTAAACAGCTGATAAGATGTCCATTTTCTTTATGAAGCCATATCACACAACATATAAGGAGGAAATGTCAAGTGAAATGTTACCCTTTTTCATCTAATGAAATCTGGCTAGGGTTAGAGGTTCTCACAACCAGACTTGATGTGCCTCCAGATAGAGGCATATCTCCACTCCTATGATCTCTTCTAGCCAAAAATGCCATCTGACATGCCCAGTGCTTCTGATGGTTCACTTCCATTCTCACAGACACAGCCTTGTCTGGGCTTTGTGCGCCTTGCTTGCTGTTTCACAATAATCCGCTAACGGATGCTCTAGCATCTCACTGCTCCTCAAACCAACATACTGATTCCTGGGAAATGGAGACCTGTCTGTCTACCTGCACTGCACTCACTGGCCAGGCCCTTGGGATGGGTTCACTTATGTCCACTCCCAAAAGGTATATCTAAATTCTAACCATGTGTGTCTATGAATGTGATTTCATGTGGCAGTCTTTCCAGCTATAATCATGTTAAGATGAAGTCCTACTAGTCCCTTAGGAAATTCAGAAACAGAGGGACATGTCTGTGTGGAGATGGAAATTGAAGCATGCCAAGAAATACCAGATGGCTAGCAAGCACCAAAAGCTCAGAGCTGCTTTCTCAGCTCACCTGTGTGATCCCTTCCTCACACCCTAGGCAAACAGCATTAGACTCCTCACCTTTCCTTCAGGGAGTCAGGCTCTTGCATTTTCCCACCTTGCACTATTGTTCCCTTTGCTGCTGGTGCCTCTCTACTCCACTAAGATCCTCCCTGGTCTCTGGAATCTTAGCTTTCCTCATGGGCAACCTTAAGGTCTTTTGGGAAGCTCAAAGTACAAAGTGACAATTCCTTCCTCTGTGTTTGCCAAGCATCGTTGCAGCTAATGCCCCGTCAGGCATGAGCTCTGCCATGAGAATGAGACCATCTTACTCTTCCCACAATCCCAGTGCCCAGCAGAATAACAATATCAATATCAGTTCATATGAATAACAATCCTCTGACCATAATGGCATGGATTCCTCAATTCCAAGCACATTTCCTTGTGTTGCCATGAGTCATTAGCTCCAGTTTATAGATGATAAAACAGAAGCACAAAAGGCTAAATGACTTGCTAAGAGTCACATACCATAATGGGGGAGGCATGGTTCAAGATATGTTAGACCCGTAGCTCATGCTCTTCTGCCTATACCACATCCCAACCCTGTAATTTTCCCTTTTCTTAAAATTATAACCAGGCTATTGGGTTCCTTAGAGTCTTTTTAAAGCACCAAGAAGATTATAGTAGTGCTTTGGTGCTTTTCCAAGTTTCATATACATACGTATCCTTTGGAGATCTTGGAAAAATATGAAATCAGAATCCCAGCTACTTAGGAGACAGAAATCAGAAGGATTAAAGTTCAAGGCCAGCCCAAGGTGGGGATGGGGGAGTGGAAAGATCGAATGTCAGGTGTGATTCACGTCTACAATCCCAACTACGTGGAAGGCACAAGTAGGAGGACTGAGCTCTAAGGCCAGTCCAGGCAAAAACGCAAGACCTTACCCAAAAAATATCGAATTGCTTGACTAAAAAGTAAAGGACTGGGGGCGTGGCTCAAGAGGGAGAGTATCTGTTTAATAAACACAATATCCTGAGTCCACACCTCAGTACCACCAGTACACGTGTGTACACATACTAGACATGTAAAGATGACATATGTATCTAAGTACATACGTGTGTATATGTGTATACATGCGCCCTGATATGGTCAGAGTGGAGTATAGGCAATGGCGAGTTTCTCTCAAGCTTCTAGGTACTGGTGTCGCTGGCCTCCTTAAAATTGATCTGTCTGCCGAGGTAAGATAGAAAGATTGTACTGGGCACTTGGTTGAAATCCTCCAGTCATTTTCCCCTTGCTTCAAATCCCTCAGCATGTTTAGAAGGCAGCTGCCAAATCTCTATCCTGTTCTCTCGGCATTTTTCTTCCCTTCTGGCCATGCTGCAGCCACACTGGGCTGCTCTGCTCTGTAGGCATGTCAGAACTTTCCCACCTCAGGGCTACTACACTTGCTGCCTCTCTGTCTGGAACATTCTGCTCTTTGTCCTCACCTGACTAACCTCTCACCCTCAGTCCTCAGATCAAATGTCTCTCCTACAGAGACGCCATCTGGGAGCCATCTACCAAACTACCAGCTTACTTGCCCACCGACTTGTACCATCCACTTCCTGCCATCTCTTGAGTTCTGTTTGTTTTTTTACAGCCCTTAATCAGTTTCACAATTTGAAAATTCCTTCACCCTGATAACACGTGTGTGTGTGTGTGTGTGTGTGTGTGTGTCTCAGAGCTATGAAAGCAATGCCCATAAAAGCTACAATAATGAAGTTTTCTCTGCCTTTCCCCTGTCTCCATCCTCCCTCCCTTCTACCAGAGGCAAGCCATAGACAGTAGAATTCCTCTTCTCCAAAGTAAGTAATGGAAACTTTTCCCCCATAAAGTCTAAAATTACTACTGTACTCAGTAGTCTGTCTTAGAGAAGACATCCACCTTTGTGTCTTAAAGCTGACCATAAAAAAAAATTATCTTCTGGCTTGCCTGCCTTGTCTGATAGTAGATCCTGAGTGGTCCACTTCTGGAAACTCCTTCCATGATTGGAAGGAAGCGTTCTTAAGAACTTCCCCCTGAGTCTGTTTCCACTAGTTCAGAACCCTTTGGTCCAGCCACATTCTACGTACCATTCCAGCTTCACTGGACCCTGTGACTTTAGGTCTTCCTTCTGGAGCCCCATCAAGAACATGTGTCACGCTTCCCTCTTCTGCCCTGTCTTTTGTTAGAGGAGTGTTAGCTGTGACTTGATGATAAGATGGGAAAAGGATCACTCCAGTTTCCTCTGTCTCTCCTCACTGCCATTTAAAATACTAGGATCCCAAGACTTCTATCTTGTTCATTGCTCTCTCCTTGGTGCCTAGGAGAGTGCTCACAGTTAGCCAAAAGGTACCTGAGAGATGCTTACTGAGTTGTTTGCAATTAACATGTCACCTTCTGACACATCTCCAAAGTTTTCAGCTATGGCCATACATGTCTGAAATGTAAGCTAGAGAATCTGTCACGTCTTCTCAGAACTCCAGGCAGGGAACACGCGACACTTCCCTGCAGACTATCAACAGCAGTTCATCACAGACGGACTGTTTGTCTGTGTACCCAAGCTCACTTTCTCCATGACATTTTAAAAGGAAAATTGGATACTGCTTTCCTTTCTGCCAGTTCCATGTCCCTTTGGAAACACACACACACACACACACACACACACACACACACACACACAGCTCTACACATCTCAGATGAGGGGGCTGCAAGCTTTGCCTTGCCCCATCCAATGAGGGGTCAGCAAAATACTTTCCATTTCCCCTCAGGCACAGCATTCACTTTCTCTTATCACTCCAAATTTCTCTGGATTTTCTTTGGGTCTCTATCCTGCTTTTCATTCGGGGATCCTACTTGAAGTGTACAATGTCCAGTAGGTTTGCTTTTATCCTTTTCCACTTTTTATCCACACCGTAGTGTTCATTCTTGTGTAAGTCCGTGTTCTGCAACTATAACAAATGTGCAAGATAATCAACTTGTATCAAGAGAGAAGGTTTATTTTGGCTAATGTGTCTACAGGTTTTGGTCTGTGATCAGTTGGCCCTGTTACTTTGGACCTACCACCATGTTATAGCATAGTGGGAGTTTGTGGCAATGAAGCAAAGAGCCATTCACCTCATGGGCAGGATACAAAAAGAGGAAGAGAAGGGGACAATAGTCCCATTACCTAGATGAAGGACCCTAGTGATTGAGATACTTCCCACTAGGCCTTGTCAAAGCTTCTTCCCAAATCATCAAGTCGGGGACTAAGCCTTTAACACCTAGGCCTCTGGAGGCCTGAATTGGAGCAGATCCAAACAGAAACAATTCTTTGATCATAAACATAATTGCCTAAGTAAACATCCAACCATATAAACCATAATCCTGGGCACATCATACTACTAAGGAACACAGAACGAGAACATATAGTTGAGTACACGACGTGGTTCAGTAAATGCTCTAAGAAGGGCAAAGGATAAGGACTTAGAGCAATAGAGAAGAATATGAAGAGAAGAGGAGCCCAAAGGGACTACCAAGACTCACAGAAGGCTCTAAATTTGCCCATTACAAAAAGATATTTAAAAACGAAACAAAAGACAGGAGAGACAGAGAGAGACACAGAAACAGAGAGATGGAGACAGAGAGCACGTTCACGGAAGCGGAGCGCACTTGGATTTTCCAGTCTGACTCTCTGAGGTTCCCTGTGTGCATGCTTTAATATTTCTTTTCACTTGATTGCAGTATCTCTCTGGTGAGGTCCTGTACTTGTCTCTCTTCTTCCACCTTTACCAATCTGGCCTAAAATCTTCTTATGCTATCACCTTATCTTGGTTTTTAGTTAGTTTGAGGTAACACAGACTCTGGAAGACAATGCCACTTTTGTGTCTTTCACGGTCCCTTGAGCTACTCTGCCCGCCCAGTGTGGTCACGGTGGTGCCCTTGGGGAAAACCAGGTTGTGGGGTAATTAGGTCATAGAAAGCATTGAAACCAACAGATTCAGCTTGAACCTAAGCAAAATTTATAAATAAGATTGGCTTGGCATGAACGTGTAGCCTGAGCTCGGATGGGTAAGCTTGATCAGTGCGACAGTGGTCATTATATCCATCCTCTGAGGGTTTTTCCTCCACTGGCTTTTTTAAAGCAGTGATTTTCTATCCCCAAATCATTCAATAGCAATATAATTGTTGTGTCCATTTCCCTGGCATGAAAGGGTTTGAGGGCCAGTTACCTTTCCCAGTTCATTAACCGACTGGCCTTCGAATTAACAGCGCCTCCATTGGGGGTTGCCTTGGAGACAAAGCTTCCTGTGGGTAATCCAAGATTATCTAGCTCTTTGTCCTACATGTGACCCATAATTACTTGCTAAGTTAGAATGGTTTTCTGAAAAATCACAAGCGGAGGTTAATATGTTCTTCCAGAACTGGTCAAGCCAAGATGACACTGAATTCACAGGGAATTCAAGTTAGGTGATCCCTGAAGGCGTCTCTTTGAGTAAGAAGATGAACTCTCCCCCTGGGAGGCACTGCCGCCCCCCCATGCCCCCGCCCAAAGCTCCTGTCACTCACAGAATCTCTGCCTGCTTTTCTGGTTGTGGTTTAATCTCAAGACAATTCATTATGTCAATATTGAGCAGACTCATTCTGGTGCAAGATTCTGCATCCATCTACCTTTGATAACTGACTGATTTAAATATAAGTACATACTGATAGCCTAATTGCTGGTTTTTACTCTTCATTGACACAATTGCAATCAGGGGAACTAAAGAAAATATGTTAAAATCAGAAAGTAATCACTAGATAAAAAATGGTTAAGCACTCCAGAGTTCCCCCTGACAAGTTACAGGTCTCAGAGGAAGATCAGAGGGGAAAGGGAGGATTTGTGGAAAGCACGTAATGAGATGCCTCTTCAAACACTTCCTTGGAAGTAAGTAACACATAAATAAATGAGGTACAGAATGAGAACTGTCACGAGAGATTCTGCATTTAGCATGATTAGATGTTTATACAGAAAGCTATTTAGTAGAGTTCACAGAGGTAAAACAACAAACTATCGTCTTAAAAGTTTAAGTATTATGAACAGCTCTTAACATTAAAGTCTCAAATTATGAATGGTACAGAGCCTGTAGTTTCTCATCAGTATGTATCTCCCCAAAAGGCATTTAGGACACTGAGCTGGATTGTGCTAGAAATAAACATCCTGAGCCAGGGAATGGTGGCTCACACCCGCAATCCTTTCTACTTGGGATTGCAGTTTGAAGCCAGCCCAGGCAAGAAAATCTATCTTATCTCCAGTTAACCACTAAAAAGCAGAAAACGGAGCTATGGTCAGTTGGTTGAGGACTAGCCTTCAGGGAAAAACAACAACAACTTAGGGAAAGCACCCAAGCCCTAAGTTCAAGCCCCAGGACTAGAGCTAAATAAATAAATAAACAAATATAAACATCCTGGGTAATTTGATACTTTCAGTCCTTCATTCAGATTTCTAAAGGAGTCATTGGTAGATTGCTACAATCTTGCCCAATCAGAATGCTTGATGAATTCCATATCAAGTGTTGTGTAGTCATAATTATATTCCTCACCTATATAGTATCTTAAAAAAATGGTAAGCACCTACTGTGTCTAAAGTATCCAACAAAGTATATTTATTGCATTGAACTATAGTCATCTAAATACAAATGAACAGAAAAGTCCTATGAAAACATTTGGTTACACTGCTCACATCAGGAAATTGGCTGCCTATGGTACACTGACATTAGCCATCAGATTGAATTGTAGAAGGCAGCTTGGTAATGCTCAGAGTAGTTATCAAGAAATTGTGAAATTGTCTTTGTCAAAGTTCTAAGTGAATAGCATGCAGCATTTCCTACAGTATGGTCAGTAACACGAAAGTCTTACAGCAAATTAGAATTATGCAAAAAGGATTTTGTGATATACAACCTTGGGAAATGTGGTTAAAAGGTGAAACTGAAACTCATCTTTTAAACTTGCAATGAAGATAAAAGGGGGGTTATGGAGATAACAGAAGTAGTAGAGGGGTGAATATGATCAAGGATATTCAGTGCATGTATAGAAATATCACAATGAAACACACACATTGTACAAGTAATATGCACAAAACTAACCTTGAACAAAACAGCCAAATGGGCTTGTCAATCATCATACTGTTCTTTTTTGTTCTTTTTTCTCTCTCTTTTTTTTTTTTTGTTGTTGGTCTGAACTCTGGGCCTGGGTGCTGTCCCTCAGCTCTTCAGTTCAAGGCTAGTACTCTACCACTCAAGCCACAGCGCCACTTGTGGCTTTTTCTGCTTCTATGGTGCAGAGGGATCGAACCCAGGGCCTCATGCATGCAAGGCAAGCACTCTACCACTGAGCCACCTTCCCAGCCCCATACTCTGTTCTTCTGCTCCCTTATTATTTCAGAGAAAAGCACATGCTATCCTCAGAGAGTGAACTTGAAAAGCAAACTGACATGGAAAAAGCCAGAGGTAGAAGCCCTTAAATCTCCACCCAGCTGTGCCTGGCCAGAAGCTAAGGTTTGGAAATCAGACAGGTTGTGTTCTGCTTCTTCCTGTACTTTCCTTTAAACTTGAGATACTGAAAAAAAATTGATACCTGAAGTATTGAGGTATTGACCCTCTGAAAAGTCTACTTTTGAGATGTGAGAATCTCATGAAGGAGGAGGAAGAATTTAGGGAAAAAAGAATGGATTGAGGACTGGAATTGTGGTCCAAAGGGCAGAGCACCTGCCTAGCCAGCACAAGACTCTGAATTCAAACATCAATACAATCATACAAGTATGGGCTGGGATCACATGTTTAAAAACATTACAATATAGGATCAATTCTTGGCCACTTTTTCTGTACTAGTAGAAAGTGACTGGAATTCTGGAAGAGTAGTAGTACTCTCCATTTATGCAACAAAAGGACTACTCAAAGCACAAGATGAGGCTATTTCTTTGGTTGAGCCAAAGAATATGTTCCACACTGGAAACACTCCTTTTGGATGACCCTTACTGGCTGAGGGAACCCTCAGGATCAGTGAGTCACTTTTTAATAATTGGTGAGCCATTTCAGTTTCTTTTTCTGAGTGATTAAAGGTATTTGTAAAATGTTATTTATAGTAGTGAAAAAACTGGGAGCAATCTGTGTGTCTATATGACAGCAGTTTTTTCTTTATTGACATTAAGTAATTACATAAATTTCACAGAATTGTGGCATAGTGATACTTAGCTAAAGTCACACATTTTAACCCTCATAATGCAAATTGGCATTATCTTGAGTTACGAAGCTTATGAACTCTACAGACTTTAACAATGAAACTATTTCTTTCAAATTGTGTGACTTGTACATTTCTTTCCTTTTGCTGAGCGTCAGCTGCTCCCTCTTTCTCTCCCTCTCTTCCATGGCTGCCCTTGAGTTGCTTGGTTTACTTTCATCAATGTCCAGTGCAGCTGATGGGCCTCTCTGCTGTATTTTTTCACCCATTTTCCTCTAATTCTGTGCCCTTCTCCTAGCTTCCCTCAGATGTGCACATGTATATACCATATATGGGGTCAAGAACATAGAGTCATGTAGAATCTATATGACAAATTAAGAAGAGGCCCTTTATTTTTGAGTCCTGTTTACTTTTGTCATATCTCATTGTATTTTGAATCTAACATCTGCATATCAGGGAGAACATGCACCATTTGTCTTTCTGAGCTTGGCTTATCTTGCTCAACATGATTGGTTCTAGTTCCATCCATTTTCTGGCCAATGCCATTATTTTGTCCTTTCTAATGGCTGTATAATATTCCATTGTATGTAGGTACCACGATTTTTTGATCCATTCATCTGTGGCGGGGCATCTAGATTCTTTCTACATTTTGGCTATTGCGAACAGTGCAGCAATGAACATGGAGGTGCATGTGTCCTTGTATCCTGGTTCCTGTTGCTCAGGGTAGATGCCTAAGAGTTGTATGGCTGGGTGGTAGGGAAAGTCTATGTGTAGTTTTCTGAGGAACCTCCAGACTGCTGTCCAGAGTGACTATATTAGTTTACATTCCCACCAGCAGTGCAGTAGGGTTCCTTTTTCCCCACAGCCCCGTATATGAGAGCAGTTTAATAAATTATAATAAGTATATACAGTAAAATAGTAACAAGTAACTAAGCACTTCCTGGACAGCAATGTGTCCCCTCTGTAGGAATTAGGAAAAAGGGGTAGATTCGGTCTCCAGCCTGAGAGTTCATGTCTTCTACCACTTGGACAAACAGCTAGCTAAGGACACAGTGGTAAAGGTGCTACCAGATAGATCCATGCTTATAAACATAGAAAACTGTCCAGTTATGATTCTTGTGTCCTTTTATGTTTGGGGTTGAGTTTGGATTTTGAGGCAGGGTCTTGTTATAATCAAAGCCAAGGCTGGCCTTGAACTGTTGATCCTCTTGCCTCAGCCTTGTGAGTTCTGGAATTATGCACATGTGCCAACACACTCAGCCCCAATTATACTGTTACATGAAAAAAGCATGTAGAATAATAAGGTTTTATCATAAAATTTCATTTTTTAAATCCAAGAGGATATATTTACAAATAGGGGTGTTCTGGAAAAATACACACTTCACTGAACCATTGGCTACCTCTGGGGAATGGGTTGAATACAGTTCTCCCTTATTTTAATTTTTACAATAGCATATTTTGTATTTACAATTTTTAATCAATGACATTTACATACATTAAAATTATTAAAGGGACTACTCTAAAAATACCCTACTTTATAACCTGCCTTACATTATGCTCTAGATTTGCCAAGAAAATAATGTCATAAACCAGGAAGATTCCATTCATTTCTATGTTCAACTTACTTAGAAGACTTACAATTTATATCTCTGTTGATTAAAACCTGGCTATTTGAACCAGAACATAGTCTTGAATTGAAAACTCTTTGCTCTTTCATGTAGTGATGTCCTTAATAACTTGAACAACACCAGCACTCTTCATTTTCATGGGCTTTGGCAAGCTAATATCAGCAATACAATATTAAAATGCATAAAATAAAACAAAAGTTCTATTAAAATTTTCCATTATTCCTAGATAATTTAATAATCTAAAATTATTAAACAATAAGGGACATAAGTAGCATTTTATCATACTCTCAACATTCATAAATATTGTTCTAAAATTTGACTAGCAAGAATATTGTTCATTGTAGATTTTTGATAAAAAACTTTGATCCCTAGATTGACTGCTAAAACATATATCATATGAGAATTTTTATGTAATTCTTTCCTGTATCATAATGTAGTGTGTTACATAAAATTTCCTAGAACTATCCTTGAATTACGAGATGATAATGTTGACTTAATAAATTATTTATAATCATGCTTTGAAGTTCACATAGTAAAACTTCACTCTGTAAACAAATTGTTAAAACAGCACTGTTTATCATGGTTATTAACATTGATATTAGTCATCATTGTTATAATATTTTTAGGAATTAGCCTTTATGCATTTTAATTACAGATGTAGAAATATGGTAATGTTTTAACAACCAAAGCAATGAGTCTATAATTATCACCATACATTTCTCCTGAATAATTACTAACCTAAAATCTTTTTAAATTTTACCTTTTGAAATATTTAATGTTCTACTACTAGATGCTTAGCAAATATTCACTACTAAGTAATATAATAATAAATATCAGCCCAAACAAAATGTAGAATAAAAAAAATGTTCCAACATGTTGGGCTTTGAAATAGTATGGATTTATTGAATATTTCCTATTTTCTCCAGCAGATAGCGAGCAATCCTGAATTCTTCTCTGAATTGGTGACACGTTTACTTATCTGGTGGGAGATTTGCATTGCTGAGGTTTATTATTGATAAATCATAGTCTTTCCAGTGTCATCTTCCACAAACTTTACACCACCAGATAGTCTGAAAGAATTAGGTAGAAAAATACTTTGCCCAGTGGGCTGACCAATACTTCAAGTTTTTACTATTGGCCCGTGCCCTACTGGGATTTCGTTGTGTTTCCAGAATGAGTATGATCCAGCATTCCAAAAGTGTGCAGACTTTCTTTTTTTTATTGTGAAAATACTGTACAGAGGGGTTACAATTGCATGGGCAAGATAGTGAGTACATTTCTTATCAAGCATTGTAGCCTCCTTTGTTTCCCCTTCCCATCCCATCCTTCCCATACTCCCCCAACCAATCCTCCCCCCCCTCGCACCAAAGTTGTAAAGTTCGTTTTCAACATAATGACTTATACATCTCATTGTTGCAATGGGTCCACCTGTATGCCTATATAATGATTTGTTTTTCCCCTTCCCCTCCACAAATTATACCAACAACAAATACAGTGAAAGCAGGGGTTATACTGTGGGGGAGGGACATACAAAGCAACAAGAAATAATCTTATAAATGTGTTAGAAACAATCACATGAAAGAATACATATCTTAGGGTTCATTTCCCTAACATCAACTTATCTGACCTTTTCTTCTTGACTCAGCCATATACTAGTTATTGCAAATAAGGGATTCAATGCAATACCTATCAAAATTCCAACCTCATTCTTCAAGGAAATAGAAGAGGCAATCCAAAAATTCATATGGAACAATAAAAGATCCCGAATAGCAAAAACGATCCTCAACAGAAAGAACACTGCTGG
>NW_012267259.1:9051493-9062524 GCF_000151885.1 Dipodomys ordii | reverse complement strand
AAAAAAAAAAAAAAGAAAGAAAATATGGTGTATATATACACAATGGAATTCTATGCCTCCATGGTTTCCCTTATTTGCAGACTTTGTTTCTAAGGAATGGATTAAAAGCTCCTAGAGCCTGTGGTTTGATTCTCTACATTTAGGTTGGTCCACAGTTTAAAGGTTTTGCTTAATTTTATTTTTACTGTCCCTTGTCATTTTGTGTTGGGAAATCGGTATCTGTAAATATTTATTCTGTGGGCAAAATGCTACAGAATACCATAGTCCAAGTACAAAATAATTTATTTCCTCTCCAAACATTTCTTTATTTCTTGTTGTATTTTCTCTTCTCTTGCCTCCTTTGTTTCTTTTTTTCTTCTCAATCATGTTTTGGATTTATTAAAGAGACAAAAATGTTTAACTCCAAAAAAGATACAAAAGATTAATTATGACTGGTCTTTTCTAATATACAGAAAAATATATCGGTTCTGTGGAATTTTTGTTTGTTTCGTGGTTGATTGGTTTTGGTTTTTTGAAAAATAGTTTCATGATGAAGTCTAGCCTCCAATCCTCCTGCCTCAGCTTGCTATATGTCAGGATTACAGACATAAACCCCTGAGCCTACCTAATAGTTCTGTTTTATAGTGAACAATATCAGACCTAATGTATGTTTTGACAAAATTCTTACCTGTAAGAAAAAATGGTCTAGGGTTATAGTTCAGTGGTTTGGTGCTAGCCTAACATATGGAAGGCTCTGAATTTGATCTCCAATACTGCAAAAGAACTGAAATAAAAAACAAATAAAATCAAGATTAAAGAATCAGTCTTTCAGGCTAGTAATGAGGCTCAGTGGTAGAGTGCTTGCCTTGCATGCATGAGACCCTGGATTTGATTCCTCGGCACCACATAAGCAGAAAAAGCTGGAAGTGATACTGTGGCTCAAGTGATAGAGTTTTTGCCTTGAGCTGAAGAGCTGAGGGATGGCACCCAGGCCCAGAGTTCAGGCCCCATGACCAAAAGAAAAAAAAATCAGTTTTTCTAGACATATAGAATGGGGAAATTATGTTTGCACATTCTGGCTTCATAAGACAAATATTTGAGAGTGTATGGACCTTTCACCTCCCATGTGACACATTCCACATCAACAGATAACCAAGACCAATACAAGACAAATATAGCATCATTCTCCCTTCACTCTCTAACCTAAACTGCATTCCAAGCAATTCTTACCTTCATAAAATTCATTGACTTAGGGGTAAATAGGAAGAAATTAATCTCCCAATTTATTGTAAGTGGCAAATTCCTTAGTACTAACTCCCATAATACAAGTAGAAAATGTATCAATAAATTCTATTATTTCTGATCTTCTCAAACCTTTGAGATAGCTCTTTGACTACTCACACAATGTCTGCTGCTTACCTAAGAGGAGTTAGGCAGTTAATCCTAATCTAAAGTCTGTCAGTCCAAATCTCACCCCACTCAGCATGAATTCCTATCTGAAGTTGAAGAGATGGGTATGGGGAAGGGGGCTGGGTGTTAGGTGAATGCACCCACAATGAACTGGTTCAGTTTCTGGGGCTGAGATGGCTTTTTCATCATTATTGTTGGGAAGGTAAGCAAATGTCACGAAGTGGCTAATACTTTGTGGGAGCTCACTAGGCACAGGCACTAAATTCTCTCTTAAATGGATGACAGATTTTTTTTTTAACTAATTTCCATCCTACACATGAGAAAATGGAGTTATTGAGTGGCTAAATGTCAAGACACATGTTCAGAAAGCTGGGATTCACCTCCAGCCAGCTAACTTCAAAGCTTTGGTGCTTAATTGCTGATTTATCACTGGTGACAACTTACAGAAAAGCTTTCAAAGTGTTCAGGATGTTGTTTTAGGGAAAGTTTTGAGAAAGCAGTTTTCTTGTAAAAGAAGCAAAGCGCAAAAGGGTGGATGTTAGATTCAGACATTGGGTCCATTTCATTGTAAATGAGGCCATGCAGGTTTACCACTCCAAACACTCATGTTTACCACTGCCTGATGCGGATCAGCTCTCCATACATGTCAGGGGCTATGGCAACCGAATTGAAGGTAACAGAACTTGGAAACAAGCTTACAAGAGTGAGTCTTATCAGAAAATGAAAGTGGCAGCCCTGGGTATTAGAGGAGCTAAAGGAAATCATCTAAGACCCCTTCGTGCACCATTGTTTTTAGTGGTAGCACCATGGCTGCTTCACTGTCAGACATTGCATACACATTTCATGCAGGAAGAGAAACAAATCAGCAAAGTGAAGTTTTGCCTATTTGGTGGGTGGCATTTCAACCTACCTCTCATGAAATGCAAAGCATCCTGAACAAATTGGGCGTCTTTTAATCAGGAAAGGAGGAGGAATGGAGTTTATACCGGTATTGTGTAGAAATGCAAGCCTAAGGAGAAGAATGGAATGAGGTGGAGAAAAGATGTGAAAAGATGACTCGACCTGAACTTATTTTACCTTGTCAGATTCTCAGGTCTCTTAGGTGGCGGGAGGAAGCCTACTGTAGGTAGGACAAGGGTGGCCTCTCCTGCATTCCCAAAGAATGTACAAAGGTTCCAACACTTCCCACTGGGCCCAGGCTCGAGACAAATCGCCCCGCCCACAACCACGCCCCGCCCCATGGCCACGCCCCACGCGGACCACGCCCACCCATGCTGGGAGCCAGAGGGCTGACGGGATCCAGGACCCGGGGGCGGGACTCACCCCTTGCCCTCAGGGGTCCCTCGGGCTCGACCAATCAACGAGCGCCCTGTTGGCCATCCGCAGCCTCGCGCGCCCCTCCCTCTCCCGCCGGCCTCTGCGTCCTAGAATCCAAGATGGCGGGATCCAGGCGAAAGCGTCCCCAGGCCAGATCGCGACCGTTTTTCTATGCCCTGCTGCTGTCTCTCAGTCGTCTCGTCGGGGGCGATGGCCTGGGAGGCGACGCCATGGCCGCCGGCGCCGCGGGCACGCCGGCCGAGCTGCCACACCGTCGTTTCGAGTACAAATACAGCTTCAAGGGGCCGCACCTGGTGCAGAGTGACGGGACCGTCCCCTTCTGGGCCCACGCGGGGAGTAAGCCGGGCCCGGGGGCCGGGGGGACCCGGGCGGGAGTGCCGGGGCCGGGGGTCCCGGGCGGGAGTGCCGGGGCCGGGGGTACCCGGGCGGGAGTGCCGGGGCCGGGGGCCGGGGGTCCCTGGAGAGGGTTCCGGGGCTGGGGGCCGGGGGGACCGGGCGAGGGTTCCGGGGCTGGGGGTCCCTGGAGAGGGTTCCGGGGCTGGAGGCCCGGGCGAGGGTTCCGGGGCTGGGGGTCGGGGGTCCCGGGCGAGGGTGAGGGTTCCGGGGCTGGGGGCTGAGGGACCCGGGCGGGAGTGCCGGGGGGATCGGGGGCCTCGGAGTGCGAGTTCCGGGGACGGGGGGGGGCGGCCTCCGGAGGGGCCGGGGTTCCCCTGAGCCGCGGTGGGCACCCTCGGGGCACGGGTCCCTCTCCGGCCCGCCAGTTGTCCAGAGAGTCTTCCCCGTGCTCCGTCCACTCCCGCTGGCCTTCCTCGGTCTCTTGGTTCTGGCGGTGTAGTGTTCTGTCCGTACACCCCCACCCCAGCCGGCTCCCAGGTGTCGCGTTTCACCCGGACGCCACGTCTCCGAGGGACACGTGCCCCCCCCTCACCCGCCTTCCTCACCTGAAGCCGCCCTGGCAGCCCCCTCTCCCCTGCCCGTCTTTTCCCTGGTGTCAGGCTGTGTCCCACCCTCCTAGAAAGCTCTAGACAGCTCGGACTCGTCGTCCTTCACCTTAAAGCTGCTTCTGGGAGACTGGGAATAATCTCGGGTCTCCACGCCAGGCACTCTGCAGGCAGTCTCGCTTTTGTTTGGTAGCAGGATACCCTCTTTGGCATGGTTTCTGAACTTGAGACAGTGGCATAGCTTCTCATTTCAAGGGGGAAAAAAAAGGAACAGGAGAAATGGAAATAATTACTGCCTCAAGTTTTATTTTCTCTGTATTTGGTACTCATAAATCAAAGTCCCGCTAGAGCATTCATGTTTGGAAAAGAAACAAACCTACCTGCAGTTTTATGTGCTGATGTGCCAGCTGCTGACTGAGCCATCTGCCTTAGCGCTTGGCGTGTAATAATCTCTGTTCAGGGACCATCCGATGCAACCTGTGCAACAAGTAGCAAATGCTTTTCTGTGTGATTAAGCAACCATGTATATGAGGCCTTGTATACATTATTTTAGATTACCAAAAGCTTGGAACCATAGGAAGCATACTTTAAAGAAAAAGGCCATTTCCCTCGAATTAATGTGTAATTATAAGGTTAAATTTCAATTTTATTTAATGACCAAGTCATTAAGTTGTTGAAGCACAGTGTAATTATGTTGTTATTTGGCAGTCACTATAAGCCTGCTGGGTGTATTTTTCAATCAAGATAACATTGTTCTTAATGTACATAGAGATGATACACATGATACCAAACACAAGTGCTTGAATTTTTTGTGGTTTTTATTTTGCTTTTTGGAAGGATGCTGACTTGTATTAGTGGTAGATTTATTCACACTTTTTGTTTTGTACCACTCCATTGCCTACTTGCTTCTATCTCTCACATGTACACATCAGGAAATTAAAGACAGCAATCTCAAATTTACGACCCATAACCAATTAGTGTGTTGCCAAAATGCCAGTATAATTACCTGTGGGATTTAAGTTGTATGCTTAGACTGCATTTCAAATAGAGATATGTATTTTTAGCCATGCCTTATGTATGTACTGCAGACTCTGGGAATTACTGATACCTATCTATTTATATCTTTAGAAATCTATGTTAGAAATAGATACAGATATGTATCTTGCTTTCTTGTTACTGTAATTTTTAGTCTCTTCGCTTAATGCCATTGTTCATATCCACTCTTCATTTATTCTCTGATCCATTCAAAACAAAAAATAGAGAAATTAAATCTGGTTTAATCACAGCCTTTTATGACTTCAAGTTCAAGATAAACTGGTGTTGTTTCTTTCTTAGCTTTGTCCTTTTGCACTGTCATTCTGCATCTGTAGGTCCAAAAGGGCATTAAAAAGAAAAGATAGCATTTTCTAACTATAGCTCTGAAAGCTCTTTCACCTTCATACTCTGAGTTGATCCTTAGCAGGCAGAGCAGGTATTGTCTGTAATTTATACAGAACAGTTGCTGTTTGGAAATGTTCTTAGAAAAGGTTATGTAACTGGCAAGTGTCAGGACAGCTGAACTCAAACCTAGGCCTTCTGATTGTCAGTATTTTTTCCATGTTGTCCTTTCTCAGGCTTTTTAGTGCTTGGAAGTGTTAGTAGCAGATGGTGAATGATCACACACTAGAAATGTCTCAGCTTTTCTTCTTATGAATGTTTCTTACCTGTAAAGTGATTTGTAATTCTTTTATTTCCCAGCATAAATGTCAGAATGGTTACTATTTGGGAGGAAATGTTAGCATTGTTCAAAAACTTTAGGCTCAAGCCTAATAATAGGAATGAAACATTTTTATAAGCATACCTAGTTTTGTCATACATCAGTTTCTTATACTTCACGTTATGAGTTTTTATTCACAAGTTGAAGTTTGTTGATATTTTCCAACAGCTGATGATCTAATCTTTTCAGAAGTAAATTACTTAAAGCACATGTAGAGTTTAGACATAATGATCTTGTACATTTAATAGACTCAGGCATACTATATAACTTTAATAAACGCCGAAAAGCCACAAAAATCTGTGACTTGCTTTATTCTGGTGTTTTCAAGCTGAACTGATATCCCCAAGGCCTGTCTGTATACACATTTGCATAAGCACTTACATATCCATGAAGTTGGTAGGGAGGTGGAATAACTTGATTAAAACTAACAATTGGTAACTGATAGAATTAGGACTTGAACCTAGCTGAAAGTACAAATCACCGGTGGGAACCACAATTTTCTCTGAGAATTCTTTTAGACAGTTTACCTTGAATTGAAATGGAAGGACTGGGAGCATAGCTCAAGTGATAGGGTGCTTGGAGGCCCTGAGTATAAACCCTAATACCTCAAAAAAATTCATTTGCCTCTCTCCCTAGAAAAAAAATATTCTGCGTATATGCTGAATATTTTGCATGTAACTTTTGGGATATTTATGGGGCTAATCAATCCTAGCCCTTCATTTTACACATGAACATAGGATCGATCTGGGAGAATAGAAAGATTATTGTTCAAAATCACAGTTGAACTCAGACTAGGAACAAGTGTCTTGATTCCTAGTGGTAAGTGTTCACAGTGTTTGAGTTTTTTAAGGTTTCTAAATTGACACAATACATTGCAGGCTTTTTATACGATTCATATATTTTTTAGATTTTTATAAAAGTCTGAAGATTAAATAGACAAATTTACCTTGTAAGTCATTTCCTCCATTCGGTGTGGTCTTTATATTTTTTATTCTTGTGGAGATACTCTTTGTATAAAAATAAGGAGGCTGAGGACATTGTTCAAGTGGTGTATAGTGCTCGCCTACTTTATGCACTTGCAAGGCCCTGGGTTCAATCTCCAGCACTTACAAGAAAAAAAAAGATAAATAAGAGATGTTAGCTCTCAAATTTCAAAGTTGTAACTTTCAACCTGAAATTATTTGATAACAAAATTGTTCTATAGGTTACAATTTGATCTTTATGGTTATATGTAGTGGTTCAGTACTGATGTTTGAATTTTACCTAATTATAACGCAAAATTTTTCTTCTCTGCTTTCTGCTGTAGATGCTATTCCAAGTTCAGATCAAATTCGAATAGCACCATCATTAAAAAGCCAAAGAGGATCAGTGTGGACAAAGACAAAAGCAGCCTTCGAGAACTGGGAAGTCGAGGTGACATTTCGAGTAACTGGAAGAGGTCGGATTGGAGCTGATGGCCTAGTATGTGCATTTCTGTTTTTGAGAAGATACAGATACATGCATTTGCCCTAGCATAATGTACAGCAGTATGATTATAGTACATACCACTAGCTTCTAACTTCCTTGTTTGTATTTTCAGGCAATTTGGTATACAGAAAATCAAGGTTTGGAGGGCCCCGTCTTTGGATCAGCTGATATGTGGAATGGTGTTGGAATATTTTTTGATTCTTTTGACAATGATGGAAAGGTATATTTGTTGTCAGAATTGCTCCCCACTTTTTTTCCTAGCCAGGCTAGGCTGTGAGAAGCATATCTTACCTGTCACTGATGTGTTTGGCAGTAGAGAACTCCTCAGGTGACAATCTCCATGTAGCAGAGAATTCAGCAACTAAGAACTATGGAGACAAATTTTTCATACACCAACTTAAAGTTATAATGGAGACCCAAGTCAGAACTTTGCAATGACTCTCCCCATCCAGCTTGTACTTAGTAATTATGATAAGTAAACATGAGTCAGTCTTTAGATGTGGGCAGCGAAAGCAGCAGTGTATAGAGACCATAGTAGTTTGCTTTCGTAACAGTATTCCTATGTATTACTATCTCTGGCTGACTCATGTATTCATACATTTGCTATGTTTATGTTAACCATTTATTTGATCAGGTCAATTTTTTGTTTTTCTTTTTTGTGCCAGTACTGGGACTTGAACTCAGGGCCTGGATTCTGTCCCTTAGCTTTTTCAAGGCTGATATTCTACCACTGAAACCACAGCCCACTCTTAGATTTTTGCTGGTCAGTTGGAGATAAGTGTCTTAATGTCCTGCACTGGCTGGCTTTGAATCTCAAAACTCAGCCAGCTCAGTAGTTAGGATTACAGATATGAGCCATCAGCAGCACCCAGCTTAGGTCAGTTTTTATGATTTCTCCTAAAATATTTAAGAACAAATGAGCTTATATATTGGAAGCATTAACTGGTGGTTTCGCAGCTGCTTGTTCTCCATTGGTGTTTTTAAACATCACTATTAGCAAGTTAAAGATCTTTTGCAACTCCATAAATGCCAAGACCATCATATTTTTAAATATTGAATCCTACAGTCTCATCTATGTAAGAGACATATCAAGAAGGATCTGGAAATTTTTTTTTAAGTTCAGGACTTTAAATGTTTTCTTTTTTTGTTTTGTTTTGTTTTTTTAGAAAAATAATCCTGCTATAGTAATCGTAGGCAATAATGGACAGATCCATTATGACCATCAAAAGTAAGTGTGTGATTTTTTTTTACATCATTTCCATTTCTGCTTCTCATTGGAAACCTCATGAAATATATTCAGATTTGAACACCAAACTAAATCTGAACCATATGAACTGAGATTTTTTGTTATCATTTTGTAATTCAGTGAGAAGGTCACAGTTTGTTTCTATCTTAAAGTTCTTTCTATGGAAAAAAAATCTCAGATTTCAAACCAAGTATGTTTTCATTTAATTTTAAAGCTTATCAGATGTTGCTGGCTCTTAGTGATGCTACTAGCCACTTTTAATTGTTATTTAAAGAGGTCTTTAAAAATGAAGTTTAGCCTTGACCAAACTAATGAGTACACAATGTATGTCACTTATGTAATCTGAATACTGCTTTATGTAAAAACTGTAAATGGATGGCAAAGCTTCTGAGTATTTAGTGTATTTATAATGTATATAAATTAGGTCTGTACATTTTTTAAAATTTTCATATAGTTATGGAATAATTACTTTTTAGCCAGTCAGTAAGCTGTAAGGAAACTAACTTGTCTGCTCCAGTTTACTGTTTCCCATCTTGGTGGTTTTCAGCCAGTTCAGGTAGTTCATCACCCATCCCTGTGCAGCTGTTAGAAGTGCCTGGGCCTTCTGTCCTCACTCTGTTCAGTGGATTTAGAAGGAAGCCTGTAGATCTGCAGCTAAAAGCCTCATGAGAGATTTGCTTCTGCCACAGGATAAGAGGACCTCTGTGCTTGTCTCCCTTAGCACAGGAAGTCATTCCCCTTCTTATCAAGCCATGGTGACATTAGCATCTGTGTACCCAGTGTTCTCACAGGAAACACTTGCCTGCCATCTTTGTGTCTTAAGAATAAACAGCTTGAAGTATCCTAAGACTCAGTCATACCTTGCTATTATTTAATCTTTTAGAATTTTAGATGTTGAAACACTTCCTAAGTCTGTTTCTTTTTGTTTTCCTTTGTTCTGTGCTGTAGTGATGGCGCCAGTCAAGCTTTAGCAAGTTGCCAGAGGGACTTCCGTAACAAACCCTATCCTGTCCGGGCCAAGATTATCTATTACCAGAAAGCATTGACAGTAAGTGATAATAAACAAATCACAGCTTTCTGGTAGGACTTTTCCTTTTGAGTTCTTGAAGTTAAAAGCACGTGGCTTCAGAACTGGCAAACCTGAGCATCTCATAAAACTTTGCCAGCAGGTTTCCTTTGTTCATTTCCTTAGGTATTTAACCATCCTGCTGTTTGGCATATGTGACATACATATCCAAGACTTGAGGATGTGCAGATGAGTCAGACAAAGGTCATTGCCTTCAAAGAACACACTGAGTAGTGGACAAAACATACATACCATTTCTGTTCTGTGTGACAAAGACACAAGTACCATCAAGGAATCCTGTGGTTAGAATCTTGTAATTCTGTGGGATTACAAGGAAGGTCTGAAAGCAAGAGCAGGTGTGTGTGTGTGTGTGTGTGTGTGTGTGTGTGTGTGTGTGTGTGTGTGTGTGTGTGTGTGTGTTCTAGCCACAGAAAGCAGTCACAGGGCCTGAAAGCAAGAGCAGGTGTGTGTGTGTGTTTTCTAGCCACAAAAAGCAGTCACAGGGCCTGAAAGCAAGAGCAGGTGTGTGTGTGTGTGTGTGTGTGTGTGTTTTCTAGCCACAGAAAGCAGTCACAGGGCCTTGAGAGGGGTTGAAATATTTGAGGGAAGAAAATATGGCTCCAAGACAAGAGATCTAGAGGAGATGACACTGAAAGGTTGAGAGTAACAGACCTTGAGTGGAGTGTACTAAAGTTTATCCTAAAAGGAACTTTTAAGACAGTTCAGAGTTTTAAGCAAGAAGTGAAATGATACAATTAACACTTTTGAATAATAACATAGGGCCCAACATTGTTAAAATGGTATGTGTGAAAGATGATTTAGACTCCTGACCCTTAAAGTATCACACTTGTGCTCTGTACTCTATGCACAGTTAACTCCCAGTGACTACAACACTGGAAATTGAATGTGGGAGAGTTTAAGTACTTGAACAGTGCCAAACCAAGTAACTAACCAACTAATTGTGAGTTGAACCCAGCTGCATTATCTTATACAATGATGCCACATGAGAAATATTAAGTTACCCTTTATAATAATGAAGGGAAGATTGAATATTATTGCTAATAAAGTTGATCAATTCACTCCATAATGTCACACAGCTGTGGCTATAATTTTTCTTTTTAGGTAATGATTAATAATGGCTTTACACCAGACAAAAATGATTATGAGTTTTGCGCCAAAGTGGAAAATATGGTTATCCCCCCACAAGGGCATTTTGGAATATCTGCTGCCACAGGAGGTCTTGCAGGCAAGTTTGCTGTCTTATATTGAAAATGTATAGATTGCTTCTTGTTGTACAGTTTAAGGACATATATACTTGTTTATGTAGAACTGTGTAGATTATTTGGCCCCTTAGTGTGCTATGCCATTCTTTTACTCTATTGGGACTGTTATTTTTTTGTTTTTTTTTAACCTGTGTTGTTCTATAGGTGTACGATTGCCTCAAGCACATACAAATACACAGATTATAGAATCAGTAAAAGAACCATGTTTAATATAGAGGCTTTAAGAGATTAATTGTCACTTGAGGACTGTGGGTTGACACATCACATATAAATGAATTTGGCAACCTTAGGAGATGGTTTTTTGGGGGCCAGACTTTAAACAAAGATATGTGATAATTGAAGTTATTCCATACTAATACAATTTTGTGTTTATATGGTGCAATGTCGTTTTTTTGTGTTTTTTTGGAGGGGTCCAGTCGAGGTGCCTGAACTCTGGGCCTGGGCGCTGCCCCTCAGCTCTTCAGCTCAAGGCTAGCGCTCTACCACTTGAGCCACAGCACCACTTCTGGCTTTTTTCTTTTTGCTTATGTGGTGCTGAGGAATCG
>NW_012267259.1:9040274-9051443 GCF_000151885.1 Dipodomys ordii | reverse complement strand
GCTTATGTGGTGCTGAGGAATCGAACCCAGGGCCTCAGGCATGCAAGGCAAGCGCTCTACCACTGAGCCACCTTCCCAGCCTGCAATGTCGTTTTAAATAATATTCAGAAGTACAAATTATATAATCCGGGAAGAGAATGAAGAGAAATCATGGTGGGGGGTGGGGGAGTGTACTTTGAGCCACAGTTCCACTTGTCTTCTACTGCCTAATTGGAGATAAGAGTCTCACGGACTTTCCTGCCTGGGCTGGTTTTAAACTGTGATCCTAAGATCTCAGCCTCCTAAGTAGCTACGATTACAGGCATGAGCCACCAGTGCCCAGTGAAAAATCATATGGTTTTGATTTTTCTTTCCCCCCCCACCCCCCACCCTTTGTTCTGCTTTTTTTTTTCCTGTCTGTCATGGGGCTTGAAAACTCTGGGCCTGAGCACTGTCCCTCAGCTCTTCAGCTCAAGGCTAGTTCTCTACCACTTGAGCCACAACACCACTTCCATATCATTTCAATTTTTAAATGAGCTTGCCACATTATAGATAGGACTTTCTGAAGCTCACAGTAATGGTTATTCTCAGGAAGTTGTGGTCTGGTTCAAGTTACACAGTCTGTAACAGTAGTGTATGTTTTCGTATAATCTGCCTACATCTCTAGATCTCCATAGGAGTGGCAGAAAAAAAGATTACTGCACACTTGAAATAAATTGCTTTGTGCATATGACTAGCCAGAACTGGTGTTTAGTGTTATGAGGTTCAGGCTGCGGAAACAGCTTAAAATAAACTTGGTTTTCTATAATTTTTAGATAAAATCCAAATCTGCAAATATGAAAGGCAAAAAATTGTATGTCCTTTGAGTCAGATAGTACCAAAAATATGTGAGCAAGATTTCATCTTATTTGATTGGGTATTATCAGCCAAGAAGATTTGGGGGGAAATATGGGAGGGTTGTGGTTCCAGAATTAGTAGTTTACGCTTGTTTTGACTCTGTTTGTTCATCCCTTACCATTCCTTATCTGACATTATTGAACATGTTATATGTTAAACACTTATAACAGACGTTTAATAAGATACAGAGAAAGTGAATGTACACCATTTCTTTTTCTTTTCTGTGCCATTTTACCATAATTTTAGAATTATTAAATAGTTGTACAAAGGGGTTAGTTGACAATTTTGTAAGTCAGATTGATAATACCATGCTTCTGTGACAATGTACATTGTTTCTAATGTGAAGACTTTGGTTTCTAATGTAATGAATTTTTGTCTCTTAAGCTCACAGAGCACTATTACTTTTGCCAAATTAGAGCTGATAGTTTTTTGAAGCAACAAATACTATATGGTAAATTGACAACTGTAAAAATCCATAATAGAATTTTTTGAGACTTCTTTTTTAATTCATAGATGACCATGATGTTCTCTCTTTTCTGACTTTCCAACTAACTGAGCCTGGAAAAGAGCCGGTAAGTGAAGACAATGTTTTTCCAACAGTTTATTTTCAGCTTTCCAACAGTGTTGCCTCATGTCTAACTGGGAAGACTCTCCTAGGTTTGTGTCTTGTTTCTACTCTTCATTGCCCATGATCTCCTACGAAGCTCTGTGGTGCACTATTTCTTCATTGGTTAATTGATACTTGTCCTGACCGCTTTGTGATGGTGTAGGAAGTTAGTGCACTTACAGAAAGTGCAAGTGCATTTTCTATCAGTGCTATTCTTGGTAGCAAAAGTAAATTGGGCCAGGTACCAGTGATCACACCCTCAATCTTAACTACTCAGAAGGCTGAGATTCGAGGATCAAGGTTCAAAGCCAGAAGTTCATAAGACTCTTATCTCCAATTAACCAGCAAAAAGCTGTAAGTGGAGCTGTTGCTCAAGTGGTAAGATACCAGTCTTGATTGAAGAAACTAAAGGGCAGCACCCAGGCCCTGAGTTCAAGTCTTAGTACTAATGTGAAGAAAAAAAAGTAAAATTGGCTCTGATATCAATAAGGAGTAAGTTTCCAACCAGTAGTGGAGTAGTTAGCATGAGAAAAGGTATTAAGATGTCTCATAGATTCCCTTTTCTGTTTGTTTTTTGTTTTGTTTATATTTTTCTTAAACTTCAAAAACAGCCTACACCAGATAAAGAGATTTCGGAAAAAGAAAAGGAAAAGTATCAGGAGGAGTTTGAACACTTTCAACAAGAATTGGACAAAAAAAAAGAGGAGTTCCAGAAGGGCCACCCCGACCTGCAAGGGCAGCCGGGTGAGTCATGGCAAAGCTCTTGTTGGCGCATCGCTGTAGCCCTAGCTGCATATTGCATGTTTGTGTCTGTATTGCCTGATTCGCCCTGCTCTCTGCACTTATACATTCCATGAATTTCTGAAAAGGTGGTGAGCAAATCTTGAGTCTATTGGTAAAAGCGAGTGTGGCTTTAATGACATGTGAGTTAAAAGTACTGTGTGTGTAGAGATGAACAGTGAGCTGGAGTGGAAGCTCTTAAGAGTCCTGGGTGTGGTTCAGATGCCTGCCTAACAAGCTCAAGGCCCTGAGTTCAGGTCCTATTACTGCCAGAAGACAAGGGTGGGAATTGTGGGAGAACACAAGGGAAGGGGTAGCAATGCTCAATAAGAAATACTCATTGCCTTACTCATGTACCTGTAACCTCTGTATACCATCTTTACAATAAAATAAAAAAGAATGAGAATTTTGTGAGCATAGGCGTTTTGTTTCTGTGTTCAGTATTGTGCTTTCAGAACCTCAAACAAAAACCATAGCAGTGCAGTATTAATAGCTGAGGCTCAGTAATTGCTAAGTGAAATTACTAAGGATTATGTCTCCTTTTCATCATTACCATAGTGATAATACTTGAAATCTATCAAAACTGTTGCAAGAAAGAGTAGGTGATATCTACTTTTCTTACTACTAAGAATCCTTTAATGAGTATAATTTAGAATGCTAGTCTAATCCAATGAAATTAAGTTTTATGTCAAAGCTGCATGTTAAGGAAAATAGTGTGACTTTACATTATCTGCTGGGCTTATTACTCCCTATCAGTATAAATTATCGGGACTATTTATTTAATAAGGCCTTTGGAGTGTTTAAATTTGCAATAATAAAGAGTTAGGCCTAATGGAAGTAAAAATGAAATGTGAATTTCTTTAATTTGCTTTAAACATAGCATAATCACTTATGATTATATCCTGAAGCTGATTGTAGTATGTGAAGATATATATTTATATATAGGTATATGTGCATGTGCCTTCTATACATATATAAAGCATATAATCTACACACTCAGTTTGGTGTGTTTTGGCAAATGTATGCACCAAACATAACCATCACCCAGATCAGAGTACAGAATGTTTTTGTCACCCTAGAAAGTCCCCATCCATCTTCAGATATAAACACCCTCCCCCCAGACCCATCACTGTTTTATTTCTAATATAATACACTGGTTCTCCCTAATAAAATCACACTATGTAAATGAAAGAGAAAATTACTTAAATAGAAAAGTTCAGCCCTAATTTATATGTTAAGTCATTAGATACTAAAAAACAAATAGTAACCTAGTTAAATTTACTGTTATGTATATTTAGTATTTGGGTTATCATACCACATTTGGGATATCGTACCACAAAGTTGGTGATATTCTAGTTTTCGCATTTGTTGGCACTTGTGCCAATTGCAGTACTTCAGAACCATCTATATGGTCTATTAATTTTAATTTGTAATCACTTTTCAGCAGATGACATATTTGAGAGTGTAGGAGATCGTGAGCTAAGACAAATCTTTGAAGGCCAGAACCGTATTCATCTTGAAATCAAGCAGCTGAATCGGCAGTTGGATATGATTCTAGATGAGCAGAGAAGATATGTCTCGTCGCTGACAGAGGAGATTTCTAAAAGAGGAGCAGGGGTCCCAGGGCAGCATGGGCAGGTACGCATTCAAATCCACAGATAGGCCTTCCCCTTTGTCTGAAGGGAAGGAGAAAAAAAGGCTACTGTGCGCAGAGCTCTGGTAGGTCGTGGAGTGTTGAGCTGTTGTCTTTTTTCCTCCAGATTAGTCAGCAAGAACTGGATACTGTTGTGAAAACTCAGCAGGAGATTATGAGACAAGTAAATGAAATGAAGTAAGTATATAAATGTAGCATCTCACTGTTACGTGATACCCTTATCTAAAGAAAGGTGTATGTGTTATAATCTTCCTCCGTGAAGGTAAGAATCACATTCTGAGTTCATTTTGTAAAAACAGGGGTACTAATACATTTTAATATTTAAAAACTCCATGTAAGCATCTATATTTTAATATTTACTTTTAGGCTGAAAAAGCAAAAATTGAGCATCTTCAAAAACAAAAAAGTTTGACATAGGTACTTGATAGAGGCTGGCGTGTGCTTATATTTAGAGAACTCAAAAAGAATATGGATTTCTATGTAACAAATGTCTGAGAAATACTAGGAGAATAAGTATATTCAGCATTATAGAGCTCCAATATAAGCAGACAGTGCAGGAACTCTGTGTGTGTGTGTGTGTGTGTGTGTGTGTGTGTGTGTGTGTGTGTGTGTGTGTGTGTGTGTGTGTGTGTGTGTGTGTGTGATACTAGGAATTGAATTCAGAACTTGAACTTAGGGCATTGTACTTGCTAGGCAATCACTCTACCACTCCATCCCCAGCCCTTAATTACTTTTTGTTTGGGCTAACCTCAGACCTATGTTGCCCCTGTCTCTGTCCAGATAACTGGGATTGCGGGTGTGACCTACTGTGCCCACCTAAAGGAACTTATTTTACTTTTTGATGCTATGAAGCTACTTAGAAGCTATGTGACAACCTCTTTTATTCCCATTTCGTACCCAAAGAGAAACTGGACAATAGTTGAAACAGAGATGACAGGTGTCTTTGGATGTTAGATGATAGACTTGTAGTAAGAACGGTTTGCTTATGCCTAGAGCAGAGAAAACAGGTCAAAATGTCACATTTCCATAAGCTGAGTTTTTAGAGCACTGACATCTTTATCATAAAAAAATCTCTTAAAATGTGAACAAATGAATAGTTGAACTATTCAAGTAGTTAAAGTTAAATGAATAGTATTCTTTTATGAATATAGACTGAATCTTGTAACATGTCATTTTTCAGAACTTTTTAATTGTGATCTAATTTTTGACTTTAGAAAATGAAAAAAAGAGAAAGATTTCAAATGTCTTTGACCTGCTTACCATAGTGTTGAACTCTCACCTAACCACAATAGAGTTGTCTGAACCAGGAAATTAACATTGATACAATGCAGTAGATTAAAGTGCTGATACTGGCGCTTCTTCATTCCCCCCCCCACCCCCACCAGTGTAGAGACAGACAAGACAGGCGCGTGTGTGCATGCACGCATCTACACCCATCTTTGCCACCTGTTCCCAGCTCCCCTTGGTTCTTACCCTTTCCCACCTATTTTCGGTCTTCTTTCTTCTGTAAAGGGTGCTGTGTTCCAGATGCTCTTAGAATCCAAGCTGTGCTTAGGAATTCCCAGTCCCCCAACTCTACTGCCCATGGAAGCATTTGGTACAGACCTGCCTTTCAAACTCCCACTTAACCAGTAAGAACAAATGTCATCCATGTAAGTTAATGCAACTACACTCAAATTTCTGGGCTAGTGCTCTAGAACTTTTTCTTCAGATTTTAGCTTCAGAAGAAACCTAAAGGGACAGGAAACAGTTGCCTTTACAACTTGCCAGGGTGGCTTGTGCTTTTTATGGATTTTTATATTAGGAAATCTTAGTTGTTTTTTTCGGGGGGGGGTGGTTGAAAACAATCTTTAAATGTAGTTCGACCTTCTCACTGAAGTATTTGATGCTTGGACCCAATTCTCCATCTTGAAACTTTCTAAGACTTCTAACATACTTTTTCTGGTGTTCTCTGACTTCTCTGCTTCCATTAGTTTTCTTCACTTTTGTTCTACCTTCTATCATCCCTTAGAAGGTGCTTTTCCCTAGATTCTATCTAGACTTCTTTCATTTGGCCTATTCCCTTTTACCTTCTCCCACCCTTCTTCCCACTAGACCTTTCCCCATCCCATAACACTCAGCCCTAGGCACCAGATCAGTTTAAATACATTTTTCTTTGTAGGGCTCTAGTACTTGTAGACTGTTAGTCTCAGCAAGGCAGGAATTATATTTTTCTCACACATATTATTTCCCTAAAAATTGCTGTCCAACTTACAACATGCCCATCACAGGTAAATTAATGATCGAGTAGGAGAACTTTGAATCTGTGTACATTTAAAGTACATTTTTACTTAAGCAGTGTTCTCTTCTGAAAAGCAATATTCTCAGAATATTAAATATGACTGCATTTTTTACATGTATTCGTGTTGGAAAGTTATATTTGGAGGAAGCATTTTAGTCATGGGGAAATGTAATTCTTAACTGATGTTTTAATTCAAAAGCTGAGAGTCCTGCAGATTTTCTTGAGCACACATGCTATTAAAACTTAATTTTGTATAACATTGATTCAGAAAGCACTTGTGATATTTCATACCTACTTTTCAAGTGTCTGTTGCTTCTAACATCCTATATAATTTTTAAAAATTTATACTTAACATTCAGTATGATCTAACTGTGGAATCATAGCTTGCAAGGATGTTGTGTATTTTCAGAATTACCTTTTAATAAGACCATTACAGTAGAGACTGCCATACGATCCTTCAGCTTAACAAACTGTGTTTTCTTCATATTTGGGCCAGACAGATGCTTCTTTGGTCGGCTTCTGGTTGAAGCACTAGGTTTTGGGGGTTTTTTGGCAGTTGTGGAGCTTGAACTTTGGGCCTGGGTGCTGTCGCTCAGCTCTTCAGCTCAAGGCTAGCTCTCTGCCTCTTGAGCCACAATACCACCTCCAGTTTTCTGGTGGTTTATTGGAGATAAGAGTCTCATGGATTTATCTGCCTGGGCTGGCTTTGAACTGTGATCCTCAGATCTCAGCCTTCTGAGTAGCTGGGATTTCAGGTATGAACCACCGGCGCCCAGCAAAGCACTAGGTTTATACGCTGGTGTCATTTGATAGAAGTGCAGAGAGAAATAGGCGCAATGAACTTTTGTGTTTGGAGATTCACAGAAAGTATTCACAGAACTCAGAAAAGCTGCTTCACTCGTTGCAACAAAGTCACACAAAGTCAAGTGAACAAAAAAAACTGGGATGGATACAAGGTAGAGTCCAGGAAGAGCAGGAGCCCACTGGTCACTGTCTTCTCCAGTCACTAGCAGACACAGGGTCCCCAAGGGAGTTCAGCGGACAATTTTTTACCATGATTTGAAAGCAATAGGCATTCATTAGAATCATTTCTTCTAGTTCTGAATTTTGCTCTTTTCCTGGGCTACTGTATGTGCTGTGCTGTTCTTTTACAATGGTGGACAGTGGCACCTACCAAAAACCATAGGCAACCACTCAATCATGGCTTGGCTTATTTTTTGCTTTTTTTTTTTTAACAAAAACTGGGCTGTTAGCCCAGACTGGCCTCAAACTCTCCATCATCTGACCTCTGCCTACTCAGTGCAGAGATTATAGGCATGTGTCACCATGCCTGGCTTCTGTTTTCATTAGTTGGTTGGTTGGGTTCTTTTGTTGTTTTCAACAAAACTTTAAAAGGTATAGAACTATTTAACCTATGACTGAAAAAAAATGTCCTTCTAGTGACTTCACTGGGTAAAGGGTTTTCTGTCTCAGGAACTCCATGAGTGAAACGGTGAGGCTGGTGAGTGGCATACAGCACCCAGGCGCTGCCGGCGTCTATGAGTCCACGCAGCACTTCATGGACATCAAGGAGCACCTGCATGTGGTGAAGAGAGACATAGACAGCTTGGCACAGCGGAGTCTGGTAACCTGCTCCCTCTCCTTCTGTAGTTACCACTGCCTCACTTGACTGAAATACTTAATGCTTGAGGATGCTGATGATGGTTTAAGTTAGAATTGCTCTCTATTTCCCAAATTCCCTTGATTTTGGTTTCCTGGTTGCATAAGGTGGAGCTTAGTTCCTCTAGCCATTAACCCCTGCGGGGCAGAATGATAGCATGGGAGTTGTTGTGTGGGATTTACAGTACCATCCAATGGAAATATTTTCTGATTCCCATTTTAGTGTTGTCTCTGATCCATGGGTTTTTATTATGTCTTTGACGTGTCTTTCCCCGAAGATTCTGATCTGACAGGTTATTTGTGGGATTGGACTGGATTCTTTCCTAGCTCTGCAGTTGCCTTGTATAAGACTTAGGTGACAATACGACTGGTCCATAGTTCCTAGTGAAACTTATTAGAAGCAGACCTGGCTACTTACATTTTATATGAGGCTTTATCTTTTTTACTTCTTAATTAATTTCCTTATTTATTGACTTATTTACCTATTTATTGGGCCTCCTTAGTACTTGAGCTGTGCTCCTAAACTTTTTTGTTCTTATTTTGTTTTTATGGCAAAGTCTTACTACTTTTTTCCAGGCTGGTCTTGAACTCTCAATCCTCCTACCTCCCAAGTAACTGGGATTACAGACATGTACCACCATGCCTGGCTAGTTTTATCTTTGTAAAAACCTTTTCTTTAATTTGAGGTACTTTAAGAAATGTTAGATTAATATGTTATTAATATTAAACTGAGTTTTCTCAAGTTTACTAGCTAGTAAATGGTAAAGAGAGGAAACGTAAGTCCTCAGTTCAGCTTCTAATCTTGTTGCCTTTATATTTTTAGATGCTGACTTCTGTTGATTGTGAGGCTTGAATTCAGGCCCTTAGTGCTCGCTGAGCCTCTTTGTGCCCAAGACTAGGTCTCTACCACTTGAGAGCCACAGCACCACTTCTAGTTTTTGAGTGGTTAATTGGAACTAAGAGTTTCACAGGGACTTTTCTGCCTAGGCTAGCTTTAAACCTTGATCCTCAGATCTCAGCCTCCTGAGTAGCTAGGATTACAGGCATGAGCCACCAGCACCTGCCTTTGAAAGCTGACTTTTTAAATTTTTTTCAGTAGTGGGTTTTGAACTCAAGGACTTATGACATGGCCTTTTTATGTATAGACCACAAATACATAAATTATGTTTGTAAATTTAGCTTCATAAGTTTGTTACCGAGCATGACTTCTCATCCAAAGCATTTGTGTCCTAGTCCTATTTGAAATTATTTCTTCCTCCTCTTCCTTTTCCTCCTCCCCTTTGATGTGATAGTTGATGCCACAGATAGCACATGTGTCCTATAAACCTTTGCCTGATATGAGGTAATCATATGGAAAACAACTCGTCTTAGAAGCCATTATGTGTGGATAGACCTAGGTGAAATCTTTGTCCCTGATATTTAATTTTCTCCTTAAAATGAAAGAAATACCTACATAGATAGGGAAATAGGGAATAAAACACCTATTTTAGAGTTACAGTCGGGGGGGGGGGTGAATGCTGTGGGTCTGAGTAAGAGCCATCATATTGTCAAGTAGTTCCTTAGTGGGGTAGCCTTGCAGTTTATTGTCCAGACTAGAAGACATAAATAAAATTTAAAGGGATAGAAAGTTGGAAAGTGAATAAATGAAGATAGTTGTTTATATAGTAAAGGATGAGTTTTGTAACAGTTGCATTTATGTCTTTAAAAACTATTAGTGTAGTTATAATCCAAGTTCTTTGTCTTATAGCCATCCAATGAAAAACCGAAATGCCCAGAACTCCCGCCGTTCCCGTCATGTTTATCTACTGTCCACTTTGTCATATTTGTAGTGGTACAAACGGTGTTGTTCATTGGTTATATCATGTACAGGTAAGTATTAATAAAATGCAACCTTGTCTTTCCTCTCTTTCAGTTGAAATATTTGGTGGAATTAAATATGCCCATAAAAACAACTTTCAGCAAATGTGTAACTAATTGTATACAAGTATATATTTTTTCTAGTTTATTTCAGTTCACACTGGAAGTCCATGTATAGAATATATGCTTTTCTTAATGTATTTTATGCTTTCAAAAGCATTCGTATTTTAATATGAAGTCAGTTCTGTTTCTTTTTGAAGTCAAGTATGTGAAACTTCTTTTAATTTTCCTTTCCTTTGTTTATAGGACTCAGCAAGAAGCAGCTGCCAAAAAATTCTTTTGACCATCCTTTTTGTATGTGTACATCCTGTATGTATGCGCAAAAATGTTGTCTTTTTGAGGGAACATAAGTATTTAAATTACTTCATAGGCTAAATTATTAAATTTTGTATGAAAGAAGTGTTTAAACATTGGTTTTCAGTGAGAATAAACCTTAAAGACAACCACATATAAATGTGTTCATAGTTCCTAAATCTGTTTAAATTTCAGTGAATTTCTGATCAGTAGAATGCTGTCACTGATCAGAATACTAGAAAGTAAAAGGGTCAATAATAGAAAATGGAGGCGGTCCCTTTATTAAGAGTGTTCCAGTCTGTTTCCAGTAGTGGTTTTCCTTATTTCACACAAATGCGCTTGCCTCCTACGCCCCAAAATAAAAGGTGTAATTAAAATGGCCCTCATCATGTATTTTGTAACCAAAGTCCTTTTTAAAGGTCAGAGTTTCCTCATCTAACTTCCCATCCTCAGTCCTTAACACCACTCACTCCTGAATCGAAAACTGTTTTATCTGAGAGCTTTAGAATGTTGACAGTAAGCTCAGAACCTATTCAATGAAATGCCTTCTCCCTCTGCTGTGTTTCACTTTTAAATTGGGAGGGAAAGTTAAGAGCTACTTTTTCCTAAAAATGTCATTTAGGTGGAAACATTCCTGTGATAATGATTTTTCATGGATATTTTACCTGGAAATACATTTATTTTGTGGTGGCCCATGTTCTTGAATATTTTCATTCCAGTGGGGTCAGTTCACTATTATAAGAATCATTTTTATATTTTTCAAAGAATTTTTTTCATCCATTTTATCTGGCATATAATTTGCCTCTCATTGCATATTCTGAGGATATTTAAATTCACAAAACCTACCACTATATTCTGGTTACAGCCACATAACCAGAGTTTGTGACTTCTTGGAGACTCTTGAATCAAGGAGGCTGTTGTAGGATCAATATTAAGATTTTTGAAGGCACTATTGGAAAAATCAAGGCAATTCTTGGGATTTCTTCCTTTTGTTGGCAAATTAAGCCATGAAATGTGAGACTGGAAGATTTTATAATCTTTGTACATAGTTCTCAGAATTAGAGAAACCATCTGTAAGTGACTTTTTTTTTTTTTTTTTTT
>NW_012267259.1:9008884-9040224 GCF_000151885.1 Dipodomys ordii | reverse complement strand
TGGTCAGTCCTGGGGCTGAACTCTGGGCTTGGACACTATCCCTCAGCTCTTCAGCTCAAGGCAAGCGCTCTCCTGCTTGAGCTACAGTGCCACTTCCAGTTTTCTAGTGAGTTTTTTTGGAGATAAGAGTCTCACAGACTTTTCTGCCCGGGCTAGCTTTGAACCGTGATCCTCAGATCTCAGCCTACTGAGTAGCTAGGATTACAGGCATGAGCCACCGGTGCCTGGCTGTAAGTGACATTTTTTAAAGTGCAAGTTTACTTTTTATTTTCATAACGGATAAAGATTTTGCTGTCTTCAAAATCCTTTTACCTCATTTGTCAACTGATTATCTTTGATTTGCCATAGTATCAGAGCACCCTCTGTTTATGAAATAGTATTTTTGAGCTCTTCCAAGGCTGAGTTTTCTCTTAAATGTCATTTACAGATTGGGCTGATGACCTAAAATCTATGTAAAGACTTGGTGAAGAGCTCCGCACTGTGGCATACCCGTCCTGTGTGTGCAAACTGCCGCGCCGCTGTCTATGTGGGCATTGACTCTCAAACACTAAAAGAATATCGTAGTGGTCACTCTACTTCAGCCACTTCAGCATTCAGAATGCTGCTCTCACAGTTTTTTTTTTGTTGTTGTGTTAATATTTTGAAATTCATGTTTCAGAGACATCAGCATCACAGAATTGACCATTTATCTCATGAAATAAAATACCTTTAGAAGAATTTGAATTGTAGACCTATGAAGCTTGGGAAATCCTCTTGAGATCAAAACCTGCCAAATCCAGTATTACTTTAAAGTCCCTGGTCACATGTGCCTGAACAAGAAAAGGATTTCCAGATTTATGCAGAATCCATATTTCAGGCTAGAATTCAAGGGGAATCATCCTGTCATTCCTGAAACACATGCAGGCAGTGATCTGGGACATGAGCTCAGTCATGTAGTGCACGCAGGAGGCTTCTCTTACTGTTGGAAGCTTGGTTTGTCTTCCTCAAAATCATTGACTGTTAAGTTGCTCATTTCTGAACAAAAGTGTTTGCTCTGTGGAAAAATTATATCACTGCCAGAATTTCATTTTCTTTATTCTTACATGTAATTGAATTAATTCACTTCTCTCTCACACCAGCAAGTATTTTACAGGTGCCTTGAATTAAAACAAAGTTTTGTTTTTCAATTTTAAATATAGGTCATTATGTTTATGATGCCACTTTTGAAAAGAAAATGCAATTACTGTAATTATGGCTAATACATTTGTTTAATATACCTGTTAGTGTTCTAACTGTTGGAATGTTTTATTCAGCTTGAAACTTTACCATGAAGTCACAAATGATAACCAGTGTTTTGTTAATTTTTAAAGGTGGGTTGGTGTTTCTCAAAATATGGTCCCTAGGCCATTTGGATCATGGAGTGTTTGTTAATAATACAGACTCCAGGGTTCAGTCCCAAGCCACTGCTTCAAACTCAGAAGTGGGGCTTCAAAGCTTAGTCTTGAGTGAGCATAGTGGATGGTTCTGAGCCCAGTAATGGTTAGGAACCACTAAAGTGGGAGTAAAGAAAATAGGTATTTTGTCTAGTGCTGAACCGAGAGCAAGGCACTGATTACTCACACCTATGATCTTAGCTTCTTAGATAGCTGAGATCTGAGAATCATAGTTCAAAGCCAGCTCAAGTAGAAAAGTCCAGAAGACTTTTCTAATCTCCAGTTAACCACCAAAAAAGCTGGCTATACGGCTCATGTAGCAGAGCACCAACCTTGAGCAAAAAAGCCAGGGGACCAGCAACCGGGCCCTGAGTTCACACCCTAATACTAGCACGAAAGAGTAAGAAAGGAGAATGCAGGAAAGGAAGGAAGGGACAGGAAAGAAAGCAAGCTAGCTGAGATCATAGTCTGATATTTTCATTATCTATGAAAGTAGCAGTGATGCACTATTTTTTTATACTTGCAATTTTACTAAAACTCTTGGTTAGCAGGTACAAACTAAATCCAGGTTGTTCCCTGTACCCATTGGTACTTTGGTAATGACTTTGAAACTTAAAAAGTCATCTTCAAATCATACTGATGTTATAAGAAATCCATTGCGAAGCCCACCTGCTAACGCTTGTTGCTTTCCTGATGTGATTGTGGTGATATTCTGTCTCAGACAACTGTGCTTTCTTATAACATGGGGAAAATAGAAATTACTTGAATAAGGGATTGTCTGCCCTGCTGCTCTGCAGAGATACAATCTTTGTAAAGAACACAAATAGCAGTTGTGATACTAAGATGTGATTATCTTTCCCTGTCCATGTGCTTATTGAAGGGAGATAGTGAACAAATAATTCTATTGAGGATTTTTTATTTATAAGATCTAGTGTAAAATCAGCACTTGCAACTTTTTAGATCTGTATGTTGCCTGTTTAATATATTTCTCTAAGATATTAAAATTTTAAAAAAGTTTTCTATCCACTGTCAAGTTTCAATTGGATAACATTTTGTCTACTTTTTTTTTCCTGATTGTTATTTGATGCTAGCTGGAATTTAAGAAATGACATTGACCTTGTTCAAATAAAGAAATATTTTAGTAAGTTTGCTTTTTTTCTCCTTAATATTGGGTAGTGAGTAGCTCTTTGTTTTCCAAATAGGTCCTGATTTGCAGTGTTTCCTTTGTCCATGCTCCACGGCCTGCCCTGGGGCCCGGGTGGCCTGCCTGCCTGCCTGCCTGCCTGCCTCCTGTGGGGTGAGCTGTGGACGCAGCAGAGAAAGCAGACAGGGCCCCGGTAGACACTAGTTACAACCGTGCCTTTGATGTTTTCACTTTTAATAATGAAATCCTGTGAAGCCGGGCGCTGGTGGCTCACACCTGTAATCCTAGCTACTCAGGAGGCTGAGATCTGAGGATCGCAGTTCAAAGCCAGCCCGGGCAGGAGAGACCGTGAGACTCCTATCTCCAATAAACCACCAGAAAACCAGAAGTGGCGCTGTAGCTCAAGTGGTAGAGCGCTTGCCTTGAGCTGAAGAGCTGAGGGACAGCGCCCAGGCCCAGAGTTCAAGCCCCACAACCGACAAAAAAAAAAAAAATAATGAAATCCTGTGTTGACAGAGGCAATTTTAGAAAGTCTTTAAACTTTCTTAGCAAGTACCGTTTAAGCCACTTGCAGGCTGTGGAGTCAGAGGTGGGCTTGAATTTTGGCTCTGCCACTTAACTACGGGGGCCTCCAGTCGCCCCTCCTGCTTATGGCACTTCAGAGCTCTGTTCCAAGAGTCTTTATAAAGAGGCTTCAAAATGTATCAGACCAGGTGTTTGGACCCCCTCCTGTAAACACAAACACCAATAAGATTTAAAGACATAGGTGGGATTTTTAAAATTCAGAAATTGTGTAGCCTGTTCAGGGAGCCTGCCGAGAGTAGTAGCAAAAACTGAAGTGAATATAGGCCGTAGGCATTACAGCCATGTGTATGTGGGGTAATAACAGACGCTACCTCAGACCCAGATTGCCTGAGGCCCCTGGACAAAGCTGAGTGGGCTGCAGCTTCGGTGGAAACGCACTGCGAACCGAAGCTCTTACGCTGCCCTGGCAACTTGAGAAGGCATGGAACGTCTCTTTAGAAAGCTAGCAGATTTCCCTAGCATAAATTGAAGCCCAGACGTATGCTTTATGCCTTTCCAGCATGTAGACAGCCTGCAGGATGTGGAATTTTCCAAGCCAGAGACTCTAAATTAGTTCTGGTCTGGTGGAATCCAGGAGGCAAGACAAAAATCACACTTAACTCCACAACCAAAGTACATCAGATAACCCCAAAACAGCCATTCTTAATAGAAATGGGCTCCAAAAATCACATACCAAATAAGAAAAAGGAAAAAAAAATAGACACCTAAATAGAAAATGGCACCTCCAAGAATCTAGGAATATAAAGTGTCAAAAACAACTGATAGGTACATCTAAAATGACTTAACACTGAAGGGTTTATAAAAGATCACAAATCATGCCAAGAGTGGAAAGTAGGATGCTTACAGATCCAAAGAACCACCCAAACAAATACAGGAGGATGAATTTGATTTGGATGCCAAATTGGATGTAGCTGAATAGTTGGCAAGTGATTCGCATGGAGATTCAGGTGCTGGGACTTGATAAAGTGCCATACACTGGCAGGGAGGGAGCAACAAGAACAGTGGAAGGACTGTTCAGAATTGTGTCATCACTAAGACTTCCAAAAATCAGTGCAGAAATAGGCATATTTGGGTGAGTGAGGGGATGGAGGATCACCATAGAAATTTTTATCTGAGGGGCTGGGAAGGTGGCTCAGTGATAGAGCGCTTGCCTTGCATGCCTGAGGCCCTGGGTTCGATTCCTCAGCACCACATAAGCAAAAAGAAAAAAGCCGGAAGTGGCACTGTGGCTCAAGTGGTAGAGTGCTAGCCTTGAGCTGAAGAGCTGGGGGACAGTGCCCAGGCCCAGAGTTCAGGCCCCACAACTGGACCCAAAAAAAATTTTTTTTAAAGAAATTTTTATCTGAATCAAGTCCTAATGTGAATAGCATAAATTTACGCCCCCCCCCAATTGGGTCCCTGCAAGAGAACCTACTCCCAGAGAGGAATGGTATTTTGTATGAGAAGTGGTAAGCAATTGTACTGGAAGGGACTAGGGATCTCACACTTGGACTTCCCAGAGAGCAGAGGTGGAGCAGGAGAGTTTTAAGCAGACAGAACATTCGCCTTTCTAGTCTTCATAGAAAATGGGTTGGAGGGAAGAGATCCGGGACAGAAACCACTTGCCATGTTTGTGGTGGGTAAAGGTGGCCTTAAGAAAAGGCTAAGACATATAAGGTACTGTCTCAACTATGGGAGCTGAGAAGTCCCACATCTGTCTGGGTCCTGGTCAGCCGCGAGAGGCACTGGTCTAGTTCAAAGCCTGAGATCCAGAGCACAGATGGTGCATATTTCACATCTGAAGGCTTGAGAATCGGAGTTCTGTAAGCTAACGAATATCAGCATCACTGGGCACCGGTGGCTCACACCTGTAATCCTAGCTACTCAGGAGGCTGAGATCTGAAGATCATGGTTGAAAGCCAGCCTGGGCAGGAAAGTCCATGAGACTCTAATCTCCAATAAACCACCAGAAAACCAGAAGTGGTGCTGTGGTAGAGTGCTAGCCTTGAGCTGAAGAGCTGAGGGACAGTACCCAGGCCCTGGGGGGCAGTGAGGGGGGGGGTGAAGAATACCAGCATCCCAGATCAGATCAGGCAGAGAAAATTCAATTTCCTTCTGACTTCTTTATGCAAAGTAAAACCCTTAGATGTTGCCCCCTGCCCCCCACCCCCATGAGGAGGGTCATCTGCTTTACTCAGTCCACCAATCCAGTAGTTAGTTTGTTTTGTAAATGCCCACAGACATTCAAAATAGCTGGTCAGTAGGTATCTGGGCATCCCATGTCCAGTGAAATGAAGAATGACTTTCATCCATTAGCATGTTACTTCCTATTGTTAGGGAAGTCCTAAAGTGCACCAGAGTTCTCAGAACAGCTGTTAACCTTCAATTTCAGGCCTATTGCTAAATGAGTTCATTGGCCTTGACCAGGGTGAGCCTGAGTGAAAAGCACAACATTCAAATACCCCATACCCACAGAACAGTATATTGGAAACAAACTTTACAACTTCGGGCAGCAAGGGGAGAGGTGGGGGAGGGAAGGGATAGTGGAACAGTAACAAGGAAGGGAAGGGGTAACAATGATCGACAGATAAAACGTACGCATTGCCTTACTCATGTAACTGTAACCCCTCTGTACAACATCTTAATAAAAAGTTCATACCCCATACCTCTAAGAACTAAGGCTTTGCAACTGAGGCAAGCTTATTGTCTGCTTTGGATGAGTCCTCCTAAGCACCGCCTTAAATTTCATGCAAATAGATGAATCACCACGCAACAATAGCACCAAATGTACCTGAACTCCAAGCTTGTACCTAGTTCAGATGAAACTGGCCAGCCGCAAGCAATAAATTCAGGGATTGGTCTTAGTTCCCATTGTCCCCTTCTACACAGAAATGATGGCAATGACAGCCAGATCATGCAGCCCAGCATATCCTGCTGAGAACAAACACAATTTCACCCCTGATCACCACTTTTCTCCTAGCATAGAACTTGCGTGACTGAGATAGAGGAAAGAATATAGTTATCACCTCACCAACATGTGACAGCTATGGTCAAAAAGATGAAAGTCCTGGCCAGAGAAATACTGTAGGGATTTATATAGACCAAGTATAACATTGCTGAATAGTACTAGAAGATTGGGAGGGCAAACCTAGGGTATATTTCCTAAAAAATGTGTTATTTTAGAAGAGAACGGGTTAAGATGTACTGGGTACCCAGTGTCCCAAATGGTTTAGAATTGATCCGATAACTGATGTGGAAGGAGCTCTAAAGTCCTATAACTGAATGAAAATGTAGTGCTATAATTCAGTGAAAATGTTACTGCTGTGACTGAGAAATCCGTTTGCATAAGCAGTTGGAGAACCTTGTGTCTACATAAATAATAGCCCTAAAGAAACAAAAAGAACGTGGGCTGAGGATGTAGCTCCCCTGATACAGCATCTGTCCAGCCTGGACCAGGCTCTGATTTCTAACTCTAGAGCTAAAAGAGGGAAGAAGGAAGGGAAAGAGAGCAGGAGAGGGATGGAGGGAGGGAGGGAGGGAAGGAGAAAAAGGAAGGGAGAGAAAAAGAGAGAGAGGGGGGAAAACATGTTATTTGGCATGTTTTGAGACAGATCATTAGCTATGTATGAAGTGTCTGTGTCTAAAACAAGAACCATATTTCTTGTGTTGGTACTTAGTCTAATTAAGAGTATATATTTGATTTGTTTGTTGTTTCTATAATGATCCTTTTAGTTCCCAGGACTTTTCCCTCATTTTATTTTTTTCTTCTAGTTCTGTTACCTTCAGGTTTAACTCTCTCTCTCTCTCTCTCTCTCTCTCTCTCTCTCTCTCTCTCTCTCTCTCTCTCTCTCCCTCCCTCCCTCCAGATAGATAGATAGATAGACAGAAAGACAGACTGAGGATGGAATTACTAAACCAGGACAACCTGAAAGCCAGTTTCTTGAGATAGATTTCAAAAATAAAATGACACCACAAACAAGCCTTAAATACAGGCCAAAACAGTTAAGCTTTAATATAAAAAGAAAACCTCAAAGTGAAGGACCTAAATTGATTTATGCTGTTTGAATGTGATAGCTTTCTAAAACCCACTAATGAGATTATTATTTCTCTAGCAAATTCTTTGGGTCAGATGCCATCAAAAGTTTTCAAGCTGAGTAGGTCACAACCAATCAGTATTTATAATGGTGATCTACTAACGCAGGGTGAGATGTCACTTTTTAAAGCTATAGCTGGTAGTCTTACTCCTGGGAGACAGCAAAGAAGACAGCGCCCATTGTGGCTTTGATTCACCGAGGGCTAAGATGATGTCCCTGCCTAAAGCAGTAACTTCATTAACCTCTACTAATGATTGGTTTAAAATAAGCCATTACACCTAGTGGCAATTATTCACTCATTTTTTTTCCTCCAGATTTTTATCAGCCACTTACTATGGTCTGAGTATGATTGTAAGTGATGAAGCTGCACAAAAGTGGACCAAACTGGACTAGCCTCTCTCAGAGCTGACACTGTCATAGAAAAGTAAACAACTGAATTCATGGAAACAATATCCAGTAGAGTGCCCACAGCAGATCAGGAGAGTCTCTGTCCATTCGTCTAAGTGTGGTCAGGAAATTCCCTCTAAGGAAGTATATTTGAACAGAGTACTGAGTTAAGTCAGGATGCATCAAATGGAGAGGTGCGAGAAGAGCACCCAGGCCAGGGGGCCCCACGAGGGACAGTCAGGGGCCGTTGTAATAAATGGGAGTTAAACAGGTTTTAAGAAAGGATTCTGCTCTCCATGAAATGACCTGTTGGGGAAGCCAGTAACATTTGATTTTATACAGCACAGCAATGGCCGGGGATGTTCAGTTCGCACACTGATGCCCCTACACTCCTCACACCTGGCACAGGAAACAACCAGAGAGGGAGAAACTGCCTTACAAATTGTTTTCAGAGAATAGATACTATGATGAAATAATAATGGTTGAGGTCATTAAAATAAAATAAATTTTTATTTATTTATTTATTTTTGTCGGTCGTGGGGCTTGATCTCTGGGCCTGGCGCTGTCCCTCAGCTCTTCAGCTCAAGGCCAGCAAGGCTACCACTTGAGCCACAGCGCCACTTCCGGTTTTCTGGTGGTTCATTGGAGATAAAGTCTCTCAGACTTTCCTGCCTGGGCTGGATCCTCAGACTTCAGCCTCCTGAGTAGCTAGGATGATGGCTGTTGTTTCATCGTTTAAGAAACAGTAAGTACTAAGACTCAGTTTAGTCTGTAAAAGTGGGTGAGGCCAGCGGTAGCAGCACCAGATGGAGATGACATATCGTTCATGATAAATGGAACAAACTTAGACATAATGTGTTGAGAAGTGAAAGCGGACATCAATGTATGCTCTAAATCAGAGTTCACTGAGTAAAGTTTATATTTCACCCCAAATTATCTTCATTTGTCTTTCCTATGGAGACCATTGGAGCACTATATAAAACAGAAAGCAGACCTTTCAAATATATAAAACAAACGTTTTTTATTTTCTTTTAAATCCAGATTATGTAATGATGCTAAGGGGTGGTCAATTTTTTTTTTGAGATAGTTTCTGCGCCTTCTAAGAAAACAGGGAGCAAAGGTTCCAAATAGCCCGCAGCTGTTCCTCCCTGCCTCCCTCCCCCATGCCTTAATTAGAAACATGCGAGCGTAGATTAAAGTCTTAGCCATCCCCAGTTCTTACCTTGACCTGAAGAAAACCACAGCTAGCTGTGAATCTGCTACTTTAGAAAACTGTCACAGTTGTATCCAGACTAATTCAGAGGACCCAGGAGGTGACCTGTGTGTAAGGGGATAAAGCTACCCCAGCGCACAGGGAGAACTTGTCTTGAAAATACCAAGCATATCCTTCCCACGTACTGTATGTGAGGAGCCAGCGTCGCTAACCTCATCTTCCAGCACGGCTCACCCTTTAGACACAATTGCCTGACTTGTGCATATCCCATCAAAGCAGGACGAAATCCAAGCAACCAGGGAAAAAATTAATCTTTGCCTAGGACTTACAGTCCAATGAGATAAAACATGGATCAAAAGGATTATTTTTGCTTAATGAAGCATTCTGGGTTTGAGTCTCATTGAACTCCGGTTTTCAACAGGATGTTGAACCCAAAGACTGGAATTTGGGAATTCCACAACCACTGTACCATCCGTAGGCTCTGATTAATTAATTGTACTGATGAGACCCTCCTGGGTTGATCATTTAAAAATTAGGGTTTAGGAGCACAGCTTAGCAGTGGAGCAACTCACCCCAGCATGTTCGATCCTCAGCATTGCAAAGACAATAAAATTGAAAAATGTGTGGGGAATGGGGGGAGGTGGGGCCCTGAGACGATGAGGGGTATCTTCCCTGGGAAATTAGCTGAGTGCATTAATCAGAAGGTCTTCAGTGGCATCTGATCGCGGGCTTTGGTAATCGGAACATCTGCCTCTATACTAAGAGTTCACCCTTTAATCCAGCTTACAGCACACAAACCACTCTGGCCTCGCACCATGCCCTTGAAGAGAGGCGGCCCTGCAAAGCCTTTGCTCCTAAATGTGTAGCTGTCCTGGAGGCTGGCTGGAGTTTTATCTTGGTCCGGTTGGTTGGTTTTCGTTTCTGTGTTTCTTTCAGGTTTCGTCTGTGCTCCAGGTTTCATTTTCCAGGGCAGCAGCCATGGCTTTCTTTGTGAAAAATATGATAAGTAACCAGGTAAAGAATCTCGGATTTGGAGGTGGGACTGAAGAAAAAAAAGAAGAGGGAAGCCCTTCGGACCCCGCGGCCGCGCAGGGGATGACCAGAGAGGAGTATGAGGAGTACCAGAAGCAGATGATTGAGGAGAAGTGAGTACGCTCAGCCCTGCGCCCCGCAGGCCAAGGACTGGAATTCTAGCCACACCACCCTCGGCCCCCCAGCTGGTTGCTTTTTGTTTTGTACCTTTCAGAATGCTTTTCCTTGGACAGTTTCCCCTGCCTCCCAGGCAGGTTTGTTCTGCTAAAATGAACCTGCCACCTTGCCTCCCCCTACCCAAGCGGTTGTGAGCAATGCACCAGGAATCTATCTGCCATTCTTAACGCAGCTTCATGCTTCCTGCTCTACACATTGTAACTGGCCTCACCTTAAGTGTTCAAATCCAAAAGGAGGAGGCTAACTGCCTCACAAACTTTCTGAAATGTATCCTCCTGACAAATTTTCAAATAGTCAGGAGTCAGACTTTATTCCTAGAAAACTGGGGTGGAGGGGGAAAGGTGGGGTTCAGGGTGTTAATAACATACAATGCAACCTCCTCAGTCTCTTATGAAAAGATGTAGAATATGCAACGTGGCAATTGTGTCGTAAGAGGTAGTTTTGTCAAAACTATGAAAACATTGTGAGCTAGTTATTATGGAAATGCTAACCATACAGAAAGGAAGAATGGTATGATGAATACTCATATGCCAATCATGGAGAGTCAACAGTTAATAGTTTTCCATTTTGGCTTGTAGATTAAATAAAACGATCTTTTTTAAAAGTACACTACAGATATGATAGTTTAAACCTTAACTGTTTTAGCCCTACACTTCTAAAAATGAAGGCATTCTCCTGGCAATATAAAATACAGTAAAGGTAAACATTAAAATAATCATAGCATTTTCTTTGGGTATTAAACATCAATAATTTGCCATTACTCCGAGATGAATCATTCTATAAGTATAATCTACACTTAATTTTTCAAAAGTTACAGTGGAATTCATGTTAAGAGTTTTCTAATAATAAAGAGTTGATAGCCCACAAGCGTCTGCTACAGTCTGGATTATTATCAGCAAGGATGTCCGTTCCAAGTCAGCATAATCATTAGGTCCAGCTAGGCTACCCACAGCACAGGACTCTGCTCCGCCAAGATGGAAATCTAACCTACCTTGTTTGTCTCTACCTCCTCCCAACCAGAAGGACCACTCTGCCTAAATTGGAACCTGGAGAGGATGACAATGAAGGGAAATAGTTTTACATTATTTTACTATAATATATGTAATACCACTTTAGTACAGTACCTCATTATATATGCTATTACATGATATATAATGTGTTATTATTATATTTAATGTATTACTTATATTACTATAATATGCATGATTATATTTGTAATATAAATGACTATATTATTTGGGGAAAATGTAGCTCTCCTCCTCCCCTTCTCCTTCGGTCCTCCCTCTCTCCCTCCCTCTCCCCCTCCCTAGGGGTTCTGACACAGCATGGCTGGAGTCAGACCTTGGAGCTCCCTCATAGGTGATTTAAGGTCCTGGACCAAGTGGGCAGTTACCAGGAATGAAAAGTCCATCCCTCTCCTGGTTTACATCTCAAAGACTTTCCCAGTCCCAAGGTGTGTTTGGGATTCTTGGATCTGTCCCAGTGATGAAGGTAGAGTAAAAGAGAGGCAGACAGTTGGGGAATTCCCAGGTGTCTGTTGACAGGGGGAAACTAGGGACTATCCCAGGTTCCAGATTCTCTGAGCGGCAGCTAGATTGTCCTGGACTATCTGTGTCTTGAAGCTCTTTTATTCTTTTTCTTTTTTTACCTTGTAGGATGGAAAGGGATGCTGCATTTACACAAAAGAAAGCAGAGAGGGCGTGTCTCAGAGTCCACCTCAGGGAAAAGTACAGGCTCCCCAAGGTAAGACCCTGAACACAGAAGCAGCTCATCACCTCCTCACTGGCAATAATAGTGTCGGATTATCCGAAGGCCATGGTCATGAACATATAGAGAGATCTATATAGCTTGCTTTGCTATCATGAAAAGAGCATTGAATTAAGAGTTCATAAACCTCATTCCAGTTATTTAACTCCATCAAATTCCATTTCCATGCAAAAGATGAAGTCATTAGCAACAGCTGATATGATTATGTAAATAAATAGAGAAAACACATTTTCAAGACACAAGGGGAAATGGTCTCAATTGACTTGGGTTGAGTGGATTCTAGACACCAGGCCCAGTGCTTCACATTCTCTTAGGTCTTCAGATAGTTTTGGGGAGGCCATCAGACGGCCTCAGTTTCTTCCTTTGTAAAATGACAATGATAATACTTCATCCAGTATAGTTTCATCCAAGGAAATATGAAGGACCACGAGCGTTGCCTGGCAACTGGCAGGATCTCAACAGATGATAGCTGGGATTACTCCGGCAATGTGCTCTGTGTACACAGAGTTCTCATTTCTTGATAGAAACATGCAGGGGTTCAGAAAGGCCTAGGCTTGACACATTCCTGTAGTGTTATTGATTCATCAATTCCAGACTCCCAACTAAAGCAACCTGAGCCTTCGACCCTTTCTTTCACTAGTGGTAAGTCAATAGTCTTGCTCATTTCTAGACTCTTAGGGGCGAACACATTGGACTTAGGTGCCAAGTTTCAATGCTCTTCAGAGAAGAAATCATCTCAGTTCTCTGTGCCAAGCTAGCCTGTGGGACAAGAGCCATTCCAACTATGGAAAGAGGAGGAATGAGTTATCATGGTGAGACTGTATTTCTCCATGAGCAGGCTACGGAAGTGGTAAAGGCAGCCTGTTGAGTTACATGCTAACCCAGTAGCGCCCATTGTGGGCTTAGCCATGCTCATGTGCCCCTCTTCTCTTCCCATTTCAAATGCACACTGCGTTTGAGACCTCACCTGGTTGTTTTCATAAACCTTGAGAAAATAAACCTCGAAGTTTAGCTAATCTGAAGTTAGGACCTCCTTCCAGACCTAAGATTACAGTCCAGAGGATGAAATCATTTCCATTTGTAAAATCTCACAGCTAGCCATCTGCAAAAGAAGGAATGGAAGTCAGGCCCCTGACCATGAAGAAGAGCAATGCACAAAAGGATTTGAATACAGAACCCTTAAATCTTATTCAAGTTGTCCCGCTTTAGGGCAGTTTTGAACTCTACTTAAAACAGTGCTATGATTTTGGGGGCAACTTGTACTGCCTCCATATTTCAGGGAGATGCCCCCCCGTGGCCAGGGAAGGCCTCTTCGGCCTTGTGCTGTCTAGTGGTTTGTGGGTGGCTGCCTGCATTCCAAATCCATACAGTCCCACATGAGAATTTCCTTGAAAGTAGTCTCCACATTCTCACTAACGTCCTAGTTTGTTGCCAAGCTTATTTCCACAAGGCTGCCCTGGTAAATTTCCATATGTGGGGCATTTTGCAAAAACTTGATTCTATACACCATCTTTCAAGACAAAAAAAAAAGTTTTAAAAAAGACCCTGAAATCAGTTATACAGTTGTGTAGTTTTTTGTAAAGCACATGGCAATTTAAATCCACCATAGCTATCTGTAAAAATAGTGCTTAATAGAAACTACAGAATAAAAAACAATCAGGTGGATCACATGTCACGAAGCCCAGTTATCACCAGATGTGGCTGTCTCCAACCTGCTTGCAGTACCATGCACTGGCAGGCCAGCCCCACCCTTAGGTGCCCCCTCTGTCTCTCATGGTGTCACTTGACACATGTTCTCCCGATAACTTCCCACATTCCCATCCACTGATGAGCCCAAGAAGGTTAAAAGATGCTCTAGGGACACATCAGGATAAACACCAGGACAGTTGAGTGATTCCAGCCCTCATTAGCAGCCACCTGCAAGGGGAACGCATGGCCCAGCGCCCCCTTGTGGCCAGCACTAGGAAGACACGCCCGTAGGGCTAGTGCAGAACCTGTAGGCTTTTTTCTTTTACTTTTTAATATCTATTCTTTGTTCTTCCGGAGGAGGCTAGGCATCTTAGATCTTCCAATGATATACTGGGAGAAAGTTCTAGAAACAGCCAGACACTAGTGTCTCCCCAGGATAATGTACAATTCTCTGAAAGGACAGGCAAATTGATAGATATGGAATCTCCAGCCTTGAGAATTTATGACTAGGGCAATGTAAGAATGTGGGCGCAGCCTTCTCCCAGGCCCCAAAGGCTGGACTTTCATTCTAACCCTGTCTCTAGCCTTCCCTCCAGTGGCTGTACTCGGGCTGAATCTCTCCTCTCCCTCGGATCGTGCTCTGAAGCCCTTCCCAGGAGAACTTTCAGGATGCCCTAAAAACAAAAACAAATCACAGTGAGAATTTGGGTTAGCGTTTATAGATGTCCCAAGAAGGAGCTAGAGATCCTGGATGGCCAAAAATCTCCCATCCGCATGGCTGAGGCTTACATGGCAAAATCTCCATGTTCCCAGGAGAGAGAAAAAAGATGAGTGGCAGGTCTAGCTGCCCAGGTCGGACTGGCTGAAGTCTAGAACAAAAGCAGCCATCAGATTGGAAACTCCTTCATGAATGAATTAAAGAATGAATGAGTCTTGAATCGTTACATGAATCCCATCTATGGTCACCTCTGGAACATGACACCCACAGCTTCCCTCCTCAGCCCTTCAATTCTCTTCCTACAACTACTTTGCAAGTCAAGAAGGCTCTGGTGCTGGAGTCTGAGTGGCAGTTTTCCTTTCTAGAACTTTCCCCAAATTACAGGCCCTAGGTGCAAACTCAAAGCCATAGTGTAAGCTTATAGTGACAGAAGGGACTTGAGCCTCCTTCTTCTTGATGAATCCACTACTTTTCCCTGCCATGCACTTTGTCCTCAAACTCCTGAACTCTGTCCTCGATAGAGGTGACGTAGAACTGACAGTCTCAATTAACACATGGCACTGGGCTGAAGGCAAAGGTCACCAAACTTCAGTGGGTGCCAGATAAGTTCTCAAGGTTTGCAGGATGTGCTGGCCTGTGTCAGCGTATAAAATCCACGTTGGCTAAGTAATCCTAGCAGTAGTGTTAACGTCTATAGGAACGGGACGAGCCCATCACATCCGCCTGTGAACAAAGGATGACCCTGGTACCTCATCCACAATTCCCCAGGGTCCCACCACAGCAGTTACATAACTATGAGGGTCAGTTCCTACCCTTCCCCTCCACAAGTCCCAACAGGGAGCAGATTTGAGAAAATATCCTCCCAGGAGCTGTCAGGTCTAATAAGGATAACTATGTCACATTTTGGAATTAGAACTGTGTTTTCTGAAGACATTGGCTGGCTGGTGTTTGCTAGGAAAGAAAGTTTCACTCTCTGACTGGCTGGTGCAAACAAATTGGAGCTCTTTCAGAAGGAACAATATGGGTCCTGGCCCTCTAGACGAACAGTTAAATGTCCGCAGTTCCAAGGTGATGGCTAATTGCTAATGGCTGTACTAATATTTGTATCTATGTCTTTTAATGACTATTGCTCATTGCAGTAATCAGATGAGTAACCAACAAAGTCCAGCAATCCCATTGCAGGGATCTAAGTTATATGTCTATATGTCCACATCTGTATCAGTTGTTACCCTGTTCATCACACACCCAACCTCTAGTTTTTAGTTATGAGTCATTATAGGACTCATAATCTATAGGATCCTATTTAGGACCAAGTTTTATTTATAGGACCATATTTTAGGACCATGCCTAAAATAATCCACCATGCTCATATTACACTGGATCTTGTCCATCAGTTATTCCCTAGCCTACATCTTCAGTTTCTTCTTTTCCGCTGGTCTCCTCCTTCTAAAGATCATGTCTCTTCCGGTGGTGCTTTCTGAGTGATCCTTGCTAGCCACCTTCCTTTAAATGCCCTGTTCCCACTCTGCAGAAGGCTTCTTTACCCTCTTCTCCTCCCCCTACCCCCCCCAATTATGTTTCTGTTCTTTTTTTTTTTTTTTGTCATGGGCTTGAACTCTGGGCCTGGGCGCTGTCCCTCAGCTCTTCAGCTCAAGGTGAGCACTCTGCCACTTGAGCCACAGTGCCATTTCTGGTTTTCTGATGGTTTCTTGGAGATAAAGGTCTCATGGACTTTCCAGCTCAGGTGGCTTTGCCCTAGGATCCTCAGATCTCAGCCTCCTGAGTAGCTAGGATTACAGGCGTGAGCCACCGGTGCCCAGCTACACTTCTGTTCTTCACATCCCTCCGAGTCTTTCTTCTTTGTCTTCCTGATGGGTTACCCTTCTCCAGTCTGCCACTGAAGTTTTAGAATGTCCCAGCATGCCCTCCGTCAGCTCTTTTTCTCACTCAGGTCTTCATGTTCTTGCTGGGTAGCTGTATCTGGCTGTTGCTTTTAGCTTCTCCGTACGAATCCATGCCCACTCACGTCTGGATCTCCTTCTCCTTCGAGGACCCCATCTTCCCCTCAGCTGGACATCTCACAGGCAGAGCAAGCTGTGAACAAAACATGCCTGCTTGTTGTCTTCCTATGGGCTCTGTCTGCATGGATGGCTCTCCGGGCCCGCCACTCCAGCTGGCATCGGGAAGTCCCATTCCCCCGTGCGCTCCCCCCTAACCTCCCCACACACACCACAGCTTCTGGTGAAAAGCAAGTCTCTCCAAATGGTCCTGGGGCAATGGCTCCTCCCATGACCAGTGCATCTATGCTATTGTCCATCTCTATTAGCACGGCCACAGTTACATAGCATTTCCACTTGCAGTGTGCAAAAGAAGGCCTTCAAATGCTGAGACTGTTTTTCCCCCCCATTTTCTGTCTGTCTGTCTGTGTATTTTTTAACACCAGTACTGGGGCCTAGGCTCTGTCCCTTAGCTTTATTTTTTTTCTCTCTCAAGGCTGGCTTTCTACCACTTGAACCACAGCTCTCTGGTTTTTTGGTGGTGAACTGGTGATAAGAGTCTCATGGACTTCGCTGCCCAGGCTGGTTCCTAACCACAATCCTTAGATCTCAGTCTTCTGTATAGCTGGGATTACAGACGTGAGCCATCCCAACCCCCCTGCTTTGTTTCTAAAAGGCTGACCGTGACTTTGTAGGATAAAGGCCAAACTGGCCTGGGTATTACTCCGTCACTTCTGTTCTTCCAGCCTGGCCTCCAGCTGCTCCCTGCCTACACAGGACCTTCCTCTGCGCTCTCCTGCACCCTACTCCTGATGACTCCTTTCCTTTCTATAAGATTTTGTTTTAGTGCTTGCTTCTTCCAGAATTTTCCATGACCTCCCTTTTCCCACCTAAGCCTAGACAGGACCACTCTCCTTCATGTCTTCTTAGTACTTAGTACATGTCTCTTATAGCAATACCCTGACTGTTGATACACACTATATGATTCTGGGCAGAAAGGTGGAAAACTTACCCTTCTGGCAACCATCTTGGACATACACACACACACACACACACACACACACACACACACACACACTGATTGCTGAATAAATAGATATTGTTAGGGAAAATAGTTGAGAAAGGTAACACACTCAAAGAGCAATATAACAAGAACAGTGAAGGGATTTCAAGTAGATTTTCTCACAAAGAACAAGGCCAAAGAGGACATTACATTTTTACATAACACAAAAAAATGTTTTATGTTATTCTCATTAAAATGAGAGTTCTATATTTGTTCTATATTTGAGTTCCTCAAATATAGGAAATCACGTGTCTTAAGGCTGTAAGATTCTTTCTAAAAGCAAAAGGAACCCTGTCCCCGGCCAATTCAAAATGTATATGTGAGTCAAGCCAAATTAATAAAGAGAAAAGAGTTCCACAATGAATTCTAATCCTATTAACAGAATTGTCAGTCTGGGTTAGTCACTGGAGAATCCTGTCATGCCCCCCGCCGGGATGGACGATTTAGTTACACCTGGTGTTTGTCTGCTACAGGAAGGGCCCAGTTCATTACCATCAAGTTGAAACATAGAAGAAATGTCCCAGAAAGCTCTCTTTCAATGTATTCTACTCAAGGCTCCATTCGCATTGAGTTTAGACTTCACCTCTGGAAGCATAAATGGATGATTCTTGAATCTTCTTAGCCAGCTTCCTTCAGAGTAGGCGTCCCCGGGCTGCCCGGCCAGATCTGAGACACCGAGTCTTCCTGTGGCCAGCAGCTGCTCGGGTGATGAGCAGCAGGATTCCCTGCACCCCCCCTCCTCCCCCCTCACAGCCTGCCCCAGTTCCTGCTCCTTTTGCTTCTCCCACCCAGCCCCTGACCCAGCACTGAATTCAGCGTCTAGAAGAACCCAGGGATGGGTGGGAAGAAAGGGAGGTGAAGTCATAAGGAGGCAGGTTTCAGAGACTTCCCTCAGCCACACAGCCTTCTCACATACCCGCTCTAAGGGGGGTACAGCTTTGTGAGTGAGAACACTGGCTCAGAGAGGGACTGTAGCTTCTCAACATCACACAGCCTGCACATGGACAGCCAGATCCCACCCCAAGCCAGCCTGGCCCCACAGACCAGGTTTATGAAAATGACATTTCTAACAAGAGGAGTGACAATGTGTGTGTGTGTGTGTGTGTGTGTGTGTATCTTCTTCTCTTGAGATCTTGATTTCCTCATCTGTCATGAGAGAAGTTTGGATCATGGCCTTTAGATGCTTCTTGAGCCCCTAGAAGAAAAGAACTATAAGGTGATCTGTGCTTGTATCTAGAAATTCTTGACTCGTGTAGAGCCCAAGAGGTGCAGGCGTTCAATCAACGTTAAAAACGGAGCTCCAGCCAGGCTCTGGGGGTTACACCTGTAATCCTAGCTACCTAGAAGATGAAGATCTGAAGATCCTAGTTCAGAGCCAACCCAGGCAGGAAAGGCTGTGAGACTCTTGTCTCCAACTAATCAACAAAAGGCTGGAAGTGGAAGTGTGGCTCAGGTTGCTGAATGCCAGCCTTGAATTAAGTAAAACTGAGGGACAGTGCACAGGCCTCGAGTTCAAGCCTCAGGACCAGAGAGAGAGAGACACAGACGGACAGAGAGACAGAGAGACAGACAGAGACAGAGAGAGACAGAGAGATCCAGAAGACAAATCCACACCATCTGTGCTAGTTGGTGCTGCTATGGCTCTTTAAGTAGCTCAGAGTAAGAACCACAGTGGAATAAGCAGAAGCATCCAGAAAGCCCTAGAAAGCCCCAGACAGGGCCACACTACACGCTGGAATCACCTAGGGAATTTTTATTGGGCTGGTAGTGGGGTTGGAACAGTGTCCCCGAGCTTGCTCACTCAAGCCTAGCACTCTGGCTTTCTGATGGTTAATTGGTAACAGTCTCACAGACTGAACCGTTATCCTCAGCTCTCAGCCTTCCGAGTATAGGCATGAGCACCAGCGCCCAGCATCCTGGAAGGCGCCTGGCTCAGAATTAGCACAGAGAGAAATGGCTTTAGAGGACAAAGGGCTGCTAGAAGCAAGGCTCACAGAGCTAGAAACCTCCAAACAGCTACCTGGAGAAAATGCACTCCCAAAGTGAGTGAACAACCCAACATAGCATCAAATACAACCTCACTGCACTGTTGGAACTGGTACTTACTCAAAGGTCTGTTGACCGGCCTGCACAAGTAGTGCACACTTTTGAAGGTAGAATCATCCAAGATAATTTCTCACCTCATCTTGCTTGATCAGAGAAGTTTAGCCATCAAGACCTAGGACATGGCAGGTCTGAAATCTAGAGTGGTTCCTCACTCTTAGGTAGGAAGACAGAGGTCAGTAAGAGGGAAGGACACCAGCAAGACAGGATGCTATTTGAATTGCGGATGGCCACTCATCAGTGGCTCACACCTGTAATCTTAGTTATTCAGGAAGCTGGGACTTGAGGTTCACAGTTCCAAGTCAGCCCAGGAGGGAAAGTTCATGAGAGCTGTGGCTCAAGTGGTAGAGTACCAATTTTGAGTACAAAAACTATAAGACAGTGCCCATGTCCTGAGTTCAAGCCCCAGTATTGGTACCTACACATTAAAAAAAAAAAGAATGAAGTAGTCAACTCAGGCAATAACTATAATAATGAGCCTGGTGAAGAAAGAAGAGTTTAAGATGGATTCTTTCAGTTGGCATAAAATACTTCGCTGTTAAATGCATCAAACACTGTTCTAAGTTGGTAAGAGTTATAGAAATGCAATGACATCTAGAGGAGATTCATAAGCACAAAGTGTTGCCTGTCAGTCCCCCCATGACATACTTGCTCATTCACTCACTTGCTAACCTAGCTCAGCCCTCAGCCTTCAGCTCTCGCCCTGAGCTGCTTCCGGCCCCACCGTGAAGCTGGTTTCTATTGGCTCTAACTGCTCTTGTACTGGGGGCTCTACTTTGGGGCTTTGCTTTTCCTCAAATGATGAACTGTGTCCAGTGATCCCTGTTCTCTCCACTTCAGATTTGCAACTGGTCAGCAGAAATCTGCACAAGACATTCATTGGGCAAGTCATAGACAAGGGCTTGTCAGCAGGTGGTTCTCTAGGCAAGGCAGAAATGAGAATACCCAGAGACCACTCCATCCATCCCCTCACGCTTGCTCCGTCTGTCCTGACGCACACTCTTAAGGCCCGTGGGCTCCCAGTCTGTGAGTCACCGTCCAGGCCTTCTTTCAGCAGGGATCCAGGTCCAGAGCTGCCCTCTTTCCTCCGAGACATTAATAACCACAGTTACCCTTTGCCCAGGGTGGGAAGCTTGTGCCAGTTCACACCATACCTTCTCCAGCCAGCTGAACAATCCTCTATGTGCCACGGGACACCAAACTCAGAAGGTGACCTTCCCAGGGTCACGCAGAACATGAATGACAGATCTGGGATTGGAACTTAGGTCTTCTGACTTCCAAGTCCCAACTTTTTCTCTTGTTGTAGGCCACCTTGTAGGATCATAGTCTAGGGAGAGTGGCCAGACCTGGTTCTAGGGCCAGTTCAATTGATTCAGCCTCAGATCTAAGGAAGCCAGGGCCCAAGTTCTATGCTATACCTTGGTTGCTTTCCCCTAGCCACTCACTGGCCTGGTCTACTTGTCCCATGCTTAGTCAAAGCTCTGCAAGGCACAGCAGCCCAGAGAAAACACTTCCACAGCTGGAGTAAGCAGGGAGGGCTAGTTCCATTGCCTTCTAGTGTGATGGTGAGTGTGGGACTCTGAACACAGTCTCTGACCACATCCAGTGCTGCCTTGAGATTGGCACAGCTGAGGCCATCTTCTCCAGGCCTCACACATTGCAAAGTCTCTCTGCCTTTCCTTGGTCATATCCCTTCATGTAAGGTGAGGCATCTGCAGAGCCACAAGACATGTCTCCCTGCAGTCGATTCCCTTGTTCCCCTAGCTACTCGGAGTTCCAGTGTCCCACCTGTGTTTCCCAGGGGTCTTTCCCAGGCCTTCTGAACAGGTCCATGCACCTGAAGGAAGACAATCAATCAATCAATTAATCAATAAATATTGAGTAGCAATATTTAAGTCAGACGTGAGCAACACCAGCACCAACAGGAAGGCCAGATCAAGCGCAGGCCACCAGTTTCTGAATGAGCAGGTCTAGGTTGGGCCAGAGATGGTGCATTTTTCTAGCAATGCCTCAGGCAATGCCGATGCTGCTGGCCAAGGGACCCCACGTTGAGATCTTCTTTTGGGTGGAACTTGTGGGGATCCAAATTTTTTCTTTGAGTGTGAAGCAAAGTGGATCCCAATGTCCAACCTCCCGTGGGCCAGGGAAGGAAGGAAGCGACCATTGTGCAGTAGGCAGAAGTGTGGGCTCCTCTGAGGTCGGCCTGTGATCAGGACACGCAGGAGCAGAGAAGGCCGGGTCCTCGGTGGCACTGGCTGGCGGGTGCTCTGACCTCTGGCTGCCTGAACCTCTAGGTCCACAGCCACTGTTTGGGACCAAACTTGAGTGCCATGCACTGAGATGTGCATGTCAGAGGGAAGGTGCCATGGTCCCCAGGAATAATGTCTTTCCATGTTATTTTATCTTGAATCTGGGGGTACATCAGACAGAGCAGATGGCCTGTGTTTGCACAAACCGAGCGAGAACCCATGAAGTCTGCTATTTCCACTTGTCCCATAGAAATGCCCAGAGGATGATCAGTGAGCAAAGTGGCCATTAGGGTAGGGAAATAACAAATAAATTGAAATACAAGATTGGTTGAGAGCCCCTGCAGATTAACTAGCTAATTAATCCCCACTCGGTTTGATGAGGAACTAATTAATCCATTAAGCACTCAGAGGGGCTAGACCCAGGTCTAGACGAGACCACATTCATCTTTGGAGCACAGCTCCCCCCTCCAAGCCCCCCATCTCCCCAGGCCCCCCCAGCCAGTTCTGGAAGCAGATTGGGAGCCACAATAAAGATAATGTCAGGGAAAGGATTCAGGCTCATATACAAATATCAGCAAGAGAAGTACTAAGCCACTACGTGTCAGAACTGGAAAAGACCTGGAGGGACCCTGGATCCCTGTGGCCCAGGAATAGTGCATGCATTACCCAGACATGCCACCAAGAGATGATGAGTGTTTCTAGTTGTTTCTTCCCCATATCTAGGCCAGGGAAATCCCATATCTCCCTTAGGAGTTAGCTTTAGCTCCGTGCAGGACCCCAGCAGGTGCTGAAATCTATCAGAGCAGTGTGGTGGGATTTAAGATGAAGATGGCGCGTGTTAGCTTTAGGTGATTTCATAAGCATTGGCTACAAATAACAAGACTGGTCACTGGCTTTTCCTATCAGTTCCTTTTCTGGTACTCTTTAATCTTCCAACCCCTTACTAAAGCTCAGTATACCCCATTATAATCAGATCTCTGAAAACCATCTGAGAACTAGCATCCGGAAATGGGAGTAACCATGAACCTTTCTTTGGATTTCCATTACAAAGACCTCTCAGTTCATGCAAGGAGGTCCCAACGGTCAGGGAGCATGCACTGGAGCCCCTGGGCTGGCCAGGAATCTTGACCAGGCCTAGAATCACAGAACAAAGCTACCAGGTGATCTGGCAACAGGGCTATCCACTAGGAGCCATGCCACCCAAGCTGCCTATAATGTAGATGTGTTCATTGAGCGCCACGTGCTTGCAGGCATAAAGAGGGTGAAGTTGGCATGATTGACATGATTCTGTGTCCCCAGGGGCCCTTGACCAGCATAAGGGAGAGAAAAAGCAATGGTTTTCTTTGGCAGAAGTTGCTGCTAATATCTGATGAGTGTAATGACCAACTTTGTCACTGCCAATTCATGGATCAAGACATGGGACACCACTCCCCCCTCCCAGGTTCAGCAAAACTTCTAGTACTTTCCAGTACCTTCCTGTTCGAAGTTGGAATGGGAGCGAATTTTCCAGCTTCCAGGTGCATGTACATAACAGAGAGGATTTCTTAATATCCAGATCGCCGGGCCCCATTACTGGAGTTTCTCCTCCAGTATATCCAGAGTGCAGCCAGAAAATTCCAGTTTCTAGCAGGCTCCTACCCAGTGTTAATGATGCTTGACCGGGAAGCACAGCTAGATAGCTCTCCAGGCTAGAAGGTTCTTGTCAGCCCAACGTGTAGCCCAACCCAGAGCTCTGGTCTTTCCCACCAAGACCAGACTCTGCTTTAAGCAGCCTAACCTGACTTTCACTGCTTTCACTTTGGTAGACTGTGGTTTTTCCTGCTGCTTTTCTATTTTACATAAGTTGGTCACGGTTCCAGTATTTTCTTTTTCTTTTTTTCTTTCTCTCTCTCTCTCTCTGTTTAATTTTGACTTAGAGTGAAATGGATGAGACTCAAATCCAGTTGGCTGGAGATGATGTAGATTTGCCAGAAGATCTCCGGAAAATGGTAGACGAAGATCAAGAAGAAGAAGAAGATAAGGATTCTATTCTTGGGCAGCTACAGAATCTCCAGAACATGGACTTGGATACCATCAAAGAAAAGGCCCAGGCCACCTTCACTGAAATTAAGCAGTCTGCAGAGCAGAAGTGCTCTGTGATGTGAAAGGAGGGGGCGTGGCAAGGGAGGGACCCCTTCACCTGCAGGAAGGCTGCTCTTCTGCCCTGTGTGCATGTAGCAGCATGCATTTCCGCATAGCAAACACAGTTAAGGAAACCATGATGAGAAAGTTGTCTACAAACCCATGGACAATAATTTGACCATTCACTATGTTCCAAACACCGCACCTAACTACCCTTGCAGCAAGAAACATGCTTTCCTTTTAGTTATAACTATGAGTAACTAGGCAATTTCAGCTGTCAATGATGATGCAGAACACGTATCTTAAAGAACTTTAGGCCAGCCAGGAAGAAGCAAATAGAAGCGATGGCCAATGACATTCCCTCTTCAACTTTCTTCCCTAGAGGGTAGAGCCTCACCCTGTCCAGCCATGAGCACAATGTCAGAAAGAGAGGGAACCCATGGCAAGCCAAGGTGACAAGACAATCAAAGGTCACCCCACATCTGACTCGCCACTCCATGATATCTGCCATGTTCCTCAGCAAGGTCAGCAGCTGTACAGTGCTGGCAGCAGTGGCGTAGCCAAAGACAAGAACTGGAGGCAGAGGCTCCACTTCATCATCCCTGTGCACTGCAGAGCTCTTCCCAGGGGCCGTGCAAGGATCTTAAGGGGGTCAAGATTAGAGGCAGAGGATCCACTAGAGAGAATGTTACTATAATACTAAGTCTCTTGTCTGAGCTTAGTGATGGCATTGGACACAAAGGCATAGACCAATAGTATTAAGAAGCTGAGTCAACCTCTGTCTCTCTGTCTCCTCTCCACTTGTCTCTCACTCTCCCCCCTACTTCGCCCCCTTTCCCTATCTTCTTCTACTCCTATCCCTCCCCATCGCACCCCCTTCAGACCATCCTCCAACAAATTAAACCACAGTCTTCCAGGGTAGACATGCTATCTTTTCCTGACATCTTCTCGCACGCGCGTGCGCGAAGGGACTTATTTACAGATTTATCTCTGCAGCACTTAGAGCTGTTTAACCAAGCCCAACCAAAATGGCAGCTTTTCAGCAAATACGTTCATAGAATTAATAATACTCAAGGCTCATTTTACCAAGAACTGCTCTGTTAGAGAACCAAAGGAACTAAGACTCAAAATCCATGCATTAATCTGTTCCATCCTGAGTTCCTGAATGAGTTGAAGAAGCAGCTTCATGTTATTTTTTTAAAAATGCAAATAAAATTATTATTGGAGATCCAAAATCTATAGTCCTTGGAACTTGCTGAAAAATATTTTTATAGTGTTTAAGGATAATTAACTTTATAGTCTATAACCCTCCAGATACTGTGGACACACTTTAAAAGACTTGTCTCCGCTTAGAACTGGCATGTGAGTTGTGATTTGTTTTGTAGGAGGAATTTTATAATGCTCATAGTTCTTAAAACTGACCTAAGATGAACATGTATCTTTGACCCACTAGTCTATCCGAAGAGACAACATAGACTAGACAAACTCTCACTCAGGACTTTGGTGCTATCTCCAGCCACCTTTCCTCCTATGCCAAAGGCATCCTTATTTCTTTGGATCAGTTCTGTCTTCCTGTCCTAACATGGGCCATACTGACTGTCCTTGTCCATTCTGACTGGCCCTCCACCTGGCCAGATCAGATGTCTATGCTCTTTGGAAATTTGCAGCTGGAGCTGCAATACTTGACAGTGTGATGAACGTCAGATGGAGAGGTAGCTTATATGAGAGAACTGAGCTCTGCTTCAGTCTCTTTGCTGACTTCAGGTGAGCAAAGTGACAACAGGGCTCTGGGAGCAGGGAGAGGTTGGGAGAGTCAGAGGGAGCTTTTGATAAGTACTAGAAGAGAGAGGGCTCAGAGAGACAGAGGGCTGGAAACGAAAAACTTGTGATCAGAGAGCATCTCCACACATGTACGAAGAACCACAGTGATGTTGTGATGTTGACGAATAAATCCAAGAAGACAAATTAAGTAGACCTCACCTCATCTGGATCAGAGCTGAACTCCTGCAGTACCATGAAGCAGGAGCTATACTTTTTGAAATAAGGCTGACTTTGCAAGCTCAGTTATCCACTGTCCAGCTAGCCCTGTCTGTGAGTTCCCTAAGCATTTATGACCTCCCCTGCCAATCACTACCTACAGACAGAACTGGGCAAGACAAGGAGAAGAGTGAGATAAAAAAAGGGGCAAAATGGGCTTCCAGCTTCCAAGAACTGAGGCTTAGCTTCTACTGGATGAATCTTCCTGCAGAGAGAAACGATGTCTTTTGTCTTCCGGCATTTGAAAGACAAAGTCCCACAAGTGTCTGAGCCATGAGTGGAGCTGATGTGGGCGTTCAGATTCTATGCAATGCTGAACACAGAATGCTCTCTGTCACCCATGAGAGGTACCTGGGGCTCTGGGCCTCCTCTCTGTCCTCCTGTTCAGACCCAGCCCACCCTCGAAGGAGGATCCCCAGCACCAGTTGTTACAGCCAAATATCTCCCTCAAGGTGACAGAGGCATAAAGCGTGTCCCCATGCAACCCCAGCACACATCCCTTAAATCCTCGCAAGAAATTCCTTCCCTAAGATGGCAATAGAACATTTGCAAGCAATAACACAAATTTCTATAGAATATAAATAGACCTTGAGAGTTTGCTTCAGTGAACCTCAGACTCTTGATAGGTTTGAGGTTACTTTCTTATTTTTGTTCTTTTTTAAAAAATCTAATTCTCTAGTTTTTAAGGGTAGGCAAATATATACAATACAAAACTTATCATTTATACCCTTTTCATGTTTTTGGCAGTTCTGGGGTCTGAATTCAGGGGTTCACACTTGCAAAGCAGATGCTCTACCATTTGAGTCACTCTTCAAGTCCTTTTGACTGTGATTGTGTTTGAGATTGGGTATTGATTTGCCCCCAGGTTGTCCTGGACATCCATCCTCCTATTGTACTTCATGCCATAGTTAAGGTGATGTGCACATACCACCATGCCCAGCTTTTTCTGTTGAGATAGGGGTCTCATGAACTTTATTACCTAAGCTGGCTTGGAGCCTCAATCCACCTGATCCCACCTTGCCATATAGCTGGATCACAGGCATGTACCATCACTGCCTGGCTTATAGATTGAGATGGGGTTTCACTAACTTTTTTTCCCAGGCTGGCCTCAGACCTCAGTCCTCTGGATCTTGTCCTCCAAGTAGCTTGGATTACAGGCAGGAAGCAGCATGCTCATGTCTTTCTATAATTAGTTTATCTCACTTAGGAAAGTCTTCAAGCTTTATTCATGTAAAATGTATCATAATTTCTTATCTTTTGTAAGCTGTATAATATTTTCATGGCATGAAGACATTGTATTGTGCTTTGGTAAATACTTAGGCTCATCTACTTTTTGGCTATTGAGAAAAATGATATTAAGAACATAGTTATACAATCACCTAATTGAGTCTCTATTTTCTTTTGAGTTTATACTCAGAAATTAAGTTGCTGGATGACACACAGACATTTTCTATATCTGTGTAATAGTAGTTTGGAGAACTACAAATATTATTCTTGAGAAATATTATAAAATTTGGAATCCACCCAAATTAAATTCAGACCCAGAACTCCCATAAAACAAATCCTGTGCCTTTTGAAAGCCTTTCTTATGGAATAATTTCAAGCCTAACCAAAAGTAAGAAGACACATAGAGCAAATCCACAGGTACCAAAATGTAGTGTATTTACTTAACTGTGAAGTGGTATTATCCTTGAAAAACCTTTTCAAACTATAAAGACTTCATTCTTCCATGGCTGGCTACCTACTAAGCCAGCAGGTACCAAACAATGTTTTCTGGTCTTCTGAAGTCATTTCAGAAATGTTTAAGATTTCCCAGTTTCATGGTGTTGAAGGTCATTCACTTCACTTACAATGTGTGTGCCCTGCTGTATGCACTCAAGTTCCTAACACTTGAGTCAAGTCACCTTTGGGAAAGTATCTGGGTCTAATTAGATTCACTAGGACATATAGGATCAGCAATTTTAGGGATTAAGGGGTCAAAGGAGGAAGCACAATAAAAAAATGAACCACAATCAAAAAAATCATCCACAAAACCACAGTAAACTGCAGAAGTACACTGAAGAGCAGTGTCTGTGATAGAGTGAGAGGAGCCCGTGGGATAAAGAATGGCACCCTGAGACAAGCTGGCTCTGAGCAAGATGGCCCCGTCCCTGTGTGGGAACTCCTCCCTTCACTTAAGGAGGGCCCACATCAAAGGCGGAGGAGGGAAGCCCAGCCCGGGCTGATGCTAACAAGACCAGAGTGGACCAAAATGCCTTCTGAAAGTGACCAAATGATTTCCGTGGGCTACTGGAGGAGGAAAGCAAAGCAGTTTGACATTTGTCAAACACATGGGAAGTAACTAATAGTTTAGAAAACTCCAGATGACTGAGTATAAGATTGTGGGGGAAAAAAGAGTATTTGTGCCAATGACTAGCTGTGTAAAATAGATGAGTTATTTAACAGTCTACATGCAAAGTAGAGTTCCTGGTAGTGTATCACCCATCATTCTTTGCAACAGGAAATCCTTGGTGCAGGAAATCATTCCATACCTATTGTGATGGGTGTGATTTTTTTTAAAGAAAGAAAAGATAAAACATGGTCAAAGGCATGGAGAAACTAGAACTATGCGCTTTGTTGAAAATGGCAGAGCTACTGAGAAAAACAGTATGCTTCCTCAAAAACTTGAACTAACAGTTACCATAACAACAGGTATAGCAACTGCTTCATCATTTATATTTAAAATAATTGGATGCAGGACTTAAATATATATAATATTTTATGAATTATATTGTAATTATGATAACTTCATATTATAGTAATTATACTATACTATAATTGCATATAATTGATTATAACTTATACATTATTATATATAAAGTATACATTATATGTACTATTCTGTGCTCATTCATATGTAATATATAGTACATATTATATATCAATGGGCATAACCACATTATTGCAATAGTCAAAAGGTACAAACAATCCAAGTATCCATCAAGGATGAAAACATGAAAGCAGAATGTGGTATGTATGAATGGCAGAATATTATTTGGCCTTTAAAAGGAAGAAAGTTCTGATTCATGCTAAAACATAGATACACTTTAAAGACTACAAAGGACAAATAGTATATCATTTCCTCCATAAAAGATACCTAATAGTAGTCAAACTCATAGAGGCAGAAAGTAGACCAGTCATTGCCAGGCCCTGACTGGGGTGAGAGGATGGGAGGAGTCATTGTTTAATGGGCCAGTGTTTGGGCAATTGACAATGTTCTGGAGAAGGCTGGCACTGACAGATGTAGAACCAGGTGCATCCTTAGTGTCGCAGGAGTGCACACTTTGGTAAAATGGTACAACTTTAGCTACAGGATTCCACTTGGAGCTGTTTGTATTTCTGATTTGCTCACACCAAATTTGTCAGGGCTTCTGAACTCTTTTCACTCTTCAAATTAAAAGTCATAAAATCAAGTGTATTAAATTCTTATGTTAAGAAGACGCTCACCATCACTGGGAGGAATGGGCTGCATGTGTTAAGTTGGAGTGCTGGTGGTCACTGGGAACTGAATGGGATGAGCCCCCAGGAGGAAGAAAGAAGAGAGAGCAGCTGAGCGGAGACAGCCCCGCTGGGGGTTGGGCCAAGGCTGCTGCAAATGGGTGTCCTCGGATTTGCCTTCTTAGCTCCCTAAGAGGATTCGTGGAGCTTCAAGACCATCATCCCCTCAAGATAAATGTCTCTAGTACTTCTCCTGGACACTCTGAATTCAATTAGTTTAATTAGAAAACAAGTAAAGAGGCATTATCTTAATATAGCTTTGCTCCTAACAACTAAAAAAAAAAAAGTCAATTTCTTTGGCAGAAATCCAAATTTCCCCTTTAACTGACATATTCTGAGATAATTATGTCACTCCATTTCTTGCATTCTTCGATGAGAAAAGAGCTGAGATATGCTAGTAGCTGTTTAAAAAAAAAAACATGACTGGGGGCGTGCCCCGGGTTTTTTAGTGTTTGTGGAGGTCTATGATAAAAATACGTCTACTATGGCTCATTTCAGTGAATGTGAATGACAGTGTGAATGACAGAATGCCGAGCTGGGACAAGATGTCAGCTTTCAGCTCTCACAAGCCGGCAAGAGCTGGGCCCAACACACTCATGAATAGAAAGGAAGGAATATCCATCACTTACCAAAATATCTGCCAAGTTACTTTTTTAAAAAATCCATAAAGGCTATTTGGACTTGGGTCTATTGCCAAAACAAACTCAGGAACAAAAGAATTGGGTTGGTAAATAATGTTGTCTTTTTTGAACATGTGTATCAGGTCAAGGGAGAAGATGGTCCTCAGATGTGGTATGACACAGGGATTAAAACACACCTGTTAAGGTGACAATCTACATGCAGATGACTGGATTTACTCTACACACGCTATGAAGTGACCTCCTACAGATCACTAAACAGACATCATTCACCCAAACATTAGACACTGCTGAGTGAAGTCACATACTAGAGACTGTGACCAAATGGCCTGACTGCTGGCATCCATGTCCTCTCTCATCTACAGAATGAGAAGCCCGTCCTTTGAGCAGACTTCCAGACATTCAACCTCCTGTATGCATTCGAGGTAACAGAGCTACTTCAGACTAAGATTTTCGCACATCTGGAAATTTCATGTCTCTGAATCTCGCCAACTTGAATGGAACTCAATCTGTGACTAAGGTCAACCCCAGGTGGGGGGCTTGGAGGAGGGAGTTGTCTTTGATCCATCTAATGAATTAATGAATTAAAACAGAGGTGGAGTTCAGAAGCCAGGCTCTGAAGCAAGGGTTGATGGAAAAAATGTAGCTCCCTACTAGAAGAATTAGGAACATGGCCGGCTCCATTCATCTTTCCTAATTGAGTTCTTGGGAAATACACATGTAGATTAGCCCCTAACAATGACCCCCGACTGATTGCTTGGAGTACCCTCCACCGTGCCCACAATGGTACTGACTGGCTCTTTGTGTCCTGCACAAAGGCAGCCTCAGCTCGCCCTGTGGAGCTCGGCCCGGCAGGCCCTCCTCAGTGGCTCTGGAAGTCTTTCTGCCTTTCTCTACTAAACACTAAATAAAAGCTCACCTCACCTGGGCCTATTAGGGAGAACTGGGCAGTCCAGAGGGAATTAACTTTAGAAAATAAGGCCATAAACCCCTTTGCCTTGTGCAGGCAGGAGCTTAAGATAACCCTGCCAACCTTTGTTTATCGGTGATTATAGAGATCCATTTAGTGTTGGGGAAGTTTACATAGAAAGCATTCTCCATCTGAGAGGAAACAACAAATACCAATTAATTACCCTATAACTGCCTTCTGGTCACCTCAGCAGGACAGATACTTGGTCTAGTTGACAAGCACAGACTTTCTGAGGTGCCACCAGGTAGTTTATGCTGTAGCCAGTGCTTTGGACCATCTGTAAGGCATTTGATCTGCATCTACCTCCCAAGAGTTGCATTAGAGCTAAGGCGAGTCTCTACACTTCAGCCTTGGAGATACAGAATTCAGGGATAACTCAGGGAAGGATGAAAGACAGGCTGCAGGCTAAGTGTGCTTTGCTAGGAAGA
>NW_012267259.1:9003084-9008738 GCF_000151885.1 Dipodomys ordii | reverse complement strand
CAGGAGGCTGAGATCTGAGGATCATGGTTCAAAGCCAGCCTGGGCAGAAAAGTCTGTGAGATTCTTCAATAAATCACCAGAAAACCGGAAGTGAACTGTGGCTCAAGTGGTAGAGCACTGGCCTTAAGCTGAAGAGCTCAGGGAGAGTGCCCAGGCCCAGAGTTCAAGCCCCACAACTGACAGAGAGAGAGAGAGATAGAGAGAGAGAAGGAGGAGGAGGAGGAGGAACCTTCACACTGTGATAACAAGTATTACCAATGCCCTGCCATCAGAGAACATGGAACAAGGAAGCAGCTGGCCTGGGTTCTAGTCCTGCCATAGCTGTCTCCAGCAGGGTCTGAGTTTCCTCTTCTGTGAAACTCAAACTGACAGATTGTCCTGCTCACCTCCTAGAGGTATGAGGATCAGGTAATATGAAGAGTATAACGAAATAGGAAAATGGTAACGTTTCCATCCATTTGGCTTTTCCTGAAAACTTTCTGAATCAATAGTTCGATTGGTCCATGAATAAATACTCGCACACCTGCTATCTTCGTTTGTCTTCTTCCTGAGTTTTATTTTAAGTGAATTATTAGTGTGACCAGCCCTTACATCCCAGTTTCTGTCTTTGTCTTGTCTCACATACTGCTCCATACAGGGCCGGGCACTGGCCTGGCCTTTAGTGTGTGATTTCCACCACAGAGCTGGACCAGCAGCTGTCTTCTGGGCTGGAAGCAAATAAAGATCAGAATGAAGAAGGGGCCGCTGCGACGGGGAACACAGTGCCAAGGGAAAGAAAACTTTAGAGACCTGTCTAGATCCTGAGACATCCAGGAAAGCATTTTAATTCCGCTTCCAGCCAACCGTCCAGGGGAGGCCAGGTGCCTGCTTGGGGTCTTGGCCTACTCACTCTGGCAAATCATCTTTCCACTCAGCCTTTGAGTCGCTCTGGGTCAGGGAAGCCTCTGGGGCCCCAAAGGGGGAAGAGACACAAGCGGATTAGCACAGTAACCCTTGGGCAGCCGTGGCCCTTTTCCCCCCAAGGAAGGGCCTTTCCGTTCAGTTATGGGAGATGAGTTTGGGGGAGGAGGGATGGCACAACACCGCAAATCAACGAAACACCCGGGTCAGACTTGGGGCCTCCAGCCCTGGAGGTCATGGGCAGGGCGCACAGATGACCCCACAACCTGGGACTGGGGGGGGGGGTCAGGCTGGAATGAGGTGCACCATTCCGAGGGGACAAGGCGTAGTGACAAAAGAACAGAGACAAAAGAAATCTGAGGTCTGGGACTTGGGACCACGAAGTCGACCGTCCGCACAGAAGGCTGCCCGTGGGGTAGAACAGCCAGGAACGCCGGGGAGGAGTGTGGGGGGTGATTCGGGCTGTGTGGAGCGTGGGCTGGCTTCCCACTCGCTGACGCCGGAAAGCCCTCGGTGGGAGCAGGGGACCGGGGTAGGGAGGCGAGTCCCGGGGTGGAAAGCGGCGAGGCGGGACTGGGCTGCGGGGATCGAGCCCCAGGCCTGGGGCGCACCCCGCTGTCAGCCCCGGGTGCGTTCACTGGGGAGAGGGGCGGCGGGGAGGAGGAGGGGAAGCAGATCCAAAGGTTGTGGTTGTTCCAGTATTGGCTTGGGGTGGCAGGACTGGGCGCCGAGGCTGGGCGGGGCACGAACCCGCCCTCGGCAGGAGGAGGGGCCGAGAGAAGGGACTGGATCCCCCCCCCCCCCGCTCCTTCCCCGAGGAGAGAGGAGGGGTCAGGGCCAGCGGGCTGTGCCTGGAGAGCTCGAGTCCCAGTTGGTTTACGCCCAAGCCGAACTAGCAGCTTGGTGCGGGGACCCGACCTGGCGCCGGGCCGAGCGATCGCTCACCCCGCGGCGGGGTTGTCTGCAGAGTCTGACCTTGCGTAAGCTCCATCCGTGCGGGTTGTGCGCTTGTGCACTTCGAAGAAGTTACTCGGCCCCCGACGTGCAACGCTTGGCTCCGCGTTTCTTCTACCCATCTCCGAAGCGCCCCGCGCTCTCCCCCGCCCCCCATGCACCTGCCGGGCTGCGCGCCAGCCATGGCCGACGGCAGCTTCTCGCTCGCCGGCCACCTGCTCCGCAGCCCGGGAGGAAGCACCTCGCGGCTGCACAGCATCGAGGCCATCCTGGGGTTCACCAAGGACGACGGGCTCCTGGGCGCCTTCCCCGCAGAGCGGGGCGCTCGGGGCGCCAAGGAGCGAGAGAGGAGGCTGGGGGTGCGGCCTGCCTGTCCCAAGGCGCCCGGGGGAGGCGCGGGGCTGTCCCCACCGCCCGCCCCGGCGCCCGGCTCCGACTACGAAGGTGAGTGCGCCCCTTTCCCCTTTCCTCCACTTTGCCTCAAGCATCTGCGGTACAGACCGCACCCGGGTCGGTGTCTTTTTTGGGGTCCCTTGGAGAGCATCCAACTGGGGGGGGGCAGAGAAAGCGTAGGGACCACCCCGACCTCGCGGGCCAGCTTTTAGTCTCCGCTGGGAGCGCAGGGAGATGGGGTGGGCTGGGGAGGGCGGTTACTTCGGGGTGTGTTCTTGACACTCCGGGTCTCATCTCCTCCCCCCCCCCACCAGCCCCTCACCCCTGCTGCCCCAAGGAGCCCGGGGAGGCCCGGCCGAGCCCAGGGCTGCAGGTCGGGCCGGTGGCTGGCGAGGCGAAGCCGTCGGAGGACGAGCAGCCCAAGAAGAAGCACCGCCGGAACCGCACGACGTTCACCACGTACCAGCTGCACGAGCTGGAGCGCGCCTTCGAGAAGTCGCACTACCCGGACGTGTACAGCCGCGAGGAGCTGGCGGGCAAGGTCAACCTACCCGAAGTCCGGGTCCAGGTAAGGCGCCCGGGATTAAGAGATGGAGACCCGGGAGGGCTTGGAGCTAATGGGGATGGCCACTTCTGAACGAGTCCTCCCGAGCCCACGCATTTAGTAGAGGACTTTTCCCCCCCTGCTTGGCACTCTCAAGACTCACACACTCTTACACACTCACACACACACACACACACACACAGAGATTACCGATCTTTCTCCCCCTTTCGGACATTCTGGTGTAGTTAAAAGAGAAATTGGTCCTGGCTGACAGCTCATTAGATGCGCCCGGATGCAATTGGGGGTGCAGTGAGCAGAAAGAATGTAGGCACCAGAGGGTTCAACCCTTGCCACCCCCTGGCACTGCTGCGCGCCCCGCCGCGTGGGGGGCGAACACTAGGCCCCATCCCAGCTGAAACTCTGGTGGATTGGTTTTAGGAAACTGACTTTTCCTTCCTCCGGTGTGTACCTCCAACCAAACTTCCCGCCGCAAAGATCTTTTTTTTTCCCATAAAAAGATTTTCGCCCTTAATTATAGCTGAATTATCTTTAATCCTGGATCGTTAAAATATTTGAAAGCCTTAAATATTTGCTAGTCATCTGTGAAGAATCTGGGAGGATTTCCAAATTGGATGAGTTTAACAGAGGCCCGAAAGGGAGACACTGGGGACAAATTGCAGAACATCGGAAAGGCAATAGAATATAAAATGGGATTTTTAAAAACTGTGTGTCTAATAAATTACTTTTCTAGAAAAGTAGTTTATTATTATTATTGGGCTACACAGGTGTCTGGGTGCTTTAAGCTGCGTCTTGAAAATAATGAGTCCAAGTCATTTGTAAAATGTTCCCTAAATTATTCGATTAGCTAATAAGAAGAGTTTGAGTTCCCCTAATTTGGGGCAGTAAAACCACGAAGATTTCGCTGAAGGGTGGCAATTTGAGGCCGAGGGAAGGCAAAGCCTTCCAGTGCCCTGCAGAGTGTGGGTTCAGCAGCCTCAGGCACCCTGGCCCGGTGAGGCCCACCTCCCAGCAGGTCCCTGCCCTTTACTTGTTTGCGGTTTTTGGCTTCTCTAAATTCTTAGACATGTGAAAACCGTGTTGTCAATTACTTTTCTGTGATCACACGGCCAGCACAGTGCCCAGTGCGTGCCAGTTTAGAAAGGAGTGTGATGTCGGCAGATGGTATGGAGTCGGGAGATCAGAGGAAGCCCCTTAACAGTGTTTGGGGCAACAGGAGGGAGCGCACTGGGTGGGAGCTATCCCAGTCTCCAGCCAGGCTACTTGATTTGGCTGAAAATGGGGGTCCGGGGAGCCAGGGAGGCAGTGAGACCAGAGCCCTCTCTGTGCTAGAGAGGCAAGGAGCATCGCATCTCTCCAGGCCACGGGACCCCATAACTGTGATGGTATAAACTTCTATAGCAAGGGATCAAGGCTACTTACACTTTTGTTCTCTCTCTCTCTCCCTCCCTCCCTCCTCTCTCGCCCTCTCTCTCTCTTTCTCTCTCTCACTTAAGCTTCATACATATTTGTGCTTCTCTGCTCAGGGGCTAAATTGCTGTTTTCTCAGCTCTCAGAGAAGGGAGCCCCCGCCCCTTTTGGATACCACACTCACCGCTCCATTCGGAGCTTGCAATCCTCCCTCTACCTCCCTTCATCAATGTAACACTGAAGCCAAAGTGCACAGGGCTTCAGTTTGGCCAAAGTGCTTTCAAGTTTTCTCTGTTCAATCTACAAAGGGAACTTGGTGGAGGAAAGGTTGTTTGCCATTTCCTGTAGTCTTTAAATCAAATCTGTAGTGAAGAATCCAGGGGAAGAAATTGTTACATCATGGGCTCAAATAGACTTGTTCTATTTGAAGAAAACCGGGAGATATCCTTTGTGTACTCAGAGCTGAGGAGAGTGTCAAAACTAACTCCACAAAATGAAAGCAGGCACAGTAAACTTAAGTGTAATGAATGTCATGTAGAGGAAACGTCCCCCCCCCAAAAGTAAAACAAACACCACCAACAACCCTTTGGGGGCATGGCTCAGGTAGTAGAGTGCTAGCCAATGCTCAAAGACATCAGGTACCAGGTTCGGAGTCCTAGTCTGTGCACTCTCCCTCCCCCAAAGTAGAGAAACATCAAAACTAGGAAGCAGAAAGCAACAAAAGGAGCGATTGAAATATTCTTGTGGTTTTAAGAAAAACCCACGTGCTTCGATGTAGTTCGCAGAACTAGGGATCTGGAAAATTAGCCACATTTTAACCTCAGACGTTGCCAAGAATTTACACAGGGCCAGGCGAGGTAAGGCCCCGAAAAGACCGGAGACAAACGCGAAGTCAGGGAGGGCTGTCCACACGGGGCGGAAGCGGGGTCTAAGGTGGGGCTGCAGACAGGGAGGCCGCGATTTGGTGAGACTGGTTTCCAGGTCCAGTGGTCCAGGTGCAGAATTAAAATTCATTTGCCTTTGCTCCTATCAGGAGCAAACCCACTGCTCTGGGTGAGATAAACAAGGTAAGGATGGGACTAGGCTGGGACAAAGGGGCTCTGGGAGACCAGAAAGAGAAGAAGCCCGAAAGCAACCCGGGGTGGGTGAGGACGGAAGGGCAGTCCGAGGGAGTCCGAGCCCCCGTTTGATGTGGAGTTAGGGGGGGGGGTCTGAGCTGGCCGGGCTGCGCCACCCCAGCCCCCCTCCGCAGCCCGACGGCCGCGCGCTTCCTTCTCCTGGCAGGTGTGGTTCCAGAACCGAAGGGCCAAGTGGCGGAGGCAGGAGAAGCTGGAGGTGTCGTCCATGAAGCTGCAGGACTCGCCCCTCCTGTCCTTCAACCGCTCCCCGCCCTCGGCGGCTCTGGCGCCCCTCGGGGCCGGCCCGGGGGGCGGCG